>NC_090952.1:3912311-4584622 GCF_040807025.1 Struthio camelus | reverse complement strand
GGCTGAAACCACTCCGCTGAGCCTAAAACCACTGCGTCGGGGCTGAAACCACTCCGCTGAGCCTAAAACTACTCCATTGGGGCCAAAACCACTCCGCCGAGCCTGAAACCACCCCGTCGGGGCCGAAACCACTCCGCCGAGCGTAAAACCACTGCGTCGGGGCTGAAAGCACTCCATCAAGCCTAAAACCACTGCGTCACGGCTGAAACCACTGTGTCAGGGCTGAAAACACTGCATCAGGACTAAAACCACTCGGTCAGGGCCAAAACCACTCCACCAGTGCTGAAACCACTCCGCCGAGCCTAAAACCACTGCGTCGGGGCTGAAAGCACTCCGCCAAGCCTAAAACCACTCCGACAGGGCCAAAACCACTCCGGCAAGCCTAAAACCACTCCGTCAGGGCCAAAACCACTCCGGCAAGCCTAAAACCACTCCATCAGGTTTGAAACCACTCCGCCGGGGCCGAAACCACTCACCTGACGTTGAAACCACTCCATCAAGCCTAAAACCACTGTGTCAGGGCTGAAACCACTCCGCCGAGCCTAAAACCACTGCGTCGGGGCCGAAACCACTCCACCAAGCCTGAAACCACCCGAACGAGGCCGAAATCACTCCGCCGAACCTGAAACCACCCCGTCGGGGCCGAAATCACTCTGCCGAGCCTAAAACCACTCCGTCGGGGCTGAAACCACTCCATCAAGCCTAAAACCACTGCGTCGGGGCTGAAACCACTGCGCCGAGCCTGAAACCACTGCGTCAGGCCTAAAACCACTCTGCCGAGCCTAAAACAACTCCGTCGGGGCCAAAATCACTCGGCTGACCTTAAAACCACTGCGCCGAGCCTGAAACCACTGCGTCAGGCCTAAAACCACTCTGCCGAGCCTAAAACAACTCCATCGGGGCCAAAATCACTCGGCTGACCTTAAAACCACTGCGTCGGGGCCGAAAGCACTCCATCAAGCCTAAAACCACTCCGTCGGGGCTGAAACCACTGTGCTGGGGAGGAAACTGCTCCGTCAGGCTGAAAAGCACTGTGTCAGGCCGAAAACCACTCCGTCGGGGCTGAAACCACTCTGCCAAGCCTAAAACCACTGCGTCGGGGCTGAAACCACTCCGCCGACATTAAGACCACTGCGCCAAGCCTAAAACCACTCCATCGGGGCTGAAAAGCACTCCGCCGAGCCTAAAACGACTGCGTCGGGGTTGAAACCACTCCGCCGAGCCTAAAACCACTCCGTCGGGGCCGAAAAAACTCCGCCGAGCCTGAAACCACTGTGTCGGGGCTAAAACCACTGCATCAGGCCTAAAACAACTCCGTCAGGGCCAAAACCACTCCGTCAGGGCCAAAACCACTCCGGCAAGCCAAAAACCACTCCATCGGGTTTGAAACCACTCCGCCAGGGCTAAAACCACTCGACTGACGTTGAAACCACTCCATCAAGCCTGAAACCACTGCGTCGGAGCTGAAACCACTCCGCCGAGCCTGAAACCATTCCGTCGGGGCTGAAACCACTCCGCCGACATTAAGACCACTGCGCCAAGCCTAAAACCACTCCATCGGGGCTGAAACCACGCCGCCGAGCCTAAAACCACTGCGTCGGGGTTGAAACCACTCCGCCGAGCCTAAAACCACTGCGTCGGGGCCGAAAAAACTCCGCCGAGCCTGAAACCACTGCGTCGGGGCCGAAACCACTGCGCCGAGCCTGAAGCCACCCCGTCGGGGCCGAAATCACTCTGCCGAGCCTAAAACAACTCCGTCAGGGCGAAAATCACTCCGCCAAGCCTAAAACCGCTGCGTCGGGGCTGAAACCACTCTGCCGGGGACAAAAAAACTCCGTCAGGGCCAAAACCACTCCATCAAGCCTAAAAACAGTGCGTCAGGGCTGAAACCAGTGCGTCTGGGCTGAAACCACTGTGCCGAGCCTGAAACTTCTCCGTCAGGCCTAAAACCACTCTGCCGAGCCTAAAAAAACTCCGACGGGGCCAAAATCACTCGGCTGACCTTAAAACCACTCCGTCGGGGCTGAAACCACTGTGCTGGGGCAGAAACTGCTCCGTCAGGCTTAAAAGCACTGTGTCACCCCGAAAACCACTCCGTCAGGGCTGAAACCACTCCGCCGACATTAAGACCACTGCGCCAAGCCTAAAACCACTGCGTCGGGGCTGAAACCACTCCGCCGAGCCTAAAACCTCTCTGTCGGGGCTGAAACCACTCCGCCAAGCCTAAAACCACTGCGTCGGGGCTGAAACCACTGCATCAGGCCTAAAACAACTCCGTCAGGGCCAAAACCACTCCACCAGTGCTGAAACCACTCCGCCGAGCCTAAAACCACTGCGTCGGGGCTGAAAGCACTCCGCCAGGGCCAAAACCACTCGGCTGACATTAAGACCACTCCACCGAGCCTAAAACCACTGCGTCGGGGCTGAAAGCACTCCATCAAGCCTAAAACCACTCCGTCGGGGCTGAAACCACTCCGCCGAGCCTAAAACCACTGCGTCGGGGCTGAAACCACTGCATCAGGCCTAAAACAACTCCGTCAGGGCCAAAACCACTCCACCAGTGCTGAAATCACTCCGGCAAGCCTAAAACCACTGCGTCGGGGCTGAAAGCACTCCGCCAGGGCCAAAACCACTCGGCTGACGTTGAAACCACTCCATCAAGCCTAAAACCACTGCGTCGGAGCTGAAACCACTCCGTCGAGCCTAAAACCTCTCTGTCGGGGCTGAAACCACTCCGCCAAGCCTGAAACCACTCCGTGAGGGCCAAAACCACGCCGCCGAGCCTAAAAGCAGAGCGTCGGGGCTGAAACCGCTCCACCAAGCCTAAAACCACTCCATCAGGCCTAAAACCACTGCGTCGGGACTGAAACCACTCCGCCGAGCCTAAAACCACTGCGTCGGGGCTGAAACCACTGTATCAGGCCTAAAAGAAGTCCGTGAGGGCCAAAACCACTCCGCCAGTGCTGAAACCACTCCGTCAAGCCTAAAACCATTCCATCGGGGCTGAAACCACTCCGCCAAGCCTAAAACCAATGCATCGGGGCTGAAACCACTCCGCCGAGCCTAAAACCACTGCGTTGGGGCTGAAACCACTCCATCAGGCCTAAAACAACTCCGTCAGGGCTGAAACCACTCCACCAGTGCTGAAACCACCCCGTCGGGGCCGAAACCACTCCGCCAAGCCTAAAACCACTCCGTCGGGGCTGAAACCACTCCGCCGAGCCTAAAACCACTGCGTCGGGGCTGAAACCACTCCGCTGAGCCTAAAACCACTGCGTCGGGGCTGAAACCACTCCGCTGAGCCTAAAACCACTGCGTCGGGGCTGAAACCACTCCGCTGAGCCTAAAACTACTCCATTGGGGCCAAAACCACTCCACCAGTGCTGAAACCACTCCGCCGAGCCTAAAACCACTGCGTCGGGGCTGAAAGCACTCCGCCAAGCCTAAAACCACTCCGTCAGGGCCAAAACCACTCCGGCAAGCCTAAAACCACTCCATCAGGTTTGAAACCACTCCGCCGGGGCCGAAACCACTCACCTGACGTTGAAACCACTCCATCAAGCCTAAAACCACTGTGTCAGGGCTGAAACCACTCCGCCGAGCCTAAAACCACTCCGTCGGGGCTGAAACCACTGTGCCAGGACCAAAACCGCTGCGTCGGGGCTGAAACCACTCCGCCAGGGCCAAAACCCCTCGGCTGACGTTGAAACCACTCCGCCGAGCCTAAAACCACTGCGTCGGGGCTGAAACCACTCTGCCGAGCCTAAAACCACTGCGTCGGGGCCGAAACCACTCCACCAAGCCTGAAACCACCCGAACGAGGCCGAAATCACTCCGCCGAACCTGAAACCACCCCGTCGGGGCCGAAATCACTCTGCCGAGCCTAAAACCACTCCGTCGGGGCTGAAACCACTCCATCAAGCCTAAAACCACTGCGTCGGGGCTGAAACCACTGCGCCGAGCCTGAAACCACTGCGTCAGGCCTAAAACCACTCTGCCGAGCCTAAAACAACTCCGTCGGGGCCAAAACCACTCGGCTGACCTTAAAACCACTGCGCCGAGCCTGAAACCACTGCGTCAGGCCTAAAACCACTCTGCCGAGCCTAAAACAACTCCATCGGGGCCAAAATCACTCGGCTGACCTTAAAACCACTGCGTCGGGGCCGAAAGCACTCCATCAAGCCTAAAACCACTCCGTCGGGGCTGAAACCACTGTGCTGGGGAGGAAACTGCTCCGTCAGGCTGAAAAGCACTGTGTCAGGCCGAAAACCACTCCGTCGGGGCTGAAACCACTCCGCCAAGCCTGAAACCATTCCGTCGGGGCTGAAACCACTCCGCCGACATTAAGACCACTGCGCCAAGCCTAAAACCACTCCATCGGGGCTGAAAAGCACTCCGCCGAGCCTAAAACGACTGCGTCGGGGTTGAAACCACTCCGCCGAGCCTAAAACCACTCCGTCGGGGCCGAAAAAACTCCGCCGAGCCTGAAACCACTGCGTCGGGGCCGAAACCACTGCGCCGAGCCTGAAGCCACCCCGTCGGGGCCGAAATCACTCTGCCGAGCCTAAAACAACTCCGTCAGGGCGAAAATCACTCCGCCAAGCCTAAAACCGCTGCGTCGGGGCTGAAACCACTCTGCCGGGGACAAAAAAACTCCGTCAGGGCCAAAACCACTCCATCAAGCCTAAAAACAGTGCGTCAGGGCTGAAACCAGTGCGTCTGGGCTGAAACCACTGCGCCGAGCCTGAAATCTCTCCGTCAGGCCTAAAACCACTCTGCCGAGCCTAAAAAAACTCCGACGGGGCCAAAATCACTCGGCTGACCTTAAAACCACTCCGTCGGGGCTGAAACCACTGTGCTGGGGCAGAAACTGCTCCGTCAGGCTTAAAAGCACTGTGTCACCCCGAAAACCACTCCGTCAGGGCTGAAACCACTCCGCCGACATTAAGACCACTGCGCCAAGCCTAAAACCACTCCGTCGGGGCTGAAACCACTCCGCCAAGCCTAAAACCTCTCTGTCGGGGCTGAAACCACTCCGCCAAGCCTAAAACCACTGCGTCGGGGCTGAAACCACTGCATCAGGCCTAAAACAACTCCGTCAGGGCCAAAACCACTCCACCAGTGCTGAAACCACTCCGCCGAGCCTAAAACCACTGCGTCGGGGCTGAAAGCACTCCGCCAGGGCCAAAACCACTCGGCTGACATTAAGACCACTCCACCGAGCCTAAAACCACTGCGTCGGGGCTGAAACCACTCCGCCAAGCCTAAAACCACTCCGTCGGGGCTGAAACCACTCCGCCGAGCCTAAAACCACTGCGTCGGGGCTGAAACCACTGCATCAGGCCTAAAACAACTCTGTCAGGGCCAAAACCACTCCACCAGTGCTGAAATCACTCCGGCAAGCCTAAAACCACTCCATCGGGGCTGAAACCACTCCGCCAGGGCCAAAACCACTCGGCTGACGTTGAAACCACTCCATCAAGCCTAAAACCACTGCGTCGGAGCTGAAACCACTCCGCCGAGCCTAAAACCTCTCTGTCGGGGCTGAAACCACTCCGCCAAGCCTGAAAACCGCTCCGTGAGGGCCAAAACCACGCCGCCGAGCCTAAAAGCAGAGCGTCGGGGCTGAAACCACTCCACCAAGCCTGAAACCACTCCATCAGGCCTAAAACCACTCCGTCGGGGCTGAAACCACTCCGCTGAGCCTAAAACCACTGCGTCGGGGCTGAAACCACTGCATCAGGCCTAAAACAACTCCGTCAGGGCCAAAACCACTCCACCAGTGCTGAAATCACTCCGGCAAGCCTAAAACCACTCCATCGGGGCTGAAACCACTCCGCCAGGGCCAAAACCACTCGGCTGACGTTGAAACCACTCCATCAAGCCTAAAACCACTGCGTCGGAGCTGAAACCACTCCGCCGAGCCTAAAACCTCTCTGTCGGGGCTGAAACCACTCCGCCAAGCCTGAAACCACTCCGTGAGGGCCAAAACCACGCCGCCGAGCCTAAAAGCAGAGCGTCGGGGCTGAAACCGCTCCACCAAGCCTAAAACCACTCCATCAGGCCTAAAACCACTGCGTCGGGACTGAAACCACTCCGCCGAGCCTAAAACCACTCCGTCGGGGCTGAAACCACTGCATCAGGCCTAAAAGAAGTCCGTGAGGGCCAAAACCACTCCGCCAGTGCTGAAACCACTCCGTCAAGCCTAAAACCATTCCATCGGGGCTGAAACCACTCCGCCAAGCCTAAAACCAATGCATCGGGGCTGAAACCACTCCGCCGAGCCTAAAACCACTGCGTTGGGGCTGAAACCACTCCATCAGGCCTAAAACAACTCCGTCAGGGCTGAAACCACTCCACCAGTGCTGAAACCACCCCGTCGGGGCCGAAACCACTCCGCCAAGCCTAAAACCACTCCGTCGGGGCTGAAACCACTCCGCTGAGCCTAAAACCACTGCGTCGGGGCTGAAACCACTCCGCTGAGCCTAAAACCACTGCGTCGGGGCTGAAACCACTCTGCTGAGCCTAAAACTACTCCATTGGGGCCAAAACCACTCCGCCAAGCCTGAAACCACCCCGTCGGGGCCGAAACCACTCCGCCGAGCGTAAAACCACTGCGTCGGGGCTGAAAGCACTCCATCAAGCCTAAAACCACTGCGTCACGGCTGAAACCACTGTGTCAGGGCTGAAAACACTGCATCAGGCCTAAAACAACTCCGTCAGGGCCAAAACCACTCCACCAGTGCTGAAACCACTCCGCCGAGCCTAAAACCACTGCGTCGGGGCCAAAACCACTCCGCCAGGGCCAAAACCACTCGGCTGACGTTGAAACCACTCCATCAAGCCTAAAACCACTGCGTCGGAGCTGAAACCACTCCGCCGAGCCTAAAACCTCTCTGTCGGGGCTGAAACCACTCCGCCAAGCCTGAAAACCGCTCCGTGAGGGCCAAAACCACGCCGCCGAGCCTAAAAGCAGAGCGTCGGGGCTGAAACCACTCCACCAAGCCTGAAACCACTCCATCAGGCCTAAAACCACTCCGTCGGGGCTGAAACCACTCCGCTGAGCCTAAAACCACTGCGTCGGGGCTGAAACCACTGCATCAGGCCTAAAACAACTCCGTCAGGGCCAAAACCACTCCACCAGTGCTGAAATCACTCCGGCAAGCCTAAAACCACTCCATCGGGGCTGAAACCACTCCGCCAGGGCCAAAACCACTCGGCTGACGTTGAAACCACTCCATCAAGCCTAAAACCACTGCGTCGGAGCTGAAACCACTCCGCCGAGCCTAAAACCTCTCTGTCGGGGCTGAAACCACTCCGCCAAGCCTGAAACCACTCCGTGAGGGCCAAAACCACGCCGCCGAGCCTAAAAGCAGAGCGTCGGGGCTGAAACCGCTCCACCAAGCCTAAAACCACTCCATCAGGCCTAAAACCACTGCGTCGGGACTGAAACCACTCCGCCGAGCCTAAAACCACTCCGTCGGGGCTGAAACCACTGCATCAGGCCTAAAAGAAGTCCGTGAGGGCCAAAACCACTCCGCCAGTGCTGAAACCACTCCGTCAAGCCTAAAACCATTCCATCGGGGCTGAAACCACTCCGCCAAGCCTAAAACCAATGCATCGGGGCTGAAACCACTCCGCCGAGCCTAAAACCACTGCGTTGGGGCTGAAACCACTCCATCAGGCCTAAAACAACTCCGTCAGGGCTGAAACCACTCCACCAGTGCTGAAACCACCCCGTCGGGGCCGAAACCACTCCGCCAAGCCTAAAACCACTCCGTCGGGGCTGAAACCACTCCGCTGAGCCTAAAACCACTGCGTCGGGGCTGAAACCACTCCGCTGAGCCTAAAACCACTGCGTCGGGGCTGAAACCACTCTGCTGAGCCTAAAACTACTCCATTGGGGCCAAAACCACTCCGCCAAGCCTGAAACCACCCCGTCGGGGCCGAAACCACTCCGCCGAGCGTAAAACCACTGCGTCGGGGCTGAAAGCACTCCATCAAGCCTAAAACCACTGCGTCACGGCTGAAACCACTGTGTCAGGGCTGAAAACACTGCATCAGGACTAAAACCACTCGGTCAGGGCCAAAACCACTCCACCAGTGCTGAAACCACTCCGCCGAGCCTAAAACCACTGCGTCGGGGCTGAAAGCACTCCGCCAAGCCTAAAACCACTCCGTCAGGGCCAAAACCACTCCGGCAAGCCTAAAACCACTCCATCAGGTTTGAAACCACTCCGCCGGGGCCGAAACCACTCACCTGACGTTGAAACCACTCCATCAAGCCTAAAACCACTGTGTCAGGGCTGAAACCACTCCGCCGAGCCTAAAACCACTGCGTCGGGGCTGAAACCACTCTGCCGAGCCTAAAACCACTGCGTCGGGGCCGAAACCACTCCACCAAGCCTGAAACCACCCGAACGAGGCCGAAATCACTCCGCCGAACCTGAAACCACCCCGTCGGGGCCGAAATCACTCTGCCGAGCCTAAAACCACTCCGTCGGGGCTGAAACCACTCCATCAAGCCTAAAACCACTGCGTCGGGGCTGAAACCACTGCGCCGAGCCTGAAACCACTGCGTCAGGCCTAAAACCACTCTGCCGAGCCTAAAACAACTCCGTCGGGGCCAAAACCACTCGGCTGACCTTAAAACCACTGCGCCGAGCCTGAAACCACTGCGTCAGGCCTAAAACCACTCTGCCGAGCCTAAAACAACTCCATCGGGGCCAAAATCACTCGGCTGACCTTAAAACCACTGCGTCGGGGCCGAAAGCACTCCATCAAGCCTAAAACCACTCCGTCGGGGCTGAAACCACTGTGCTGGGGAGGAAACTGCTCCGTCAGGCTGAAAAGCACTGTGTCAGGCCGAAAACCACTCCGTCGGGGCTGAAACCACTCCGCCAAGCCTAAAACCACTGCGTCGGGGCTGAAACCACTCCGCCGACATTAAGACCACTGCGCCAAGCCTAAAACCACTCCATCGGGGCTGAAAAGCACTCCGCCAAGCCTAAAACGACTGCGTCAGGGTTGAAACCACTCCGCCGAGCCTAAAACCACTCCGTCGGGGCCGAAAAAACTCCGCCGAGCCTGAAACCACTGTGTCGGGGCTAAAACCACTGCATCAGGCCTAAAACAACTCCGTCAGGGCCAAAACCACTCCACCAGTGCTGAAACCACTCCGGCAAGCCAAAAACCACTCCATTGGGTTTGAAACCACTCCGCCAGGGCTAAAACCACTCGACTGACGTTGAAACCACTCCATCAAGCCTAAAACCACTGCGTCGGAGCTGAAACCACTCCGCCGAGCCTGAAACCATTCCGTCGGGGCTGAAACCACTCCGCCGACATTAAGACCACTGCGCCAAGCCTAAAACCACTCCATCGGGGCTGAAACCACGCCGCCGAGCCTAAAACGACTGCGTCAGGGTTGAAACCACTCCGCCGAGCCTAAAACCACTGCGTCGGGGCCGAAAAAACTCCGCCGAGCCTGAAACCACTGCGTCGGGGCCGAAACCACTGCGCCGAGCCTGAAGCCACCCCGTCGGGGCCGAAATCACTCTGCCGAGCCTAAAACAACTCCGTCAGGGCGAAAATCACTCCGCCAAGCCTAAAACCGCTGCGTCGGGGCTGAAACCACTCTGCCGGGGACAAAAAAACTCCGTCAGGGCCAAAACCACTCCATCAAGCCTAAAAACAGTGCGTCAGGGCTGAAACCAGTGCGTCTGGGCTGAAACCACTGCGCCGAGCCTGAAACTTCTCCGTCAGGCCTAAAACCACTCTGCCGAGCCTAAAAAAACTCCGACGGGGCCAAAATCACTCGGCTGACCTTAAAACCACTCCGTCGGGGCTGAAACCACTGTGCTGGGGCAGAAACTGCTCCGTCAGGCTTAAAAGCACTGTGTCACCCCGAAAACCACTCCGTCAGGGCGGAAACCACTCCGCCGACATTAAGACCACTGCGCCAAGCCTAAAACCACTGCGTCGGGGCTGAAACCACTCCGCCGAGCCTAAAACCTCTCTGTCGGGGCTGAAACCACTCCGCCAAGCCTAAAACCACTGCGTCGGGGCTGAAACCACTGCATCAGGCCTAAAACAACTCCGTCAGGGCCAAAACCACTCCACCAGTGCTGAAACCACTCCGCCGAGCCTAAAACCACTGCGTCGGGGCTGAAAGCACTCCGCCAGGGCCAAAACCACTCGGCTGACATTAAGACCACTCCACCGAGCCTAAAACCACTGCGTCGGGGCTGAAAGCACTCCATCAAGCCTAAAACCACTCCGTCGGGGCTGAAACCACTCCGCCGAGCCTAAAACCACTGCGTCGGGGCTGAAACCACTGCATCAGGCCTAAAACAACTCCGTCAGGGCCAAAACCACTCCACCAGTGCTGAAATCACTCCGGCAAGCCTAAAACCACTCCATCGGGGCTGAAACCACTCTGCCAGGGCCAAAACCACTCGACTGACGTTGAAACCACTCCATCAAGCCTAAAACCACTGCGTCGGAGCTGAAACCACTCCGCCGAGCCTAAAACCTCTCTGTCGGGGCTGAAACCACTCCGCCAAGCCTGAAACCACTCCGTGAGGGCCAAAACCACGCCGCCGAGCCTAAAAGCAGAGCGTCGGGGCTGAAACCGCTCCACCAAGCCTAAAACCACTCCATCAGGCCTAAAACCACTGCGTCGGGACTGAAACCACTCCGCCGAGCCTAAAACCACTCCGTCGGGGCTGAAACCACTGTATCAGGCCGAAAAGAAGTCCGTGAGGGCCAAAACCACTCCGCCAGTGCTGAAACCACTCCGTCAAGCCTAAAACCATTCCATCGGGGCTGAAACCACTCCGCCAAGCCTAAAACCAATGCATCGGGGCTGAAACCACTCCGCCGAGCCTAAAACCACTGCGTTGGGGCTGAAACCACTCCATCAGGCCTAAAACAACTCCGTCAGGGCTGAAACCACTCCACCAGTGCTGAAACCACCCCGTCGGGGCCGAAACCACTCCGCCAAGCCTAAAACCACTCCGTCGGGGCTGAAACCACTCCGCCGAGCCTAAAACCACTGCGTCGGGGCTGAAAGCACTCCGCCAAGCCTAAAACCACTCCATCAGGGCCAAAACCACTCCGGCAAGCCTAAAACCACTCCATCAGGTTTGAAACCACTCCGCCGGGGCCGAAACCACTCACCTGACGTTGAAACCACTCCATCAAGCCTAAAACCACTGTGTCAGGGCTGAAACCACTCCGCCGAGCCTAAAACCACTCCGTCGGGGCTGAAACCACTGTGCCAGGACCAAAACCGCTGCGTCGGGGCTGAAACCACTCCGCCAGGGCCAAAACCCCTCGGCTGACGTTGAAACCACTCCGCCGAGCCTAAAACCACTGCGTCGGGGCTGAAACCACTCTGCCGAGCCTAAAACCACTGCGTCGGGGCCGAAACCACTCCACCAAGCCTGAAACCACCCGAACGAGGCCGAAATCACTCCGCCGAACCTGAAACCACCCCGTCGGGGCCGAAATCACTCTGCCGAGCCTAAAACCACTCCGTCGGGGCTGAAACCACTCCATCAAGCCTAAAACCACTGCGTCGGGGCTGAAACCACTGCGCCGAGCCTGAAACCACTGCGTCAGGCCTAAAACCACTCTGCCGAGCCTAAAACAACTCCGTCGGGGCCAAAACCACTCGGCTGACCTTAAAACCACTGCGCCGAGCCTGAAACCACTGCGTCAGGCCTAAAACCACTCTGCCGAGCCTAAAACAACTCCATCGGGGCCAAAATCACTCGGCTGACCTTAAAACCACTGCGTCGGGGCCGAAAGCACTCCATCAAGCCTAAAACCACTCCGTCGGGGCTGAAACCACTGTGCTGGGGAGGAAACTGCTCCGTCAGGCTGAAAAGCACTGTGTCAGGCCGAAAACCACTCCGTCGGGGCTGAAACCACTCCGCCAAGCCTAAAACCACTGCGTCGGGGCTGAAACCACTCCGCCGACATTAAGACCACTGCGCCAAGCCTAAAACCACTCCATCGGGGCTGAAAAGCACTCCGCCGAGCCTAAAACGACTGCGTCGGGGTTGAAACCACTCCGCCGAGCCTAAAACCACTCCGTCGGGGCCGAAAAAACTCCGCCGAGCCTGAAACCACTGCGTCGGGGCCGAAACCACTGCGCCGAGCCTGAAGCCACCCCGTCGGGGCCGAAATCACTCTGCCGAGCCTAAAACAACTCCGTCAGGGCGAAAATCACTCCGCCAAGCCTAAAACCGCTGCGTCGGGGCTGAAACCATTCTGCCGGGGACAAAAAAACTCCGTCAGGGCCAAAACCACTCCATCAAGCCTAAAAACAGTGCGTCAGGGCTGAAACCAGTGCGTCTGGGCTGAAACCACTGCGCCGAGCCTGAAACTTCTCCGTCAGGCCTAAAACCACTCTGCCGAGCCAAAAAAAACTCCGACGGGGCCAAAATCACTCGGCTGACCTTAAAACCACTCCGTCGGGGCTGAAACCACTGTGCTGGGGCAGAAACTGCTCCGTCAGGCTTAAAAGCACTGTGTCACCCCGAAAACCACTCCGTCAGGGCTGAAACCACTCCGCCGACATTAAGACCACTGCGCCAAGCCTAAAACCACTGCGTCGGGGCTGAAACCACTCCGCCAAGCCTAAAACCTCTCTGTCGGGGCTGAAACCACTCCGCCAAGCCTAAAACCACTGCGTCGGGGCTGAAACCACTGCATCAGGCCTAAAACAACTCCGTCAGGGCCAAAACCACTCCATCGGGGCTGAAAAGCACTCCGCCGAGCCTAAAACCACTGCGTCGGGGCTGAAAGCACTCCGCCAGGGCCAAAACCACTCGGCTGACATTAAAACCACTCCACCGAGCCTAAAACCACTGCGTCGGGGCTGAAACCAATGTGTCAGGGCAGAAACCACTCCGTCGGGGCTGAAACCACTCCGCCGAGCCTAAAACCACTGCGTCGGGGCTGAAACCACTGCATCAGGCCTAAAACAACTCCGTCAGGGCCAAAACCACTCCACCAGTGCTGAAATCACTCCGGCAAGCCTAAAACCACTCCGTCGGGGCTGAAACCACTGTGCCAGGACCAAAACCACTCCGTCGGGGCTGAAACCACTCCGCCAGCGCCAAAACCACTGTGTCGGGGCTGAAACCACTCCGCCAGCGCCAAAACCACTCGGCTGACATTAAAACCACTCCGCCAGCGCCAAAACCACTCGGCTGACATTAAAACCACTCCGCCAGCGCCAAAACCACTCGGCTGACCTTAAAACCACTCTGCCAAGCCTGAAAACCGCTCCGTCGGGGCCGAAACCACACCGTCGGGGCCGAAAGTACTGTGCCGAGCCTAAAAACACTCCGCCGAGCGTAAAAACACTTTGTCGGGGCTGAAACCACTCTGCCGAGCCTAAAACAACTCCCTCAGGGCCAAAACCACTCCACCAAGCCGAAAAGCACTCCGTCAGGGCTAAAACTGACCGGCCAGGGCGAAAACCACTGCGTCAGGCCTAAAACCACTCCGCCGAGCCTAAAGCCACTGCGTCGGGGCGGAAACCACTGTGCCAGGACCAAAACCACTCCGTCGGGGCAGAAACCACTCCGTCAGGCTGAAAAGCACTGTGTCAGGCCGAAAACCACTCCACCAGGGCCAAAACCAATCAGTCGGGGCTGAAAGCGTTCCACCAGGGCCAAAACCACTCCGCCGACATTAAAAACACTGCGCCAAGCCTAAAACCACTCCATCGGGGCTGAAAAGCACTCCGCCGAGCCTAAAACCACTGCGTCGGGGCTGAAACCACTCCGCCGAGCCTGAAACCACCCCGTCGGGGCTGAAATCACTCCGCCGAGCCTAAAACCACTGCGTCGGGGCCAAAACCACTCCACCACTGCTGAAACAACTCCGTCAGGGCAGAAACTGCTCCGCCAGGGCCAAAACCGCTGCGTCGGGGCTGAAACCACTCTGCTGGGGACAAAACAACTCCGTCAGGGCCAAAACCACTCCATCAAGCCTAAAACCACTGCGTCGGAGCTGAAACCACTGCGTCGGGGCTGAAACCACTCCGCCGAGCCTGAAACCACTGCGTCGGGGCTGAAACCACTCTGCCAAAGTTAAAACCACTCCGTCAGGACCAAAACCACTCCGCCGAGCCTAAAACCACTCCGCCGGGGCTGAAAGCACTCTGCTGGGCCTAAAACCACTCCGTCGGGGCGCTAGCCACTCCGCCAAGCCTAAAACCACTGCATCAGGGACAAAACCACGCCGCCGAGCCTAAAAGCAGAGCGTCAGGGCTGAAACCGCTCCACCAAGCCTAAAACCACTGCATCAAGCCTAAAACCACTGTGTCGGGGCTGAAACCACTCCGCCGAGCCTAAAACCACTGTGTCAGGGCTGAAACCACTCCGCCGAGCCTAAAACCACTCCGCCGAGCCTAAAACAACACCGTCGGGGCTGAAACCACTGTGCCAGGACCAAAACCACTCCGTTGGGGCGGAAACCACTCCGACAGGCTGAAAAGCACTGCATCAGGCCAGAAACCACTCCGCCAGGGCCAAAACCAATCAGTCGGGGCTGAAAGCGTTCCACCAGGGCCAAAACCACTCCGACGACATTAAAACCACTGCATCAAGCCTAAAACCACTGCGTCAGGGCTGAAACCACTCCGGCAAGCCTAAAACCACTCTGTCGGGGCAGAAGCTACTCCGCTGAGGCTGAAACTACTCCGTCGGGCCTGAAACCACTGTGCCAGGACCGAAACGAATCCGTCGGGGCTGAAACCACCCCGTCGGGGCTGAAACCACTCGGCTGACCTTCAAACCACTCCATAAAGCCTAAAACTACTCCGTCGGGGCTGAAACCACTGTGCTGGGGCGGAAACTGCTGCGTCAGGCTGAAAAGCACAGTGTCAGGCCGAAAACCACTCCACCAGGGCCAAAACCACTCTGCCGACATTAAGACCACTCCGCCAAGCCTAAAACACCTCTGCCAAGCCTAAAACCACTCCGTCAGGACTAAAACCACTCCGCTGAGGCTAAAACCCCTCCGTCAGGGCGGAAACCACTGCGCCGAGCCTAAAACCACTCCATCGGGGTTGAAATCACTCTGCCAAGCCTAAAACCACTCCGTCGGGGCCGAAACCACTCCGTCGGGGCCGAAACCACTCCGTCGGGGGGAAATCCACTCCATCAAGCCTAAAACCAGTGCGTCAGGGCTGAAACGACTCCGCGAGGGCCAAAACCACTCGGCTGAACTTAAAACCACTCCGTCGGGGCTGAAACCACTCCACCGAGCCTAAAACAACTCCGTCGGGGCCGAAACCACTGCGCCAAGCCTAAAACCACTCCGCCGGGGCTAAAACCACTCCGTCAGGGCCAAAACCACTCCGCAGAGCCTAAAACCACTCCGTCGGGGCTGAAACCACTCCGCCGAGCCTAAAACCACTCCCTCGGGGCTGAAACCACTCCGCCGAGCCTGAAACCACTGCGTCAGGGCTGAAACCGCTCCGCCAAGCCTGAAACCACTGTGTCGGGGCTAAAACCACTGCATCAGGCCTAAAACAACTCCGTCAGGGCCAAAACCACTCCACCAGTGCTGAAACCACTCCGGCAAGCCAAAAACCACTCCATCGGGTTTGAAACCACTCCGCCAGGGCTAAAACCACTCGACTGACGTTGAAACCACTCCATCAAGCCTAAAACCACTGCGTCGGAGCTGAAACCACTCCGCCGAGCCTGAAACCATTCCGTCGGGGCTGAAACCACTCCGCCGACATTAAGACCACTGCGCCAAGCCTAAAACCACTCCATCGGGGCTGAAACCACGCCGCCGAGCATAAAACGACTGCGTCGGGGTTGAAACCACTCCGCCGAGCCTAAAACCACTGCGTCGGGGCCGAAACCACTGCGCCGAGCCTGAAACCACTGCGTCGGGGCCGAAACCACTGCGCCGAGCCTGAAACCACCCCGTCGGGGCCGAAATCACTCTGCCGAGCCTAAAACAACTCCGTCAGGGCGAAAATCACTCCGCCAAGCCTAAAACCGCTGCGTCGGGGCTGAAACCACTCTGCCGGGGACAAAAAAACTCCGTCAGGGCCAAAACCACTCCATCAAGCCTAAAAACAGTGCGTCAGGGCTGAAACCAGTGCGTCTGGGCTGAAACCACTGCGCCGAGCCTGAAACTTCTCCGTCAGGCCTAAAACCACTCTGCCGAGCCTAAAAAAACTCCGACGGGGCCAAAATCACTCGGCTGACCTTAAAACCACTCCGTCGGGGCTGAAACCACTGTGCTGGGGCAGAAACTGCTCCGTCAGGCTTAAAAGCACTGTGTCACCCCGAAAACCACTCCGTCAGGGCTGAAACCACTCCGCCGACATTAAGACCACTGCGCCAAGCCTAAAACCACTGCGTCGGGGCTGAAACCACTCCGCCGAGCCTAAAACCACTGCGTCGGGGCTGAAACCACTGCATCAGGCCTAAAACAACTCCGTCAGGGCCAAAACCACTCCACCAGTGCTGAAACCACTCCGCCGAGCCTAAAACCACTGCGTCGGGGCTGAAAGCACTCCGCCAGGGCCAAAACCACTCGGCTGACATTAAGACCACTCCACCGAGCCTAAAACCACTGCGTCGGGGCTGAAACCACTCCGCCAAGCCTAAAACCACTCCGTCGGGGCTGAAACCACTCCGCCGAGCCTAAAACCACTGCGTCGGGGCTGAAACCACTCCATCAGGCCTAAAACAACTCCGTCAGGGCCAAAACCACTCCACCAGTGCTGAAATCACTCCGGCAAGCCTAAAACCACTCCATCGGGGCTGAAACCACTCCGCCAGGGCCAAAACCACTCGGCTGACGTTGAAACCACTCCATCAAGCCTAAAACCACTGCGTCGGAGCTGAAACCACTCCGCCGAGCCTAAAACCTCTCTGTCGGGGCTGAAACCACTCCGCCAAGCCTGAAACCGCTCCGTGAGGGCCAAAACCACGCCGCCGAGCCTAAAAGCAGAGCGTCGGGGCTGAAACCACTCCACCAAGCCTGAAACCACTCCATCAGGCCTAAAACCACTGCGTCGGAGCTGAAACCACTGCGTCGGGGCTGAAACCACTCCGCCGAGCCTGAAACCACTGCGTCGGGGCTGAAACCACTCTGCCAAAGCTAAAACCACTCCGTCAGGACCAAAACCACTCTGCCGAGCCTAAAACCACTCCGCCGGGGCTGAAAGCACTCTGCTGGGCCTAAAACAACTCCGTCGGGGCGCAAGCCACTCCGCCAAGCCTAAAACCACTGCATCAGGGACAAAACCACGCCGCCGAGCCTAAAAGCAGAGCGTCAGGGCTGAAACCGCTCCACCAAGCCTAAAACCACTGCATCAAGCCTAAAACCACTGTGTCGGGGCTGAAACCACTCCGCCGAGCCTAAAACAACACCGTCGGGGCTGAAACCACTGTGCCAGGACCAAAACCACTCCGTCGGGGCGGAAACCGCTCCGACAGGCTTAAAAGCACTGCATCAGGCCGGAAACCACTCCGCCAGGGCCAAAACCAATCAGTCGGGGCTGAAAGCGTTCCACCAGGGCCAAAACCACTCCGACGACATTAAAACCACTGCATCAAGCCTAAAACCACTGCGTCGGGGCTGAAACCAATCCGCTGAGCCTAAAACCACTGCGTCGGGGCTGAAACCACTCCGGCAAGCCTAAAACCACTCTGTCGGGGCAGAAGCTACTCCGCTGAGGCTGAAACTACTCCGTCGGGCCTGAAACCACTGTGGCAGGACCGAAACGAATCCGTCCCGGATGAAACCACCCCGTCGGGGCTGAAACCACTCGGCTGACCTTCAAACCACTCCATAAAGCCTAAAACTACTCCGTTGGGGCTGAAACCACTGTGCTGGGGCGGAAACTGCTGCGTCAGGCTGAAAAGCACAGTGTCAGGCCGAAAACCACTCCACCAGGGCCAAAACCACTCTGCCGACATTAAGACCACTCCGCCAAGCCTAAAACACCTCTGCCAAGCCTAAAACCACTCCGTCAGGACTAAAACCACTCCGCTGAGACTAAAACCCCTCCGTCAGGGCGGAAACCACTGCGCCGAGCCTAAAACCACTCCATCGGGGTTGAAATCACTCTGCCAAGCCTAAAACCACTCCGTCGGGGCCGAAACCACTCCGTCGGGGGGAAATCCACTCCATCAAGCCTAAAACCAGTGCGTCAGGGCTGAAACGACTCCGCGAGGGCCAAAAACATTCCGCTGACCTTAAAACCACTCCGACGGGGCCAAAATCACTCGGCTGACCTTAAAACCACTCCGTCGGGGCTGAAACCACTGTGCTGGGGCAGAAACTGCTCCGTCAGGCTTAAAAGCACTGTGTCACCCCGAAAACCACTCCGTCAGGGCTGAAACCACTCCGCCGACATTAAGACCACTGCGCCAAGCCTAAAACCACTGCGTCGGGGCTGAAACCACTCTGCCGAGCCTAAAACCTCTCTGTCGGGGCTGAAACCACTCCGCCGAGCCTAAAACCACTGCGTCGGGGCTGAAACCACTCCATCAGGCCTAAAACAACTCCGTCAGGGCCAAAACCACTCCACCAGTGCTGAAACCACTCCGCCGAGCCTACAACCACTGCGTCGGGGCTGAAAGCACTCCGCCAGGGCCAAAACCACTCAGCTGACATTAAGACCACTCCAGCGAGCCTAAAACCACTGCGTCGGGGCTGAAACCACTCCGCCAAGCCTAAAACCACTCCGTCGGGGCTGAAACCACTCCGCCGAGCCTAAAACCACTGCGTCGGGGCTGAAACCACTGCATCAGGCCTAAAACAACTCCGTCAGGGCCAAAACCACTCCGTCAGGCCCAAAACCACTCCGGCAAGCCTAAAACCATTCCATCGAGGCTGAAACCACTCCGCCAGGGCCAATACCACTCGGCTGACCTTAAAACCACTCCATCGAGCCTAAAACCACTGCGTCGGGGCTGAAACCACTCCATCAGGCCTAAAACAACTCCGTCAGGGCCAAAACCACTCTGGCAAGCCTAAAACCATTCCATCGAGGCTGAAACCACTCCGCCAGGGCCAATACCACTCGGCTGACCTTAAAACCACTCCGTTGGGGCTGAAACCACTGTGCTGGGGCAGAAACTGCTCCGTCAGGCTTAAAAGCACTGTGTCACCCCGAAAACCACTGCGTCAGGGCTGAAACCACTCCGTCGACATTAAGACCACTGCGCCAAGCCTAAAACCACTGCGTCGGGGCTGAAACCACTCCGCCAAGCCTAAAACCACTCCGTCGGGGCTGAAACCACTCCGCCAAGCCTAAAACCTCTCTGTCGGGGCTGAAACCACTGCATCAGGCCTAAAACAACTCCGTCAGGGCCAAAACCACTCCACCAGTGCTGAAACCACTCCGGCAAGCCTAAAACCACTCCATCGGGGCTGAAACCACTCCGCCAGGGCCAAAACCACTCGGCTGACCTTAAAACCACTCCATCAAGCCTAAAACCACTGCGTCGGAGCTGAAACCACTCCATCAAGCCTAAAACCTCTCTGTCGGGGCTGAAACCACTCCGCCAAGCCTGAAACCACTCCATCAAGCCTGAAACCACTCTGTGAGGGCCAAAACCACGCCGCCGAGCCTAAAAGCAGAGCGTCGGGGCTGAAACCGCTCCACCAAGCCTAAAACCACTCCATCAGGCCTAAAACCACTGCGTCGGGACTGAAACCACTCCGCCGAGCCTAAAACCACTGCGTCGGGGCTGAAACCACTGTGCCAGGACCAAAACCGCTGCGTCGGGGCTGAAACCACTCCGCCAGGGCCAAAACCCCTCGGCTGACGTTGAAACCACTCCATCAAGCCTAAAACCACTGTGTCGGGGCGGAAACCACTCCGCCGAGCCTAAAACCACTGCGTCGGGGCGGAAACCACTCCATCAGGCCTAAAACAACTCCGTGAGGGCCAAAACCACTCCACCAGTGCTGAAACCACCCCGTCGGGGCCGAAAACCACTCCGCCGAGCCTAAAACCACTGTGTCGGGGCTGAAAGCACTCCATCAAGCCTAAAACCACTGCGTCGGGGCTGAAACCACTCCATCAAGCCTAAAACCGCTGCGTCGGGGCTGAAACCACTCCGCCGAGCCTAAAACTACTCCGTCGGGGCTGAAACCACTCCGCCAAGCCTGAAACCACCCCGTCGGGGCCGAAACCACTCTGCCGAGCGTAAAAGCACTGCGTCGGGGCTGAAAGCACTCCATCAAGCCTAAAACCACTGCGTCGGTGCTGAAACCACTGTGTCGGGGCTGAAACCACTGCATCAGGACTAAAACCACTCCGTCAGGGCCAAAACCACTCCAGCAGTGCTGAAACCACTCCGCCGAGCCTAAAACCACTGCGTCGGGGCTGAAACCACTCCGCCGAGCCTAAAACCACTCCGTCAGGGCCAAAACCACTCCGGCAAGCCTAAAACCACTCCATCGGGGCTGAAACCACTCCGCCAGGGCCAAAACCACTCACCTGACGTTGAAACCACTCCATCAAGCCTGAAACCACTGTGTTGGGGCTGAAACCACTCCGCCGAGCCTAAAACCACTCCGTCGGGGCTGAAACCACTGTGCCAGGACCAAAACCGCTGCGTCGGGGCTGAAACCACTCCGCCAGGGCCAAAACCCCTCGGCTGACGTAGAAACCACTCCATCAAGCCTAAAACCACTGTGTCGGGGCTGAAACCACTCTGCCGAGCCTAAAACCACTGCGTCGGGGCCGAAACCACTCCACCAAGCCTGAAACCACCCGAACGAGGCCGAAATCACTCCGCCGAACCTGAAACCACCCCGTCGGGGCCGAAATCACTCTGCCGAGCCTAAAACCACTCCGTCGGGGCTGAAAGCACTCCGCCAAGCCTAAAACCACTCCGTCAGGGCCAAAACCACTCCGGCAAGCCTAAAACCACTCCATCAGGTTTGAAACCACTCCGCCGGGGCCGAAACCACTCACCTGACGTTGAAACCACTCCATCAAGCCTAAAACCACTGTGTCAGGGCTGAAACCACTCCGCCGAGCCTGAAACCACTGCGTCAGGCCTAAAACCACTCTGCCGAGCCTAAAACAACTCCGTCGGGGCCAAAATCACTCGGCTGACCTTAAAACCACTGCGCCGAGCCTGAAACCACTGCGTCAGGCCTAAAACCACTCTGCCGAGCCTAAAACAACTCCATCGGGGCCAAAATCACTCGGCTGACCTTAAAACCACTGCGTCGGGGCCGAAAGCACTCCATCAAGCCTAAAACCACTCCGTCGGGGCTGAAACCACTGTGCTGGGGAGGAAACTGCTCCGTCAGGCTGAAAAGCACTGTGTCAGGCCGAAAACCACTCCGTCGGGGCTGAAACCACTCCGCCAAGCCTAAAACCACTGCGTCGGGGCTGAAACCACTCCGCCGACATTAAGACCACTGCGCCAAGCCTAAAACCACTCCATCGGGGCTGAAAAGCACTCCGCCGAGCCTAAAACGACTGCGTCGGGGTTGAAACCACTCCGCCGAGCCTAAAACCACTCCGTCGGGGCCGAAAAAACTCCGCCGAGCCTGAAACCACTGTGTCGGGGCTAAAACCACTGCATCAGGCCTAAAACAACTCCGTCAGGGCCAAAACCACTCCACCAGTGCTGAAACCACTCCGGCAAGCCAAAAACCACTCCATCGGGTTTGAAACCACTCCGCCAGGGCTAAAACCACTCGACTGACGTTGAAACCACTCCATCAAGCCTAAAACCACTGCGTCGGAGCTGAAACCACTCCGCCGAGCCTGAAACCATTCCGTCGGGGCTGAAACCACTCCGCCGACATTAAGACCACTGCGCCAAGCCTAAAACCACTCCATCGGGGCTGAAACCACGCCGCCGAGCCTAAAACGACTGCGTCGGGGTTGAAACCACTCCGCCGAGCCTGAAACCACTGCGTCGGGGCCGAAACCACTGCGCCGAGCCTGAAACCACTGCGTCGGGGCCGAAACCACTGCGCCGAGCCTGAAGCCACCCCGTCGGGGCCGAAATCACTCTGCCGAGCCTAAAACAACTCCGTCAGGGCGAAAATCACTCCGCCAAGCCTAAAACCGCTGCGTCGGGGCTGAAACCACTCTGCCGGGGACAAAAAAACTCCGTCAGGGCCAAAACCACTCCATCAAGCCTAAAAAGAGTGCGTCAGGGCTGAAACCAGTGCGTCTGGGCTGAAACCACTGCGCCGAGCCTGAAACCTCTCCGTCAGGCCTAAAACCACTCTGCCGAGCCTAAAAAAACTCCGACGGGGCCAAAATCACTCGGCTGACCTTAAAACCACTCCGTCGGGGCTGAAACCACTGTGCTGGGGCAGAAACTGCTCCGTCAGGCTTAAAAGCACTGTGTCACCCCGAAAACCACTCCGTCAGGGCTGAAACCACTCCGCCGACATTAAGACCACTGCGCCAAGCCTAAAACCACTGCGTCGGGGCTGAAACCACTCCGCCGAGCCTAAAACCACTGCGTCGGGGCTGAAACCACTGCATCAGGCCTAAAACAACTCCGTCAGGGCCAAAACCACTCCACCAGTGCTGAAACCACTCCGCCGAGCCTAAAACCACTGCGTCGGGGCTGAAAGCACTCCGCCAGGGCCAAAACCACTCGGCTGACATTAAGACCACTCCACCGAGCCTAAAACCACTGCGTCGGGGCTGAAACCACTCCGCCAAGCCTAAAACCACTCCGTCGGGGCTGAAACCACTCCGCCGAGCCTAAAACCACTGCGTCGGGGCTGAAACCACTCCATCAGGCCTAAAACAACTCCGTCAGGGCCAAAACCACTCCACCAGTGCTGAAATCACTCCGGCAAGCCTAAAACCACTCCATCGGGGCTGAAACCACTCCGCCAGGGCCAAAACCACTCGGCTGACGTTGAAACCACTCCATCAAGCCTAAAACCACTGCGTCGGAGCTGAAACCACTCCGCCGAGCCTAAAACCTCTCTGTCGGGGCTGAAACCACTCCGCCAAGCCTGAAACCGCTCCGTGAGGGCCAAAACCACGCCGCCGAGCCTAAAAGCAGAGCGTCGGGGCTGAAACCACTCCACCAAGCCTGAAACCACTCCATCAGGCCTAAAACCACTGCGTCGGAGCTGAAACCACTGCGTCGGGGCTGAAACCACTCCGCCGAGCCTGAAACCACTGCGTCGGGGCTGAAACCACTCTGCCAAAGCTAAAACCACTCCGTCAGGACCAAAACCACTCTGCCGAGCCTAAAACCACTCCGCCGGGGCTGAAAGCACTCTGCTGGGCCTAAAACAACTCCGTCGGGGCGCAAGCCACTCCGCCAAGCCTAAAACCACTGCATCAGGGACAAAACCACGCCGCCGAGCCTAAAAGCAGAGCGTCAGGGCTGAAACCGCTCCACCAAGCCTAAAACCACTGCATCAAGCCTAAAACCACTGTGTCGGGGCTGAAACCACTCCGCCGAGCCTAAAACAACACCGTCGGGGCTGAAACCACTGTGCCAGGACCAAAACCACTCCGTCGGGGCGGAAACCGCTCCGACAGGCTTAAAAGCACTGCATCAGGCCGGAAACCACTCCGCCAGGGCCAAAACCAATCAGTCGGGGCTGAAAGCGTTCCACCAGGGCCAAAACCACTCCGACGACATTAAAACCACTGCATCAAGCCTAAAACCACTGCGTCGGGGCTGAAACCAATCCGCTGAGCCTAAAACCACTGCGTCGGGGCTGAAACCACTCCGGCAAGCCTAAAACCACTCTGTCGGGGCAGAAGCTACTCCGCTGAGGCTGAAACTACTCCGTCGGGCCTGAAACCACTGTGGCAGGACCGAAACGAATCCGTCCCGGATGAAACCACCCCGTCGGGGCTGAAACCACTCGGCTGACCTTCAAACCACTCCATAAAGCCTAAAACTACTCCGTTGGGGCTGAAACCACTGTGCTGGGGCGGAAACTGCTGCGTCAGGCTGAAAAGCACAGTGTCAGGCCGAAAACCACTCCACCAGGGCCAAAACCACTCTGCCGACATTAAGACCACTCCGCCAAGCCTAAAACACCTCTGCCAAGCCTAAAACCACTCCGTCAGGACTAAAACCACTCCGCTGAGACTAAAACCCCTCCGTCAGGGCGGAAACCACTGCGCCGAGCCTAAAACCACTCCATCGGGGTTGAAATCACTCTGCCAAGCCTAAAACCACTCCGTCGGGGCCGAAACCACTCCGTCGGGGGGAAATCCACTCCATCAAGCCTAAAACCAGTGCGTCAGGGCTGAAACGACTCCGCGAGGGCCAAAAACATTCCGCTGACCTTAAAACCACTCCGACGGGGCCAAAATCACTCGGCTGACCTTAAAACCACTCCGTCGGGGCTGAAACCACTGTGCTGGGGCAGAAACTGCTCCGTCAGGCTTAAAAGCACTGTGTCACCCCGAAAACCACTCCGTCAGGGCTGAAACCACTCCGCCGACATTAAGACCACTGCGCCAAGCCTAAAACCACTGCGTCGGGGCTGAAACCACTCTGCCGAGCCTAAAACCTCTCTGTCGGGGCTGAAACCACTCCGCCGAGCCTAAAACCACTGCGTCGGGGCTGAAACCACTCCATCAGGCCTAAAACAACTCCGTCAGGGCCAAAACCACTCCACCAGTGCTGAAACCACTCCGCCGAGCCTACAACCACTGCGTCGGGGCTGAAAGCACTCCGCCAGGGCCAAAACCACTCAGCTGACATTAAGACCACTCCAGCGAGCCTAAAACCACTGCGTCGGGGCTGAAACCACTCCGCCAAGCCTAAAACCACTCCGTCGGGGCTGAAACCACTCCGCCGAGCCTAAAACCACTGCGTCGGGGCTGAAACCACTGCATCAGGCCTAAAACAACTCCGTCAGGGCCAAAACCACTCCGTCAGGCCCAAAACCACTCCGGCAAGCCTAAAACCATTCCATCGAGGCTGAAACCACTCCGCCAGGGCCAATACCACTCGGCTGACCTTAAAACCACTCCATCGAGCCTAAAACCACTGCGTCGGGGCTGAAACCACTCCATCAGGCCTAAAACAACTCCGTCAGGGCCAAAACCACTCTGGCAAGCCTAAAACCATTCCATCGAGGCTGAAACCACTCCGCCAGGGCCAATACCACTCGGCTGACCTTAAAACCACTCCGTTGGGGCTGAAACCACTGTGCTGGGGCAGAAACTGCTCCGTCAGGCTTAAAAGCACTGTGTCACCCCGAAAACCACTGCGTCAGGGCTGAAACCACTCCGTCGACATTAAGACCACTGCGCCAAGCCTAAAACCACTGCGTCGGGGCTGAAACCACTCCGCCAAGCCTAAAACCACTCCGTCGGGGCTGAAACCACTCCGCCAAGCCTAAAACCTCTCTGTCGGGGCTGAAACCACTGCATCAGGCCTAAAACAACTCCGTCAGGGCCAAAACCACTCCACCAGTGCTGAAACCACTCCGGCAAGCCTAAAACCACTCCATCGGGGCTGAAACCACTCCGCCAGGGCCAAAACCACTCGGCTGACCTTAAAACCACTCCATCAAGCCTAAAACCACTGCGTCGGAGCTGAAACCACTCCATCAAGCCTAAAACCTCTCTGTCGGGGCTGAAACCACTCCGCCAAGCCTGAAACCACTCCATCAAGCCTGAAACCACTCTGTGAGGGCCAAAACCACGCCGCCGAGCCTAAAAGCAGAGCGTCGGGGCTGAAACCGCTCCACCAAGCCTAAAACCACTCCATCAGGCCTAAAACCACTGCGTCGGGACTGAAACCACTCCGCCGAGCCTAAAACCACTGCGTCGGGGCTGAAACCACTGTGCCAGGACCAAAACCGCTGCGTCGGGGCTGAAACCACTCCGCCAGGGCCAAAACCCCTCGGCTGACGTTGAAACCACTCCATCAAGCCTAAAACCACTGTGTCGGGGCGGAAACCACTCCGCCGAGCCTAAAACCACTGCGTCGGGGCGGAAACCACTCCATCAGGCCTAAAACAACTCCGTGAGGGCCAAAACCACTCCACCAGTGCTGAAACCACCCCGTCGGGGCCGAAAACCACTCCGCCGAGCCTAAAACCACTGTGTCGGGGCTGAAAGCACTCCATCAAGCCTAAAACCACTGCGTCGGGGCTGAAACCACTCCATCAAGCCTAAAACCGCTGCGTCGGGGCTGAAACCACTCCGCCGAGCCTAAAACCACCCCGTCGGGGCCGAAACCACTCTGCCGAGCGTAAAAGCACTGCGTCGGGGCTGAAAGCACTCCATCAAGCCTAAAACCACTGCGTCGGTGCTGAAACCACTGTGTCGGGGCTGAAACCACTGCATCAGGACTAAAACCACTCCGTCAGGGCCAAAACCACTCCAGCAGTGCTGAAACCACTCCGCCGAGCCTAAAACCACTGCGTCGGGGCTGAAACCACTCCGCCGAGCCTAAAACCACTCCGTCAGGGCCAAAACCACTCCGGCAAGCCTAAAACCACTCCATCGGGGCTGAAACCACTCCGCCAGGGCCAAAACCACTCACCTGACGTTGAAACCACTCCATCAAGCCTGAAACCACTGTGTTGGGGCTGAAACCACTCCGCCGAGCCTAAAACCACTCCGTCGGGGCTGAAACCACTGTGCCAGGACCAAAACCGCTGCGTCGGGGCTGAAACCACTCCGCCAGGGCCAAAACCCCTCGGCTGACGTAGAAACCACTCCATCAAGCCTAAAACCACTGTGTCGGGGCTGAAACCACTCTGCCGAGCCTAAAACCACTGCGTCGGGGCCGAAACCACTCCACCAAGCCTGAAACCACCCGAACGAGGCCGAAATCACTCCGCCGAACCTGAAACCACCCCGTCGGGGCCGAAATCACTCTGCCGAGCCTAAAACCACTCCGTCGGGGCTGAAAGCACTCCGCCAAGCCTAAAACCACTCCGTCAGGGCCAAAACCACTCCGGCAAGCCTAAAACCACTCCATCAGGTTTGAAACCACTCCGCCGGGGCCGAAACCACTCACCTGACGTTGAAACCACTCCATCAAGCCTAAAACCACTGTGTCAGGGCTGAAACCACTCCGCCGAGCCTGAAACCACTGCGTCAGGCCTAAAACCACTCTGCCGAGCCTAAAACAACTCCGTCGGGGCCAAAATCACTCGGCTGACCTTAAAACCACTGCGCCGAGCCTGAAACCACTGCGTCAGGCCTAAAACCACTCTGCCGAGCCTAAAACAACTCCATCGGGGCCAAAATCACTCGGCTGACCTTAAAACCACTGCGTCGGGGCCGAAAGCACTCCATCAAGCCTAAAACCACTCCGTCGGGGCTGAAACCACTGTGCTGGGGAGGAAACTGCTCCGTCAGGCTGAAAAGCACTGTGTCAGGCCGAAAACCACTCCGTCGGGGCTGAAACCACTCCGCCAAGCCTAAAACCACTGCGTCGGGGCTGAAACCACTCCGCCGACATTAAGACCACTGCGCCAAGCCTAAAACCACTCCATCGGGGCTGAAAAGCACTCCGCCGAGCCTAAAACGACTGCGTCGGGGTTGAAACCACTCCGCCGAGCCTAAAACCACTCCGTCGGGGCCGAAAAAACTCCGCCGAGCCTGAAACCACTGTGTCGGGGCTAAAACCACTGCATCAGGCCTAAAACAACTCCGTCAGGGCCAAAACCACTCCACCAGTGCTGAAACCACTCCGGCAAGCCAAAAACCACTCCATCGGGTTTGAAACCACTCCGCCAGGGCTAAAACCACTCGACTGACGTTGAAACCACTCCATCAAGCCTAAAACCACTGCGTCGGAGCTGAAACCACTCCGCCGAGCCTGAAACCATTCCGTCGGGGCTGAAACCACTCCGCCGACATTAAGACCACTGCGCCAAGCCTAAAACCACTCCATCGGGGCTGAAACCACGCCGCCGAGCCTAAAACGACTGCGTCGGGGTTGAAACCACTCCGCCGAGCCTGAAACCACTGCGTCGGGGCCGAAACCACTGCGCCGAGCCTGAAACCACTGCGTCGGGGCCGAAACCACTGCGCCGAGCCTGAAGCCACCCCGTCGGGGCCGAAATCACTCTGCCGAGCCTAAAACAACTCCGTCAGGGCGAAAATCACTCCGCCAAGCCTAAAACCGCTGCGTCGGGGCTGAAACCACTCTGCCGGGGACAAAAAAACTCCGTCAGGGCCAAAACCACTCCATCAAGCCTAAAAAGAGTGCGTCAGGGCTGAAACCAGTGCGTCTGGGCTGAAACCACTGCGCCGAGCCTGAAACCTCTCCGTCAGGCCTAAAACCACTCTGCCGAGCCTAAAAAAACTCCGACGGGGCCAAAATCACTCGGCTGACCTTAAAACCACTCCGTCGGGGCTGAAACCACTGTGCTGGGGCAGAAACTGCTCCGTCAGGCTTAAAAGCACTGTGTCACCCCGAAAACCACTCCGTCAGGGCTGAAACCACTCCGCCGACATTAAGACCACTGCGCCAAGCCTAAAACCACTGCGTCGGGGCTGAAACCACTCTGCCAAGCCTAAAACCACTCCGTCGGGGCTGAAACCACTCCGCCGAGCCTAAAACCACTGTGTCGGGGCTGAAACCACTGCATCAGGCCTAAAACAACTCCGTCAGGGCCAAAACCACTCCACCAGTGCTGAAACCACTCCGGCAAGCCTAAAACCACTCCATCGGGGCTGAAACCACTCCGCCAGGGCCAAAACCACTCGGCTGACCTTAAAACCACTCCATCAAGCCTAAAACCACTGCGTCGGAGCTGAAACCACTCCATCAAGCCTAAAACCTCTCTGTCCGGGCTGAAACCACTCCGCCAAGCCTGAAACCACTCCATCAAGCCTGAAACCACTCTGTGAGGGCCAAAACCACGCCGCCGAGCCTAAAAGCAGAGCGTCGGGGCTGAAACCGCTCCACCAAGCCTAAAACCACTCCATCAGGCCTAAAACCACTGCATCGGGACTGAAACCACTCCGCCGAGCCTAAAACCACTGCGTCGGGGCTGAAACCACTCCGCCAGGGCCAAAACCCCTCGGCTGACGTTGAAACCACTCCATCAAGCCTAAAACGACTGTGTCGGGGCGGAAACCACTCCGCCGAGCCTAAAACCACTGCGTCGGGGCGGAAACCACTCCATCAGGCCTAAAACAACTCCGTGAGGGCCAAAACCACTCCACCAGTGCTGAAACCACCCCGTCGGGGCCGAAAACCACTCCGCCGAGCCTAAAACCACTGTGTCGGGGCTGAAAGCACTCCATCAAGCCTAAAACCACTGCGTCGGGGCTGAAACCACTCCATCAAGCCTAAAACCGCTGCGTCGGGGCTGAAACCACTCCGCCGAGCCTAAAACTACTCCGTCGGGGCTGAAACCACTCCGCCAAGCCTGAAACCACCCCGTCGGGGCCGAAACCACTCTGCCGAGCGTAAAAGCACTGCGTCGGGGCTGAAAGCACTCCATCAAGCCTAAAACCACTGCGTCGGTGCTGAAACCACTGTGTCGGGGCTGAAACCACTGCATCAGGACTAAAACCACTCCGTCAGGGCCAAAACCACTCCAGCAGTGCTGAAACCACTCCGCCGAGCCTAAAACCACTGCGTCGGGGCTGCAACCACTCCGCCGAGCCTAAAACCACTCCGTCAGGGCCAAAACCACTCCGGCAAGCCTAAAACCACTCCATCGGGGCTGAAACCACTCCGCCAGGGCCAAAACCACTCACCTGACGTTGAAACCACTCCATCAAGCCTGAAACCACTGTGTCGGGGCTGAAACCACTCCGCCGAGCCTAAAACCACTCCGTCGGGGCTGAAACCACTGTGCCAGGACCAAAACCGCTGCGTCGGGGCTGAAACCACTCCGCCAGGGCCAAAACCCCTCGGCTGACGTAGAAACCACTCCATCAAGCCTAAAACCACTGTGTCGGGGCTGAAACCACTCTGCCGAGCCTAAAACCACTGCGTCGGGGCCGAAACCACTCCACCAAGCCTGAAACCACCCGAACGAGGCCGAAATCACTCCGCCGAACCTGAAACCACCCCGTCGGGGCCGAAATCACTCTGCCGAGCCTAAAACCACTCCGTCGGGGCTGAAAGCACTCCGCCAAGCCTAAAACCACTCCGTCAGGGCCAAAACCACTCCGGCAAGCCTAAAACCACTCCATCAGGTTTGAAACCACTCCGCCGGGGCCGAAACCACTCACCTGACGTTGAAACCACTCCATCAAGCCTAAAACCACTGTGTCAGGGCTGAAACCACTCCGCCGAGCCTGAAACCACTGCGTCAGGCCTAAAACCACTCTGCCGAGCCTAAAACAACTCCGTCGGGGCCAAAATCACTCGGCTGACCTTAAAACCACTGCGCCGAGCCTGAAACCACTGCGTCAGGCCTAAAACCACTCTGCCGAGCCTAAAACAACTCCGTCGGGGCCAAAATCACTCGGCTGACCTTAAAACCACTGCGCCGAGCCTGAAACCACTGCGTCAGGCCTAAAACCACTCTGCCGAGCCTAAAACAACTCCGTCGGGGCCAAAACCACTCGGCTGACCTTAAAACCACTGCGTCGGGGCCGAAAGCACTCCATCAAGCCTAAAACCACTCCGTCGGGGCTGAAACCACTGTGCTGGGGAGGAAACTGCTCCGTCAGGCTGAAAAGCACTGTGTCAGGCCGAAAACCACTCCGTCGGGGCTGAAACCACTCCGCCAAGCCTGAAACGACTGCGTCGGGGCTGAAACCACTCCGCCGACATTAAGACCACTGCGCCAAGCCTAAAACCACTCCATCGGGGCTGAAAAGCACTCCGCCGAGCCTAAAACGACTGCGTCGGGGCTGAAACCACTCCGCCGAGCCTAAAACCACTCCGTCGGGGCCGAAAAAACTCCGCCGAGCCTGAAACCACTGTGTCGGGGCTAAAACCACTGCATCAGGCCTAAAACAACTCCGTCAGGGCCAAAACCACTCCACCAGTGCTGAAACCACTCCGGCAAGCCAAAAACCACTCCATCGGGTTTGAAACCACTCCGCCAGGGCTAAAACCACTCGACTGACGTTGAAACCACTCCATCAAGCCTAAAACCACTGCGTCGGAGCTGAAACCACTCCGCCGAGCCTGAAACCATTCCGTCAGGGCTGAAACCACTCCGCCGACATTAAGACCACTGCGCCAAGCCTAAAACCACTCCATCGGGGCTGAAACCACGCCGCCGAGCCTAAAACGACTGCGTCGGGGTTGAAACCACTCCGCCGAGCCTGAAACCACTGCGTCGGGGCCGAAACCACTGCGCCGAGCCTGAAACCACTGCGTCGGGGCCGAAACCACTGCGCCGAGCCTGAAACCACCCCGTCGGGGCCGAAATCACTCTGCCGAGCCTAAAACAACTCCGTCAGGGCGAAAATCACTCCGCCAAGCCTAAAACCGCTGCGTCGGGGCTGAAACCACTCTGCCGGGGACAAAAAAACTCCGTCAGGGCCAAAACCACTCCATCAAGCCTAAAAACAGTGCGTCAGGGCTGAAACCAGTGCGTCTGGGCTGAAACCACTGCGCCGAGCCTGAAACTTCTCCGTCAGGCCTAAAACCACTCTGCCGAGCCTAAAAAAACTCCGACGGGGCCAAAATCACTCGGCTGACCTTAAAACCACTCCGTCGGGGCTGAAACCACTGTGCTGGGGCAGAAACTGCTCCGTCAGGCTTAAAAGCACTGTGTCACCCCGAAAACCACTCCGTCAGGGCTGAAACCACTCCGCCGACATTAAGACCACTGCGCCAAGCCTAAAACCACTGCGTCGGGGCTGAAACCACTCCGCCAAGCCTAAAACCACTCCGACGGGGCTGAAACCACTGCATCAGGCCTATAACAACTCCGTCAGGGCCAAAACCACTCCACCAGTGCTGAAACCACTCCGCCGAGCCTAAAACCACTGCGTCGGGGCTGAAAGCACTCCGCCAGGGCCAAAACCACTCGGCTGACATTAAGACCACTCCACCGAGCCTAAAACCACTGCGTCGGGGCTGAAACCACTCCGCCAAGCCTAAAACCACTCCGTCGGGGCTGAAACCACTCCGCCGAGCCTAAAACCACTGCGTCGGGGCTGAAACCACTCCATCAGGCCTAAAACAACTCCGTCAGGGCCAAAACCACTCCACCAGTGCTGAAATCACTCCGGCAAGCCTAAAACCACTCCATCGGGGCTGAAACCACTCCGCCAGGGCCAAAACCACTCGGCTGACGTTGAAACCACTCCATCAAGCCTAAAACCACTGCGTCGGAGCTGAAACCACTCCGCCGAGCCTAAAACCTCTCTGTCGGGGCTGAAACCACTCCGCCAAGCCTGAAACCGCTCCGTGAGGGCCAAAACCACGCCGCCGAGCCTAAAAGCAGAGCGTCGGGGCTGAAACCACTCCACCAAGCCTGAAACCACTCCATCAGGCCTAAAACCACTGCGTCGGGGCTGAAACCACTCCGCTGAGCCTAAAACCACTGCGTCGGGGCTGAAACCACTGCATCAGGCCTAAAACAACTCCGTCAGGGCCAAAACCACTCCACCAGTGCTGAAATCACTCCGGCAAGCCTAAAACCACTCAATCGGGGCTGAAACCACTCCGCCAGGGCCAAAACCACTCGGCTGACGTTGAAACCACTCCATCAAGCCTAAAACCACTGCATCGGAGCTGAAACCACTCCGCCGAGCCTAAAACCTCTCTGTCGGGGCTGAAACCACTCCGCCAAGCCTGAAACCACTCCGTGAGGGCCAAAACCACGCCGCCGAGCCTAAAAGCAGAGCGTCGGGGCTGAAACCGCTCCACCAAGCCTAAAACCACTCCATCAGGCCTAAAACCACTGCGTCGGGACTGAAACCACTCCGCCGAGCCTAAAACCACTCCGTCGGGGCTGAAACCACTGCATCAGGCCTAAAAGAAGTCCATGAGGGCCAAAACCACTCCGCCAGTGCTGAAACCACTCCGTCAAGCCTAAAACCATTCCATCGGGGCTGAAACCACTCCGCCAAGCCTAAAACCAATGCATCGGGGCTGAAACCACTCCGCCGAGCCTAAAACCACTGCGTTGGGGCTGAAACCACTCCATCAGGCCTAAAACAACTCCGTCAGGGCTGAAACCACTCCACCAGTGCTGAAACCACTCCACCAGTGCTGAAACCACCCCGTCGGGGCCGAAACCACTCCGCCAAGCCTAAAACCACTCCGTCGGGGCTGAAACCACTCCGCCGAGCCTAAAACCACTGCGTCGGGGCTGAAACCACTCCGCTGAGCCTAAAACCACTGCGTCGGGGCTGAAACCACTCCGCTGAGCCTAAAACTACTCCATTGGGGCCAAAACCACTCCACCAAGCCTGAAACCACCCCGTCGGGGCCGAAACCACTCCGCCGAGCGTAAAACCACTGCGTCGGGGCTGAAAGCACTCCATCAAGCCTAAAACCACTGCGTCACGGCTGAAACCACTGTGTCAGGGCTGAAAACACTGCATCAGGACTAAAACCACTCGGTCAGGGCCAAAACCACTCCACCAGTGCTGAAACCACTCCGCCGAGCCTAAAACCACTGCGTCGGGGCTGAAAGCACTCCGCCAAGCCTAAAACCACTCCGTCAGGGCCAAAACCACTCCGGCAAGCCTAAAACCACTCCATCAGGTTTGAAACCACTCCGCCGGGGCCGAAACCACTCACCTGACGTTGAAACTACTCCATCAAGCCTAAAACCACTGTGTCAGGGCTGAAACCACTCCGCCGAGCCTAAAACCACTGCGTCGGGGCTGAAACCACTGTGCCAGGACCAAAACCGCTGCGTCGGGGCTGAAACCACTCCGCCAGGGCCAAAACCCCTCGGCTGACGTTGAAACCACTCCGCCGAGCCTAAAACCACTGCGTCGGGGCTGAAACCACTCTGCCGAGCCTAAAACCACTGCGTCGGGGCCGAAACCACTCCACCAAGCCTGAAACCACCCGAACGAGGCCGAAATCACTCCGCCGAACCTGAAACCACCCCGTCGGGGCCGAAATCACTCTGCCGAGCCTAAAACCACTCCGTCGGGGCTGAAACCACTCCATCAAGCCTAAAACCACTGCGTTGGGGCTGAAACCACTGCGCCGAGCCTGAAACCACTGCGTCAGGCCTAAAACCACTCTGCCGAGCCTAAAACAACTCCGTCGGGGCCAAAATCACTCGGCTGACCTTAAAACCACTGTGCCGAGCCTGAAACCACTGCGTCAGGCCTAAAACCACTCTGCCGAGCCTAAAACAACTCCATCGGGGCCAAAATCACTCGGCTGACCTTAAAACCACTGCGTCGGGGCCGAAAGCACTCCATCAAGCCTAAAACCACTCCGTCGGGGCTGAAACCACTGTGCTGGGGAGGAAACTGCTCCGTCAGGCTGAAAAGCACTGTGTCAGGCCGAAAACCACTCCGTCGGGGCTGAAACCACTCCGCCGAGCCTGAAACCATTCCGTCGGGGCTGAAACCACTCCGCCGACATTAAGACCACTGCGCCAAGCCTAAAACCACTCCATCGGGGCTGAAAAGCACTCCGCCGAGCCTAAAACCACTGCGTCGGGGTTGAAACCACTCCGCCGAGCCTAAAACCACTCCGTCGGGGCCGAAAAAACTCCGCCGAGCCTGAAACCACTGCGTCGGGGCCGAAACCACTGCGCCGAGCCTGAAACCACCCCGTCGGGGCCGAAATCACTCTGCCGAGCCTAAAACAACTCCGTCAGGGCGAAAATCACTCCGCCAAGCCTAAAACCGCTGCGTCGGGGCTGAAACCACTCTGCCGGGGACAAAAAAACTCCGTCAGGGCCAAAACCACTCCATCAAGCCTAAAAACAGTGCGTCAGGGCTGAAACCAGTGCGTCTGGGCTGAAACCACTGCGCCGAGCCTGAAACCTCTCCGTCAGGCCTAAAACCACTCTGCCGAGCCTAAAAAAACTCCGACGGGGCCAAAATCACTCGGCTGACCTTAAAACCACTCCGTCGGGGCTGAAACCACTGTGCTGGGGCAGAAAATGCTCCGTCAGGCTTAAAAGCACTGTGTCACCCCGAAAACCACTCCGTCAGGGCTGAAACCACTCCGCCGACATTAAGACCACTCCGCCAAGCCTAAAACACCTCTGCCAAGCCTAAAACCACTCCGTCAGGACTAAAACCACTCCGCTGAGGCTAAAACCCCTCCGTCAGGGCGGAAACCACTGCGCCGAGCCTAAAACCACTCCATCGGGGTTGAAATCACTCTGCCAAGCCTAAAACCACTCCGTCGGGGCCGAAACCACTCCGTCGGGGGGAAATCCACTCCATCAAGCCTAAAACCAGTGCGTCAGGGCTGAAACGACTCCGCGAGGGCCAAAAACATTCCGCTGACCTTAAAACCACTCCGACGGGGCCAAAATCACTCGGCTGACCTTAAAACCACTCCGTCGGGGCTGAAACCACTGTGCTGTGGCAGAAAATGCTCCGTCAGGCTTAAAAGCACTGTGTCACCCCGAAAACCACTCCGTCAGGGCTGAAACCACTCCGCCGACATTAAGACCACTGCGCCAAGCCTAAAACCACTGCGTCGGGGCTGAAACCACTCTGCCGAGCCTAAAACCTCTCTGTCGGGGCTGAAACCACTCCGCCGAGCCTAAAACCACTGCGTCGGGGCTGAAACCACTGCATCAGGCCTAAAACAACTCCGTCAGGGCCAAAACCACTCCACCAGTGCTGAAACCACTCCGCCGAGCCTAAAACCACTGCGTCGGGGCTGAAAGCACTCCGCCAGGGCCAAAACCACTCGGCTGACATTAAGACCACTCCACCGAGCCTAAAACCACTGCGTCGGGGCTGAAACCACTCCGCCAAGCCTAAAACCACTCCGTCGGGGCTGAAACCACTCCGCCGAGCCTAAAACCACTGCGTCAGGGCTGAAACCACTCCATCAGGCCTAAAACAACTCCGTCAGGGCCAAAACCACTCCGTCAGGGCCAAAACCACTCCGGCAAGCCTAAAACCATTCCATCGAGGCTGAAACCACTCCGCCAGGGCCAATACCACTCGGCTGACCTTAAAACCACTCCATCAAGCCTAAAACCACTGCGTCGGGGCTGAAACCACTCCATCAGGCCTAAAACAACTCCGTCAGGGCCAAAACCACTCCGTCAGGGCCAAAACCACTCCGGCAAGCCTAAAACCATTCCATCGAGGCTGAAACCACTCCGCCAGGGCCAATACCACTCGGCTGACCTTAAAACCACTCCGTTGGGGCTGAAACCACTGTGCTGGGGCAGAAACTGCTCCGTCAGGCTTAAAAGCACTGTGTCACCCGGAAAACCACTGCGTCAGGGCTGAAACCACTCCGTCGACATTAAGACCACTGCGCCAAGCCTAAAACCACTGCGTCGGGGCTGAAACCACTCCGACAAGCCTAAAACCACTCCGTCGGAGCTAAAACCACTCCGTCGGGGCTGAAACCACTCCGCCAAGCCTAAAACCACTGCGTCGGGGCTGAAACCACTCCGCCAAGCCTAAAACAACTCCGTCAGGGCCAAAACCACTCCACCAGTGCAGAAACCACTCCACCGAGCCTAAAACCACTGCGTCGGGGCTGAAACCACTCCGCCAAGCCTAAAACCACTCCGTCGGGGCTGAAACCACTCCGCCAAGCCTAAAACCACTGCGTCGGGGCTGAAACCACTCCGCCAAGCCTAAAACAACTCCGTCAGGGCCAAAACCACTCCACCAGTGCTGAAACCACTCCGCCGAGCCTAAAACCACTGCGTCGGGGCTGAAACCACTCCGCCAAGCCTAAAACCACTCCGTCGGGGCTGAAACCACTCCGCCGAGCCTAAAACCACTGTGTCGGGGCTGAAACCACTGCATCAGGCCTAAAACAACTCCGTCAGGGCCAAAACCACTCCACCAGTGCTGAAACCACTCCGGCAAGCCTAAAACCACTCCATCGGGGCTGAAACCACTCCGCCAGGGCCAAAACCACTCGGCTGACCTTAAAACCACTCCATCAAGCCTAAAACCACTGCGTCGGAGCTGAAACCACTCCATCAAGCCTAAAACCTCTCTGTCGGGGCTGAAACCACTCCGCCAAGCCTGAAACCACTCCATCAAGCCTGAAACCACTCTGTGAGGGCCAAAACCACGCCGCCGAGCCTAAAAGCAGAGCGTCGGGGCTGAAACCGCTCCACCAAGCCTAAAACCACTCCATCAGGCCTAAAACCACTGCGTCGGGACTGAAACCACTCCGCCGAGCCTAAAACCACTGCGTCGGGGCTGAAACCACTGTGCCAGGACCAAAACCGCTGCGTCGGGGCTGAAACCACTCCGCCAGGGCCAAAACCCCTCGGCTGACGTTGAAACCACTCCATCAAGCCTAAAACGACTGTGTCGGGGCGGAAACCACTCCGCCGAGCCTAAAACCACTGCGTCGGGGCGGAAACCACTCCATCAGGCCTAAAACAACTCCGTGAGGGCCAAAACCACTCCACCAGTGCTGAAACCACCCCGTCGGGGCCAAAAACCACTCCGCCGAGCCTAAAACCACTGTGTCGGGGCTGAAAGCACTCCATCAAGCCTAAAACCACTGCGTCGGGGCTGAAACCACTCCGCCAAGCCTAAAACCGCTGCGTCGGGGCTGAAACCACTCCGCCGAGCCTAAAACTACTCCGTCGGGGCTGAAACCACTCCGCCAATCCTGAAACCACCCCGTCGGGGCCGAAACCATTCTGCCGAGCGTAAAAGCACTGCGTCGGGGCTGAAAGCACTCCATCAAGCCTAAAACCACTGCGTCAGTGCTGAAACCACTGTGTCGGGGCTGAAACCACTGCATCAGGACTAAAACCACTCCGTCAGGGCCAAAACCACTCCAGCAGTGCTGAAACCACTCCGCCGAGCCTAAAACCACTGCGTCGGGGCTGCAACCACTCCGCCGAGCCTAAAACCACTCCGTCAGGGCCAAAACCACTCCGGCAAGCCTAAAACCACTCCATCGGGGCTGAAACCACTCCGCCAGGGCCAAAACCACTCACCTGACGTTGAAACCACTCCATCAAGCCTGAAACCACTGTGTCGGGGCTGAAACCACTCCGCCGAGCCTAAAACCACTCCGTCGGGGCGGAAACCACTGTGCCAGGACCAAAACCGCTGCGTCGGGGCTGAAACCACTCCGCCAGGGCCAAAACCCCTCGGCTGACGTTGAAACCACTCCATCAAGCCTAAAACCACTGTGTCGGGGCTGAAACCACTCTGCCGAGCCTAAAACCACTGCGTCGGGGCCGAAACCACTCCACCAAGCCTGAAACCACCCGAACGAGGCCGAAATCACTCCGCCGAACCTGAAACCACCCCGTCGGGGCTGAAATCACTCTGCCGAGCCTAAAACCACTCCGTCGGGGCTGAAAGCACTCCGCCAAGCCTAAAACCACTCCGTCAGGGCCAAAACCACTCCGGCAAGCCTAAAACCACTCCATCAGGTTTGAAACCACTCCGCCGGGGCCGAAACCACTCACCTGACGTTGAAACCACTCCATCAAGCCTAAAACCACTGTGTCAGGGCTGAAACCACTCCGCCGAGCCTAAAACCACTCCGTCGGGGCTGAAACCACTGTGCCAAGCCTAAAACCACTGCGTCGGGGCCGAAACCACTCCACCAAGCCTGAAACCACCCGAACGAGGCCGAAATCACTCCGCCGAACCTGAAACCACCCCGTCGGGGCCGAAATCACTCTGCCGAGCCTAAAACCACTCCGTCGGGGCTGAAACCACTCCATCAAGCCTAAAACCACTGCGTCGGGGCTGAAACCACTGCGCCGAGCCTGAAACCACTGCGTCAGGCCTAAAACCACTCTGCCGAGCCTAAAACAACTCCGTCGGGGCCAAAACCACTCGGCTGACCTTAAAACCACTGCGCCGAGCCTGAAACCACTGCGTCAGGCCTAAAACCACTCTGCCGAGCCTAAAACAACTCCATCGGGGCCAAAATCACTCGGCTGACCTTAAAACCACTGCGTCGGGGCCGAAAGCACTCCATCAAGCCTAAAACCACTCCGTCGGGGCTGAAACCACTGTGCTGGGGAGGAAACTGCTCCGTCAGGCTGAAAAGCACTGTGTCAGGCCGAAAACCACTCCGTCGGGGCTGAAACCACTCCGCCAAGCCTGAAACCACTGCGTCGGGGCTGAAACCACTCCGCCGACATTAAGACCACTGCGCCAAGCCTAAAACCACTCCATCGGGGCTGAAAAGCACTCCGCCGAGCCTAAAACGACTGCGTCGGGGTTGAAACCACTCCGCCGAGCCTAAAACCACTCCGTCGGGGCCGAAAAAACTCCGCCGAGCCGGAAACCACTGTGTCGGGGCTAAAACCACTGCATCAGGCCTAAAACAACTCCGTCAGGGCCAAAACCACTCCACCAGTGCTGAAACCACTCCGGCAAGCCAAAAACCACTCCATCGGGTTTGAAACCACTCCGCCAGGGCTAAAACCACTCGACTGACGTTGAAACCACTCCATCAAGCCTAAAACCACTGCGTCGGGGCTGAAACCACTCCGCCAGGGCCAAAACCCCTCGGCTGACGTTGAAACCACTCCATCAAGCCTAAAACGACTGTGTCGGGGCGGAAACCACTCCGCCGAGCCTAAAACCACTGCGTCGGGGCGGAAACCACTCCATCAGGCCTAAAACAACTCCGTGAGGGCCAAAACCACTCCACCAGTGCTGAAACCACCCCGTCGGGGCCAAAAACCACTCCGCCGAGCCTAAAACCACTGTGTCGGGGCTGAAAGCACTCCATCAAGCCTAAAACCACTGCGTCGGGGCTGAAACCACTCCATCAAGCCTAAAACCGCTGCGTCGGGGCGGAAACCACTCCGCCGAGCCTAAAACTACTCCGTCGGGGCTGAAACCACTCCGCCAATCCTGAAACCACCCCGTCGGGGCCGAAACCACTCTGCCGAGCGTAAAAGCACTGCGTCGGGGCTGAAAGCACTCCATCAAGCCTAAAACCACTGCGTCGGTGCTGAAACCACTGTGTCGGGGCTGAAACCACTGCATCAGGACTAAAACCACTCCGTCAGGGCCAAAACCACTCCAGCAGTGCTGAAACCACTCCGCCGAGCCTAAAACCACTGCGTCGGGGCTGCAACCACTCCGCCGAGCCTAAAACCACTCCGTCAGGGCCAAAACCACTCCGGCAAGCCTAAAACCACTCCATCGGGGCTGAAACCACTCCGCCAGGGCCAAAACCACTCACCTGACGTTGAAACCACTCCATCAAGCCTGAAACCACTGTGTCGGGGCTGAAACCACTCCGCCGAGCCTAAAACCACTCCGTCGGGGCTGAAACCACTGTGCCAGGACCAAAACCGCTGCGTCGGGGCTGAAACCACTCCGCCAGGGCCAAAACCCCTCGGCTGACGTTGAAACCACTCCATCAAGCCTAAAACCACTGTGTCGGGGCTGAAACCACTCTGCCGAGCCTAAAACCACTGCGTCGGGGCCGAAACCACTCCACCAAGCCTGAAACCACCCGAACGAGGCCGAAATCACTCCGCCGAACCTGAAACCACCCCGTCGGGGCTGAAATCACTCTGCCGAGCCTAAAACCACTGCGTCGGGGCTGAAAGCACTCCGCCAAGCCTAAAACCACTCCGTCAGGGCCAAAACCACTCCGGCAAGCCTAAAACCATTCCATCAGGTTTGAAACCACTCCGCCGGGGCCGAAACCACTCACCTGACGTTGAAACCACTCCATCAAGCCTAAAACCACTGTGTCAGGGCTGAAACCACTCCGCCGAGCCTAAAACCACTCCGTCGGGGCTGAAACCACTGTGCCAAGCCTAAAACCACTGCGTCGGGGCCGAAACCACTCCACCAAGCCTGAAACCACCCGAACGAGGCCGAAATCACTCCGCCGAACCTGAAACCACCCCGTCGGGGCCGAAATCACTCTGCCGAGCCTAAAACCACTCCGTCGGGGCTGAAACCACTCCATCAAGCCTAAAACCACTGCGTCGGGGCTGAAACCACTGCGCCGAGCCTGAAACCACTGCGTCAGGCCTAAAACCACTCTGCCGAGCCTAAAACAACTCCGTCGGGGCCAAAACCACTCGGCTGACCTTAAAACCACTGCGCCGAGCCTGAAACCACTGCGTCAGGCCTAAAACCACTCTGCCGAGCCTAAAACAACTCCATCGGGGCCAAAATCACTCGGCTGACCTTAAAACCACTGCGTCGGGGCCGAAAGCACTCCATCAAGCCTAAAACCACTCCGTCGGGGCTGAAACCACTGTGCTGGGGAGGAAACTGCTCCGTCAGGCTGAAAAGCACTGTGTCAGGCCGAAAACCACTCCGTCGGGGCTGAAACCACTCCGCCAAGCCTGAAACCATTCCGTCGGGGCTGAAACCACTCCGCCGACATTAAGACCACTGCGCCAAGCCTAAAACCACTCCATCGGGGCTGAAAAGCACTCCGCCGAGCCTAAAACGACTGCGTCGGGGTTGAAACCACTCCGCCGAGCCTAAAACCACTCCGTCGGGGCCGAAAAAACTCCGCCGAGCCGGAAACCACTGTGTCGGGGCTAAAACCACTGCATCAGGCCTAAAACAACTCCGTCAGGGCCAAAACCACTCCACCAGTGCTGAAACCACTCCGGCAAGCCAAAAACCACTCCATCGGGTTTGAAACCACTCCGCCAGGGCTAAAACCACTCGACTGACGTTGAAACCACTCCATCAAGCCTAAAACCACTGCGTCGGAGCTGAAACCACTCCGCCGAGCCTGAAACCATTCCGTCGGGGCTGAAACCACTCCGCCAACATTAAGACCACTGCGCCAAGCCTAAAACCACTGCGTCGGGGCTGAAACCACTCCGCCGAGCCTAAAACGACTGCGTCGGGGTTGAAACCACTCCGCCGAGCCTGAAACCACTGCGTCGGGGCCGAAACCACTGCGCCGAGCCTGAAACCACTGTGTCGGGGCCGAAACCACTGCGCCGAGCCTGAAACCACCCCGTCGGGGCCGAAATCACTCTGCCGAGCCTAAAACAACTCCGTCAGGGCGAAAATCACTCCGCCAAGCCTAAAACCGCTGCGTCGGGGCTGAAACCACTCTGCCGGGGACAAAAAAACTCCGTCAGGGCCAAAACCACTCCATCAAGCCTAAAAACAGTGCGTCAGGGCTGAAACCAGTGCGTCTGGGCTGAAACCACTGCGCCTGGGCTGAAACCTCTCCGTCAGGCCTAAAACCACTCTGCCGAGCCTAAAAAAACTCCGACGGGGCCAAAATCACTCGGCTGACCTTAAAACCACTCCGTCGGGGCTGAAACCACTGTGCTGGGGCAGAAACTGCTCCGTCAGGCTTAAAAGCACTGTGTCACCCCGAAAACCACTGCGTCAGGGCTGAAACCACTCCGCCGACATTAAGACCACTGCGCCAAGCCTAAAACCACTGCGTCGGGGCTGAAACCACTCCGCCGAGCCTAAAACCTCTCTGTCGGGGCTGAAACCACTCCGCCAAGCCTAAAACCACTGCGTCGGGGCTGAAACCACTGCATCAGGCCTAAAACAACTCCGTCAGGGCCAAAACCACTCCACCAGTGCTGAAACCACTCCGCCGAGCCTAAAACCACTGCGTCGGGGCTGAAAGCACTCCGCCAGGGCCAAAACCACTCGGCTGACATTAAGACCACTCCAGCGAGCCTAAAACCACTGCGTCGGGGCTGAAACCACTCCGCCAAGCCTAAAACCACTCCGTCGGGGCTGAAACCACTCCGCCGAGCCTAAAACCACTGCGTCGGGGCTGAAACCACTCCATCAGGCCTAAAACAACTCCGTCAGGGCCAAAACCACTCCGTCAGGGCCAAAACCACTCCGGCAAGCCTAAAACCATTCCATCGAGGCTGAAACCACTCCGCCAGGGCCAATACCACTCGGCTGACCTTAAAACCACTCCATCAAGCCTAAAACCACTGCGTCGGGGCTGAAACCACTCCATCAGGCCTAAAACAACTCCGTCAGGGCCAAAACCACTCCGTCAGGGCCAAAACCACTCTGGCAAGCCTAAAACCATTCCATCGAGGCTGAAACCACTCCGCCAGGGCCAATACCACTCGGCTGACCTTAAAACCACTCCGTTGGGGCTGAAACCACTGTGCTGGGGCAGAAACTGCTCCGTCAGGCTTAAAAGCACTGTGTCAGGCCTAAAACCACTGCGTCAGGGCTGAAACCACTCCGCCAAGCCTAAAACCACTCCGTCGGGGCTGAAACCACTCCGCCAAGCCTAAAACCACTGCGTCGGGGCTGAAACCACTCCGCCAAGCCTAAAACAACTCCGTCAGGGCCAAAACCACTCCACCAGTGCTGAAACCACTCCACCGAGCCTAAAACCACTGCGTCGGGGCTGAAACCACTCCGCCAAGCCTAAAACCACTCCGTCGGGGCTGAAACCACTCCGCCGAGCCTAAAACCACTGTGTCGGGGCTGAAACCACTGCATCAGGCCTAAAACAACTCCGTCAGGGCCAAAACCACTCCACCAGTGCTGAAACCACTCCGGCAAGCCTAAAACCACTCCATCGGGGCTGAAACCACTCCGCCAGGGCCAAAACCACTCGGCTGACCTTAAAACCACTCCATCAAGCCTAAAACCACTGCGTCGGAGCTGAAACCACTCCATCAAGCCTAAAACCTCTCTGTCGGGGCTGAAACCACTCCGCCAAGCCTGAAACCACTCCATCAAGCCTGAAACCACTCTGTGAGGGCCAAAACCACGCCGCCGAGCCTAAAAGCAGAGCGTCGGGGCTGAAACCGCTCCACCAAGCCTAAAACCACTCCATCAGGCCTAAAACCACTGCGTCGGGACTGAAACCACTCCGCCGAGCCTAAAACCACTGCGTCGGGGCTGAAACCACTGTGCCAGGACCAAAACCGCTGCGTCGGGGCTGAAACCACTCCGCCAGGGCCAAAACCCCTCGGCTGACGTTGAAACCACTCCATCAAGCCTAAAACGACTGTGTCGGGGCGGAAACCACTCCGCCGAGCCTAAAACCACTGCGTCGGGGCGGAAACCACTCCATCAGGCCTAAAACAACTCCGTGAGGGCCAAAACCACTCCACCAGTGCTGAAACCACCCCGTCGGGGCCAAAAACCACTCCGCCGAGCCTAAAACCACTGTGTCGGGGCTGAAAGCACTCCATCAAGCCTAAAACCACTGCGTCGGGGCTGAAACCACTCCATCAAGCCTAAAACCGCTGCGTCGGGGCGGAAACCACTCCGCCGAGCCTAAAACTACTCCGTCGGGGCTGAAACCACTCCGCCAATCCTGAAACCACCCCGTCGGGGCCGAAACCACTCTGCCGAGCGTAAAAGCACTGCGTCGGGGCTGAAAGCACTCCATCAAGCCTAAACCCACTGCGTCGGTGCTGAAACCACTGTGTCGGGGCTGAAACCACTGCATCAGGACTAAAACCACTCCGTCAGGGCCAAAACCACTCCAGCAGTGCTGAAACCACTCCGCCGAGCCTGAAACCACTGCGTCGGGGCTGCAACCACTCCGCCGAGCCTAAAACCACTCCGTCAGGGCCAAAACCACTCCGGCAAGCCTAAAACCACTCCATCGGGGCTGAAACCACTCCGCCAGGGCCAAAACCACTCACCTGACGTTGAAACCACTCCATCAAGCCTGAAACCACTGTGTCGGGGCTGAAACCACTCCGCCGAGCCTAAAACCACTCCGTCGGGGCGGAAACCACTGTGCCAGGACCAAAACCGCTGCGTCGGGGCTGAAACCACTCCGCCAGGGCCAAAACCCCTCGGCTGACGTTGAAACCACTCCATCAAGCCTAAAACCACTGTGTCGGGGCTGAAACCACTCTGCCGAGCCTAAAACCACTGCGTCGGGGCCGAAACCACTCCACCAAGCCTGAAACCACCCGAACGAGGCCGAAATCACTCCGCCGAGCCTGAAACCACCCCGTCGGGGCCGAAATCACTCTGCCGAGCCTAAAACCACTGCGTCGGGGCTGAAAGCACTCCGCCAAGCCTAAAACCACTCCGTCAGGGCCAAAACCACTCCGGCAAGCCTAAAACCACTCCATCAGGTTTGAAACCACTCCGCCGGGGCCGAAACCACTCACCTGACGTTGAAACCACTCCATCAAGCCTAAAACCACTGTGTCAGGGCTGAAACCACTCCGCCGAGCCTAAAACCACTCCGTCGGGGCTGAAACCACTGTGCCAAGCCTAAAACCACTGCGTCGGGGCCGAAACCACTCCACCAAGCCTGAAACCACCCGAACGAGGCCGAAATCACTCCGCCGAACCTGAAACCACCCCGTCGGGGCCGAAATCACTCTGCCGAGCCTAAAACCACTCCGTCGGGGCTGAAACCACTCCATCAAGCCTAAAACCACTGCGTCGGGGCTGAAACCACTGCGCCGAGCCTGAAACCACTGCGTCAGGCCTAAAACCACTCTGCCGAGCCTAAAACAACTCCGTCGGGGCCAAAATCACTCGGCTGACCTTAAAACCACTGCGCCGAGCCTGAAACCACTGCGTCAGGCCTAAAACCACTCTGCCGAGCCTAAAACAACTCCATCGGGGCCAAAATCACTCGGCTGACCTTAAAACCACTGCGTCGGGGCCGAAAGCACTCCATCAAGCCTAAAACCACTCCGTCGGGGCTGAAACCACTGTGCTGGGGAGGAAACTGCTCCGTCAGGCTGAAAAGCACTGTGTCAGGCCGAAAACCACTCCGTCGGGGCTGAAACCACTCCGCCGAGCCTGAAACCATTCCGTCGGGGCTGAAACCACTCCGCCGACATTAAGACCACTGCGCCAAGCCTAAAACCACTCCATCGGGGCTGAAAAGCACTCCGCCGAGCCTAAAACGACTGCGTCGGGGTTGAAACCACTCCGCCGAGCCTAAAACCACTCCGTCGGGGCCGAAAAAACTCCGCCGAGCCTGAAACCACTGTGTCGGGGCTAAAACCACTGCATCAGGCCTAAAACAACTCCGTCAGGGCCAAAACCACTCCACCAGTGCTGAAACCACTCCGGCAAGCCAAAAACCACTCCATCGGGTTTGAAACCACTCCGCCAGGGCTAAAACCACTCGACTGACGTTGAAACCACTCCATCAAGCCTAAAACCACTGCGTCGGAGCTGAAACCACTCCGCCGAGCCTGAAACCATTCCGTCGGGGCTGAAACCACTCCGCCAACATTAAGACCACTGCGCCAAGCCTAAAACCACTGCGTCGGGGCTGAAACCACGCCGCCGAGCCTAAAACGACTGCGTCGGGGTTGAAACCACTCCGCCGAGCCTGAAACCACTGCGTCGGGGCCGAAACCACTGCGCCGAGCCTGAAACCACTGTGTCGGGGCCGAAACCACTGCGCCGAGCCTGAAACCACCCCGTCGGGGCCGAAATCACTCTGCCGAGCCTAAAACAACTCCGTCAGGGCGAAAATCACTCCGCCAAGCCTAAAACCGCTGCGTCGGGGCTGAAACCACTCTGCCGGGGACAAAAAAACTCCGTCAGGGCCAAAACCACTCCATCAAGCCTAAAAACAGTGCGTCGAGCCTGAAACCAGTGCGTCTGGGCTGAAACCACTGCGCCGAGCCTGAAACTTCTCCGTCAGGCCTAAAACCACTCTGCCGAGCCAAAAAAAACTCCGACGGGGCCAAAATCACTCGGCTGACCTTAAAACCACTCCGTCGGGGCTGAAACCACTGTGCTGGGGCAGAAACTGCTCCGTCAGGCTTAAAAGCACTGTGTCACCCCGAAAACCACTCCGTCAGGGCTGAAACCACTCCGCCGACATTAAGACCACTGCGCCAAGCCTAAAACCACTGCGTCGGGGCTGAAACCACTCCGCCAAGCCTAAAACCTCTCTGTCGGGGCTGAAACCACTCCGCCAAGCCTAAAACCACTGCGTCGGGGCTGAAACCACTGCATCAGGCCTAAAACAACTCCGTCGGGGCTGAAACCACTCCACCAGTGCTGAAACCACTCCGCCGAGCCTAAAACCACTGCGTCGGGGCTGAAAGCACTCCGCCAGGGCCAAAACCACTCGGCTGACATTAAGACCACTCCACCGAGCCTAAAACCACTGCGTCGGGGCTGAAACCACTCCGCCAAGCCTAAAACCACTCCGTCGGGGCTGAAACCACTCCGCCGAGCCTAAAACCACTGCGTCGGGGCTGAAACCACTCCATCAGGCCTAAAACAACTCCGTCAGGGCCAAAACCACTCCGTCAGGGCCAAAACCACTCCGGCAAGCCTAAAACCATTCCATCGAGGCTGAAACCACTCCGCCAGGGCCAATACCACTCGGCTGACCTTAAAACCACTCCATCAAGCCTAAAACCACTGTGTCGGGGCTGAAACCACTCCATCAGGCCTAAAACAACTCCGTCAGGGCCAAAACCACTCCGTCAGGGCCAAAACCACTCTGGCAAGCCTAAAACCATTCCATCGAGGCTGAAACCACTCCGCCAGGGCCAATACCACTCGGCTGACCTTAAAACCACTCCGTTGGGGCTGAAACCACTGTGCTGGGGCAGAAACTGCTCCGTCAGGCTTAAAAGCACTGTGTCAGGCCTAAAACCACTGCGTCAGGGCTGAAACCACTCCGCCAAGCCTAAAACCACTCCGTCGGGGCTGAAACCACTCCGCCAAGCCTAAAACCACTGCGTCGGGGCTGAAACCACTCCGCCAAGCCTAAAACAACTCCGTCAGGGCCAAAACCACTCCACCAGTGCTGAAACCACTCCACCGAGCCTAAAACCACTGCGTCGGGGCTGAAACCACTCCGCCAAGCCTAAAACCACTCCGTCGGGGCTGAAACCACTCCGCCGAGCCTAAAACCACTGTGTCGGGGCTGAAACCACTGCATCAGGCCTAAAACAACTCCGTCAGGGCCAAAACCACTCCACCAGTGCTGAAACCACTCCGGCAAGCCTAAAACCACTCCATCGGGGCTGAAACCACTCCGCCAGGGCCAAAACCACTCGGCTGACCTTAAAACCACTCCATCAAGCCTAAAACCACTGCGTCGGAGCTGAAACCACTCCATCAAGCCTAAAACCTCTCTGTCGGGGCTGAAACCACTCCGCCAAGCCTGAAACCACTCCATCAAGCCTGAAACCACTCTGTGAGGGCCAAAACCACGCCGCCGAGCCTAAAAGCAGAGCGTCGGGGCTGAAACCGCTCCACCAAGCCTAAAACCACTCCATCAGGCCTAAAACCACTGCGTCGGGACTGAAACCACTCCGCCGAGCCTAAAACCACTGCGTCGGGGCTGAAACCACTGTGCCAGGACCAAAACCGCTGCGTCGGGGCTGAAACCACTCCGCCAGGGCCAAAACCCCTCGGCTGACGTTGAAACCACTCCATCAAGCCTAAAACGACTGTGTCGGGGCGGAAACCACTCCGCCGAGCCTAAAACCACTGCGTCGGGGCGGAAACCACTCCATCAGGCCTAAAACAACTCCGTGAGGGCCAAAACCACTCCACCAGTGCTGAAACCACCCCGTCGGGGCCAAAAACCACTCCGCCGAGCCTAAAACCACTGTGTCGGGGCTGAAAGCACTCCATCAAGCCTAAAACCACTGCGTCGGGGCTGAAACCACTCCATCAAGCCTAAAACCGCTGCGTCGGGGCGGAAACCACTCCGCCGAGCCTAAAACTACTCCGTCGGGGCTGAAACCACTCCGCCAAGCCTGAAACCACCCCGTCGGGGCCGAAACCACTCTGCCGAGCGTAAAAGCACTGCGTCGGGGCTGAAAGCACTCCATCAAGCCTAAAACCACTGCGTCGGTGCTGAAACCACTGTGTCGGGGCTGAAACCACTGCATCAGGACTAAAACCACTCCGTCAGGGCAGAAACCACTCCAGCAGTGCTGAAACCACTCCGCCGAGCCTAAAACCACTGCGTCGGGGCTGCAACCACTCCGCCGAGCCTAAAACCACTCCGTCAGGGCCAAAACCACTCCGGCAAGCCTAAAACCACTCCATCGGGGCTGAAACCACTCCGCCAGGGCCAAAACCACTCACCTGACGTTGAAACCACTCCATCAAGCCTGAAACCACTGTGTCGGGGCTGAAACCACTCCGCCGAGCCTAAAACCACTCCGTCGGGGCGGAAACCACTGTGCCAGGACCAAAACCGCTGCGTCGGGGCTGAAACCACTCCGCCAGGGCCAAAACCCCTCGGCTGACGTTGAAACCACTCCATCAAGCCTAAAACCACTGTGTCGGGGCTGAAACCACTCTGCCGAGCCTAAAACCACTGCGTCGGGGCCGAAACCACTCCACCAAGCCTGAAACCACCCGAACGAGGCCGAAATCACTCCGCCGAGCCTGAAACCACCCCGTCGGGGCCGAAATCACTCTGCCGAGCCTAAAACCACTGCGTCGGGGCTGAAAGCACTCCGCCAAGCCTAAAACCACTCCGTCAGGGCCAAAACCACTCCGGCAAGCCTAAAACCACTCCATCAGGTTTGAAACCACTCCGCCGGGGCCGAAACCACTCACCTGACGTTGAAACCACTCCATCAAGCCTAAAACCACTGTGTCAGGGCTGAAACCACTCCGCCGAGCCTAAAACCACTCCGTCGGGGCTGAAACCACTGTGCCAAGCCTAAAACCACTGCGTCGGGGCCGAAACCACTCCACCAAGCCTGAAACCACCCGAACGAGGCCGAAATCACTCCGCCGAACCTGAAACCACCCCGTCGGGGCCGAAATCACTCTGCCGAGCCTAAAACCACTCCGTCGGGGCTGAAACCACTCCATCAAGCCTAAAACCACTGCGTCGGGGCTGAAACCACTGCGCCGAGCCTGAAACCACTGCGTCAGGCCTAAAACCACTCTGCCGAGCCTAAAACAACTCCGTCGGGGCCAAAACCACTCGGCTGACCTTAAAACCACTGCGCCGAGCCTGAAACCACTGCGTCAGGCCTAAAACCACTCTGCCGAGCCTAAAACAACTCCATCGGGGCCAAAATCACTCGGCTGACCTTAAAACCACTGCGTCGGGGCCGAAAGCACTCCATCAAGCCTAAAACCACTCCGTCGGGGCTGAAACCACTGTGCTGGGGAGGAAACTGCTCCGTCAGGCTGAAAGGCACTGTGTCAGGCCGAAAACCACTCCGTCGGGGCTGAAACCACTCCGCCGAGCCTGAAACCATTCCGTCGGGGCTGAAACCACTCCGCCGACATTAAGACCACTGCGCCAAGCCTAAAACCACTCCATCGGGGCTGAAAAGCACTCCGCCGAGCCTAAAACGACTGCGTCGGGGTTGAAACCACTCCGCCGAGCCTAAAACCACTCCGTCGGGGCCGAAAAAACTCCGCCGAGCCTGAAACCACTGTGTCGGGGCTAAAACCACTGCATCAGGCCTAAAACAACTCCGTCATGGCCAAAACCACTCCACCAGTGCTGAAACCACTCCGGCAAGCCAAAAACCACTCCATCGGGTTTGAAACCACTCCGCCAGGGCTAAAACCACTCGACTGACGTTGAAACCACTCCATCAAGCCTAAAACCACTGCGTCGGAGCTGAAACCACTCCGCCGAGCCTGAAACCATTCCGTCGGGGCTGAAACCACTCCGCCAACATTAAGACCACTGCGCCAAGCCTAAAACCACTGCGTCGGGGCTGAAACCACTCCGCCGAGCCTAAAACGACTGCGTCGGGGTTGAAACCACTCCGCCGAGCCTGAAACCACTGCGTCGGGGCCGAAACCACTGCGCCGAGCCTGAAACCACTGTGTCGGGGCCGAAACCACTGCGCCGAGCCTGAAACCACCCCGTCGGGGCCGAAATCACTCTGCCGAGCCTAAAACAACTCCGTCAGGGCAAAAATCACTCCGCCAAGCCTAAAACCGCTGCGTCGGGGCTGAAACCACTCTGCCGGGGACAAAAAAACTCCGTCAGGGCCAAAACCACTCCATCAAGCCTAAAAACAGTGCGTCAGGGCTGAAACCAGTGCGTCTGGGCTGAAACCACTGCGCCGAGCCTGAAACTTCTCCGTCAGGCCTAAAACCACTCTGCCGAGCCAAAAAAAACTCCGACGGGGCCAAAATCACTCGGCTGACCTTAAAACCACTCCGTCGGGGCTGAAACCACTGTGCTGGGGCAGAAACTGCTCCGTCAGGCTTAAAAGCACTGTGTCACCCCGAAAACCACTCCGTCAGGGCTGAAACCACTCCGCCGACATTAAGACCACTGCGCCAAGCCTAAAACCACTGCGTCGGGGCTGAAACCACTCCGCCGAGCCTAAAACCTCTCTGTCGGGGCTGAAACCACTCCGCCAAGCCTAAAACCACTGCGTCGGGGCTGAAACCACTGCATCAGGCCTAAAACAACTCCGTCAGGGCCAAAACCACTCCACCAGTGCTGAAACCACTCCGCCGAGCCTAAAACCACTGCATCGGGGCTGAAAGCACTCCGCCAGGGCCAAAACCACTCGGCTGACATTAAGACCACTCCACCGAGCCTAAAACCACTGCGTCGGGGCTGAAACCACTCCGCCAAGCCTAAAACCACTCCGTCGGGGCTGAAACCACTCCGCCGAGCCTAAAACCACTGCGTCGGGGCTGAAACCACTCCATCAGGCCTAAAACAACTCCGTCAGGGCCAAAACCACTCCGTCAGGGCCAAAACCACTCCGGCAAGCCTAAAACCATTCCATCGAGGCTGAAACCACTCCGCCAGGGCCAATACCACTCGGCTGACCTTAAAACCACTCCATCAAGCCTAAAACCACTGCGTCGGGGCTGAAACCACTCCATCAGGCCTAAAACAACTCCGTCAGGGCCAAAACCACTCCGTCAGGGCCAAAACCACTCTGGCAAGCCTAAAACCATTCCATCGAGGCTGAAACCACTCCGCCAGGGCCAATACCACTCGGCTGACCTTAAAACCACTCCGTTGGGGCTGAAACCACTGTGCTGGGGCAGAAACTGCTCCGTCAGGCTTAAAAGCACTGTGTCAGGCCTAAAACCACTGCGTCGGGGCTGAAACCACTCCGCCAAGCCTAAAACCACTCCGTCGGGGCTGAAACCACTCCGCCAAGCCTAAAACCACTGCGTCGGGGCTGAAACCACTCCGCCAAGCCTAAAACAACTCCGTCAGGGCCAAAACCACTCCACCAGTGCTGAAACCACTCCACCGAGCCTAAAACCACTGCGTCGGGGCTGAAACCACTCCGCCAAGCCTAAAACCACTCCGTCGGGGCTGAAACCACTCCGCCGAGCCTAAAACCACTGTGTCGGGGCTGAAACCACTGCATCAGGCCTAAAACAACTCCGTCAGGGCCAAAACCACTCCACCAGTGCTGAAACCACTCCGGCAAGCCTAAAACCACTCCATCGGGGCTGAAACCACTCCGCCAGGGCCAAAACCACTCGGCTGACCTTAAAACCACTCCATCAAGCCTAAAACCACTGCGTCGGAGCTGAAACCACTCCATCAAGCCTAAAACCTCTCTGTCGGGGCTGAAACCACTCCGCCAAGCCTGAAACCACTCCATCAAGCCTGAAACCACTCTGTGAGGGCCAAAACCACGCCGCCGAGCCTAAAAGCAGAGCGTCGGGGCTGAAACCGCTCCACCAAGCCTAAAACCACTCCATCAGGCCTAAAACCACTGCGTCGGGACTGAAACCACTCCGCCGAGCCTAAAACCACTGCGTCGGGGCTGAAACCACTGTGCCAGGACCAAAACCGCTGCGTCGGGGCTGAAACCACTCCGCCAGGGCCAAAACCCCTCGGCTGACGTTGAAACCACTCCATCAAGCCTAAAACGACTGTGTCGGGGCGGAAACCACTCCGCCGAGCCTAAAACCACTGCGTCGGGGCGGAAACCACTCCATCAGGCCTAAAACAACTCCGTGAGGGCCAAAACCACTCCACCAGTGCTGAAACCACCCCGTCGGGGCCAAAAACCACTCCGCCGAGCCTAAAACCACTGTGTCGGGGCTGAAAGCACTCCATCAAGCCTAAAACCACTGCGTCGGGGCTGAAACCACTCCATCAAGCCTAAAACCGCTGCGTCGGGGCGGAAACCACTCCGCCGAGCCTAAAACTACTCCGTCGGGGCTGAAACCACTCCGCCAATCCTGAAACCACCCCGTCGGGGCCGAAACCACTCTGCCGAGCGTAAAAGCACTGCGTCGGGGCTGAAAGCACTCCATCAAGCCTAAAACCACTGCGTCGGTGCTGAAACCACTGTGTCAGGGCTGAAACCACTGCATCAGGACTAAAACCACTCCGTCAGGGCCAAAACCACTCCAGCAGTGCTGAAACCACTCCGCCGAGCCTAAAACCACTGCGTCGGGGCTGCAACCACTCCGCCGAGCCTAAAACCACTCCGTCAGGGCCAAAACCACTCCGGCAAGCCTAAAACCACTCCATCGGGGCTGAAACCACTCCGCCAGGGCCAAAACCACTCACCTGACGTTGAAACCACTCCATCAAGCCTGAAACCACTGTGTCGGGGCTGAAACCACTCCGCCGAGCCTAAAACCACTCCGTCGGGGCTGAAACCACTGTGCCAGGACCAAAACCGCTGCGTCGGGGCTGAAACCACTCCGCCAGGGCCAAAACCCCTCGGCTGACGTAGAAACCACTCCATCAAGCCTAAAACCACTGTGTCGGGGCTGAAACCACTCTGCCGAGCCTAAAACCACTGCGTCGGGGCCGAAACCACTCCACCAAGCCTGAAACCACCCGAACGAGGCCGAAATCACTCCGCCGAACCTGAAACCACCCCGTCGGGGCCGAAATCACTCTGCCGAGCCTAAAACCACTCCGTCGGGGCTGAAAGCACTCCGCCAAGCCTAAAACCACTCCGTCAGGGCCAAAACCACTCCGGCAAGCCTAAAACCACTCCATCAGGTTTGAAACCACTCCGCCGGGGCCGAAACCACTCACCTGACGTTGAAACCACTCCATCAAGCCTAAAACCACTGTGTCAGGGCTGAAACCACTCCGCCGAGCCTAAAACCACTCCATCGGGGCTGAAACCACTGTGCCAAGCCTAAAACCACTGCGTCGGGGCCGAAACCACTCCACCAAGCCTAAAACCACTGCGTCGGGGCCGAAACCACTCCACCAAGCCTGAAACCACCCGAACGAGGCCGAAATCACTCCGCCGAACCTGAAACCACCCCGTCGGGGCCGAAATCACTCTGCCGAGCCTAAAACCACTGCGTCGGGGCTGAAACCACTCCATCAAGCCTAAAACCACTGCGTCGGGGCTGAAACCACTGCGCCGAGCCTGAAACCACTGCGTCAGGCCTAAAACCACTCTGCCGAGCCTAAAACAACTCCGTCGGGGCCAAAACCACTCGGCTGACCTTAAAACCACTGCGCCGAGCCTGAAACCACTGCGTCAGGCCTAAAACCACTCTGCCGAGCCTAAAACAACTCCATCGGGGCCAAAATCACTCGGCTGACCTTAAAACCACTGCGTCGGGGCCGAAAGCACTCCATCAAGCCTAAAACCACTCCGTCGGGGCTGAAACCACTCCGCCAAGCCTAAAACCACTGCGTCGGGGCTGAAACCACTCCGCCGACATTAAGACCACTGCGCCAAGCCTAAAACCACTCCATCGGGGCTGAAAAGCACTCCGCCGAGCCTAAAACGACTGCGTCGGGGTTGAAACCACTCCGCCGAGCCTAAAACCACTCCGTCGGGGCCGAAAAAACTCCGCCGAGCCTGAAACCACTGTGTCGGGGCTAAAACCACTGCATCAGGCCTAAAACAACTCCGTCAGGGCCAAAACCACTCCACCAGTGCTGAAACCACTCCGGCAAGCCAAAAACCACTCCATCGGGTTTGAAACCACTCCGCCAGGGCTAAAACCACTCGACTGACGTTGAAACCACTCCATCAAGCCTAAAACCACTGCGTCGGAGCTGAAACCACTCCGCCGAGCCTGAAACCATTCCGTCGGGGCTGAAACCACTCCGCCGACATTAAGACCACTGCGCCAAGCCTAAAACCACTCCATCGGGGCTGAAACCACGCCGCCGAGCCTAAAACGACTGCGTCGGGGTTGAAACCACTCCGCCGAGCCTGAAACCACTGCGTCGGGGCCGAAACCACTGCGCCGAGCCTGAAACCACTGCGTCGGGGCCGAAACCACTGCGCCGAGCCTGAAGCCACCCCGTCGGGGCCGAAATCACTCTGCCGAGCCTAAAACAACTCCGTCAGGGCGAAAATCACTCCGCCAAGCCTAAAACCGCTGCGTCGGGGCTGAAACCACTCTGCCGGGGACAAAAAAACTCCGTCAGGGCCAAAACCACTCCATCAAGCCTAAAAACAGTGCGTCAGGGCTGAAACCAGTGCGTCTGGGCTGAAACCACTGCGCCGAGCCTGAAACCTCTCCGTCAGGCCTAAAACCACTCTGCCGAGCCTAAAAAAACTCCGACGGGGCCAAAATCACTCGGCTGACCTTAAAACCACTCCGTCGGGGCTGAAACCACTGTGCTGGGGCAGAAACTGCTCCGTCAGGCTTAAAAGCACTGTGTCACCCCGAAAACCACTGCGTCAGGGCTGAAACCACTCCGCCGACATTAAGACCACTGCGCCAAGCCTAAAACCACTGTGTCGGGGCTGAAACCACTGCATCAGGCCTAAAACAACTCCGTCAGGGCCAAAACCACTCCACCAGTGCTGAAATCACTCCGGCAAGCCTAAAACCATTCCATCGAGGCTGAAACCACTCCGCCAGGGCCAATACCACTCGGCTGACCTTAAAACCACTCCATCAAGCCTAAAACCACTGCGTCGGGGCTGAAACCACTCCATCAGGCCTAAAACCACTCCGTCAGGGCCAAAACCACTCCGGCAAGCCTAAAACCATTCCATCGAGGCTGAAACCACTCCGCCAGGGCCAATACCACTCGGCTGACCTTAAAACCACTCCGTTGGGGCTGAAACCACTGTGCTGGGGCAGAAACTGCTCCGTCAGGCTTAAAAGCACTGTGTCAGGCCGAAAACCACTGCGTCAGGGCTGAAACCACTCCGTCGACATTAAGACCACTGCGCCAAGCCTAAAACCACTCCGTCGGGGCTGAAACCACTCCGCCAAGCCTAAAACCACTGCGTCAGGGCTGAAACCACTCCGCCAAGCCTAAAACAACTCCGTCAGGGCCAAAACCACTCCACCAGTGCTGAAACCACTCCGCCGAGCCTGAAACCACTGCGTCGGGGCCGAAACCACTGCGCCGAGCCTGAAACCACTCCGTCGGGGCCGAAATCACTCTGCCGAGCCTAAAACAACTCCGTCAGGGCGAAAATCACTCCGCCAAGCCTAAAACCGCTGCGTCGGGGCTGAAACCACTCTGCCGGGGACAAAAAAACTCCGTCAGGGCCAAAACCACTCCATCAAGCCTAAAAACAGTGCGTCAGGGCTGAAACCAGTGCGTCTGGGCTGAAACCACTGCGCCGAGCCTGAAACTTCTCCGTCAGGCCTAAAACCACTCTGCCGAGCCAAAAAAAACTCCGACGGGGCCAAAATCACTCGGCTGACCTTAAAACCACTCCGTCGGGGCTGAAACCACTGTGCTGGGGCAGAAACTGCTCCGTCAGGCTTAAAAGCACTGTGTCACCCCGAAAACCACTGCGTCAGGGCTGAAACCACTCCGCCGACATTAAGACCACTGCGCCAAGCCTAAAACCACTGCGTCGGGGCTGAAACCACTCCGCCGAGCCTAAAACCTCTCTGTCGGGGCTGAAACCACTCCGCCAAGCCTAAAACCACTGCGTCGGGGCTGAAACCACTGCATCAGGCCTAAAACAACTCCGTCAGGGCCAAAACCACTCCACCAGTGCTGAAACCACTCCGCCGAGCCTAAAACCACTCCGTCGGGGCTGAAAGCACTCCGCCAGGGCCAAAACCACTCGGCTGACATTAAGACCACTCCACCGAGCCTAAAACCACTGCGTCGGGGCTGAAACCACTCCGCCAAGCCTAAAACCACTCCGTCGGGGCTGAAACCACTCCGCCGAGCCTAAAACCACTGCGTCGGGGCTGAAACCACTCCATCAGGCCTAAAACAACTCCGTCAGGGCCAAAACCACTCCGTCAGGGCCAAAACCACTCCGGCAAGCCTAAAACCATTCCATCGAGGCTGAAACCACTCCGCCAGGACCAATACCACTCGGCTGACCTTAAAACCACTCCATCAAGCCTAAAACCACTGCGTCGGGGCTGAAACCACTCCATCAGGCCTAAAACAACTCCGTCAGGGCCAAAACCACTCCGTCAGGGCCAAAACCACTCTGGCAAGCCTAAAACCATTCCATCGAGGCTGAAACCACTCCGCCAGGGCCAATACCACTCGGCTGACCTTAAAACCACTCCGTTGGGGCTGAAACCACTGTGCTGGGGCAGAAACTGCTCCGTCAGGCTTAAAAGCACTGTGTCAGGCCTAAAACCACTGCGTCGGGGCTGAAACCACTCCGCCAAGCATAAAACCACTCCGTCGGGGCTGAAACCACTCCGCCAAGCCTAAAACCACTGCGTCGGGGCTGAAACCACTCCGCCAAGCCTAAAACAACTCCGTCAGGGCCAAAACCACTCCACCAGTGCTGAAACCACTCCACCGAGCCTAAAACCACTGCGTCGGGGCTGAAACCACTCCGCCAAGCCTAAAACCACTCCGTCGGGGCTGAAACCACTCCGCCAAGCCTAAAACCACTGCGTCGGGGCTGAAACCACTCCGCCAAGCCTAAAACAACTCCGTCAGGGCCAAAACCACTCCACCAGTGCTGAAACCACTCCACCGAGCCTAAAACCACTGCGTCGGGGCTGAAACCACTCCGCCAAGCCTAAAACCACTCCGTCGGGGCTGAAACCACTGCATCAGGCCTAAAACAACTCCGTCAGGGCCAAAACCACTCCACCAGTGCTGAAACCACTCCGGCAAGCCTAAAACCACTCCATCGGGGCTGAAACCACTCCGCCAGGGCCAAAACCACTCGGCTGACCTTAAAACCACTCCATCAAGCCTAAAACCACTGCGTCGGAGCTGAAACCACTCCATCAAGCCTAAAACCTCTCTGTCGGGGCTGAAACCACTCCGCCAAGCCTGAAACCACTCCATCAAGCCTGAAACCACTCTGTGAGGGCCAAAACCACGCCGCCGAGCCTAAAAGCAGAGCGTCGGGGCTGAAACCGCTCCACCAAGCCTAAAACCACTCCATCAGGCCTAAAACCACTGCGTCGGGACTGAAACCACTCCGCCGAGCCTAAAACCACTGCGTCGGGGCTGAAACCACTGTGCCAGGACCAAAACCGCTGCGTCGGGGCTGAAACCACTCCGCCAGGGCCAAAACCCCTCGGCTGACGTTGAAACCACTCCATCAAGCCTAAAACGACTGTGTCGGGGCGGAAACCACTCCGCCGAGCCTAAAACCACTGCGTCGGGGCGGAAACCACTCCATCAGGCCTAAAACAACTCCGTGAGGGCCAAAACCACTCCACCAGTGCTGAAACCACCCCGTCGGGGCCAAAAACCACTCCGCCGAGCCTAAAACCACTGTGTCGGGGCTGAAAGCACTCCATCAAGCCTAAAACCACTGCGTCGGGGCTGAAACCACTCCATCAAGCCTAAAACCGCTGCGTCGGGGCTGAAACCACTCCGCCGAGCCTAAAACTACTCCGTCGGGGCTGAAACCACTCCGCCAAGCCTGAAACCACCCCGTCGGGGCCGAAACCACTCTGCCGAGCGTAAAAGCACTGCGTCGGGGCTGAAAGCACTCCATCAAGCCTAAAACCACTGCGTCGGTGCTGAAACCACTGTGTCGGGGCTGAAACCACTGCATCAGGACTAAAACCACTCCGTCAGGGCCAAAACCACTCCAGCAGTGCTGAAACCACTCCGCCGAGCCTAAAACCACTGCGTCGGGGCTGAAACCACTCCGCCGAGCCTAAAACCACTCCGTCAGGGCCAAAACCACTCCGGCAAGCCTAAAACCACTCCATCGGGGCTGAAACCACTCCGCCAGGGCCAAAACCACTCACCTGACGTTGAAACCACTCCATCAAGCCTGAAACCACTGTGTCGGGGCTGAAACCACTCCGCCGAGCCTAAAACCACTCCGTCGGGGCTGAAACCACTGTGCCAGGACCAAAACCGCTGCGTCGGGGCTGAAACCACTCCGCCAGGGCCAAAACCCCTCGGCTGACGTTGAAACCACTCCGCCGAGCCTAAAACCACTGCGTCGGGGCTGAAACCACTCTGCCGAGCCTAAAACCACTGCGTCGGGGCCGAAACCACTCCACCAAGCCTGAAACCACCCGAACGAGGCCGAAATCACTCCGCCGAACCTGAAACCACCCCGTCGGGGCTGAAATCACTCTGCCGAGCCTAAAACCACTCCGTCGGGGCTGAAAGCACTCCGCCAAGCCTAAAACCACTCCGTCAGGGCCAAAACCACTCCGGCAAGCCTAAAACCACTCCATCAGGTTTGAAACCACTCCGCCGGGGCCGAAACCACTCACCTGACGTTGAAACCACTCCATCAAGCCTAAAACCACTGTGTCAGGGCTGAAACCACTCCGCCGAGCCTAAAACCACTCCGTCGGGGCTGAAACCACTGTGCCAAGCCTAAAACCACTGCGTCGGGGCCGAAACCACTCCACCAAGCCTGAAACCACCCGAACGAGGCCGAAATCACTCCGCCGAACCTGAAACCACCCCGTCGGGGCCGAAATCACTCTGCCGAGCCTAAAACCACTCCGTCGGGGCTGAAACCACTCCATCAAGCCTAAAACCACTGCGTCGGGGCTGAAACCACTGCGCCGAGCCTGAAACCACTGCGTCAGGCCTAAAACCACTCTGCCGAGCCTAAAACAACTCCGTCGGGGCCAAAACCACTCGGCTGACCTTAAAACCACTGCGCCGAGCCTGAAACCACTGCGTCAGGCCTAAAACCACTCTGCCGAGCCTAAAACAACTCCATCGGGGCCAAAATCACTCGGCTGACCTTAAAACCACTGCGTCGGGGCCGAAAGCACTCCATCAAGCCTAAAACCACTCCGTCGGGGCTGAAACCACTGTGCTGGGGAGGAAACTGCTCCGTCAGGCTGAAAAGCACTGTGTCAGGCCGAAAACCACTCCGTCGGGGCAGAAACCACTCCGCCGAGCCTGAAACCATTCCGTCGGGGCTGAAACCACTCCGCCGACATTAAGACCACTGCGCCAAGCCTAAAACCACTCCATCGGGGCTGAAAAGCACTCCGCCGAGCCTAAAACGACTGCGTCGGGGTTGAAACCACTCCGCCGAGCCTAAAACCACTCCGTCGGGGCCGAAAAAACTCCGCCGAGCCTGAAACCACTGTGTCGGGGCTAAAACCACTGCATCAGGCCTAAAACAACTCCGTCAGGGCCAAAACCACTCCACCAGTGCTGAAACCACTCCGGCAAGCCAAAAACCACTCCATCGGGTTTGAAACCACTCCGCCAGGGCTAAAACCACTCGACTGACGTTGAAACCACTCCATCAAGCCTAAAACCACTGCGTCGGAGCTGAAACCACTCCGCCGAGCCTGAAACCATTCCGTCGGGGCTGAAACCACTCCGCCAACATTAAGACCACTGCGCCAAGCCTAAAACCACTGCGTCGGGGCTGAAACCACTCCGCCGAGCCTAAAACGACTGCGTCGGGGTTGAAACCACTCCGCCGAGCCTGAAACCACTGCGTCGGGGCCGAAACCACTGCGCCGAGCCTGAAACCACTGTGTCGGGGCCGAAACCACTGCGCCGAGCCTGAAACCACCCCGTCGGGGCCGAAATCACTCTGCCGAGCCTAAAACAACTCCGTCAGGGCGAAAATCACTCCGCCAAGCCTAAAACCGCTGCGTCGGGGCTGAAACCACTCTGCCGGGGACAAAAAAACTCCGTCAGGGCCAAAACCACTCCATCAAGCCTAAAAACAGTGCGTCAGGGCTGAAACCAGTGCGTCTGGGCTGAAACCACTGCGCCGAGCCTGAAACTTCTCCGTCAGGCCTAAAACCACTCTGCCGAGCCAAAAAAAACTCCGACGGGGCCAAAATCACTCGGCTGACCTTAAAACCACTCCGTCGGGGCTGAAACCACTGTGCTGGGGCAGAAACTGCTCCGTCAGGCTTAAAAGCACTGTGTCACCCCGAAAACCACTGCGTCAGGGCTGAAACCACTCCGCCGACATTAAGACCACTGCGCCAAGCCTAAAACCACTGCGTCGGGGCTGAAACCACTCCGCCGAGCCTAAAACCTCTCTGTCGGGGCTGAAACCACTCCGCCAAGCCTAAAACCACTGCGTCGGGGCTGAAACCACTGCATCAGGCCTAAAACAACTCCGTCAGGGCCAAAACCACTCCACCAGTGCTGAAACCACTCCGCCGAGCCTAAAACCACTGCGTCGGGGCTGAAAGCACTCCGCCAGGGCCAAAACCACTCGGCTGACATTAAGACCACTCCACCGAGCCTAAAACCACTGCGTCGGGGCTGAAACCACTCCGCCAAGCCTAAAACCACTCCGTCGGGGCTGAAACCACTCCGCCGAGCCTAAAACCACTGCGTCGGGGCTGAAACCACTCCATCAGGCCTAAAACAACTCCGTCAGGGCCAAAACCACTCCGTCAGGGCCAAAACCACTCCGGCAAGCCTAAAACCATTCCATCGAGGCTGAAACCACTCCGCCAGGGCCAATACCACTCGGCTGACCTTAAAACCACTCCGCCGAGCCTAAAACCACTGCGTCGGGGCTGAAACCACTCCATCAGGCCTAAAACAACTCCGTCAGGGCCAAAACCACTCCGTCAGGGCCAAAACCACTCCGGCAAGCCTAAAACCATTCCATCGAGGCTGAAACCACTCCGCCAGGGCCAATACCACTCGGCTGACCTTAAAACCACTCCGTTGGGGCTGAAACCACTGTGCTGGGGCAGAAACTGCTCCGTCAGGCTTAAAAGCACTGTGTCAGGCCGAAAACCACTGCGTCAGGGCTGAAACCACTCCGTCGACATTAAGACCACTGCGCCAAGCCTAAAACCACTCCGTCGGGGCTGAAACCACTCCGCCAAGCCTAAAACCACTGCGTCGGGGCTGAAACCACTCCGCCAAGCCTAAAACCACTCGGTCAGGGCCAAAACCACTCCACCAGTGCTGAAACCACTCCGCCGAGCCTGAAACCACTGCGTCGGGGCCGAAACCACTGCGCCGAGCCTGAAACCACTCCGTCGGGGCCGAAATCACTCTGCCGAGCCTAAAACAACTCCGTCAGGGCGAAAATCACTCCGCCAAGCCTAAAACCGCTGCGTCGGGGCTGAAACCACTCTGCCGGGGACAAAAAAACTCCGTCAGGGCCAAAACCACTCCATCAAGCCTAAAAACAGTGCGTCAGGGCTGAAACCAGTGCGTCTGGGCTGAAACCACTGCGCCGAGCCTGAAACTTCTCCGTCAGGCCTAAAACCACTCTGCCGAGCCTAAAAAAACTCCGACGGGGCCAAAATCACTCGGCTGACCTTAAAACCACTCCGTCGGGGCTGAAACCACTGTGCTGGGGCAGAAACTGCTCCGTCAGGCTTAAAAGCACTGTGTCACCCCGAAAACCACTGCGTCAGGGCTGAAACCACTCCGCCGACATTAAGACCACTGCGCCAAGCCTAAAACCACTGCGTCGGGGCTGAAACCACTGCATCAGGCCTAAAACAACTCCGTCAGGGCCAAAACCACTCCGTCAGGGCCAAAACCACTCTGGCAAGCCTAAAACCATTCCATCGAGGCTGAAACCACTCCGCCAGGGCCAATACCACTCGGCTGACCTTAAAACCACTCCGTTGGGGCTGAAACCACTGTGCTGGGGCAGAAACTGCTCCGTCAGGCTTAAAAGCACTGTGTCAGGCCGAAAACCACTGCGTCAGGGCTGAAACCACTCCGTCGACATTAAGACCACTCCGCCAAGCCTAAAACCACTGCGTCGGGGCTGAAACCACTCTGCCGAGCCTAAAACCTCTCTGTCGGGGCTGAAACCACTCCGCCGAGCCTAAAACCACTGCGTCGGGACTGAAACCACTGCATCAGGCCTAAAACAACTCCGTCAGGGCTGAAACCACTCCACCAGTGCTGAAACCACTCCGCCGAGCCTAAAACCACTCCGTCGGGGCTGAAAGCACTCCGCCAGGGCCAAAACCACTCAGCTGACATTAAGACCACTCCAGCGAGCCTAAAACCACTGCGTCGGGGCTGAAACCACTCCGCCAAGCCTAAAACCACTCCGTCGGGGCTGAAACCACTCCGCCGAGCCTAAAACCACTGCGTCGGGGCTGAAACCACTCCATCAGGCCTAAAACAACTCCGTCAGGGCCAAAACCACTCCGTCAGGGCCAAAACCACTCCGGCAAGCCTAAAACCATTCCATCGAGGCTGAAACCACTCCGCCAGGGCCAATACCACTCGGCTGACCTTAAAACCACTCCGCCAAGCCTAAAACCACTGCGTCGGGGCTGAAACCACTCCATCAGGCCTAAAACAACTCCGTCAGGGCCAAAACCACTCCGTCAGGGCCAAAACCACTCTGGCAAGCCTAAAACCATTCCATCGAGGCTGAAACCACTCCGCCAGGGCCAATACCACTCGGCTGACCTTAAAACCACTCCGTTGGGGCTGAAACCACTGTGCTGGGGCAGAAACTGCTCCGTCAGGCTTAAAAGCAATGTGTCACCCCGAAAACCACTGCGTCAGGGCTGAAACCACTCCGCCGACATTAAGACCACTGCGCCAAGCCTAAAACCACTGCGTCGGGGCTGAAACCACTCCGCCGAGCCTAAAACCTCTCTGTCGGGGCTGAAACCACTCCGCCAAGCCTAAAACCACTGCGTCGGGGCTGAAACCACTCCGCCAAGCCTAAAACAACTCCGTCAGGGCCAAAACCACTCCACCAGTGCTGAAACCACTGCGTCGGAGCCTAAAACCACTGCGTCGGGGCTGAAACCACTCCGCCAAGCCTAAAACCACTCCGTCGGGGCTGAAACCACTCCGCCGAGCCTAAAACCACTGTGTCGGGGCTGAAACCACTGCATCAGGCCTAAAACAACTCCGTCAGGGCCAAAACCACTCCACCAGTGCTGAAACCACTCCGGCAAGCCTAAAACCACTCCATCGGGGCTGAAACCACTCCGCCAGGGCCAAAACCACTCGGCTGACCTTAAAACCACTCCATCAAGCCTAAAACCACTGCGTCGGAGCTGAAACCACTCCATCAAGCCTAAAACCTCTCTGTCGGGGCTGAAACCACTCCGCCAAGCCTGAAACCACTCCGCCAAGCCTGAAACCACTCTGTGAGGGCCAAAACCACGCCGCCGAGCCTAAAAGCAGAGCGTCGGGGCTGAAACCGCTCCACCAAGCCTAAAACCACTCCATCAGGCCTAAAACCACTGCGTCGGGACTGAAACCACTCCGCCGAGCCTAAAACCACTGCGTCGGGGCTGAAACCACTGTGCCAGGACCAAAACCGCTGCGTCGGGGCTGAAACCACTCCGCCAGGGCCAAAACCCCTCGGCTGACGTTGAAACCACTCCATCAAGCCTAAAACGACTGTGTCGGGGCGGAAACCACTCCGCCGAGCCTAAAACCACTGCGTCGGGGCGGAAACCACTCCATCAGGCCTAAAACAACTCCGTGAGGGCCAAAACCACTCCACCAGTGCTGAAACCACCCCGTCGGGGCCAAAAACCACTCCGCCGAGCCTAAAACCACTGTGTCGGGGCTGAAAGCACTCCATCAAGCCTAAAACCACTGCGTCGGGGCTGAAACCACTCCATCAAGCCTAAAACCGCTGCGTCGGGGCTGAAACCACTCCGCCGAGCCTAAAACTACTCCGTCGGGGCTGAAACCACTCCGCCAATCCTGAAACCACACCGTCGGGGCCGAAACCACTCTGCCGAGCGTAAAAGCACTGCGTCGGGGCTGAAAGCACTCCATCAAGCCTAAAACCACTGCGTCGGTGCTGAAACCACTGTGTTGGGGCTGAAACCACTGCATCAGGACTAAAACCACTCCGTCAGGGCCAAAACCACTCCAGCAGTGCTGAAACCACTCCGCCGAGCCTAAAACCACTCCGTCAGGGCCAAAACCACTCCGGCAAGCCTAAAACCACTCCATCGGGGCTGAAACCACTCCGCCAGGGCCAAAACCACTCACCTGACGTTGAAACCACTCCATCAAGCCTGAAACCACTGTGTCGGGGCTGAAACCACTCCGCCGAGCCTAAAACCACTCCGTCGGGGCGGAAACCACTGTGCCAGGACCAAAACCGCTGCGTCGGGGCTGAAACCACTCCGCCAGGGCCAAAACCCCTCGGCTGACGTTGAAACCACTCCGCCGAGCCTAAAACCACTGCGTCGGGGCTGAAACCACTCTGCCGAGCCTAAAACCACTGCGTCGGGGCCGAAACCACTCCACCAAGCCTGAAACCACCCGAACGAGGCCGAAATCACTCCGCCGAACCTGAAACCACCCCGTCGGGGCCGAAATCACTCTGCCGAGCCTAAAACCACTCCGTCGGGGCTGAAAGCACTCCGCCAAGCCTAAAACCACTCCGTCAGGGCCAAAACCACTCCGGCAAGCCTAAAACCACTCCATCAGGTTTGAAACCACTCCGCCGGGGCCGAAACCACTCACCTGACGTTGAAACCACTCCATCAAGCCTAAAACCACTGTGTCAGGGCTGAAACCACTCCGCCGAGCCTAAAACCACTCCGTCGGGGCTGAAACCACTGTGCCAAGCCTAAAACCACTGCGTCGGGGCCGAAACCACTCCACCAAGCCTGAAACCACCCGAACGAGGCCGAAATCACTCCGCCGAACCTGAAACCACCCCGTCGGGGCCGAAATCACTCTGCCGAGCCTAAAACCACTCCGTCGGGGCTGAAACCACTCCATCAAGCCTAAAACCACTGCGTCGGGGCTGAAACCACTGCGCCGAGCCTGAAACCACTGCGTCAGGCCTAAAACCACTCTGCCGAGCCTAAAACAACTCCGTCGGGGCCAAAATCACTCGGCTGACCTTAAAACCACTGCGCCGAGCCTGAAACCACTGCGTCAGGCCTAAAACCACTCTGCCGAGCCTAAAACAACTCCATCGGGGCCAAAATCACTCGGCTGACCTTAAAACCACTGCGTCGGGGCCGAAAGCACTCCATCAAGCCTAAAACCACTCCGTCGGGGCTGAAACCACTGTGCTGGGGAGGAAACTGCTCCGTCAGGCTGAAAAGCACTGTGTCAGGCCGAAAACCACTCCGTCGGGGCTGAAACCACTCCGCCAAGCCTGAAACCATTCCGTCGGGGCTGAAACCACTCCGCCGACATTAAGACCACTGCGCCAAGCCTAAAACCACTCCATCGGGGCTGAAAAGCACTCCGCCGAGCCTAAAACGACTGCGTCGGGGTTGAAACCACTCCGCCGAGCCTAAAACCACTCCGTCGGGGCCGAAAAAACTCCGCCGAGCCTGAAACCACTGCGTCGGGGCCGAAACCACTGCGCCGAGCCTGAAACCACCCCGTCGGGGCCGAAATCACTCTGCCGAGCCTAAAACAACTCCGTCAGGGCGAAAATCACTCCGCCAAGCCTAAAACCGCTGCGTCGGGGCTGAAACCACTCTGCTGGGGACAAAAAAACTCCGTCAGGGCCAAAACCACTCCATCAAGCCTAAAAACAGTGCGTCAGGGCTGAAACCAGTGCGTCTGGGCTGAAACCACTGCGCCGAGCCTGAAACCTCTCCGTCAGGCCTAAAACCACTCTGCCGAGCCTAAAAAAACTCCGACGGGGCCAAAATCACTCGGCTGACCTTAAAACCACTCCGTCGGGGCTGAAACCACTGTGCTGGGGCAGAAACTGCTCCGTCAGGCTTAAAAGCACTGTGTCACCCCGAAAACCACTCCGTCAGGGCTGAAACCACTCCGCCGACATTAAGACCACTGCGCCAAGCCTAAAACCACTGCGTCGGGGCTGAAACCACTCCGCCGAGCCTAAAACCTCTCTGTCGGGGCTGAAACCACTCCGCCAAGCCTAAAACCACTGCGTCGGGGCTGAAACCACTGCATCAGGCCTAAAACAACTCCGTCAGGGCCAAAACCACTCCACCAGTGCTGAAACCACTCCGCCGAGCCTAAAACCACTGCGTCGGGGCTGAAAGCACTCCGCCAGGGCCAAAACCACTCGGCTGACATTAAGACCACTCCACCGAGCCTAAAACCACTGCGTCAGGGCAGAAACCAATGTGTCAGGGCAGAAACCACTCCGTCGGGGCTGAAACCACTCCGCCGAGCCTAAAACCACTGCGTCGGGGCTGAAACCACTGCATCAGGCCTAAAACAACTCCGTCAGGGCCAAAACCACTCCACCAGTGCTGAAATCACTCCGGCAAGCCTAAAACCACTCCGTCGGGGCTGAAACCACTGTGCCAGGACCAAAACCACTGTGTCGGGGCTGAAACCACTCCGCCAGCGCCAAAACCACTGTGTCGGGGCTGAAACCACTCCGCCAGCGCCAAAACCACTCGGCTGACATTAAAACCACTCCGCCAGCGCCAAAACCACTCGGGTGACCTTAAAACCACTCTGCCAAGCCTGAAAACCGCTCCGTCGGGGCCGAAACCACACCGTCGGGGCCGAAAGTACTGTGCCGAGCCTAAAAACACTCCGCCGAGCGTAAAAACACTTTGTCGGGGCTGAAACCACTCTGCCGAGCCTAAAACAACTCCCTCAGGGCCAAAACCACTCCACCAAGCCGAAAAGCACTCCGTCAGGGCTAAAACTGACCGGCCAGGGCGAAAACCACTGCGTCAGGCCTAAAACCACTCCGCCGAGCCTAAAGCCACTGCGTCGGGGCGGAAACCACTGTGCCAGGACCAAAACCACTCCGTCGGGGCAGAAACCACTCCGTCAGGCTGAAAAGCACTGTGTCAGGCCGAAAACCACTCCACCAGGGCCAAAACCAATCAGTCGGGGCTGAAAGCGTTCCACCAGGGCCAAAACCACTCCGCCGACATTAAAAACACTGCGCCAAGCCTAAAACCACTCCATCGGGGCTGAAAAGCACTCCGCCGAGCCTAAAACCACTGCGTCGGGGCTGAAACCACTCCGCCGAGCCTGAAACCACCCCGTCGGGGCTGAAATCACTCCGCCGAGCCTAAAACCACTGCGTCGGGGCCAAAACCACTCCACCACTGCTGAAACAACTCCGTCAGGGCAGAAACTGCTCCGCCAGGGCCAAAACCGCTGCGTCGGGGCTGAAACCACTCTGCTGGGGACAAAACAACTCCGTCAGGGCCAAAACCACTCCATCAAGCCTAAAACCACTGCGTCGGAGCTGAAACCACTGCGTCGGGGCTGAAACCACTCCGCCGAGCCTGAAACCACTGCGTCGGGGCTGAAACCACTCTGCCAAAGCTAAAACCACTCCGTCAGGACCAAAACCACTCCGCCGAGCCTAAAACCACTCCGCCGGGGCTGAAAGCACTCTGCTGGGCCTAAAACAACTCCGTCGGGGCGCAAGCCACTCCGCCAAGCCTAAAACCACTGCATCAGGGACAAAACCACGCCGCCGAGCCTAAAAGCAGAGCGTCAGGGCTGAAACCGCTCCACCAAGCCTAAAACCACTGCATCAAGCCTAAAACCACTGTGTCGGGGCTGAAACCACTCCGCCGAGCCTAAAACCACTGTGTCAGGGCTGAAACCACTCCGCCGAGCCTAAAACCACTCCGCCGAGCCTAAAACAACACCGTCGGGGCTGAAACCACTGTGCCAGGACCAAAACCACTCCGTCGGGGCGGAAACCACTCCGACAGGCTGAAAAGCACTGCATCAGGCCGGAAACCACTCCGCCAGGGCCAAAACCAATCAGTCGGGGCTGAAAGCGTTCCACCAGGGCCAAAACCACTCCGACGACATTAAAACCACTGCATCAAGCCTAAAACCACTGCGTCGGGGCTGAAACCAATCCGCCGAGCCTAAAACCACTGCGTCGGGGCTGAAACCACTCCGGCAAGCCTAAAACCACTCTGTCGGGGCAGAAGCTACTCCGCTGAGGCTGAAACTACTCCGTCGGGCCTGAAACCACTGTGGCAGGACCGAAACGAATCCGTCCCGGATGAAACCACCCCGTCGGGGCTGAAACCACTCGGCTGACCTTCAAACCACTCCATAAAGCCTAAAACTACTCCGTTGGGGCTGAAACCACTGTGCTGGGGCGGAAACTGCTGCGTCAGGCTGAAAAGCACTGTGTCAGGCCGAAAACCACTCCACCAGGGCCAAAACCACTCTGCCGACATTAAGACCACTCCGCCAAGCCTAAAACACCTCTGCCAAGCCTAAAACCACTCCGTCAGGACTAAAACCACTCCGCTGAGGCTAAAACCCCTCCGTCAGGGCGGAAACCACTGCGCCGAGCCTAAAACCACTCCATCGGGGTTGAAATCACTCTGCCAAGCCTAAAACCACTCCGTCGGGGCCGAAACCACTCCGTCGGGGGGAAATCCACTCCATCAAGCCTAAAACCAGTGCGTCAGGGCTGAAACGACTCCGCGAGGGCCAAAAACATTCCGCTGACCTTAAAACCACTCCGACGGGGCCAAAATCACTCGGCTGACCTTAAAACCACTCCGTCGGGGCTGAAACCACTGTGCTGGGGCAGAAACTGCTCCGTCAGGCTTAAAAGCACTGTGTCACCCCGAAAACCACTCCGTCAGGGCTGAAACCACTCCGCCGACATTAAGACCACTGCGCCAAGCCTAAAACCACTGCGTCGGGGCTGAAACCACTCCGCCGAGCCTAAAACCTCTCTGTCGGGGCTGAAACCACTCCGCCAAGCCTAAAACCACTGCGTCGGGGCTGAAACCACTGCATCAGGCCTAAAACAACTCCGTCAGGGCTGAAACCACTCCACCAGTGCTGAAACCACTCCGCCGAGCCTAAAACCACTCCGTCGGGGCTGAAAGCACTCCGCCAGGGCCAAAACCACTCAGCTGACATTAAGACCACTCCAGCGAGCCTAAAACCACTGCGTCGGGGCTGAAACCACTCCGCCAAGCCTAAAACCACTCCGTCGGGGCTGAAACCACTCCGCCGAGCCTAAAACCACTCCGTCGGGGCTGAAACCACTCCGCCGAGCCTAAAACCACTCCGTCAGGGCCAAAACCACTCCGTCAGGGCCAAAACCACTCCGGCAAGCCTAAAACCATTCCATCGAGGCTGAAACCACTCCGCCAGGGCCAATACCACTCGGCTGACCTTAAAACCACTCCGCCGAGCCTAAAACCACTGCGTCGGGGCTGAAACCACTCCATCAGGCCTAAAACAACTCCGTCAGGGCCAAAACCACTCCGTCAGGGCCAAAACCACTCCGGCAAGCCTAAAACCATTCCATCGAGGCTGAAACCACTCCGCCAGGGCCAATACCACTCGGCTGACCTTAAAACCACTCCGTTGGGGCTGAAACCACTGTGCTGGGGCAGAAACTGCTCCGTCAGGCTTAAAAGCACTGTGTCACCCCGAAAACCACTGCGTCAGGGCTGAAACCACTCCGTCGACATTAAGACCACTGCGCCAAGCCTAAAACCACTGCGTCGGGGCTGAAACCACTCCGCCAAGCCTAAAACCACTGCGTCGGGGCTGAAACCACTCCGCCAAGCCTAAAACCACTGCGTCGGGGCTGAAACCACTCCGCCAAGCCTAAAACAACTCCGTCAGGGCCAAAACCACTCCACCAGTGCTGAAACCACTCCACCGAGCCTAAAACCACTCCGTCGGGGCTGAAACCACTCCGCCGAGCCTAAAACCACTGTGTCGGGGCTGAAACCACTGCATCAGGCCTAAAACAACTCCGTCAGGGCCAAAACCACTCCACCAGTGCTGAAACCACTCCGGCAAGCCTAAAACCACTCCATCGGGGCTGAAACCACTCCGCCAGGGCCAAAACCACTCGGCTGACCTTAAAACCACTCCATCAAGCCTAAAACCACTGCGTTGGGGCTGAAACCACTCCATCAAGCCTAAAACCGCTGCGTCGGGGCTGAAACCACTCCGCCGAGCCTAAAACCACTGCGTCGGGGCTGCAACCACTCCGCCGAGCCTAAAACCACTCCGTCAGGGCCAAAACCACTCCGGCAAGCCTAAAACCACTCCATCGGGGCTGAAACCACTCCGCCAGGGCCAAAACCACTCACCTGACGTTGAAACCACTCCATCAAGCCTGAAACCACTGTGTCGGGGCTGAAACCACTCCGCCGAGCCTAAAACCACTCCGTCGGGGCGGAAACCACTGTGCCAGGACCAAAACCGCTGCGTCGGGGCTGAAACCACTCCGCCAGGGCCAAAACCCCTCGGCTGACGTTGAAACCACTCCATCAAGCCTAAAACCACTGTGTCGGGGCTGAAACCACTCTGCCGAGCCTAAAACCACTGCGTCGGGGCCGAAACCACTCCACCAAGCCTGAAACCACCCGAACGAGGCCGAAATCACTCCGCCGAGCCTGAAACCACCCCGTCGGGGCCGAAATCACTCTGCCGAGCCTAAAACCACTCCGTCGGGGCTGAAAGCACTCCGCCAGTGCTGAAACCACTCCGTCAGGGCCAAAACCACTCCGGCAAGCCTAAAACCACTCCATCAGGTTTGAAACCACTCCGCCGGGGCCGAAACCACTCACCTGACGTTGAAACCACTCCATCAAGCCTAAAACCACTGTGTCAGGGCTGAAACCACTCCGCCGAGCCTAAAACCACTCCGTCGGGGCTGAAACCACTGTGCCAAGCCTAAAACCACTGCGTCGGGGCCGAAACCACTCCACCAAGCCTGAAACCACCCGAACGAGGCCGAAATCACTCCGCCGAACCTGAAACCACCCCGTCGGGGCCGAAACCACTCTGCCGAGCCTAAAACCACTCCGTCGGGGCTGAAACCACTCCATCAAGCCTAAAACCACTGCGTCGGGGCTGAAACCACTGCGCCGAGCCTGAAACCACTGCGTCAGGCCTAAAACCACTCTGCCGAGCCTAAAACAACTCCGTCGGGGCCAAAATCACTCGGCTGACCTTAAAACCACTGCGCCGAGCCTGAAACCACTGCGTCAGGCCTAAAACCACTCTGCCGAGCCTAAAACAACTCCATCGGGGCCAAAATCACTCGGCTGACCTTAAAACCACTGCGTCGGGGCCGAAAGCACTCCATCAAGCCTAAAACCACTCCGTCGGGGCTGAAACCACTGTGCTGGGGAGGAAACTGCTCCGTCAGGCTGAAAAGCACTGTGTCAGGCCGAAAACCACTCCGTCGGGGCTGAAACCACTCCGCCAAGCCTGAAACCATTCCGTCGGGGCTGAAACCACTCCGCCGACATTAAGACCACTGCGCCAAGCCTAAAACCACTCCATCGGGGCTGAAAAGCACTCCGCCGAGCCTAAAACGACTGCGTCGGGGTTGAAACCACTCCGCCGAGCCTAAAACTACTCCGTCGGGGCTGAAACCACTCCGCCAAGCCTGAAACCACCCCGTCGGGGCCGAAACCACTCTGCCGAGCGTAAAAGCACTGCGTCGGGGCTGAAAGCACTCCATCAAGCCTAAAACCACTGCGTCGGTGCTGAAACCACTGTGTCGGGGCTGAAACCACTGCATCAGGACTAAAACCACTCCGTCAGGGCCAAAACCACTCCAGCAGTGCTGAAACCACTCCGCCGAGCCTAAAACCACTGCGTCGGGGCTGCAACCACTCCGCCGAGCCTAAAACCACTCCGTCAGGGCCAAAACCACTCCGGCAAGCCTAAAACCACTCCATCGGGGCTGAAACCACTCCGCCAGGGCCAAAACCACTCACCTGACGTTGAAACCACTCCATCAAGCCTGAAACCACTGTGTCGGGGCTGAAACCACTCCGCCGAGCCTAAAACCACTCCGTCGGGGCTGAAACCACTGTGCCAGGACCAAAACCGCTGCGTCGGGGCTGAAACCACTCCGCCAGGGCCAAAACCCCTCGGCTGACGTTGAAACCACTCCGCCGAGCCTAAAACCACTGCGTCGGGGCTGAAACCACTCTGCCGAGCCTAAAACCACTGCGTCGGGGCCGAAACCACTCCACCAAGCCTGAAACCACCCGAACGAGGCCGAAATCACTCCGCCGAACCTGAAACCACCCCGTCGGGGCCGAAATCACTCTGCCGAGCCTAAAACCACTCCGTCGGGGCTGAAAGCACTCCGCCAAGCCTAAAACCACTCCGTCAGGGCCAAAACCACTCCGGCAAGCCTAAAACCACTCCATCAGGTTTGAAACCACTCCGCCGGGGCCGAAACCACTCACCTGACGTTGAAACCACTCCATCAAGCCTAAAACCACTGTGTCAGGGCTGAAACCACTCCGCCGAGCCTAAAACCACTCCGTCGGGGCTGAAACCACTGTGCCGAGCCTAAAACCACTGCGTCGGGGCCGAAACCACTCCACCAAGCCTGAAACCACCCGAACGAGGCCGAAATCACTCCGCCGAACCTGAAACCACCCCGTCGGGGCCGAAATCACTCTGCCGAGCCTAAAACCACTCCGTCGGGGCTGAAACCACTCCATCAAGCCTAAAACCACTGCGTCGGGGCTGAAACCACTGCGCCGAGCCTGAAACCACTGCGTCAGGCCTAAAACCACTCTGCCGAGCCTAAAACAACTCCGTCGGGGCCAAAACCACTCGGCTGACCTTAAAACCACTGCGCCGAGCCTGAAACCACTGCGTCAGGCCTAAAACCACTCTGCCGAGCCTAAAACAACTCCATCGGGGCCAAAATCACTCGGCTGACCTTAAAACCACTGCGTCGGGGCCGAAAGCACTCCATCAAGCCTAAAACCACTCCGTCGGGGCTGAAACCACTGTGCTGGGGAGGAAACTGCTCCGTCAGGCTGAAAAGCACTGTGTCAGGCCGAAAACCACTCCGTCGGGGCTGAAACCACTCCGCCAAGCCTGAAACCATTCCGTCGGGGCTGAAACCACTCCGCCGACATTAAGACCACTGCGCCAAGCCTAAAACCACTCCGTCGGGGCTGAAAAGCACTCCGCCGAGCCTAAAACGACTGCGTCGGGGTTGAAACCACTCCGCCGAGCCTAAAACCACTCCGTCGGGGCCGAAAAAACTCCGCCGAGCCTGAAACCACTGTGTCGGGGCTAAAACCACTGCATCAGGCCTAAAACAACTCCGTCAGGGCCAAAACCACTCCACCAGTGCTGAAACCACTCCGGCAAGCCAAAAACCACTCCATCGGGTTTGAAACCACTCCGCCAGGGCTAAAACCACTCGACTGACGTTGAAACCACTCCATCAAGCCTAAAACCACTGCGTCGGAGCTGAAACCACTCCGCCGAGCCTGAAACCATTCCGTCGGGGCTGAAACCACTCCGCCAACATTAAGACCACTGCGCCAAGCCTAAAACCACTGCGTCGGGGCTGAAACCACTCCGCCGAGCCTAAAACGACTGCGTCGGGGTTGAAACCACTCCGCCGAGCCTGAAACCACTGCGTCGGGGCCGAAACCACTGCGCCGAGCCTGAAACCACTGTGTCGGGGCCGAAACCACTGCGCCGAGCCTGAAACCACCCTGTCGGGGCCGAAATCACTCTGCCGAGCCTAAAACAACTCCGTCAGGGCAAAAATCACTCCGCCAAGCCTAAAACCGCTGCGTCGGGGCTGAAACCACTCTGCCGGGGACAAAAAAACTCCGTCAGGGCCAAAACCACTCCATCAAGCCTAAAAACAGTGCGTCAGGGCTGAAACCAGTGCGTCTGGGCTGAAACCACTGCGCCGAGCCTGAAACTTCTCCGTCAGGCCTAAAACCACTCTGCCGAGCCAAAAAAAACTCCGACGGGGCCAAAATCACTCGGCTGACCTTAAAACCACTCCGTCGGGGCTGAAACCACTGTGCTGGGGCAGAAACTGCTCCGTCAGGCTTAAAAGCACTGTGTCACCCCGAAAACCACTGCGTCAGGGCTGAAACCACTCCGCCGACATTAAGACCACTGCGCCAAGCCTAAAACCACTGCGTCGGGGCTGAAACCACTCCGCCGAGCCTAAAACCTCTCTGTCGGGGCTGAAACCACTCCGCCAAGCCTAAAACCACTGCGTCGGGGCTGAAACCACTGCATCAGGCCTAAAACAACTCCGTCAGGGCCAAAACCACTCCACCAGTGCTGAAACCACTCCGCCGAGCCTAAAACCACTGCGTCGGGGCTGAAAGCACTCCGCCAGGGCCAAAACCACTCGGCTGACATTAAGACCACTCCACCGAGCCTAAAACCACTGCGTCGGGGCTGAAACCACTCCGCCAAGCCTAAAACCACTCCGTCGGGGCTGAAACCACTCCGCCGAGCCTAAAACCACTGCGTCGGGGCTGAAACCACTCCATCAGGCCTAAAACAACTCCGTCAGGGCCAAAACCACTCCGTCAGGGCCAAAACCACTCCGGCAAGCCTAAAACCATTCCATCGAGGCTGAAACCACTCCGCCAGGGCCAATACCACTCGGCTGACCTTAAAACCACTCCGCCGAGCCTAAAACCACTGCGTCGGGGCTGAAACCACTCCATCAGGCCTAAAACAACTCCGTCAGGGCCAAAACCACTCCGTCAGGGCCAAAACCACTCCGGCAAGCCTAAAACCATTCCATCGAGGCTGAAACCACTCCGCCAGGGCCAATACCACTCGGCTAACCTTAAAACCACTCCGTTGGGGCTGAAACCACTGTGCTGGGGCAGAAACTGCTCCGTCAGGCTTAAAAGCACTGTGTCAGGCCGAAAACCACTGCGTCAGGGCTGAAACCACTCCGTCGACATTAAGACCACTGCGCCAAGCCTAAAACCACTCCGTCGGGGCTGAAACCACTCCGCCAAGCCTAAAACCACTGCGTGGGGGCTTAAACCACTCCGCCAAGCCTAAAACCACTCGGTCAGGGCCAAAACCACTCCACCAGTGCTGAAACCACTCCGCCGAGCCTAAAACCACTGCGTCGGGGTTGAAACCACTCCGCCGAGCCTAAAACCACTGCGTCGGGGCCGAAAAAACTCCGCCGAGCCTGAAACCACTGCGTCGGGGCCGAAACCACTGCGCCAAGCCTGAAACCACCCCGTCGGGGCCGAAATCACTCTGCCGAGCCTAAAACAACTCCGTCAGGGCGAAAATCACTCCGCCAAGCCTAAAACCGCTGCGTCGGGGCTGAAACCACTCTGCCGGGGACAAAAAAACTCCGTCAGGGCCAAAACCACTCCATCAAGCCTAAAAACAGTGCGTCAGGGCTGAAACCAGTGCGTCTGGGCTGAAACCACTGCGCCGAGCCTGAAACTTCTCCGTCAGGCCTAAAACCACTCTGCCGAGCCAAAAAAAACTCCGACGGGGCCAAAATCACTCGGCTGACCTTAAAACCACTCCGTCGGGGCTGAAACCACTGTGCTGGGGCAGAAACTGCTCCGTCAGGCTTAAAAGCACTGTGTCACCCCGAAAACCACTGCGTCAGGGCTGAAACCACTCCGCCGACATTAAGACCACTGCGCCAAGCCTAAAACCACTGCGTCGGGGCTGAAACCACTGCATCAGGCCTAAAACCTCTCTGTCAGGGCCAAAACAACTCCACCAGTGCTTAAATCACTCCGGCAAGCCTAAAACCATTCCATCGAGGCTGAAACCACTCCGCCAGGGCCAATACCACTCGGCTGACCTTAAAACCACTCCATCAAGCCTAAAACCACTGCGTCGGGGCTGAAACCACTCCATCAGGCCTAAAACAACTCCGTCAGGGCCAAAACCACTCCGTCAGGGCCAAAACCACTCTGGCAAGCCTAAAACCATTCCATCGAGGCTGAAACCACTCCGCCAGGGCCAATACCACTCGGCTGACCTTAAAACCACTCCGTTGGGGCTGAAACCACTGTGCTGGGGCAGAAACTGCTCCGTCAGGCTTAAAAGCACTGTGTCAGGCCGAAAACCACTGCGTCAGGGCTGAAACCACTCCGTCGACATTAAGACCACTCCGCCAAGCCTAAAACCACTGCGTCGGGGCTGAAACCACTCTGCCGAGCCTAAAACCTCTCTGTCGGGGCTGAAACCACTCCGCCGAGCCTAAAACCACTGCGTCGGGACTGAAACCACTGCATCAGGCCTAAAACAACTCCGTCAGGGCTGAAACCACTCCACCAGTGCTGAAACCACTCCGCCGAGCCTAAAACCACTCCGTCGGGGCTGAAAGCACTCCGCCAGGGCCAAAACCACTCAGCTGACATTAAGACCACTCCAGCGAGCCTAAAACCACTGCGTCGGGGCTGAAACCACTCCGCCAAGCCTAAAACCACTCCGTCGGGGCTGAAACCACTCCGCCGAGCCTAAAACCACTGCGTCGGGGCTGAAACCACTCCATCAGGCCTAAAACAACTCCGTCAGGGCCAAAACCACTCCGTCAGGGCCAAAACCACTCCGTCAGGGCCAAAACCACTCCGGCAAGCCTAAAACCATTCCATCGAGGCTGAAACCACTCCGCCAGGGCCAATACCACTCGGCTGACCTTAAAACCACTCCATCAAGCCTAAAACCACTGCGTCGGGGCTGAAACCACTCCATCAGGCCTAAAACAACTCCGTCAGGGCCAAAACCACTCCGTCAGGGCCAAAACCACTCTGGCAAGCCTAAAACCATTCCATCGAGGCTGAAACCACTCCGCCAGGGCCAATACCACTCGGCTGACCTTAAAACCACTCCGTTGGGGCTGAAACCACTGTGCTGGGGCAGAAACTGCTCCGTCAGGCTTAAAAGCACTGTGTCACCCCGAAAACCACTGCGTCAGGGCTGAAACCACTCCGCCGACATTAAGACCACTGCGCCAAGCCTAAAACCACTGCGTCGGGGCTGAAACCACTCCGCCGAGCCTAAAACCTCTCTGTCGGGGCTGAAACCACTCCGCCAAGCCTAAAACCACTGCGTCGGGGCTGAAACCACTCCGCCAAGCCTAAAACAACTCCGTCAGGGCCAAAACCACTCCACCAGTGCTGAAACCACTCCACCGAGCCTAAAACCACTGCGTCGGGGCTGAAACCACTCCGCCAAGCCTAAAACCACTCCGTCGGGGCTGAAACCACTCCGCCGAGCCTAAAACCACTGTGTCGGGGCTGAAACCACTGCATCAGGCCTAAAACAACTCCGTCAGGGCCAAAACCACTCCACCAGTGCTGAAACCACTCCGGCAAGCCTAAAACCACTCCATCGGGGCTGAAACCACTCCGCCAGGGCCAAAACCACTCGGCTGACCTTAAAACCACTCCATCAAGCCTAAAACCACTGCGTCGGAGCTGAAACCACTCCATCAAGCCTAAAACCTCTCTGTCGGGGCTGAAACCACTCCGCCAAGCCTGAAACCACTCCGCCAAGCCTGAAACCACTCTGTGAGGGCCAAAACCACGCCGCCGAGCCTAAAAGCAGAGCGTCGGGGCTGAAACCGCTCCACCAAGCCTAAAACCACTCCATCAGGCCTAAAACCACTGCGTCGGGACTGAAACCACTCCGCCGAGCCTAAAACCACTGCGTCGGGGCTGAAACCACTGTGCCAGGACCAAAACCGCTGCGTCGGGGCTGAAACCACTGTGCCAGGGCCAAAACCCCTCGGCTGACGTTGAAACCACTCCATCAAGCCTAAAACGACTGTGTCGGGGCGGAAACCACTCCGCCGAGCCTAAAACCACTGCGTCGGGGCGGAAACCACTCCATCAGGCCTAAAACAACTCCGTGAGGGCCAAAACCACTCCACCAGTGCTGAAACCACCCCGTCGGGGCCAAAAACCACTCCGCCGAGCCTAAAACCACTGTGTCGGGGCTGAAAGCACTCCATCAAGCCTAAAACCACTGCGTCGGGGCTGAAACCACTCCATCAAGCCTAAAACCGCTGCGTCGGGGCTGAAACCACTCCGCCGAGCCTAAAACTACTCCGTCGGGGCTGAAACCACTCCGCCAAGCCTGAAACCACCCCGTCGGGGCCGAAACCACTCTGCCGAGCGTAAAAGCACTGCGTCGGGGCTGAAAGCACTCCATCAAGCCTAAAACCACTGCGTCGGTGCTGAAACCACTGTGTCGGGGCTGAAACCACTGCATCAGGACTAAAACCACTCCGTCAGGGCCAAAACCACTCCAGCAGTGCTGAAACCACTCCGCCGAGCCTAAAACCACTGCGTCGGGGCTGCAACCACTCCGCCGAGCCTAAAACCACTCCGTCAGGGCCAAAACCACTCCGGCAAGCCTAAAACCACTCCATCGGGGCTGAAACCACTCCGCCAGGGCCAAAACCACTCACCTGACGTTGAAACCACTCCATCAAGCCTGAAACCACTGTGTCGGGGCTGAAACCACTCCGCCGAGCCTAAAACCACTCCGTCGGGGCTGAAACCACTGTGCCAGGACCAAAACCGCTGCGTCGGGGCTGAAACCACTCCGCCAGGGCCAAAACCCCTCGGCTGACGTAGAAACCACTCCATCAAGCCTAAAACCACTGCGTCGGGGCTGAAACCACTCTGCCGAGCCTAAAACCACTGCGTCGGGGCCGAAACCACTCCACCAAGCCTGAAACCACCCGAACGAGGCCGAAATCACTCCGCCGAACCTGAAACCACCCCGTCGGGGCCGAAATCACTCTGCCGAGCCTAAAACCACTCCGTCGGGGCTGAAAGCACTCCGCTAAGCCTAAAACCACTCCGTCAGGGCCAAAACCACTCCGGCAAGCCTAAAACCACTCCATCAGGTTTGAAACCACTCCGCCGGGGCCGAAACCACTCACCTGACGTTGAAACCACTCCATCAAGCCTAAAACCACTGTGTCAGGGCTGAAACCACTCCGCCGAGCCTAAAACCACTCCGTCGGGGCTGAAACCACTGTGCCAAGCCTAAAACCACTGCGTCGGGGCCGAAACCACTCCACCAAGTCTGAAACCACCCGAACGAGGCCGAAATCACTCCGCCGAACCTGAAACCACCCCGTCGGGGCCGAAATCACTCTGCCGAGCCTAAAACCACTCCGTCGGGGCTGAAACCACTCCATCAAGCCTAAAACCACTGCGTCGGGGCTGAAACCACTGCGCCGAGCCTGAAACCACTGCGTCAGGCCTAAAACCACTCTGCCGAGCCTAAAACAACTCCGTCGGGGCCAAAACCACTCGGCTGACCTTAAAACCACTGCGCCGAGCCTGAAACCACTGCGTCAGGCCTAAAACCACTCTGCCGAGCCTAAAACAACTCCATCGGGGCCAAAATCACTCGGCTGACCTTAAAACCACTGCGTCGGGGCCGAAAGCACTCCATCAAGCCTAAAACCACTCCGTCGGGGCTGAAACCACTGTGCTGGGGAGGAAACTGCTCCGTCAGGCTGAAAAGCACTGTGTCAGGCCGAAAACCACTCCGTCGGGGCTGAAACCACTCCGCCAAGCCTGAAACCATTCTGTCGGGGCTGAAACCACTCCGCCGACATTAAGACCACTGCGCCAAGCCTAAAACCACTCCATCGGGGCTGAAAAGCACTCCGCCGAGCCTAAAACGACTGCGTCGGGGTTGAAACCACTCCGCCGAGCCTAAAACCACTCCGTCGGGGCCGAAAAAACTCCGCCGAGCCTGAAACCACTGCGTCGGGGCCGAAACCACTGCGCCGAGCCTGAAACCACCCCGTCGGGGCCGAAATCACTCTGCCGAGCCTAAAACAACTCCGTCAGGGCGAAAATCACTCCGCCAAGCCTAAAACCGCTGCGTCGGGGCTGAAACCACTCTGCTGGGGACAAAAAAACTCCGTCAGGGCCAAAACCACTCCATCAAGCCTAAAAACAGTGCGTCAGGGCTGAAACCAGTGCGTCTGGGCTGAAACCACTGCGCCGAGCCTGAAACCTCTCCGTCAGGCCTAAAACCACTCTGCCGAGCCTAAAAAAACTCCGACGGGGCCAAAATCACTCGGCTGACCTTAAAACCACTCCGTCGGGGCTGAAACCACTGTGCTGGGGCAGAAACTGCTCCGTCAGGCTTAAAAGCACTGTGTCACCCCGAAAACCACTCCGTCAGGGCTGAAACCACTCCGCCGACATTAAGACCACTGCGCCAAGCCTAAAACCACTGCGTCGGGGCTGAAACCACTCCGCCGAGCCTAAAACCACTCCGTCGGGGCTGAAACCACTCCGCCAAGCCTAAAACCACTGCGTCGGGGCTGAAACCACTGCATCAGGCCTAAAACAACTCCGTCAGGGCCAAAACCACTCCACCAGTGCTGAAACCACTCCGCCGAGCCTAAAACCACTGCGTCGGGGCTGAAAGCACTCCGCCAGGGCCAAAACCACTCGGCTGACATTAAGACCACTCCACCGAGCCTAAAACCACTGCGTCAGGGCAGAAACCAATGTGTCAGGGCAGAAACCACTCCGTCGGGGCTGAAACCACTCCGCCGAGCCTAAAACCACTGCGTCGGGGCTGAAACCACTGCATCAGGCCTAAAACAACTCCGTCAGGGCCAAAACCACTCCACCAGTGCTGAAATCACTCCGGCAAGCCTAAAACCACTCCGTCGGGGCTGAAACCACTGTGCCAGGACCAAAACCACTGTGTCGGGGCTGAAACCACTCCGCCAGCGCCAAAACCACTGTGTCGGGGCTGAAACCACTCCGCCAGCGCCAAAACCACTCGGCTGACATTAAAACCACTCCGCCAGCGCCAAAACCACTCGGGTGACCTTAAAACCACTCTGCCAAGCCTGAAAACCGCTCCGTCGGGGCCGAAACCACACCGTCGGGGCCGAAAGTACTGTGCCGAGCCTAAAAACACTCCGCCGAGCGTAAAAACACTTTGTCGGGGCTGAAACCACTCTGCCGAGCCTAAAACAACTCCCTCAGGGCCAAAACCACTCCACCAAGCCGAAAAGCACTCCGTCAGGGCTAAAACTGACCGGCCAGGGCGAAAACCACTGCGTCAGGCCTAAAACCACTCCGCCGAGCCTAAAGCCACTGCGTCGGGGCGGAAACCACTGTGCCAGGACCAAAACCACTCCGTCGGGGCAGAAACCACTCCGTCAGGCTGAAAAGCACTGTGTCAGGCCGAAAACCACTCCACCAGGGCCAAAACCAATCAGTCGGGGCTGAAAGCGTTCCACCAGGGCCAAAACCACTCCGCCGACATTAAAAACACTGCGCCAAGCCTAAAACCACTCCATCGGGGCTGAAAAGCACTCCGCCGAGCCTAAAACCACTGCGTCGGGGCTGAAACCACTCCGCCGAGCCTGAAACCACCCCGTCGGGGCTGAAATCACTCCGCCGAGCCTAAAACCACTGCGTCGGGGCCAAAACCACTCCACCACTGCTGAAACAACTCCGTCAGGGCAGAAACTGCTCCGCCAGGGCCAAAACCGCTGCGTCGGGGCTGAAACCACTCTGCTGGGGACAAAACAACTCCGTCAGGGCCAAAACCACTCCATCAAGCCTAAAACCACTGCGTCGGAGCTGAAACCACTGCGTCGGGGCTGAAACCACTCCGCCGAGCCTGAAACCACTGCGTCGGGGCTGAAACCACTCTGCCAAAGCTAAAACCACTCCGTCAGGACCAAAACCACTCCGCCGAGCCTAAAACCACTCCGCCGGGGCTGAAAGCACTCTGCTGGGCCTAAAACAACTCCGTCGGGGCGCAAGCCACTCCGCCAAGCCTAAAACCACTGCATCAGGGACAAAACCACGCCGCCGAGCCTAAAAGCAGAGCGTCAGGGCTGAAACCGCTCCACCAAGCCTAAAACCACTGCATCAAGCCTAAAACCACTGTGTCGGGGCTGAAACCACTCCGCCGAGCCTAAAACCACTGTGTCAGGGCTGAAACCACTCCGCCGAGCCTAAAACCACTCCGCCGAGCCTAAAACAACACCGTCGGGGCTGAAACCACTGTGCCAGGACCAAAACCACTCCGTCGGGGCGGAAACCACTCCGACAGGCTGAAAAGCACTGCATCAGGCCGGAAACCACTCCGCCAGGGCCAAAACCAATCAGTCGGGGCTGAAAGCGTTCCACCAGGGCCAAAACCACTCCGACGACATTAAAACCACTGCATCAAGCCTAAAACCACTGCGTCGGGGCTGAAACCAATCCGCCGAGCCTAAAACCACTGCGTCGGGGCTGAAACCACTCCGGCAAGCCTAAAACCACTCTGTCGGGGCAGAAGCTACTCCGCTGAGGCTGAAACTACTCCGTCGGGCCTGAAACCACTGTGGCAGGACCGAAACGAATCCGTCCCGGATGAAACCACCCCGTCGGGGCTGAAACCACTCGGCTGACCTTCAAACCACTCCATAAAGCCTAAAACTACTCCGTCGGGGCTGAAACCACTGTGCTGGGGCGGAAACTGCTGCGTCAGGCTGAAAAGCACTGTGTCAGGCCGAAAACCACTCCACCAGGGCCAAAACCACTCTGCCGACATTAAGACCACTCCGCCAAGCCTAAAACACCTCTGCCAAGCCTAAAACCACTCCGTCAGGACTAAAACCACTCCGCTGAGGCTAAAACCCCTCCGTCAGGGCGGAAACCACTGCGCCGAGCCTAAAACCACTCCATCGGGGTTGAAATCACTCTGCCAAGCCTAAAACCACTCCGTAGGGGCCGAAACCACTCTGTCGGGGGGAAATCCACTCCATCAAGCCTAAAACCAGTGCGTCAGGGCTGAAACGACTCCGCGAGGGCCAAAAACATTCCGCTGACCTTAAAACCACTCCGACGGGGCCAAAATCACTCGGCTGACCTTAAAACCACTCCGTCGGGGCTGAAACCACTGTGCTGGGGCAGAAACTGCTCCGTCAGGCTTAAAAGCACTGTGTCACCCCGAAAACCACTCCGTCAGGGCTGAAACCACTCCGCCGACATTAAGACCACTGCGCCAAGCCTAAAACCACTGCGTCGGGGCTGAAACCACTCCGCCGAGCCTAAAACCTCTCTGTCGGGGCTGAAACCACTCCGCCAAGCCTAAAACCACTGCGTCGGGGCTGAAACCACTGCATCAGGCCTAAAACAACTCCGTCAGGGCTGAAACCACTCCACCAGTGCTGAAACCACTCCGCCGAGCCTAAAACCACTCCGTCGGGGCTGAAAGCACTCCGCCAGGGCCAAAACCACTCAGCTGACATTAAGACCACTCCAGCGAGCCTAAAACCACTGCGTCGGGGCTGAAACCACTCCGCCAAGCCTAAAACCACTCCGTCGGGGCTGAAACCACTCCGCCGAGCCTAAAACCACTCCGTCGGGGCTGAAACCACTCCGCCGAGCCTAAAACCACTCCGTCAGGGCCAAAACCACTCCGTCAGGGCCAAAACCACTCCGGCAAGCCTAAAACCATTCCATCGAGGCTGAAACCACTCCGCCAGGGCCAATACCACTCGGCTGACCTTAAAACCACTCCGCCGAGCCTAAAACCACTGCGTCGGGGCTGAAACCACTCCATCAGGCCTAAAACAACTCCGTCAGGGCCAAAACCACTCCGTCAGGGCCAAAACCACTCCGGCAAGCCTAAAACCATTCCATCGAGGCTGAAACCACTCCGCCAGGGCCAATACCACTCGGCTGACCTTAAAACCACTCCGTTGGGGCTGAAACCACTGTGCTGGGGCAGAAACTGCTCCGTCAGGCTTAAAAGCACTGTGTCACCCCGAAAACCACTGCGTCAGGGCTGAAACCACTCCGTCGACATTAAGACCACTGCGCCAAGCCTAAAACCACTGCGTCGGGGCTGAAACCACTCCGCCAAGCCTAAAACCACTGCGTCGGGGCTGAAACCACTCCGCCAAGCCTAAAACCACTGCGTCGGGGCTGAAACCACTCCGCCAAGCCTAAAACAACTCCGTCAGGGCCAAAACCACTCCACCAGTGCTGAAACCACTCCACCGAGCCTAAAACCACTGCGTCGGGGCTGAAACCACTCCGCCAAGCCTAAAACCACTCCGTCGGGGCTGAAACCACTCCGCCGAGCCTAAAACCACTGTGTCGGGGCTGAAACCACTGCATCAGGCCTAAAACAACTCCGTCAGGGCCAAAACCACTCCACCAGTGCTGAAACCACTCCGGCAAGCCTAAAACCACTCCATCGGGGCTGAAAAGCACTCCGCCGAGCCTAAAACGACTGCGTCGGGGTTGAAACCACTCCGCCGAGCCTAAAACCACTCCGTCGGGGCCGAAAAAACTCCGCCGAGCCTGAAACCACTGCGTCGGGGCCGAAACCACTGCGCCGAGCCTGAAACCACCCCGTCGGGGCCGAAATCACTCTGCCGAGCCTAAAACAACTCCGTCAGGGCGAAAATCACTCCGCCAAGCCTAAAACCGCTGCGTCGGGGCTGAAACCACTCTGCTGGGGACAAAAAAACTCCGTCAGGGCCAAAACCACTCCATCAAGCCTAAAAACAGTGCGTCAGGGCTGAAACCAGTGCGTCTGGGCTGAAACCACTGCGCCGAGCCTGAAACCTCTCCGTCAGGCCTAAAACCACTCTGCCGAGCCTAAAAAAACTCCGACGGGGCCAAAATCACTCGGCTGACCTTAAAACCACTCCGTCGGGGCTGAAACCACTGTGCTGGGGCAGAAACTGCTCCGTCAGGCTTAAAAGCACTGTGTCACCCCGAAAACCACTCCGTCAGGGCTGAAACCACTCCGCCGACATTAAGACCACTGCGCCAAGCCTAAAACCACTGCGTCGGGGCTGAAACCACTCCGCCGAGCCTAAAACCTCTCTGTCGGGGCTGAAACCACTCCGCCAAGCCTAAAACCACTGCGTCGGGGCTGAAACCACTGCATCAGGCCTAAAACAACTCCGTCAGGGCCAAAACCACTCCACCAGTGCTGAAACCACTCCGCCGAGCCTAAAACCACTGCGTCGGGGCTGAAAGCACTCCGCCAGGGCCAAAACCACTCGGCTGACATTAAGACCACTCCACCGAGCCTAAAACCACTGCGTCAGGGCAGAAACCAATGTGTCAGGGCAGAAACCACTCCGTCGGGGCTGAAACCACTCCGCCGAGCCTAAAACCACTGCGTCGGGGCTGAAACCACTGCATCAGGCCTAAAACAACTCCGTCAGGGCCAAAACCACTCCACCAGTGCTGAAATCACTCCGGCAAGCCTAAAACCACTCCGTCGGGGCTGAAACCACTGTGCCAGGACCAAAACCACTGTGTCGGGGCTGAAACCACTCCGCCAGCGCCAAAACCACTGTGTCGGGGCTGAAACCACTCCGCCAGCGCCAAAACCACTCGGCTGACATTAAAACCACTCCGCCAGCGCCAAAACCACTCGGGTGACCTTAAAACCACTCTGCCAAGCCTGAAAACCGCTCCGTCGGGGCCGAAACCACACCGTCGGGGCCGAAAGTACTGTGCCGAGCCTAAAAACACTCCGCCGAGCGTAAAAACACTTTGTCGGGGCTGAAACCACTCTGCCGAGCCTAAAACAACTCCCTCAGGGCCAAAACCACTCCACCAAGCCGAAAAGCACTCCGTCAGGGCTAAAACTGACCGGCCAGGGCGAAAACCACTGCGTCAGGCCTAAAACCACTCCGCCGAGCCTAAAGCCACTGCGTCGGGGCGGAAACCACTGTGCCAGGACCAAAACCACTCCGTCGGGGCAGAAACCACTCCGTCAGGCTGAAAAGCACTGTGTCAGGCCGAAAACCACTCCACCAGGGCCAAAACCAATCAGTCGGGGCTGAAAGCGTTCCACCAGGGCCAAAACCACTCCGCCGACATTAAAAACACTGCGCCAAGCCTAAAACCACTCCATCGGGGCTGAAAAGCACTCCGCCGAGCCTAAAACCACTGCGTCGGGGCTGAAACCACTCCGCCGAGCCTGAAACCACCCCGTCGGGGCTGAAATCACTCCGCCGAGCCTAAAACCACTGCGTCGGGGCCAAAACCACTCCACCACTGCTGAAACAACTCCGTCAGGGCAGAAACTGCTCCGCCAGGGCCAAAACCGCTGCGTCGGGGCTGAAACCACTCTGCTGGGGACAAAACAACTCCGTCAGGGCCAAAACCACTCCATCAAGCCTAAAACCACTGCGTCGGAGCTGAAACCACTGCGTCGGGGCTGAAACCACTCCGCCGAGCCTGAAACCACTGCGTCGGGGCTGAAACCACTCTGCCAAAGCTAAAACCACTCCGTCAGGACCAAAACCACTCCGCCGAGCCTAAAACCACTCCGCCGGGGCTGAAAGCACTCTGCTGGGCCTAAAACAACTCCGTCGGGGCGCAAGCCACTCCGCCAAGCCTAAAACCACTGCATCAGGGACAAAACCACGCCGCCGAGCCTAAAAGCAGAGCGTCAGGGCTGAAACCGCTCCACCAAGCCTAAAACCACTGCATCAAGCCTAAAACCACTGTGTCGGGGCTGAAACCACTCCGCCGAGCCTAAAACCACTGTGTCAGGGCTGAAACCACTCCGCCGAGCCTAAAACCACTCCGCCGAGCCTAAAACAACACCGTCGGGGCTGAAACCACTGTGCCAGGACCAAAACCACTCCGTCGGGGCGGAAACCACTCCGACAGGCTGAAAAGCACTGCATCAGGCCGGAAACCACTCCGCCAGGGCCAAAACCAATCAGTCGGGGCTGAAAGCGTTCCACCAGGGCCAAAACCACTCCGACGACATTAAAACCACTGCATCAAGCCTAAAACCACTGCGTCGGGGCTGAAACCAATCCGCCGAGCCTAAAACCACTGCGTCGGGGCTGAAACCACTCCGGCAAGCCTAAAACCACTCTGTCGGGGCAGAAGCTACTCCGCTGAGGCTGAAACTACTCCGTCGGGCCTGAAACCACTGTGGCAGGACCGAAACGAATCCGTCCCGGATGAAACCACCCCGTCGGGGCTGAAACCACTCGGCTGACCTTCAAACCACTCCATAAAGCCTAAAACTACTCCGTTGGGGCTGAAACCACTGTGCTGGGGCGGAAACTGCTGCGTCAGGCTGAAAAGCACTGTGTCAGGCCGAAAACCACTCCACCAGGGCCAAAACCACTCTGCCGACATTAAGACCACTCCGCCAAGCCTAAAACACCTCTGCCAAGCCTAAAACCACTCCGTCAGGACTAAAACCACTCCGCTGAGGCTAAAACCCCTCCGTCAGGGCGGAAACCACTGCGCCGAGCCTAAAACCACTCCATCGGGGTTGAAATCACTCTGCCAAGCCTAAAACCACTCCGTCGGGGCCGAAACCACTCCGTCGGGGGGAAATCCACTCCATCAAGCCTAAAACCAGTGCGTCAGGGCTGAAACGACTCCGCGAGGGCCAAAAACATTCCGCTGACCTTAAAACCACTCCGACGGGGCCAAAATCACTCGGCTGACCTTAAAACCACTCCGTCGGGGCTGAAACCACTGTGCTGGGGCAGAAACTGCTCCGTCAGGCTTAAAAGCACTGTGTCACCCCGAAAACCACTCCGTCAGGGCTGAAACCACTCCGCCGACATTAAGACCACTGCGCCAAGCCTAAAACCACTGCGTCGGGGCTGAAACCACTCCGCCGAGCCTAAAACCTCTCTGTCGGGGCTGAAACCACTCCGCCAAGCCTAAAACCACTGCGTCGGGGCTGAAACCACTGCATCAGGCCTAAAACAACTCCGTCAGGGCTGAAACCACTCCACCAGTGCTGAAACCACTCCGCCGAGCCTAAAACCACTCCGTCGGGGCTGAAAGCACTCCGCCAGGGCCAAAACCACTCAGCTGACATTAAGACCACTCCAGCGAGCCTAAAACCACTGCGTCGGGGCTGAAACCACTCCGCCAAGCCTAAAACCACTCCGTCGGGGCTGAAACCACTCCGCCGAGCCTAAAACCACTCCGTCGGGGCTGAAACCACTCCGCCGAGCCTAAAACCACTCCGTCAGGGCCAAAACCACTCCGTCAGGGCCAAAACCACTCCGGCAAGCCTAAAACCATTCCATCGAGGCTGAAACCACTCCGCCAGGGCCAATACCACTCGGCTGACCTTAAAACCACTCCGCCGAGCCTAAAACCACTGCGTCGGGGCTGAAACCACTCCATCAGGCCTAAAACAACTCCGTCAGGGCCAAAACCACTCCGTCAGGGCCAAAACCACTCCGGCAAGCCTAAAACCATTCCATCGAGGCTGAAACCACTCCGCCAGGGCCAATACCACTCGGCTGACCTTAAAACCACTCCGTTGGGGCTGAAACCACTGTGCTGGGGCAGAAACTGCTCCGTCAGGCTTAAAAGCACTGTGTCACCCCGAAAACCACTGCGTCAGGGCTGAAACCACTCCGTCGACATTAAGACCACTGCGCCAAGCCTAAAACCACTGCGTCGGGGCTGAAACCACTCCGCCAAGCCTAAAACCACTGCGTCGGGGCTGAAACCACTCCGCCAAGCCTAAAACCACTGCGTCGGGGCTGAAACCACTCCGCCAAGCCTAAAACAACTCCGTCAGGGCCAAAACCACTCCACCAGTGCTGAAACCACTCCACCGAGCCTAAAACCACTGCGTCGGGGCTGAAACCACTCCGCCAAGCCTAAAACCACTCCGTCGGGGCTGAAACCACTCCGCCGAGCCTAAAACCACTGTGTCGGGGCTGAAACCACTGCATCAGGCCTAAAACAACTCCGTCAGGGCCAAAACCACTCCACCAGTGCTGAAACCACTCCGGCAAGCCTAAAACCACTCCATCGGGGCTGAAACCACTCCGCCAGGGCCAAAACCACTCGGCTGACCTTAAAACCACTCCATCAAGCCTAAAACCACTGCGTCGGAGCTGAAACCACTCCATCAAGCCTAAAACCTCTCTGTCGGGGCTGAAACCACTCCGCCAAGCCTGAAACCACTCCATCAAGCCTGAAACCACTCTGTGAGGGCCAAAACCACGCCGCCGAGCCTAAAAGCAGAGCGTCGGGGCTGAAACCGCTCCACCAAGCCTAAAACCACTCCATCAGGCCTAAAACCACTGCGTCGGGACTGAAACCACTCCGCCGAGCCTAAAACCACTGCGTCGGGGCTGAAACCACTGTGCCAGGACCAAAACCGCTGCGTCGGGGCTGAAACCACTCCGCCAGGGCCAAAACCACTCGGCTGACATTAAAACCACTCCAGCGAGCCTAAAACCACTGCGTCGGGGCTGAAACCACTGTGCCAGGACCAAAACCACTCCGTCGGGGCTGAAACCACGCCGCCGAGCCTAAAACCACTGCGTCGGGGCTGAAACCACTGTGCCAGGACCAAAACCGCTGCGTCGGGGCTGAAACCACTCCGCCAGGGCCAAAACCCCTCGGCTGACGTTGAAACCACTCCATCAAGCCTAAAACGACTGTGTCGGGGCGGAAACCACTCCGCCGAGCCTAAAACCACTGCGTCGGGGCGGAAACCACTCCATCAGGCCTAAAACAACTCCGTGAGGGCCAAAACCACTCCACCAGTGCTGAAACCACCCCGTCGGGGCCAAAAACCACTCCGCCGAGCCTAAAACCACTGTGTCGGGGCTGAAAGCACTCCATCAAGCCTAAAACCACTGCGTCGGGGCTGAAACCACTCCATCAAGCCTAAAACCGCTGCGTCGGGGCTGAAACCACTCCGCCGAGCCTAAAACTACTCCGTCGGGGCTGAAACCACTCCGCCAAGCCTGAAACCACCCCGTCGGGGCCGAAACCACTCGGCTGACCTTAAAACCACTCTGCCAAGCCTGAAAACCGCTCCGTCGGGGCCGAAACCACACTGTCGGGGCCGAAAGTACTGTGCCGAGCCTAAAAACACTCCGCCGAGCGTAAAAACACTTTGTCGGGGCTGAAACCACTCTGCCGAGCCTAAAACAACTCCCTCAGGGCCAAAACCACTCCACCAAGCCGAAAAGCACTCCGTCAGGGCTAAAACTGACCGGCCAGGGCGAAAACCACTGCGTCAGGCCTAAAACCACTCCGCCGAGCCTAAAGCCACTGCGTCGGGGCGGAAACCACTGTGCCAGGACCAAAACCACTCCGTCGGGGCAGAAACCACTCCGTCAGGCTGAAAAGCACTGTGTCAGGCCGAAAACCACTCCACCAGGGCCAAAACCAATCAGTCGGGGCTGAAAGCGTTCCACCAGGGCCAAAACCACTCCGCCGACATTAAAAACACTGCGCCAAGCCTAAAACCACTCCATCGGGGCTGAAAAGCACTCCGCCGAGCCTAAAACCACTGCGTCGGGGCTGAAACCACTCCGCCGAGCCTAAAACCACTGCGTCGGGGCTGAAACCACTGTGCCAGGACCAAAACCGCTGCGTCGGGGCTGAAACCACTCTGCCAGGGCCAAAACCCCTCGGCTGACGTTGAAACCACTCCATCAAGCCTGAAACCACTGTGTCGGGGCTGAAACCACTCCGCCAGCGCCAAAACCACTCGGCTGACATTAAAACCACTCCGCCAGCGCCAAAACCACTCGGCTGACCTTAAAACCACTCTGCCAAGCCTGAAAACCGCTCCGTCGGGGCCGAAACCACACCGTCGGGGCCGAAAGTACTGTGCCGAGCCTAAAAACACTCCGCCGAGCCTAAAACCACTGCGTCGGGGCTGCAACCACTCCGCCGAGCCTAAAACCACTCCGTCAGGGCCAAAACCACTCCGGCAAGCCTAAAACCACTCCATCGGGGCTGAAACCACTCCGCCAGGGCCAAAACCACTCACCTGACGTTGAAACCACTCCATCAAGCCTGAAACCACTGTGTCGGGGCTGAAACCACTCCGCCGAGCCTAAAACCACTCCGTCGGGGCTGAAACCACTGTGCCAGGACCAAAACCGCTGCGTCGGGGCTGAAACCACTCCGCCAGGGCCAAAACCCCTCGGCTGACGTTGAAACCACTCCATCAAGCCTAAAACCACTGTGTCGGGGCTGAAACCACTCCGCCGAGCCTAAAACCACTGCGTCGGGGCCGAAACCACTCCGGCAAGCCTGAAACCACACGGACGAGGCCGAAACCACTCCGCTGAGGCTGAAACTACTCCGTCGGGCCTGAAACCACTGTGGCAGGACCGAAACGAATCCGTCCCGGATGAAACCACCCCGTCGGGGCTGAAACCACTCGGCTGACCTTCAAACCACTCCATAAAGCCTAAAACTACTCCGTTGGGGCTGAAACCACTGTGCTGGGGCGGAAACTGCTGCGTCAGGCTGAAAAGCACTGTGTCAGGCCGAAAACCACTCCACCAGGGCCAAAACCACTCTGCCGACATTAAGACCACTCTGCCAAGCCTAAAACCCCTCTGCCAAGCCTAAAACCACTCCGTCAGGACTAAAACCACTCCGCTGAGGCTAAAACCCCTCCGTCAGGGCGGAAACCACTGCGCCGAGCCTAAAACCACTCCGCTGAGCCTAAAGCCAATGCGTCGGGGCGGAAAGCACTGTGCCAAGACCAAAACCACTCCGTCGGGGCTGAAACCACTCCGTCAGGCTGAAAAGCACTGCGTCACGCTGAAAACCACTGCACCAGGGCCAAAACCACTCCGCCGACATTAAAACCACTGCGCCAAGCCTAAAACCACTCCGTCGGGGCTGAAATCACTCTGCCAAGCCTAAAACCACTCCGTCGGGGCCGAAACCATTCCGTCGGGGCTGAAACCACTCCGTCAGGGGGAAATCCACTCCATCAAGCCTAAAACCAGTGCGTCAGGGCTGAAACGACTCCGCGAGGGCCAAAACCATTCCGCTGACCTTAAAACCACTCCGTTGGGGCTGAAACCACTCCACCGAGCATAAAACAACTCCGTCGGGGCCGAAACCACTGCGCCAAGCCTAAAACCACGCCGCCGGGGCTAAAACCACTCCGTCAGGGCCAAAACCACTCCGCAGAGCCTAAAACCACTCCGTCGGGGCTGAAACCACTCCGCCAAGCCTAAAACCTCTCTGTCGGGGCTGAAACCACTCCGCCAAGCCTAAAACCACTGCGTCGGGGCTGAAACCACTGCATCAGGCCTAAAACAACTCCGTCAGGGCCAAAACCACTCCACCAGTGCTGAAACCACTCCGGCAAGCCTAAAACCACTCCATCGGGGCTGAAACCACTCCGCCAGGGCTAAAACCACTCGGCTGATGTTGAAACCACTCCATCAAGCCTAAAACCTCTGCGTCGGAGCTGAAACCACTCCGCCGAGCCTGAAACCATTCCGTCGGGGCTGAAACCACTCCGCCGACATTAAGACCACTGCGCCAAGCCTAAAACCACTCCATCGGGGCTGAAACCACTCCGCCGAGCCTAAAGCCACTGCGTCGGGGCGGAAACCACTCCGCCAAGCCTGAAACCACCCCGTCGGGGCCGAAACCACTCTGCCGAGCGTAAAACCACTGCGTCGGGGCTGAAAGCACTCCATCAAGCCTAAAACCACTGCGTCAGGGCTGAAACCAATGTGTCAGGGCAGAAACCACTGCATCAGGACTAAAACCACTCCGTCAGGGCCAAAACCACTCCACCAGTGCTGAAACCACTCCGCCGAGCCTAAAACCAATCAGTCGGGGCTGAAAGCACTCCGCCGAGCCTAAAACCACTCCGTCGGGGCTGAAACCACTGTGCCAGGACCAAAACCGCTGCGTTGGGGCTGAAACCACTCCGCCAGGGCCAAAACCCCTCGGCTGACGTTGAAACCACTCCATCAAGCCTAAAACCACTGTGTCGGGGCTGAAACCACTCCGCCAGCGCCAAAACCACTCGGCTGACATTAAAACCACTCCGCCAGCGCCAAAACCACTCGGCTGACCTTAAAACCACTCTGCCAAGCCTGAAAACCGCTCCGTCGGGGCCGAAACCACGCCGCCGACATTAAAACCACTGCGCCAAGCCTAAAACCACTCCATCGGGGTTGAAATCACTCTGCCAAGCCTAAAACCACTCTGTCGGGGCCGAAACCACTCCGTCGGGGCCGAAACCACTCCGTCGGGGCCGAAACCACTCCGTCAGGGCCAAAACCACTCCATCAAGCCTAAAAACAGCGCGTCAGGGCTGAAACCAGTGCGTCTGGGCTGAAACCACTGCGCCGAGCCTGAAACCTCTCCGTCAGGCCTAAAACCACTCTGCCGAGCCTAAAAAAACTCCGACGGGGCCAAAATCACTCGGCTGACCTTAAAACCACTCCGTCGGGGCTGAAACCACTGTGCTGGGGCAGAAACCGCTCCGTCAGGCTTAAAAGCACTGTGTCACCCCGAAAACCACTCCGTCAGGGCTGAAACCACTCCGCCGACATTAAGACCACTGCGCCAAGCCTAAAACCACTGCGTCGGGGCTGAAACCACTCCGCCAAGCCTAAAACCTCTCTGTCGGGGCTGAAACCACTCCGCCAAGCCTAAAACCACTGCGTCGGGGCTGAAACCACTGCATCAGGCCTAAAACAACTCCGTCAGGGCCAAAACCACTCCACCAGTGCTGAAACCACTCCGGCAAGCCTAAAACCACTCCATCGGGGCTGAAAGCACTCCGCCAGGGCCAAAACCACTCAGCTGACATTAAGACTACTCCAGCGAGCCTAAAACCACTGCGTCGGGGCTGAAACCACTCCGCCAAGCCTAAAACCACTCCGTCGGGGCTGAAACCACTCCGCCGAGCCTAAAACCACTGCGTCGGGGCTGAAACCACTGCATCAGGCCTAAAACAACTCCGTCAGGGCCAAAACCACTCCGTCAGGGCCAAAACCACTCCGTCAGGGCCAAAACCACTCCGGCAAGCCTAAAACCATTCCATCGAGGCTGAAACCACTCCGCCAGGGCCAATACCACTCGGCTGACCTTAAAACCACTCCATCAAGCCTAAAACCACTGCGTCGGGGCTGAAACCACTCCATCAGGCCTAAAACAACTCCGTCAGGGCCAAAACCACTCCGTCAGGGCCAAAACCACTCTGGCAAGCCTAAAACCATTCCATCGAGGCTGAAACCACTCCGCCAGGGCCAATACCACTCGGCTGACCTTAAAACCACTCCGTCGGGGCTGAAACCACTGTGCTGGGGCAGAAACTGCTCCGTCAGGCTTAAAAGCACTGTGTCACCCCGAAAACCACTGCGTCAGGGCTGAAACCACTCCGTCGACATTAAGACCACTGCGCCAAGCCTAAAACCACTGCGTCGGGGCTGAAACCACTCCGCCGAGCCTAAAACCTCTCTGTCGGGGCTGAAACCACTCCGCCAAGCCTAAAACCACTGCGTCGGGGCTGAAACCACTGCATCAGGCCTAAAACAACTCCGTCAGGGCTGAAACCACTCCACCAGTGCTGAAACCACTCCGCCGAGCCTAAAACCACTCCGTCGGGGCTGAAAGCACTCCGCCAGGGCCAAAACCACTCAGCTGACATTAAGACCACTCCAGCGAGCCTAAAACCACTGCGTCGGGGCTGAAACCACTCCGCCAAGCCTAAAACCACTGCGTCGGGGCTGAAACCACTCCATCAGGCCTAAAACAACACCGTTAGGGCCAAAACCACTCCGTCAGGGCCAAAACCACTCTGGCAAGCCTAAAACCATTCCATCGAGGCTGAAACCACTCCGCCAGGGCCAATACCACTCGGCTGACCTTAAAACCACTCCGTTGGGGCTGAAACCACTGTGCTGGGGCAGAAACTGCTCCGTCAGGCTTAAAAGCACTGTGTCACCCCGAAAACCACTGCGTCAGGGCTGAAACCACTCCGTCGACATTAAGACCACTGCGCCAAGCCTAAAACCACTGCGTCGGGGCTGAAACCACTCCGCCGAGCCTAAAACCACTGCGTCGGGGCTGAAACCACTCCGCCAAGCCTAAAACCACTGCGTCGGGGCTGAAACCACTCCGCCAAGCCTAAAACAACTCCGTCAGGGCCAAAACCACTCCACCAGTGCTGAAACCACTCCACCGAGCCTAAAACCACTGCGTCGGGGCTGAAACCACTCCGCCAAGCCTAAAACCACTCCGTCGGGGCTGAAACCACTCCGCCGAGCCTAAAACCACTGTGTCGGGGCTGAAACCACTGCATCCGGCCTAAAACAACTCCGTCAGGGCCAAAACCACTCCACCAGTGCTGAAACCACTCCGGCAAGCCTAAAACCACTCCATCGGGGCTGAAACCACTCCGCCAGGGCCAAAACCACTCGGCTGACCTTAAAACCACTCCATCAAGCCTAAAACCACTGCGTCGGAGCTGAAACCACTCCATCAAGCCTAAAACCTCTCTGTCGGGGCTGAAACCACTCCGCCAAGCCTGAAACCACTCCATCAAGCCTGAAACCACTCTGTGAGGGCCAAAACCACGCCGCCGAGCCTAAAAGCAGAGCGTCGGGGCTGAAACCGCTCCACCAAGCCTAAAACCACTCCATCAGGCCTAAAACCACTGCGTCGGGACTGAAACCACTCCGCCGAGCCTAAAACCACTGCGTCGGGGCTGAAACCACTGTGCCAGGACCAAAACCGCTGCGTCGGGGCTGAAACCACTCCGCCAGGGCCAAAACCCCTCGGCTGACGTTGAAACCACTCCATCAAGCCTAAAACGACTGTGTCGGGGCGGAAACCACTCCGCCGAGCCTAAAACCACTGCGTCGGGGCGGAAACCACTCCATCAGGCCTAAAACAACTCCGTTAGGGCCAAAACCACTCCACCAGTGCTGAAACCACCCCGTCGGGGCCAAAAACCACTCCGCCGAGCCTAAAACCACTGTGTCGGGGCTGAAAGCACTCCATCAAGCCTAAAACCACTGCGTCGGGGCTGAAACCACTCCATCAAGCCTAAAACCGCTGCGTCGGGGCTGAAACCACTCCGCCGAGCCTAAAACTACTCCGTCGGGGCTGAAACCACTCCGCCAAGCCTGAAACCACCCCGTCGGGGCCGAAACCACTCGGCTGACCTTAAAACCACTCTGCCAAGCCTGAAAACCGCTCCGTCGGGGCCGAAACCACACTGTCGGGGCCGAAAGTACTGTGCCGAGCCTAAAAACACTCCGCCGAGCGTAAAAACACTTTGTCGGGGCTGAAACCACTCTGCCGAGCCTAAAACAACTCCCTCAGGGCCAAAACCACTCCACCAAGCCGAAAAGCACTCCGTCAGGGCTAAAACTGACCGGCCAGGGCGAAAACCACTGCGTCAGGCCTAAAACCACTCCGCCGAGCCTAAAGCCACTGCGTCGGGGCGGAAACCACTGTGCCAGGACCAAAACCACTCCGTCGGGGCAGAAACCACTCCGTCAGGCTGAAAAGCACTGTGTCAGGCCGAAAACCACTCCACCAGGGCCAAAACCAATCAGTCGGGGCTGAAAGCGTTCCACCAGGGCCAAAACCACTCCGCCGACATTAAAAACACTGCGCCAAGCCTAAAACCACTCCATCGGGGCTGAAAAGCACTCCGCCGAGCCTAAAACCACTGCGTCGGGGCTGAAACCACTCCGCCGAGCCTAAAACCACTGCGTCGGGGCTGAAACCACTGTGCCAGGACCAAAACCGCTGCGTCGGGGCTGAAACCACTCTGCCAGGGCCAAAACCCCTCGGCTGACGTTGAAACCACTCCATCAAGCCTGAAACCACTGTGTCGGGGCTGAAACCACTCCGCCAGCGCCAAAACCACTCGGCTGACATTAAAACCACTCCGCCAGCGCCAAAACCACTCGGCTGACCTTAAAACCACTCTGCCAAGCCTGAAAACCGCTCCGTCGGGGCCGAAACCACACCGTCGGGGCCGAAAGTACTGTGCCGAGCCTAAAAACACTCCGCCGAGCCTAAAACCACTGCGTCGGGGCTGCAACCACTCCGCCGAGCCTAAAACCACTCCGTCAGGGCCAAAACCACTCCGGCAAGCCTAAAACCACTCCATCGGGGCTGAAACCACTCCGCCAGGGCCAAAACCACTCACCTGACGTTGAAACCACTCCATCAAGCCTGAAACCACTGTGTCGGGGCTGAAACCACTCCGCCGAGCCTAAAACCACTCCGTCGGGGCTGAAACCACTGTGCCAGGACCAAAACCGCTGCGTCGGGGCTGAAACCACTCCGCCAGGGCCAAAACCCCTCGGCTGACGTTGAAACCACTCCATCAAGCCTAAAACCACTGTGTCGGGGCTGAAACCACTCCGCCGAGCCTAAAACCACTGCGTCGGGGCCGAAACCACTCCGGCAAGCCTGAAACCACACGGACGAGGCCGAAACCACTCCGCTGAGGCTGAAACTACTCCGTCGGGCCTGAAACCACTGTGGCAGGACCGAAACGAATCCGTCCCGGATGAAACCACCCCGTCGGGGCTGAAACCACTCGGCTGACCTTCAAACCACTCCATAAAGCCTAAAACTACTCCGTTGGGGCTGAAACCACTGTGCTGGGGCGGAAACTGCTGCGTCAGGCTGAAAAGCACTGTGTCAGGCCGAAAACCACTCCACCAGGGCCAAAACCACTCTGCCGACATTAAGACCACTCTGCCAAGCCTAAAACCCCTCTGCCAAGCCTAAAACCACTCCGTCAGGACTAAAACCACTCCGCTGAGGCTAAAACCCCTCCGTCAGGGCGGAAACCACTGCGCCGAGCCTAAAACCACTCCGCTGAGCCTAAAGCCAATGCGTCGGGGCGGAAAGCACTGTGCCAAGACCAAAACCACTCCGTCGGGGCTGAAACCACTCCGTCAGGCTGAAAAGCACTGCGTCACGCTGAAAACCACTGCACCAGGGCCAAAACCACTCCGCCGACATTAAAACCACTGCGCCAAGCCTAAAACCACTCCGTCGGGGCTGAAATCACTCTGCCAAGCCTAAAACCACTCCGTCGGGGCCGAAACCATTCCGTCGGGGCTGAAACCACTCCGTCAGGGGGAAATCCACTCCATCAAGCCTAAAACCAGTGCGTCAGGGCTGAAACGACTCCGCGAGGGCCAAAACCATTCCGCTGACCTTAAAACCACTCCGTTGGGGCTGAAACCACTCCACCGAGCCTAAAACAACTCCGTCGGGGCCGAAACCACTGCGCCAAGCCTAAAACCACTCCGCCGGGGCTAAAACCACTCCGTCAGGGCCAAAACCACTCCGCAGAGCCTAAAACCACTCCGTCGGGGCTGAAACCACTCCACCGAGCCTAAAACCACTCCGTCGGGGCTGAAACCACTCCGCCAAGCCTAAAACCTCTCTGTCGGGGCTGAAACCACTCCGCCAAGCCTAAAACCACTGCGTCGGGGCTGAAACCACTGCATCAGGCCTAAAACAACTCCGTCAGGGCCAAAACCACTCCACCAGTGCTGAAACCACTCCGGCAAGCCTAAAACCACTCCATCGGGGCTGAAACCACTCCGCCAGGGCTAAAACCACTCGGCTGATGTTGAAACCACTCCATCAAGCCTAAAACCTCTGCGTCGGAGCTGAAACCACTCCGCCGAGCCTGAAACCATTCCGTCGGGGCTGAAACCACTCCGCCGACATTAAGACCACTGCGCCAAGCCTAAAACCACTCCATCGGGGCTGAAACCACTCCGCCGAGCCTAAAGCCACTGCGTCGGGGCGGAAACCACTCCGCCAAGCCTGAAACCACCCCGTCGGGGCCGAAACCACTCTGCCGAGCGTAAAACCACTGCGTCGGGGCTGAAAGCACTCCATCAAGCCTAAAACCACTGCGTCAGGGCTGAAACCAATGTGTCAGGGCAGAAACCACTGCATCAGGACTAAAACCACTCCGTCAGGGCCAAAACCACTCCACCAGTGCTGAAACCACTCCGCCGAGCCTAAAACCAATCAGTCGGGGCTGAAAGCACTCCGCCGAGCCTAAAACCACTGCGTCGGGGCTGAAACCACTGTGCCAGGACCAAAACCGCTGCGTTGGGGCTGAAACCACTCCGCCAGGGCCAAAACCCCTCGGCTGACGTTGAAACCACTCCATCAAGCCTAAAACCACTGTGTCGGGGCTGAAACCACTCCGCCAGCGCCAAAACCACTCGGCTGACATTAAAACCACTCCGCCAGCGCCAAAACCACTCGGCTGACCTTAAAACCACTCTGCCAAGCCTGAAAACCGCTCCGTCGGGGCCGAAACCACGCCGCCGACATTAAAACCACTGCGCCGAGCCTAAAACCACTCCGTCGGGGTTGAAATCACTCTGCCAAGCCTAAAACCACTCTGTCGGGGCCGAAACCACTCCGTCGGGGCCGAAACCACTCCGTCGGGGCCGAAACCACTCCGTCGGGGCCGAAACCACTCCATCAAGCCTAAAAACAGCGCGTCAGGGCTGAAACCAGTGCGTCTGGGCTGAAACCACTGCGCCGAGCCTGAAACCTCTCCGTCAGGCCTAAAACCACTCTGCCGAGCCTAAAAAAACTCCGACGGGGCCAAAATCACTCGGCTGACCTTAAAACCACTCCGTCGGGGCTGAAACCACTGTGCTGGGGCAGAAACCGCTCCGTCAGGCTTAAAAGCACTGTGTCACCCCGAAAACCACTCCGTCAGGGCTGAAACCACTCCGCCGACATTAAGACCACTGCGCCAAGCCTAAAACCACTGCGTCGGGGCTGAAACCACTCCGCCAAGCATAAAACCTCTCTGTCGGGGCCAAAACCACTCCGCCAAGCCTAAAACCACTGCGTCGGGGCTGAAACCACTGCATCAGGCCTAAAACAACTCCGTCAGGGCCAAAACCACTCCACCAGTGCTGAAACCACTCCGGCAAGCCTAAAACCACTCCATCGGGGCTGAAAGCACTCCGCCAGGGCCAAAACCACTCAGCTGACATTAAGACTACTCCAGCGAGCCTAAAACCACTGCGTCGGGGCTGAAACCACTCCGCCAAGCCTAAAACCACTCCGCCGAGCCTAAAACCACTGCGTCGGGGCTGAAACCACTGCATCAGGCCTAAAACAACTCCGTCAGGGCCAAAACCACTCCGTCAGGGCCAAAACCACTCCGTCAGGGCCAAAACCACTCCGGCAAGCCTAAAACCATTCCATCGAGGCTGAAACCACTCCGCCAGGGCCAATACCACTCGGCTGACCTTAAAACCACTCCATCAAGCCTAAAACCACTGCGTCGGGGCTGAAACCACTCCATCAGGCCTAAAACAACTCCGTCAGGGCCAAAACCACTCCGTCAGGGCCAAAACCACTCTGGCAAGCCTAAAACCATTCCATCGAGGCTGAAACCACTCCGCCAGGGCCAATACCACTCGGCTGACCTTAAAACCACTCCGTTGGGGCTGAAACCACTGTGCTGGGGCAGAAACTGCTCCGTCAGGCTTAAAAGCACTGTGTCACCCCGAAAACCACTGCGTCAGGGCTGAAACCACTCCGTCGACATTAAGACCACTGCGCCAAGCCTAAAACCACTGCGTCGGGGCTGAAACCACTCCGCCAAGCCTAAAACCACTGCGTCGGGGCTGAAACCACTCCGCCAAGCCTAAAACCACTGCGTCGGGGCTGAAACCACTCCGCCAAGCCTAAAACAACTCCGTCAGGGCCAAAACCACTCCACCAGTGCTGAAACCACTCCACCGAGCCTAAAACCACTGCGTCGGGGCTGAAACCACTCCGCCAAGCCTAAAACCACTCCGTCGGGGCTGAAACCACTCCGCCGAGCCTAAAACCACTGTGTCGGGGCTGAAACCACTGCATCAGGCCTAAAACAACTCCGTCAGGGCCAAAACCACTCCACCAGTGCTGAAACCACTCCGGCAAGCCTAAAACCACTCCATCGGGGCTGAAACCACTCCGCCAGGGCCAAAACCACTCGGCTGACCTTAAAACCACTCCATCAAGCCTAAAACCACTGCGTCGGAGCTGAAACCACTCCATCAAGCCTAAAACCTCTCTGTCGGGGCTGAAACCACTCCGCCAAGCCTGAAACCACTCCATCAAGCCTGAAACCACTCTGTGAGGGCCAAAACCACGCCGCCGAGCCTAAAAGCAGAGCGCCGGGGCTGAAACCGCTCCACCAAGCCTAAAACCACTCCATCAGGCCTAAAACCACTGCGTCGGGACTGAAACCACTCCGCCGAGCCTAAAACCACTGCGTCGGGGCTGAAACCACTGTGCCAGGACCAAAACCGCTGCGTCGGGGCTGAAACCACTCCGCCAGGGCCAAAACCACTCGGCTGACATTAAAACCACTCCAGCGAGCCTAAAACCACTGCGTCGGGGCTGAAACCACTGTGCCAGGACCAAAACCACTCCGTCGGGGCTGAAACCACGCCGCCGAGCCTAAAACGACTGCGTCGGGGTTGAAACCACTCCGCCGAGCCTGAAACCACTGCGTCGGGGCCGAAACCACTGCGCCGAGCCTGAAACCACCCCGTCGGGGCCGAAATCACTCTGCCGAGCCTAAAACAACTCCGTCAGGGCGAAAATCACTCCGCCAAGCCTAAAACCGCTGCGTCGGGGCTGAAACCACTCTGCCGGGGACAAAAAAACTCCGTCAGGGCCAAAACCACTCCATCAAGCCTAAAAAGAGTGCGTCAGGGCTGAAACCAGTGCGTCTGGGCTGAAACCACTGCGCCGAGCCTGAAACCTCTCCGTCAGGCCTAAAACCACTCTGCCGAGCCTAAAAAAACTCCGACGGGGCCAAAATCACTCGGCTGACCTTAAAACCACTCCGTCGGGGCTGAAACCACTGTGCTGGGGCAGAAACTGCTCCGTCAGGCTTAAAAGCACTGTGTCACCCCGAAAACCACTCCGTCAGGGCTGAAACCACTCCGCCGACATTAAGACCACTGCGCCAAGCCTAAAACCACTCCGTCGGGGCTGAAACCACTCCGCCGAGCCTAAAACCTCTCTGTCGGGGCTGAAACCACTCCGCCAAGCCTAAAACCACTGCGTCGGGGCTGAAACCACTGCATCAGGCCTAAAACAACTCCGTCAGGGCCAAAACCACTCCACCAGTGCTGAAACCAATCCGCCGAGCCTAAAACCACTGCGTCGGGGCTGAAAGCACTCCGCCAGGGCCAAAACCACTCAGCTGACATTAAGACCACTCCATCAAGCCTAAAACCACTGCGTCGGGGCTGAAACCACTCCGCCAAGCCTAAAACCACTCCATCGGGGCTGAAACCACTCCGCCAGGGCCAAAACCACTCACCTGACGTTGAAACCACTCCATCAAGCCTGAAACCACTGTGTCGGGGCTGAAACCACTCCGCCGAGCCTAAAACCACTCCGTCGGGGCTGAAACCACTGTGCTGGGGAGGAAACTGCTCCGTCAGGCTGAAAAGCACTGTGTCAGGCCGAAAAGCACTGTGTCAGGCCGAAAACCACTGCGTCGGGGCTAAAACCACTCCGCCGACATTAAGACCACTGCGCCAAGCCTAAAACCACTCCATCGGGGCTGAAACCACTCCGCTGAGCCTGAAACCACTGCGTCGGGGCTGAAACCACTGCGTCGGGGCTGAAACCACTGCGTCGGGGCTGAAACCACTGCGTCGGGGCTGAAACCACTGCGTCGGGGCTGAAACCACTGCTTCGGGGCTGAAACCACTGCGTCGGGGCTGAAACCACTGCGTCGGGGCTGAAACCACTGCGTCGGGGCTGAAACCACTGCGTCGGGGCTGAAACCACTGCGTCGGGGCTGAAACCACTCCGTCGGGGCTGAAACCACTCCGTCGAGCCTAAAACCACTCCGCCGGGGCTGAAACCACTCCGTCGGGGCTGAAACCACTCCGCCGAGCCTAAAACCACTCCGTCAGGGCTGAAACCACTCCGTCAGGGCTGAAAGCACTCCGTCAGGGCTGAAAGCACTCCGTCAGGGCTGAAAGCACTCCGCCGAGCCTAAAACCACTCCATCAGGGCCAAAACCACTCCGGCCAGCCTAAAACCACTCCGTCGGGGCTGAAACCACTCCGCCAGGGCCAAAACCACTCACCTGACGTTGAAACCACTCCATCAAGCCTGAAACCACTGTGTCGGGGCTGAAACCACTCCGCCGAGCCTAAAACCACTGCGTCGGGGCTGAAACCACTGTGCCAGGACCAAAACCGCTGCGTCGGGGCTGAAACCACTCCGCCAGGGCCAAAACCCCTCGGCTGACGTTGAAACCACTCCATCAAGCCTAAAACCACTGTGTCGGGGCTGAAACCACTCCGCCAGCGCCAAAACCACTCGGCTGACATTAAAACCACTCCGCCAGCGCCAAAACCACTCGGCTGACCTTAAAACCACTCTGCCAAGCCTGAAAACCGCTCCGTCGGGGCCGAAACCACACCGTCGGGGCCGAAAGTACTGTGCCGAGCCTAAAAACACTCCGCCGAGCGTAAAAACACTTTGTCGGGGCTGAAACCACTCTGCCGAGCCTAAAACAACTCCCTCAGGGCCAAAACCACTCCACCAAGCCGAAAAGCACTCCGTCAGGGCTAAAACTGACCGGCCAGGGCGAAAACCACTGCGTCAGGCCTAAAACCACTCCGCCGAGCCTAAAGCCACTGCGTCGGGGCGGAAACCACTGTGCCAGGACCAAAACCACTCCGTCGGGGCAGAAACCACTCCGTCAGGCTGAAAAGCACTGTGTCAGGCCGAAAACCACTCCACCAGGGCCAAAACCAATCAGTCGGGGCTGAAAGCGTTCCACCAGGGCCAAAACCACTCCGCCGACATTAAAAACACTGCGCCAAGCCTAAAACCACTCCATCGGGGCTGAAAAGCACTCCGCCGAGCCTGAAACCACTGCGTCGGGGCTGAAACCACTCCGCCGAGCCTAAAACCACTGCGTCGGGGCTGAAACCACTGTGCCAGGACCAAAACCGCTGCGTCGGGGCTGAAACCACTCCGCCAGGGCCAAAACCCCTCGGCTGACGTTGAAACCACTCCATCAAGCCTAAAACCACTGTGTCGGGGCTGAAACCACTCCGCCAGCGCCAAAACCACTCGGCTGACATTAAAACCACTCCGCCAGCGCCAAAACCACTCGGCTGACCTTAAAACCACTCTGCCAAGCCTGAAAACCGCTCCGTCGGGGCCGAAACCACACCGTCGGGGCCGAAAGTACTGTGCCGAGCCTAAAAACACTCCGCCGAGCGTAAAAACACTTTGTCGGGGCTGAAACCACTCTGCCGAGCCTAAAACAACTCCCTCAGGGCCAAAACCACTCCACCAAGCCGAAAAGCACTCCGTCAGGGCTAAAACTGACCGGCCAGGGCGAAAACCACTGCGTCAGGCCTAAAACCACTCCGCCGAGCCTAAAGCCACTGCGTCGGGGCGGAAACCACTGTGCCAGGACCAAAACCACTCCGTCGGGGCAGAAACCACTCCGTCAGGCTGAAAAGCACTGTGTCAGGCCGAAAACCACTCCACCAGGGCCAAAACCAATCAGTCGGGGCTGAAAGCGTTCCACCAGGGCCAAAACCACTCCGCCGACATTAAAAACACTGCGCCAAGCCTAAAACCACTCCATCGGGGCTGAAAAGCACTCCGCCGAGCCTAAAACCACTGCGTCGGGGCTGAAACCACTCCGCCGAGCCTGAAACCATTCCGTCGGGGCTGAAACCACTCCGCCGACATTAAGACCACTGCGCCAAGCCTAAAACCACTCCATCGGGGCTGAAACCACGCCGCCGAGCCTAAAACGACTGCGTCGGGGTTGAAACCACTCCGCCGAGCCTGAAACCACTGCGTCGGGGCCGAAACCACTGCGCCGAGCCTGAAACCACCCCGTCGGGGCCGAAACCACTGCGCCGAGCCTGAAACCGCCCCGTCGGGGCCGAAATCACTCTGCCGAGCCTAAAACAACTCCGTCAGGGCGAAAATCACTCCGCCAAGCCTAAAACCGCTGCGTCGGGGCTGAAACCACTCTGCCGGGGACAAAAAAACTCCGTCAGGGCCAAAACCACTCCATCAAGCCTAAAAAGAGTGCGTCAGGGCTGAAACCAGTGCGTCTGGGCTGAAACCACTGCGCCGAGCCTGAAACTTCTCCGTCAGGCCTAAAACCACTCTGCCGAGCCTAAAAAAACTCCGACGGGGCCAAAATCACTCGGCTGACCTTAAAACCACTCCGTCGGGGCTGAAACCACTGTGCTGGGGCAGAAAATGCTCCGTCAGGCTTAAAAGCACTGTGTCACCCCGAAAACCACTCCGTCAGGGCTGAAACCACTCCGCCGACATTAAGACCACTGCGCCAAGCCTAAAACCACTGCGTCGGGGCTGAAACCACTCCGCCAAGCCTAAAACCACTGCGTCGGGGCTGAAACCACTCCGCCAAGCCTAAAACCACTGCGTCGGGGCTGAAACCACTCCGCCAAGCCTAAAACAACTCCGTCAGGGCCAAAACCACTCCACCAGTGCTGAAACCACTCCACCGAGCCTAAAACCACTGCGTCGGGGCTGAAACCACTCCGCCAAGCCTAAAACCACTCCGTCGGGGCTGAAACCACTCCGCCAAGCCTAAAACCACTGTGTCGGGGCTGAAACCACTGCATCAGGCCTAAAACAACTCCGTCAGGGCCAAAACCACTCCACCAGTGCTGAAACCACTCCAGCAAGCCTAAAACCACTCCATCGGGGCTGAAACCACTCCGCCAGGGCCAAAACCACTCGGCTGACCTTAAAACCACTCCATCAAGCCTAAAACCACTGCGTCGGAGCTGAAACCACTCCATCAAGCCTAAAACCTCTCTGTCGGGGCTGAAACCACTCCGCCAAGCCTGAAACCACACGGACGAGGCCGAAACCACTCCACCAAGCCTGAAACCACTCTGTGAGGGCCAAAACCACGCCGCCGAGCCTAAAAGCAGAGCGTCGGGGCTGAAACCGCTCCACCAAGCCTAAAACCACTCCATCAGGCCTAAAACCACTGCGTCGGGACTGAAACCACTCCGCCGAGCCTAAAACCACTGCGTCGGGGCTGAAACCACTGTGCCAGGACCAAAACCGCTGCGTCGGGGCTGAAACCACTCCGCCAGGGCCAAAACCCCTCGGCTGACGTTGAAACCACTCCATCAAGCCTAAAACGACTGTGTCGGGGCGGAAACCACTCCGCCGAGCCTAAAACCACTGCGTCGGGGCGGAAACCACTCCATCAGGCCTAAAACAACTCCGTGAGGGCCAAAACCACTCCACCAGTGCTGAAACCACCCCGTCGGGGCCATAAAACCACTCCGCCGAGCCTAGAACCACTGCGTCGGGGCTGAAAGCACTCCATCAAGCCTAAAACCACTGCGTCGGGGCTGAAACCACTCCGCCAAGCCTAAAACCACTCCGTCGGGGCTGAAACCACTCCGCCGAGCCTAAAACTACTCCGTCGGGGCTGAAACCACTCCGCCAAGCCTGAAACCACCCCGTCGGGGCCGAAACCACTCTGCCGAGCGTAAAAGCACTGCGTCGGGGCTGAAAGCACTCCATCAAGCCTAAAACCACTGCGTCAGTGCTGAAACCACTGTGTCGGGGCTGAAACCACTGCATCAGGACTAAAACCACTCCGTCAGGGCCAAAACCACTCCAGCAGTGCTGAAACCACTCCGCCGAGCCTAAAACCACTGCGTCGGGGCTGCAACCACTCCGCCGAGCCTAAAACCACTCCGTCAGGGCCAAAACCACTCCGGCAAGCCTAAAACCACTCCATCGGGGCTGAAACCACTCCGCCAGGGCCAAAACCACTCACCTGACGTTGAAACCACTCCATCAAGCCTGAAACCACTGTGTCGGGGCTGAAACCACTCCGCCGAGCCTAAAACCACTCCGTCGGGGCTGAAACCACTGTGCCAGGACCAAAACCACTGCGTCGGGGCTGAAACCACTCCGCCAGGGCCAAAACCCCTCGGCTGACGTTGAAACCACTCCATCAAGCCTAAAACCACTGTGTCGGGGCTGAAACCACTCCGCCGAGCCTAAAACCACTGCGTCGGGGCCGAAACCACTCCGGCAAGCCTGAAACCACACGGACGAGGCCGAAACCACTCCGCTGAGGCTGAAACTACTCCGTCGGGCCTGAAACCACTGTGGCAGGACCGAAACGAATCCGTCCCGGATGAAACCACCCCGTCGGGGCTGAAACCACTCGGCTGACCTTCAAACCACTCCATAAAGCCTAAAACTACTCCGTTGGGGCTGAAACCACTGTGCTGGGGCGGAAACTGCTGCGTCAGGCTGAAAAGCACAGTGTCAGGCCGAAAACCACTCCACCAGGGCCAAAACCACTCTGCCGACATTAAGACCACTCTGCCAAGCCTAAAACCCCTCTGCCAAGCCTAAAACCACTCCGTCAGGACTAAAACCACTCCGCTGAGGCTAAAACCCCTCCGTCAGGGCGGAAACCACTGCGCCGAGCCTAAAACCACTCCGCTGAGCCTAAAGCCAATGCGTCGGGGCGGAAAGCACTGTGCCAAGACCAAAACCACTCCGTCGGGGCTGAAACCACTCCGTCAGGCTGAAAAGCACTGCGTCACGCTGAAAACCACTGCACCAGGGCCAAAACCACTCCGCCGACATTAAAACCACTGCGCCAAGCCTAAAACCACTCCGTCGGGGCTGAAATCACTCTGCCAAGCCTAAAACCACTCCGTCGGGGCCGAAACAATTCCGTCGGGGCTGAAACCACTCCGTCGGGGGGAAATCCACTCCATCAAGCCTAAAACCAGTGCGTCAGGGCTGAAACGACTCCGCGAGGGCCAAAACCATTCCGCTGACCTTAAAACCACTCCGTTGGGGCTGAAACCACTCCATCAGGCCTAAAACAACTCCGTCAGGGCCAAAACCACTCCGTCAGGGCCAAAACCACTCTGGCAAGCCTAAAACCATTCCATCGAGGCTGAAACCACTCCGCCAGGGCCAATACCACTATGCTGACCTTAAAACCACTCCGTTGGGGCTGAAACCACTGTGCTGGGGCAGAAACTGCTCCGTCAGGCTTAAAAGCACTGTGTCACCCCGAAAACCACTGCGTCAGGGCTGAAACCACTCCGTCGACATTAAGACCACTGCGCCAAGCCTAAAACCACTGCGTCGGGGCTGAAACCACTCCGCCGAGCCTAAAACCACTGCGTCGGGGCTGAAACCACTCCGCCAAGCCTAAAACCACTGCGTCGGGGCTGAAACCACTCTGCCAAGCCTAAAACAACTCCGTCAGGGCCAAAACCACTCCACCAGTGCTGAAACCACTCCACCGAGCCTAAAACCACTGCGTCGGGGCTGAAACCACTCCGCCAAGCCTAAAACCACTCCGTCGGGGCTGAAACCACTCCGCCGAGCCTAAAACCACTGTGTCGGGGCTGAAACCACTCCATCAGGCCTAAAACAACTCCGTCAGGGCCAAAACCACTCCACCAGTGCTGAAACCACTCCGGCAAGCCTAAAACCACTCCATCGGGGCTGAAACCACTCCGCCAGGGCCAAAACCACTCGGCTGACCTTAAAACCACTCCATCAAGCCTAAAACCACTGCGTCGGAGCTGAAACCACTCCATCAAGCCTAAAACCTCTCTGTCGGGGCTGAAACCACTCCGCCAAGCCTGAAACCACACGGACGAGGCCGAAACCACTCCACCAAGCCTGAAACCACTCTGTGAGGGCCAAAACCACGCCGCCGAGCCTAAAAGCAGAGCGTCGGGGCTGAAACCGCTCCACCAAGCCTAAAACCACTCCATCAGGCCTAAAACCACTGCGTCGGGACTGAAACCACTCCGCCGAGCCTAAAACCACTGCGTCGGGGCTGAAACCACTGTGCCAGGACCAAAACCGCTGCGTCGGGGCTGAAACCACTCCGCCAGGGCCAAAACCCCTCGGCTGACGTTGAAACCACTCCATCAAGCCTAAAACGACTGTGTCGGGGCGGAAACCACTCCGCCGAGCCTAAAACCACTGCGTCGGGGCGGAAACCACTCCATCAGGCCTAAAACAACTCCGTGAGGGCCAAAACCACTCCACCAGTGCTGAAACCACCCCGTCGGGGCCATAAAACCACTCCGCCGAGCCTAAAACCACTGCGTCGGGGCTGAAAGCACTCCGCCGAGCCTAAAACCACTGCGTCGGGGCTGAAACCACTCCATCAAGCCTAAAACCGCTGCGTCGGGGCTGAAACCACTCCGCCGAGCCTAAAACTACTCCGTCGGGGCTGAAACCACTCCGCCAAGCCTGAAACCACCCCGTCGGGGCCGAAACCACTCTGCCGAGCGTAAAAGCACTGCGTCGGGGCTGAAAGCACTCCATCAAGCCTAAAACCACTGCGTCGGTGCTGAAACCACTGTGTCGGGGCTGAAACCACTGCATCAGGACTAAAACCACTCCGTCAGGGCCAAAACCACTCCAGCAGTGCTGAAACCACTCCGCCGAGCCTAAAACCACTGCGTCGGGGCTGCAACCACTCCGCCGAGCCTAAAACCACTCCGTCAGGGCCAAAACCACTCCGGCAAGCCTAAAACCACTCCATCGGGGCTGAAACCACTCCGCCAGGGCCAAAACCACTCACCTGACGTTGAAACCACTCCATCAAGCCTGAAACCACTGTGTCGGGGCTGAAACCACTCCGCCGAGCCTAAAACCACTCCGTCGGGGCTGAAACCACTGTGCCAGGACCAAAACCACTGCGTCGGGGCTGAAACCACTCCGCCAGGGCCAAAACCCCTCGGCTGACGTTGAAACCACTCCATCAAGCCTAAAACCACTCCATCGGGGCTGAAACCACTCCGCCGAGCCTAAAACCACTGCGTCGGGGCCGAAACCACTCCGGCAAGCCTGAAACCACACGGACGAGGCCGAAACCACTCCGCTGAGGCTGAAACTACTCCGTCGGGCCTGAAACCACTGTGGCAGGACCGAAACGAATCCGTCCCGGATGAAACCACCCCGTCGGGGCTGAAACCACTCGGCTGACCTTCAAACCACTCCATAAAGCCTAAAACTACTCCGTTGGGGCTGAAACCACTGTGCTGGGGCGGAAACTGCTGCGTCAGGCTGAAAAGCACTGTGTCAGGCCGAAAACCACTCCACCAGGGCCAAAACCACTCTGCCGACATTAAGACCACTCTGCCAAGCCTAAAACCCCTCTGCCAAGCCTAAAACCACTCCGTCAGGACTAAAACCACTCCGCTGAGGCTAAAACCCCTCCGTCAGGGCGGAAACCACTGCGCCGAGCCTAAAACCACTCCGCTGAGCCTAAAGCCAATGCGTCGGGGCGGAAAGCACTGTGCCAAGACCAAAACCACTCCGTCGGGGCTGAAACCACTCCGTCAGGCTGAAAAGCACTGCGTCACGCTGAAAACCACTGCACCAGGGCCAAAACCACTCCGCCGACATTAAAACCACTGCGCCAAGCCTAAAACCACTCCGTCGGGGCTGAAATCACTCTGCCAAGCCTAAAACCACTCCGTCGGGGCCGAAACCATTCCGTCGGGGCTAAAACCACTCCGTCAGGGGGAAATCCACTCCATCAAGCCTAAAACCAGTGCGTCAGGGCTGAAACGACTCCGCGAGGGCCAAAACCATTCCGCTGACCTTAAAACCACTCCGTTGGGGCTGAAACCACTCCACCGAGCCTAAAACAACTCCGTCGGGGCCGAAACCACTGCGCCAAGCCTAAAACCACTCCGCCGGGGCTAAAACCACTCCGTCAGGGCCAAAACCACTCCGCAGAGCCTAAAACCACTCCGTCGGGGCTGAAACCACTCCACCGAGCCTAAAACCACTCTGTCGGGGCTGAAACCACTCCGCCAAGCCTAAAACCACTGCGTCGGGGCTGAAACCACTGAATCAGGCCTAAAACAACTCCGTCAGGGCCAAAACCACTCCACCAGTGCTGAAACCACTCCGGCAAGCCAAAAACCACTCCATCGGGTTTGAAACCACTCCGCCAGGGCTAAAACCACTCGGCTGATGTTGAAACCACTCCATCAAGCCTAAAACCTCTGCGTCGGAGCTGAAACCACTCCGCCGAGCCTGAAACCATTCCGTCGGGGCTGAAACCACTCCGCCGACATTAAGACCACTGCGCCAAGCCTAAAACCACTCCATCGGGGCTGAAACCACGCCGCCGAGCCTAAAACGACTGCGTCGGGGTTGAAACCACTCCGCCGAGCCTGAAACCACTGCGTCGGGGCCGAAACCACTGCGCCGAGCCTGAAACCACCCCGTCGGGGCCGAAATCACTCTGCCGAGCCTAAAACAACTCCGTCAGGGCGAAAATCACTCCGCCAAGCCTAAAACCGCTGCGTCGGGGCTGAAACCACTCTGCCGGGGACAAAAAACTCCGTCAGGGCCAAAACCACTCCATCAAGCCTAAAAACAGTGCGTCAGGGCTGAAACCAGTGCGTCTGGGCTGAAACCACTGCGCCGAGCCTGAAACTTCTCCGTCAGGCCTAAAACCACTCTGCCGAGCCTAAAAAAACTCCGACGGGGCCAAAATCACTCGGCTGACCTTAAAACCACTCCGTCGGGGCTGAAACCACTGTGCTGGGGCAGAAACTGCTCCGTCAGGCTTAAAAGCACTGTGTCACCCCGAAAACCACTCCGTCAGGGCTGAAACCACTCCGCCGACATTAAGACCACTGCGCCAAGCCTAAAACCACTCCGTCGGGGCTGAAACCACTCCGCCAAGCCTAAAACCACTCCGTCGGGGCTGAAACCACTCCGCCAGGGCCAAAACCACTCACCTGACGTTGAAACCACTCCATCAAGCCTGAAACCACTGTGTCGGGGCTGAAAGCACTCCATAAAGCCTTAAAACCACTCCGTCGGGGCTGAAACCACTGTGCTGGGGAGGAAACTGCTCCGTCAGGCTGAAAAGCACTGTGTCAGGCCGAAAACCACTGCGTCGGGGCTAAAACCACTCCGCCGACATTAAGACCACTGCGCCAAGCCTAAAACCACTCCATCGGGGCTGAAACCACTCCGCTGAGCCTAAAACCACTGCGTCGGGGCTGAAACCACTCCGCCGAGCCTAAGACTACTCCGTCGGGGCCAAAACCACTCCACCGAGCCTGAAACCACCCCGTCGGGGCCGAAACCACTCTGCCGAGCGTAAAACCACTGCGACGGGGCTGAAAGCACTCCATCAAGCCTAAAACCACTGCGTCGGGGCTGAAACCACTCCGCCAAGCCTAAAACCACTGCGTCGGGGCTGAAACCACTCCGCCAAGCCTAAAACCACTGCGTCGGGGCTGAAACCACTCCGCCAAGCCTAAAACAACTCCGTCAGGGCCAAAACCACTCCACCAGTGCTGAAACCACTCCACCGAGCCTAAAACCACTGCGTCGGGGCTGAAACCACTCCGCCAAGCCTAAAACCACTCCGTCGGGGCTGAAACCACTCCGCCGAGCCTAAAACCACTGTGTCGGGGCTGAAACCACTGCATCAGGCCTAAAACAACTCCGTCAGGGCCAAAACCACTCCACCAGTGCTGAAACCACTCCGGCAAGCCTAAAACCACTCCATCGGGGCTGAAACCACTCCGCCAGGGCCAAAACCACTCGGCTGACCTTAAAACCACTCCATCAAGCCTAAAACCACTGCGTCGGAGCTGAAACCACTCCATCAAGCCTAAAACCTCTCTGTCGGGGCTGAAACCACTCCGCCAAGCCTGAAACCACACGGACGAGGCCGAAACCACTCCACCAAGCCTGAAACCACTCTGTGAGGGCCAAAACCACGCCGCCGAGCCTAAAAGCAGAGCGTCGGGGCTGAAACCGCTCCACCAAGCCTAAAACCACTCCATCAGGCCTAAAACCACTGCGTCGGGACTGAAACCACTCCGCCGAGCCTAAAACCACTGCGTCGGGGCTGAAACCACTGTGCCAGGACCAAAACCGCTGCGTCGGGGCTGAAACCACTCCGCCAGGGCCAAAACCCCTCGGCTGACGTTGAAACCACTCCATCAAGCCTAAAACGACTGTGTCGGGGCGGAAACCACTCCGCCGAGCCTAAAACCACTGCGTCGGGGCGGAAACCACTCCATCAGGCCTAAAACAACTCCGTGAGGGCCAAAACCACTCCACCAGTGCTGAAACCACCCCGTCGGGGCCGAAAACCACTCCGCCGAGCCTAAAACCACTGCGTCGGGGCTGAAAGCACTCCATCAAGCCTAAAACCACTGCGTCGGGGCTGAAACCACTCCGCCAAGCCTAAAACCACTGCATCGGGGCTGAAACCACTCCGCCGAGCCTAAAACTACTCCGTCGGGGCTGAAACCACTCCGCCAAGCCTGAAACCACCCCGTCGGGGCCGAAACCACTCTGCCGAGCGTAAAACCACTGCGTCGGGGCTGAAAGCACTCCATCAAGCCTAAAACCACTGCGTCGGTGCTGAAACCACTGTGTCGGGGCTGAAACCACTGCATCAGGACTAAAACCACTCCGTCAGGGCCAAAACCACTCCAGCAGTGCTGAAACCACTCCGCCGAGCCTAAAACCACTGCGTCGGGGCTGCAACCACTCCGCCGAGCCTAAAACCACTCCGTCAGGGCCAAAACCACTCCGGCAAGCCTAAAACCACTCCATCGGGGCTGAAACCACTCCGCCAGGGCCAAAACCACTCACCTGACGTTGAAACCACTCCATCAAGCCTGAAACCACTGTGTCGGGGCTGAAACCACTCCGCCGAGCCTAAAACCACTCCGTCGGGGCTGAAACCACTGTGCCAGGACCAAAACCACTGCGTCGGGGCTGAAACCACTCCGCCAGGGCCAAAACCCCTCGGCTGACGTTGAAACCACTCCATCAAGCCTAAAACCACTGTGTCGGGGCTGAAACCACTCCGCCGAGCCTAAAACCACTGCGTCGGGGCCGAAACCACTCCGGCAAGCCTGAAACCACACGGACGAGGCCGAAACCACTCCGCTGAGGCTGAAACTACTCCGTCGGGCCTGAAACCACTGTGGCAGGACCGAAACGAATCCGTCCCGGATGAAACCACCCCGTCGGGGCTGAAACCACTCGGCTGACCTTCAAACCACTCCATAAAGCCTAAAACTACTCCGTTGGGGCTGAAACCACTGTGCTGGGGCGGAAACTGCTGCGTCAGGCTGAAAAGCACAGTGTCAGGCCGAAAACCACTCCACCAGGGCCAAAACCACTCTGCCGACATTAAGACCACTCTGCCAAGCCTAAAACCCCTCTGCCAAGCCTAAAACCACTCCGTCAGGACTAAAACCACTCCGCTGAGGCTAAAACCCCTCCGTCAGGGCGGAAACCACTGCGCCGAGCCTAAAACCACTCCGCTGAGCCTAAAGCCAATGCGTCGGGGCGGAAAGCACTGTGCCAAGACCAAAACCACTCCGTCGGGGCTGAAACCACTCCGTCAGGCTGAAAAGCACTGCGTCACGCTGAAAACCACTGCACCAGGGCCAAAACCACTCCGCCGACATTAAAACCACTGCGCCAAGCCTAAAACCACTCCGTCGGGGCTGAAACCATTCCGTCGGGGCTGAAACCACTCCGTCAGGGGGAAATCCACTCCATCAAGCCTAAAACCAGTGCGTCAGGGCTGAAACGACTCCGCGAGGGTCAAAACCATTCCGCTGACCTTAAAACCACTCCGTTGGGGCTGAAACCACTCCACCGAGCCTAAAACAACTCCGTCGGGGCCGAAACCACTGCGCCAAGCCTAAAACCACTCCGCCGGGGCTGAAACCACTCCGTCAGGGCCAAAACCACTCCGCAGAGCCTAAAACCACTCCGTCGGGGCTGAAACCACTCCACCGAGCCTAAAACCACTCCGTCGGGGCTGAAACCACTCCGCCAAGCCTAAAACCACTCCGTCGGGGCTGAAACCACTCCGCCGAGCCTAAAACCACTGCGTCGGGGCTGAAACCACTCCATCAGGCCTAAAACAACTCCGTCAGGGCCAAAACCACTCCACCAGTGCTGAAATCACTCCGGCAAGCCTAAAACCACTCCATCGGGTTTGAAACCACTCCGCCAGGGCTAAAACCACTCGGCTGATGTTGAAACCACTCCATCAAGCCTAAAACCTCTGCGTCGGAGCTGAAACCACTCCGCCGAGCCTGAAACCATTCCGTCGGGGCTGAAACCACTCCGCCGACATTAAGACCACTGCGCCAAGCCTAAAACCACTCCGTCGGGGCTGAAACCACTCCGCCGAGCCTAAAACCTCTCTGTCGGGGCTGAAACCACTCCGCCAAGCCTAAAACCACTGCGTCGGGGCTGAAACCACTGCATCAGGCCTAAAACAACTCCGTCAGGGCCAAAACCACTCCACCAGTGCTGAAACCACTCCGGCAAGCCAAAAACCACTCCATCGGGTTTGAAACCACTCCGCCAGGGCTAAAACCACTCGGCTGATGTTGAAACCACTCCATCAAGCCTAAAACCTCTGCGTCGGAGCTGAAACCACTGCGCCAAGCCTAAAACCACTCCATCGGGGCTGAAACCACGCTGCCGAGCCTAAAACGACTGCGTCGGGGTTGAAACCACTCCGCCGAGCCTGAAACCACTGCGTCGGGGCCGAAACCACTGCGCCGAGCCTGAAACCACCCCGTCGGGGCCGAAATCACCCTGCCGAGCCTAAAACAACTCCGTCAGGGCGAAAATCACTCCGCCAAGCCTAAAACCGCTGCGTCGGGGCTGAAACCACTCTGCCGGGGACAAAAAAACTCCGTCAGGGCCAAAACCACTCCATCAAGCCTAAAAACAGTGCGTCAGGGCTGAAACCAGTGCGTCTGGGCTGAAACCACTGCGCCGAGCCTGAAACCTCTCCGTCAGGCCTAAAACCACTCTGCCGAGCCAAAAAAAACTCCGACGGGGCCAAAATCACTCGGCTGACCTTAAAACCACTCCGTCGGGGCTGAAACCACTGTGCTGGGGCAGAAACTGCTCCGTCAGGCTTAAAAGCACTGTGTCACCCCGAAAACCACTGCGTCAGGGCTGAAACCACTCCGCCGACATTAAGACCACTGCGCCAAGCCTAAAACCACTCCGTCGGGGCTGAAACCGCTCCGCCGAGCCTAAAACCTCTCTGTCGGAGCTGAAACCACTCCGCCGAGCCTAAAACCTCTCTGTCGGGGCTGAAACCACTCCGCCGAGCCTAAAACCACTGCGTCGGGGCTGAAACCACTGCATCAGGCCTAAAACAACTCCGTCAGGGCCAAAACCACTCCACCAGTGCTGAAACCACTCCGCCGAGCCTAAAACCACTGCGTCGGGGCTGAAACCACTCCGCCAAGCCTAAAACCACTCCGTCGGGGCTGAAACCACTCCGCCAGGGCCAAAACCACTCACCTGACGTTGAAACCACTCCATCAAGCCTGAAACCACTGTGTCGGGGCTGAAAGCACTCCATAAAGCCTTAAAACCACTCCGTCGGGGCTGAAACCACTGTGCTGGGGAGGAAACTGCTCCGTCAGGCTGAAAAGCACTGTGTCAGGCCGAAAACCACTGCGTCGGGGCTAAAACCACTCCGCCGACATTAAGACCACTGCGCCAAGCCTAAAACCACTCCATCGGGGCTGAAACCACTCCGCTGAGCCTAAAACCACTGCGTCGGGGCTGAAACCACTCCGCCGAGCCTAAAACTACTCCGTCGGGGCCAAAACCACTCCGCCGGGGCCGAAACCACCCCGCCGGGGCCGAAACCACCCCGCCGGGGCCGAAACCACCGCGTCGGGGCCGAAACCACCGCGTCGGGGCCGAAACCACCCCGCCGGGGCCGAAACCACCGCGTCGGGGCCGAAACCACCGCGTCGGGGCCGAAACCACCCCGTCGGGGCCGAAACCACCCCGTCGGGGCCGAAACCACCGCGTCGGGGCCGAAACCACCGCGTCGGGGCCGAAACCACCGCGTCGGGGCCGAAACCACCGCGTCGGGGCCGAAACCACCCCGTCGGGGCCGAAACCACCCCGTCGGGGCCGAAACCACCCCGTCGGGGCCGAAACCACCCCGTCGGGGCCGAAACCACCCCGTCGGGGCCGAAACCACTCCGTCGGGGCCGAAACCACTCACCTGACGTTGAAACCACTCCATCAAGCCTGAAACCACTGTGTCGGGGCTGAAACCACTCCGCCGAGCCTAAAACCACTCCGTCGGGGCTGAAACCACTGTGCCAGGACCAAAACCGCTGCGTCGGGGCTGAAACCACTCCGCCAGGGCCAAAACCCCTCGGCTGACGTTGAAACCACTCCATCAAGCCTAAAACCACTGTGTCGGGGCTGAAACCACTCCGCCAGTGCCAAAACCACTCGGCTGACATTAAAACCACTCCGCCAGCGCCAAAACCACTCGGCTGACCTTAAAACCACTCTGCCAAGCCTGAAAACCGCTCCGTCGGGGCCGAAACCACACCGTCGGGGCCGAAAGTACTGTGCCGAGCCTAAAAACACTCCGCCGAGCGTAAAAACACTTTGTCGGGGCTGAAACCACTCTGCCGAGCCTAAAACAACTCCCTCAGGGCCAAAACCACTCCACCAAGCCGAAAAGCACTCCGTCAGGGCTAAAACTGACCGGCCAGGGCGAAAACCACTGCGTCAGGCCTAAAGCCACTCCGCCGAGCCTAAAGCCACTGCGTCGGGGCGGAAACCACTGTGCCAGGACCAAAACCACTCCGTCGGGGCAGAAACCACTCCGTCAGGCTGAAAAGCACTGTGTCAGGCCGAAAACCACTCCACCAGGGCCAAAACCAATCAGTCGGGGCTGAAAGCGTTCCACCAGGGCCAAAACCACTCCGCCGACATTAAAAACACTGCGCCAAGCCTAAAACCACTCCATCGGGGCTGAAAAGCACTCCGCCGAGCCTAAAACCACTGCGTCGGGGCTGAAACCACTCCGCCGAGCCTAAAACCACTGCGTCGGGGCTGAAACCACTGTGCCAGGACCAAAACCGCTGCGTCGGGGCTGAAACCACTCCGCCAGGGCCAAAACCCCTCGGCTGACGTTGAAACCACTCCATCAAGCCTAAAACCACTCCATCGGGGCTGAAACCACTCCGCCGAGCCTAAAACCACTGCGTCGGGGCCGAAACCACTCCGGCAAGCCTGAAACCACACGGACGAGGCCGAAACCACTCCGCTGAGGCTGAAACTACTCCGTCGGGCCTGAAACCACTGTGGCAGGACCGAAACGAATCCGTCCCGGATGAAACCACCCCGTCGGGGCTGAAACCACTCGGCTGACCTTCAAACCACTCCATAAAGCCTAAAACTACTCCGTTGGGGCTGAAACCACTGTGCTGGGGCGGAAACTGCTGCGTCAGGCTGAAAAGCACTGTGTCAGGCCGAAAACCACTCCACCAGGGCCAAAACCACTCTGCCGACATTAAGACCACTCTGCCAAGCCTAAAACCCCTCTGCCAAGCCTAAAACCACTCCGTCAGGACTAAAACCACTCCGCTGAGGCTAAAACCCCTCCGTCAGGGCGGAAACCACTGCGCCGAGCCTAAAACCACTCCGCTGAGCCTAAAGCCAATGCGTCGGGGCGGAAAGCACTGTGCCAAGACCAAAACCACTCCGTCGGGGCTGAAACCACTCCGTCAGGCTGAAAAGCACTGCGTCACGCTGAAAACCACTGCACCAGGGCCAAAACCACTCCGCCGACATTAAAACCACTGCGCCAAGCCTAAAACCACTCCGTCGGGGCTGAAATCACTCTGCCAAGCCTAAAACCACTCCGTCGGGGCCGAAACCATTCCGTCGGGGCTGAAACCACTCCGTCAGGGGGAAATCCACTCCATCAAGCCTAAAACCAGTGCGTCAGGGCTGAAACGACTCCGCGAGGGCCAAAACCATTCCGCTGACCTTAAAACCACTCCGTTGGGGCTGAAACCACTCCACCGAGCCTAAAACAACTCCGTCGGGGCCGAAACCACTGCACCAAGCCTAAAACCACTCCGCCGGGGCTAAAACCACTCCGTCAGGGCCAAAACCACTCCGCAGAGCCTAAAACCACTCCGTCGGGGCTGAAACTACTCCACCGAGCCTAAAACCACTGCGTCGGGGCTGAAACCACTCCGCCAAGCCTAAAACCACTCCGTCGGGGCTGAAACCACTCCGCCGAGCCTAAAACCACTGTGTCGGGGCTGAAACCACTGCATCAGGCCTAAAACAACTCCGTCAGGGCCAAAACCACTCCACCAGTGCTGAAACCACTCCGGCAAGCCAAAAACCACTCCATCGGGTTTGAAACCACTCCGCCAGGGCTAAAACCACTCGGCTGATGTTGAAACCACTCCATCAAGCCTAAAACCTCTGCGTCGGAGCTGAAACCACTCCGCCGAGCCTGAAACCATTCCGTCGGGGCTGAAACCACTCCGCCGACATTAAGACCACTGCGCCAAGCCTAAAACGACTGCGTCGGGGCTGAAAACACGCCGCCGAGCCTAAAACGACTGCGTCGGGGTTGAAACCACTCCGCCGAGCCTGAAACCACTGCGTCGGGGCCGAAACCACTGCGCCGAGCCTGAAACCACCCCGTCGGGGCCGAAATCACTCTGCCGAGCCTAAAACAACTCCGTCAGGGCGAAAATCACTCCGCCAAGCCTAAAACCGCTGCGTCGGGGCTGAAACCACTCTGCCGGGGACAAAAAAACTCCGTCAGGGCCAAAACCACTCCATCAAGCCTAAAAACAGTGCGTCAGGGCTGAAACCAGTGCGTCTGGGCTGAAACCACTGCGCCGAGCCTGAAACCTCTCTGTCAGGCCTAAAACCACTCTGCCGAGCCTAAAAAAACTCCGACGGGGCCAAAATCACTCGGCTGACCTTAAAACCACTCCGTCGGGGCTGAAACCACTGTGCTGGGGCAGAAACTGCTCCGTCAGGCTTAAAAGCACTGTGTCACCCCGAAAACCACTCCGTCAGGGCTGAAACCACTCCGCCGACATTAAGACCACTGCGCCAAGCCTAAAACCACTGCGTCGGGGCTGAAACCACTCCGCCGAGCCTAAAACCTCTCTGTCGGGGCTGAAACCACTCCGCCAAGCCTAAAACCACTGCGTCGGGGCTGAAACCACTGCATCAGGCCTAAAACAACTCCGTCAGGGCCAAAACCACTCCACCAGTGCTGAAACCACTCCGCCGAGCCTAAAACCACTGCGTCGGGGCTGAAACCACTCCGCCAAGCCTAAAACCACTCCGTCGGGGCTGAAACCACTCCGCCAGGGCCAAAACCACTCACCTGACGTTGAAACCACTCCATCAAGCCTGAAACCACTGTGTCGGGGCTGAAAGCACTCCATAAAGCCTTAAAACCACTCCGTCGGGGCTGAAACCACTGTGCTGGGGAGGAAACTGCTCCGTCAGGCTGAAAAGCACTGTGTCAGGCCGAAAACCACTGCGTCGGGGCTAAAACCACTCCGCCGACATTAAGACCACTGCGCCAAGCCTAAAACCACTCCATCGGGCCGAAAACCACTCCGCTGAGCCTAAAACCACTGCGTCGGGGCCGAAACCACTCCGCCGAGCCTAAAACTACTCCGTCGGGGCCAAAACCACTCCGCCGAGCCTGAAACCACCCCGTCGGGGCCGAAACCACTCTGCCGAGCGTGAAACCACTGCGACGGGGCTGAAACCACTGCGACGGGGCTGAAACCACTGCGACGGGGCTGAAACCACTGCGTCGGGGCTGAAACCACTGCGTCGGGGCTGAAACCACTGCGTCGGGGCTGAAACCACTGCGTCGGGGCTGAAACCACTGCGTCGGGGCTGAAACCACTGCGTCGGGGCTGAAACCACTGCGTCGGGGCTGAAACCACTGCGTCGGGGCTGAAACCACTGCGTCGGGGCTGAAACCACTGCGTCGGGGCTGAAACCACTGCGTCGGGGCTGAAACCACTGCGTCGGGGCTGAAACCACTGCGTCGGGGCTGAAACCACTCCGGCCAGCCTAAAACCACTCCGTCGGGGCTGAAACCACTCCGCCAGGGCCAAAACCACTCACCTGACGTTGAAACCACTCCATCAAGCCTGAAACCACTGTGTCGGGGCTGAAACCACTCCGCCGAGCCTAAAACCACTCCGTCGGGGCTGCAACCACTGTGCCAGGACCAAAACCGCTGCGTCGGGGCTGAAACCACTCCGCCAGGGCCAAAACCCCTCGGCTGACGTTGAAACCACTCCATCAAGCCTGAAACCACTGTGTCGGGGCTGAAACCACTCCGCCAGCGCCAAAACCACTCGGCTGACATTAAAACCACTCCGCCAGCGCCAAAACCACTCGGCTGACCTTAAAACCACTCTGCCAAGCCTGAAAACCGCTCCGTCGGGGCCGAAACCACACCGTCGGGGCCGAAAGTACTGTGCCGAGCCTAAAAACACTCCGCCGAGCGTAAAAACACTTTGTCGGGGCTGAAACCACTCTGCCGAGCCTAAAACAACTCCCTCAGGGCCAAAACCACTCCACCAAGCCGAAAAGCACTCCGTCAGGGCTAAAACTGACCGGCCAGGGCGAAAACCACTGCGTCAGGCCTAAAACCACTCCGCCGAGCCTAAAGCCACTGCGTCGGGGCGGAAACCACTGTGCCAGGACCAAAACCACTCCGTCGGGGCAGAAACCACTCCGTCAGGCTGAAAAGCACTGTGTCAGGCCGAAAACCACTCCACCAGGGCCAAAACCAATCAGTCGGGGCTGAAAGCGTTCCACCAGGGCCAAAACCACTCCGCCGACATTAAAAACACTGCGCCAAGCCTAAAACCACTCCATCGGGGCTGAAAAGCACTCCGCCGAGCCTAAAACCACTGCGTCGGGGCTGAAACCACTCCGCCGAGCCTGAAACCATTCCGTCGGGGCTGAAACCACTCCGCCGACATTAAGACCACTGCTCCAAGCCTAAAACCACTCCATCGGGGCTGAAACCACGCCGCCGAGCCTAAAACGACTGCGTCGGGGTTGAAACCACTCCGCCAAGCCTGAAACCACTGCGTCGGGGCCGAAACCACTGCGCCGAGCCTGAAACCACCCCGTCGGGGCCGAAATCACTCTGCCGAGCCTAAAACAACTCCGTCAGGGCGAAAATCACTCCGCCGAGCCTGAAACCACTGCGTCGGGGCTGAAACCACTCTGCCAAAGCTAAAACCACTCCGTCAGGGCCAAAACCACTCCATCAAGCCTAAAAACAGTGCGTCAGGGCTGAAACCAGTGCGTCTGGGCTGAAACCACTGCGCCGAGCCTGAAACCTCTCCGTCAGGCCTAAAACCACTCTGCCGAGCCTAAAAAAACTCCGACGGGGCCAAAATCACTCGGCTGACCTTAAAACCACTCCGTCGGGGCTGAAACCACTGTGCTGGGGCAGAAACTGCTCCGTCAGGCTTAAAAGCACTGTGTCACCCCGAAAACCACTCCGTCAGGGCTGAAACCACTCCGCCGACATTAAGACCACTGCGCCAAGCCTAAAACCACTGCGTCGGGGCTGAAACCACTCCGCCAAGCCTAAAACCACTCCGTCGGGGCTGAAACCACTCCGCCAAGCCTAAAACCACTGCGTCGGGGCTGAAACCACTGCATCAGGCCTAAAACAACTCCGTCAGGGCTGAAACCACTCCACCAGTGCTGAAACCACTCCGCCGAGCCTAAAACCACTCCGTCGGGGCTGAAAGCACTCCGCCAGGGCCAAAACCACTCGGCTGACATTAAGACCACTCCACCGAGCCTAAAACCACTGCGTCGGGGCTGAAACCACTCCGCCAAGCCTAAAACCACTCCGTCGGGGCTGAAACCACTCCGCCGAGCCTAAAACCACTGCGTTGGGGCTGAAACCACTCCATCAGGCCTAAAACAACTCCGTCAGGGCCAAAACCACTCCGTCAGGGCCAAAACCACTCCGGCAAGCCTAAAACCATTCCATCGAGGCTGAAACCACTCCGCCAGGGCCAATACCACTCGGCTGACCTTAAAACCACTCCATCAAGCCTAAAACCACTGCGTCGGGGCTGAAACCACTCCATCAGGCCTAAAACAACTCCGTCAGGGCCAAAACCACTCCGTCAGGGCCAAAACCACTCTGGCAAGCCTAAAACCATTCCATCGAGGCTGAAACCACTCCGCCAGGGCCAATACCACTCGGCTGACCTTAAAACCACTCCGTCGGGGCTGAAACCACTGTGCTGGGGCAGAAACTGCTCCGTCAGGCTTAAAAGCACTGTGTCACCCCGAAAACCACTCCGTCAGGGCTGAAACCACTCCGCCGACATTAAGACCACTGCGCCAAGCCTAAAACCACTGCGTCGGGGCTGAAACCACTCCGCCAAGCATAAAACCTCTCTGTCGGGGCTGAAACCACTCCGCCAAGCCTAAAACCACTGCGTCGGGGCTGAAACCACTGCATCAGGCCTAAAACAACTCCGTCAGGGCCAAAACCACTCCACCAGTGCTGAAACCACTCCGCCGAGCCTAAAACCACTGCGTCGGGGCTGAAACCACTCTGCCAAGCCTAAAACCACTCCGTCGGGGCTGAAACCACTCCGCCAGGGCCAAAACCACTCACCTGACGTTGAAACCACTCCATCAAGCCTGAAACCACTGTGTCGGGGCTGAAAGCACTCCATAAAGCCTTAAAACCACTCCGTCGGGGCTGAAACCACTGTGCTGGGGAGGAAACTGCTCCGTCAGGCTGAAAAGCACTGTGTCAGGCCGAAAACCACTGCGTCGGGGCTAAAACCACTCCGCCGACATTAAGACCACTGCGCCAAGCCGAAAACCACTCCGCTGAGGCTGAAACCACTGCGTCGGGGCTGAAACCACTCCGCCGAGCCTAAAACTACTCCGTCGGGGCCAAAACCACTCCGCCGAGCCTGAAACTACCCCGTCGGGGCCGAAACCACTCTGCCGAGCGTGAAACCACTGCGACGGGGCTGAAACCACTGCGACGGGGCTGAAACCACTGCGACGGGGCTGAAACCACTGCGACGGGGCTGAAACCACTGCGACGGGGCTGAAACCACTGCGACGGGGCTGAAACCACTGTGTCGGGGCTGAAACCACTGCGACGGGGCTGAAACCACTGCGACGGGGCTGAAACCACTGCGACGGGGCTGAAACCACTGCGACGGGGCTGAAACCACTGCGACGGGGCTGAAACCACTGCGTCGGGGCTGAAACCACTGCGTCGGGGCTGAAACCACTCCGGCCAGCCTAAAACCACTCCATCGGGGCTGAAACCACTCCGCCAGGGCCAAAACCACTCACCTGACGTTGAAACCACTCCATCAAGCCTGAAACCACTGTGTCGGGGCTGAAACCACTCCGCCGAGCCTAAAACCACTCCGTCGGGGCTGAAACCACTGTGCCAGGACCAAAACCGCTGCGTCGGGGCTGAAACCACTCTGCCAGGGCCAAAACCCCTCGGCTGACGTTGAAACCACTCCATCAAGCCTGAAACCACTGTGTCGGGGCTGAAACCACTCCGCCAGCGCCAAAACCACTCGGCTGACATTAAAACCACTCCGCCAGCGCCAAAACCACTCGGCTGACCTTAAAACCACTCTGCCAAGCCTGAAAACCGCTCCGTCGGGGCCGAAACCACACCGTCGGGGCCGAAAGTACTGTGCCGAGCCTAAAAACACTCCGCCGAGCGTAAAAACACTTTGTCGGGGCTGAAACCACTCTGCCGAGCCTAAAACAACTCCCTCAGGGCCAAAACCACTCCACCAAGCCGAAAAGCACTCCGTCAGGGCTAAAACTGACCGGCCAGGGCGAAAACCACTGCGTCAGGCCTAAAGCCACTCCGCCGAGCCTAAAGCCACTGCGTCGGGGCGGAAACCACTGTGCCAGGACCAAAACCACTCCGTCGGGGCAGAAACCACTCCGTCAGGCTGAAAAGCACTGTGTCAGGCCGAAAACCACTCCACCAGGGCCAAAACCAATCAGTCGGGGCTGAAAGCGTTCCACCAGGGCCAAAACCACTCCGCCGACATTAAAAACACTGCGCCAAGCCTAAAACCACTCCATCGGGGCTGAAAAGCACTCCGCCGAGCCTAAAACCACTGCGTCGGGGCTGAAACCACTCCGCCGAGCCTAAAACCACTGCGTCGGGGCTGAAACCACTGTGCCAGGACCAAAACCGCTGCGTCGGGGCTGAAACCACTCCGCCAGGGCCAAAACCCCTCGGCTGACGTTGAAACCACTCCATCAAGCCTGAAACCACTGTGTCGGGGCTGAAACCACTCCGCCAGCGCCAAAACCACTCGGCTGACATTAAAACCACTCCGCCAGCGCCAAAACCACTCGGCTGACCTTAAAACCACTCTGCCAAGCCTGAAAACCGCTCCGTCGGGGCCGAAACCACACCGTCGGGGCCGAAAGTACTGTGCCGAGCCTAAAAACACTCCGCCGAGCGTAAAAACACTTTGTCGGGGCTGAAACCACTCTGCCGAGCCTAAAACAACTCCCTCAGGGCCAAAACCACTCCACCAAGCTGAAAAGCACTCCGTCAGGGCTAAAACTGACCGGCCAGGGCGAAAACCACTGCGTCAGGCCTAAAACCACTCCGCCGAGCCTAAAGCCACTGCGTCGGGGCGGAAACCACTGTGCCAGGACCAAAACCACTCCGTCGGGGCAGAAACCACTCCGTCAGGCTGAAAAGCACTGTGTCAGGCCGAAAACCACTCCACCAGGGCCAAAACCAATCAGTCGGGGCTGAAAGCGTTCCACCAGGGCCAAAACCACTCCGCCGACATTAAAAACACTGCGCCAAGCCTAAAACCACTCCATCGGGGCTGAAAAGCACTCCGCCGAGCCTAAAACCACTGCGTCGGGGCTGAAACCACTCCGCCGAGCCTGAAACCACTGCGTCGGGGCTGAAACCACTCCGCCGACATTAAGACCACTGCGCCAAGCCTAAAACCACTCCATCGGGGCTGAAACCACGCCGCCGAGCCTAAAACGACTGCGTCGGGGTTGAAACCACTCCGCCGAGCCTGAAACCACTGCGTCGGGGCCGAAACCACTGCGCCGAGCCTGAAACCACCCCGTCGGGGCCGAAATCACTCTGCCGAGCCTAAAACAACTCCGTCAGGGCGAAAATCACTCCGCCGAGCCTGAAACCACTGCGTCGGGGCTGAAACCACTCTGCCAAAGCTAAAACCACTCCGTCAGGGCCAAAACCACTCCATCAAGCCTAAAAACAGTGCGTCAGGGCTGAAACCAGTGCGTCTGGGCTGAAACCACTGCGCCGAGCCTGAAACCTCTCCGTCAGGCCTAAAACCACTCTGCCGAGCCTAAAAAAACTCCGACGGGGCCAAAATCACTCGGCTGACCTTAAAACCACTCCGTCGGGGCTGAAACCACTGTGCTGGGGCAGAAACTGCTCCGTCAGGCTTAAAAGCACTGTGTCACCCCGAAAACCACTCCGTCAGGGCTGAAACCACTCCGCCGACATTAAGACCACTGCGCCAAGCCTAAAACCACTGCGTCGGGGCTGAAACCACTCCGCCGAGCCTAAAACCTCTCTGTCGGGGCTGAAACCACTCCGCCAAGCCTAAAACCACTGCGTCGGGGCTGAAACCACTGCATCAGGCCTAAAACAACTCCGTCAGGGCTGAAACCACTCCACCAGTGCTGAAACCACTCCGCCGAGCCTAAAACCACTCCGTCGGGGCTGAAAGCACTCCGCCAGGGCCAAAACCACTCGGCTGACATTAAGACCACTCCACCGAGCCTAAAACCACTGCGTCGGGGCTGAAACCACTCCGCCAAGCCTAAAACCACTCCGTCGGGGCTGAAACCACTCCGCCGAGCCTAAAACCACTGCGTCGGGGCTGAAACCACTCCATCAGGCCTAAAACAACTCCGTCAGGGCCAAAACCACTCCGTCAGGGCCAAAACCACTCCGTCAGGGCCAAAACCACTCCGGCAAGCCTAAAACCATTCCATCGAGGCTGAAACCACTCCGCCAGGGCCAATACCACTCGGCTGACCTTAAAACCACTCCGCCAAGCCTAAAACCACTGCGTCGGGGCTGAAACCACTCCATCAGGCCTAAAACAACTCCGTCAGGGCCAAAACCACTCCGTCAGGGCCAAAACCACTCCGTCAGGGCCAAAACCACTCTGGCAAGCCTAAAACCATTCCATCGAGGCTGAAACCACTCCGCCAGGGCCAATACCACTATGCTGACCTTAAAACCACTCCGTCGGGGCTGAAACCACTGTGCTGGGGCAGAAACTGCTCCGTCAGGCTTAAAAGCACTGTGTCACCCCGAAAACCACTCCGTCAGGGCTGAAACCACTCCGTCGACATTAAGACCACTGCGCCAAGCCTAAAATCACTGCGTCGGGGCTGAAACCACTCCGCCAAGCCTAAAACCACTGCGTCGGGGCTGAAACCACTCCGCCAAGCCTAAAACCACTGCGTCGGGGCTGAAACCACTCCATCAGGCCTAAAACAACTCCGTCAGGGCCAAAACCACTCCACCAGTGCTGAAACCACTCCACCGAGCCTAAAACCACTGCGTCGGGGCTGAAACCACTCCGCCAAGCCTAAAACCACTCCGTCGGGGCTGAAACCACTCCGCCGAGCCTAAAACCACTGCGTCGGGGCTGAAACCACTCCATCAGGCCTAAAACAACTCCGTCAGGGCCAAAACCACTCCACCAGTGCTGAAATCACTCCGGCAAGCCTAAAACCACTCCATCGGGGCTGAAACCACTCCGCCAGGGCCAAAACCACTCGGCTGACCTTAAAACCACTCCATCAAGCCTAAAACCACTGCGTCGGAGCTGAAACCACTCCATCAAGCCTAAAACCTCTCTGTCGGAGCTGAAACCACTCCATCAAGCCTAAAACCTCTCTGTCGGGGCTGAAACCACTCCGCCAGGGCCAAAACCACTCCGCCAAGCCTGAAACCACTCCGCCAAGCCTGAAACCACTCCGCCAAGCCTGAAACCACTCCGCCAAGCCTGAAACCACTCCGCCAAGCCTGAAACCACTCTGTGAGGGCCAAAACCACGCCGCCGAGCCTAAAAGCAGAGCGTCGGGGCTGAAACCGCTCCACCAAGCCTAAAACCACTCCATCAGGCCTAAAACCACTGCGTCGGGACTGAAACCACTCCGCCGAGCCTAAAACCACTGCGTCGGGGCTGAAACCACTGTGCCAGGACCAAAACCGTTGCGTCGGGGCTGAAACCACTCCGCCAGGGCCAAAACCCCTCGGCTGACGTTGAAACCACTCCGCCGAGCCTAAAACCACTGCGTCGGGGCGGAAACCACTCCGCCGAGCCTAAAACCACTGCGTCGGGGCGGAAACCACTCCGCCGAGCCTAAAACAACTCCGTGAGGGCCAAAACCACTCCACCAGTGCTGAAACCACCCCGTCGGGGCCGAAAACCACTCCGCCGAGCCTAAAACCACTGTGTCGGGGCTGAAAGCACTCCATCAAGCCTAAAACCACTGCGTCGGGGCTGAAACCACTCCATCAAGCCTAAAACCGCTGCGTCGGGGCTGAAACCACTCCGCCGAGCCTAAAACTACTCCGTCGGGGCTGAAACCACTCCGCCAAGCCTGAAACCACCCCGTCGGGGCCGAAACCACTCTGCCGAGCGTAAAAGCACTGCGTCGGGGCTGAAAGCACTCCATCAAGCCTAAAACCACTGCGTCGGTGCTGAAACCACTGTGTCGGGGCTGAAACCACTGCATCAGGACTAAAACCACTCCGTCAGGGCCAAAACCACTCCAGCAGTGCTGAAACCACTCCGCCGAGCCTAAAACCACTGCGTCGGGGCCAAAACCACTCCGCCGAGCCTAAAACCACTCCGTCAGGGCCAAAACCACTCCGGCAAGCCTAAAACCACTCCATCGGGGCTGAAACCACTCCGCCAGGGCCAAAACCACTCACCTGACGTTGAAACCACTCCATCAAGCCTGAAACCACTGTGTCGGGGCTGAAACCACTCCGCCGAGCCTAAAACCACTCCGTCGGGGCTGAAACCACTGTGCCAGGACCAAAACCGCTGCGTCGGGGCTGAAACCACTCCGCCAGGGCCAAAACCCCTCGGCTGACGTTGAAACCACTCCATCAAGCCTAAAACCACTGTGTCGGGGCTGAAACCACTCCGCCGAGCCTAAAACCACTGCGTCGGGGCCGAAACCACTCCGGCAAGCCTGAAACCACACGGACGAGGCCGAAACCACTCCGCTGAGGCTGAAACTACTCCGTCGGGCCTGAAACCACTGTGGCAGGACCGAAACGAATCCGTCCCGGATGAAACCACCCCGTCGGGGCTGAAACCACTCGGCTGACCTTCAAACCACTCCATAAAGCCTAAAACTACTCCGTTGGGGCTGAAACCACTGTGCTGGGGCGGAAACTGCTGCGTCAGGCTGAAAAGCACTGTGTCAGGCCGAAAACCACTCCACCAGGGCCAAAACCACTCTGCCGACATTAAGACCACTCTGCCAAGCCTAAAACCCCTCTGCCAAGCCTAAAACCACTCCGTCAGGACTAAAACCACTCCGCTGAGGCTAAAACCCCTCCGTCAGGGCGGAAACCACTGCGCCGAGCCTAAAACCACTCCGCTGAGCCTAAAGCCAATGCGTCGGGGCGGAAAGCACTGTGCCAAGACCAAAACCACTCCGTCGGGGCTGAAACCACTCCGTCAGGCTGAAAAGCACTGCGTCACGCTGAAAACCACTGCACCAGGGCCAAAACCACTCCGCCGACATTAAAACCACTGCGCCAAGCCTAAAACCACTCCGTCGGGGCTGAAATCACTCTGCCAAGCCTAAAACCACTCCGTCGGGGCCGAAACCACTCCGTCGGGGCTGAAACCACTCCGTCGGGGGGAAATCCACTCCATCAAGCCTAAAACCAGTGCGTCAGGGCTGAAACGACTCCGCGAGGGCCAAAACCATTCCGCTGACCTTAAAACCACTCCGTTGGGGCTGAAACCACTGTGCTGGGGCAGAAACTGCTCCGTCAGGCTTAAAAGCACTGTGTCACCCCGAAAACCACTGCGTCAGGGCTGAAACCACTCCACCGAGCCTAAAACAACTCCGTCGGGGCCGAAACCACTGCGCCAAGCCTAAAACCACTCCGCCGGGGCTAAAACCACTCCGTCAGGGCCAAAACCACTCCGCAGAGCCTAAAACCACTTCGTCGGGGCTGAAACCACTCCGCCGAGCCTAAAACCACTCCGTCAGGGCCAAAACCACTCCACCAGTGCTGAAACCACTCCGGCAAGCCAAAAACCACTCCATCGGGTTTGAAACCACTCCGCCAGGGCTAAAACCACTCGGCTGACGTTGAAACCACTCCATCAAGCCTAAAACCTCTGCGTCGGAGCTGAAACCACTCCGCCGAGCCTGAAACCATTCCGTCGGGGCTGAAACCACTCCGCCGACATTAAGACCACTGCGCCAAGCCTAAAACCACTCCATCGGGGCTGAAACCACGCCGCCGAGCCTAAAACGACTGCGTCGGGGCTGAAACCACTCCGCCGAGCCTGAAACCACTGCGTCGGGGCCGAAACCACTGCGCCGAGCCTGAAACCACCCCGTCGGGGCCGAAATCACTCTGCCGAGCCTAAAACAACTCCGTCAGGGCGAAAATCACTCCGCCAAGCCTAAAACCGCTGCGTCGGGGCTGAAACCACTCTGCCGGGGACAAAAAAACTCCGTCAGGGCCAAAACCACTCCATCAAGCCTAAAAAGAGTGCGTCAGGGCTGAAACCAGTGCGTCTGGGCTGAAACCACTGCGCCGAGCCTGAAACCTCTCCGTCAGGCCTAAAACCACTCTGCCGAGCCTAAAAAAACTCCGACGGGGCCAAAATCACTCGGCTGACCTTAAAACCACTCCGTCGGGGCTGAAACCACTGTGCTGGGGCAGAAACTGCTCCGTCAGGCTTAAAAGCACTGTGTCACCCCGAAAACCACTCCGTCAGGGCTGAAACCACTCCGCCGACATTAAGACCACTGCGCCAAGCCTAAAACCACTGCGTCGGGGCTGAAACCACTCCGCCGAGCCTAAAACCACTCCGTCGGGGCTGAAACCACTCCGCCGAGCCTAAAACCTCTCTGTCGGGGCTGAAACCACTCCGCCGAGCCTAAAACCACTGCGTCGGGGCTGAAACCACTGCATCAGGCCTAAAACAACTCCGTCAGGGCCAAAACCACTCCATCGGTGCTGAAACCACTCCGCCGAGCCTAAAACCACTGCGTCGGGGCTGAAACCACTCCGCCAAGCCTAAAACCACTCCGTCGGGGCTGAAACCACTCCGCCAGGGCCAAAACCACTCACCTGACGTTGAAACCACTCCATCAAGCCTGAAACCACTGTGTCGGGGCTGAAAGCACTCCATAAAGCCTTAAAACCACTCCGTCGGGGCTGAAACCACTGTGCTGGGGAGGAAACTGCTCCGTCAGGCTGAAAAGCACTGTGTCAGGCCGAAAACCACTGCGTCGGGGCTAAAACCACTCCGCCGACATTAAGACCACTGCGCCAAGCCTAAAACCACTCCATCGGGGCTGAAACCACTCCGCTGAGCCTAAAACCACTGCGTCGGGGCTGAAACCACTCCGCCGAGCCTAAAACTACTCCGTCGGGGCCGAAACCACTCCGCCGAGCCTGAAACCACCCCGTCGGGGCCGAAACCACTCTGCCGAGCGTAAAACCACTGCGACGGGGCTCAAAGCACTCCATCAAGCCTAAAACCACTGCGTCAGGGCTGAAACCACTGCGTCAGGGCTGAAACCACTGCGTCAGGGCTGAAACCACTGCGTCAGGGCTGAAACCACTGCGTCAGGGCTGAAACCACTGCGTCAGGGCTGAAACCACTGCGTCAGGGCTGAAACCACTGCGTCAGGGCTGAAACCACTGCGTCAGGGCTGAAACCACTGCGTCAGGGCTGAAACCACTGCGTCAGGGCTGAAACCACTGCGTCAGGGCTGAAACCACTGCGTCAGGGCTGAAACCACTGCGTCAGGGCTGAAACCACTGCGTCAGGGCTGAAACCACTGCGTCAGGGCTGAAACCACTCCGTCAGGGCTGAAACCACTCCGTCAGGGCTGAAACCACTCCGTCAGGGCTGAAACCACTCCGTCAGGGCTGAAACCACTCCGTCAGGGCTGAAACCACTCCGTCAGGGCTGAAACCACTCCGTCAGGGCTGAAACCACTCCGTCAGGGCTGAAACCACTCCGTCAGGGCTGAAACCACTCCGTCAGGGCTAAAACCACTCCGTCAGGGCTAAAACCACTCCGTCAGGGCTGAAACCACTCCGTCAGGGCTGAAACCACTCCGCCGAGCCTAAAACCACTCCGTCGGGGCTGAAAGCACTCCGCCGAGCCTAAAACCACTCCGTCGGGGCTGAAAGCACTCCGCCGAGCCTAAAACCACTCCGTCGGGGCTGAAACCACTCCGTCAGGGGGAAATCCACTCCATCAAGCCTAAAACCAGTGCGTCAGGGCTGAAACGACTCCGCGAGGGCCAAAACCATTCCGCTGACCTTAAAACCACTCCGTTGGGGCTGAAACCACTCCACCGAGCCTAAAACAACTCCGTCGGGGCCGAAACCACTGCGCCAAGCCTAAAACCACTCCGCCGGGGCTAAAACCACTCCGTCAGGGCCAAAACCACTCCGCAGAGCCTAAAACCACTCCGTCGGGGCTGAAACCACTCCGCCGAGCCTAAAACCACTCCGTCAGGGCCAAAACCACTCCACCAGTGCTGAAACCACTCCGGCAAGCCAAAAACCACTCCATCGGGTTTGAAACCACTCCGCCAGGGCTAAAACCACTCGGCTGACGTTGAAACCACTCCATCAAGCCTAAAACCTCTGCGTCGGAGCTGAAACCACTCCGCCGAGCCTGAAACCATTCCGTCGGGGCTGAAACCACTCCGCCGACATTAAGACCACTGCGCCAAGCCTAAAACCACTCCATCGGGGCTGAAACCACGCCGCCGAGCCTAAAACGACTGCGTCGGGGCTGAAACCACTCCGCCGAGCCTGAAACCACTGCGTCGGGGCCGAAACCACTGCGCCGAGCCTGAAACCACCCCGTCGGGGCCGAAATCACTCTGCCGAGCCTAAAACAACTCCGTCAGGGCGAAAATCACTCCGCCAAGCCTAAAACCGCTGCGTCGGGGCTGAAACCACTCTGCCGGGGACAAAAAAACTCCGTCAGGGCCAAAACCACTCCATCAAGCCTAAAAACAGTGCGTCAGGGCTGAAACCAGTGCGTCTGGGCTGAAACCACTGCGCCGAGCCTGAAACCTCTCCGTCAGGCCTAAAACCACTCTGCCGAGCCTAAAAAAACTCCGACGGGGCCAAAATCACTCGGCTGACCTTAAAACCACTCCGTCGGGGCTGAAACCACTGTGCTGGGGCAGAAACTGCTCCGTCAGGCTTAAAAGCACTGTGTCACCCCGAAAACCACTCCGTCAGGGCTGAAACCACTCCGCCGACATTAAGACCACTGCGCCGAGCCTAAAACCACTGCGTCGGGGCTGAAACCACTCCGCCGAGCCTAAAACCTCTCTGTCGGGGCTGAAACCACTCCGCCAAGCCTAAAACCTCTCTGTCGGGGCTGAAACCACTCCGCCAAGCCTAAAACCACTGCGTCGGGGCTGAAACCACTCCGCCGAGCCTAAAACTACTCCGTCGGGGCCAAAACCACTCCGCCGAGCCTGAAACCACCCCGTCGGGGCCGAAACCACTCCGCCGAGCCTGAAACCACCCCGTCGGGGCCGAAACCACCCCGTCGGGGCCGAAACCACCCCGTCGGGGCCGAAACCATCCCGTCGGGGCCGAAACCACCCCGCCGGGGCCGAAACCACCCCGCCGGGGCCGAAACCACCCCGCCGGGGCCGAAACCACCCCGCCGGGGCCGAAACCACCCCGCCGGGGCCGAAACCACTCCGTCGGGGCCGAAACCACTCCGTCGGGGCCGAAACCACTCCGTCGGGGCCGAAACCACTCCGTCGGGGCCGAAACCACTCCGTCGGGGCCGAAACCACTCCGTCGGGGCCGAAACCACTCCGTCGGGGCCGAAAGCACTCCGTCGGGGCCGAAAGCACTCCGTCGGGGCCGAAAGCACTCCGTCGGGGCCGAAAGCACTCCGTCGGGGCTGAAAGCACTGCGTCGGGGCTGAAACCACTGCGTCGGGGCTGAAAGCACTGCGTCGGGGCTGAAACCACTCCGTCGGGGCTGAAAGCACTCCGTCGGGGCTGAAAGCACTCCGTCGGGGCTGAAAGCACTCCGCCGAGCCTAAAACCACTCCGTCGGGGCCAAAACCACTCCGGCCAGCCTAAAACCACTCCATCGGGGCTGAAACCACTCCGCCAGGGCCAAAACCACTCACCTGACGTTGAAACCACTCCATCAAGCCTGAAACCACTGTGTCGGGGCTGAAACCACTCCGCCGAGCCTAAAACCACTCCGTCGGGGCTGAAACCACTGTGCCAGGACCAAAACCGCTGCGTCGGGGCTGAAACCACTCCGCCAGGGCCAAAACCCCTCGGCTGACGTTGAAACCACTCCATCAAGCCTAAAACCACTGTGTCGGGGCTGAAACCACTCCGCCAGCGCCAAAACCACTCGGCTGACATTAAAACCACTCCGCCAGCGCCAAAACCACTCGGCTGACCTTAAAACCACTCTGCCAAGCCTGAAAACCGCTCCGTCGGGGCCGAAACCACACCGTCGGGGCCGAAAGTACTGTGCCGAGCCTAAAAACACTCCGCCGAGCGTAAAAACACTTTGTCGGGGCTGAAACCACTCTGCCGAGCCTAAAACAACTCCCTCAGGGCCAAAACCACTCCACCAAGCTGAAAAGCACTCCGTCAGGGCTAAAACTGACCGGCCAGGGCGAAAACCACTGCGTCAGGCCTAAAACCACTCCGCCGAGCCTAAAGCCACTGCGTCGGGGCGGAAACCACTGTGCCAGGACCAAAACCACTCCGTCGGGGCAGAAACCACTCCGTCAGGCTGAAAAGCACTGTGTCAGGCCGAAAACCACTCCACCAGGGCCAAAACCAATCAGTCGGGGCTGAAAGCGTTCCACCAGGGCCAAAACCACTCCGCCGACATTAAAAACACTGCGCCAAGCCTAAAACCACTCCATCGGGGCTGAAAAGCACTCCGCCGAGCCTAAAACCACTGCGTCGGGGCTGAAACCACTCCGCCGAGCCTAAAACCACTGCGTCGGGGCTGAAACCACTGTGCCAGGACCAAAACCGCTGCGTCGGGGCTGAAACCACTCCGCCAGGGCCAAAACCCCTCGGCTGACGTTGAAACCACTCCATCAAGCCTGAAACCACTGTGTCGGGGCTGAAACCACTCCGCCAGCGCCAAAACCACTCGGCTGACATTAAAACCACTCCGCCAGCGCCAAAACCACTCGGCTGACCTTAAAACCACTCTGCCAAGCCTGAAAACCGCTCCGTCGGGGCCGAAACCACACCGTCGGGGCCGAAAGTACTGTGCCGAGCCTAAAAACACTCCGCCGAGCGTAAAAACACTTTGTCGGGGCTGAAACCACTCTGCCGAGCCTAAAACAACTCCCTCAGGGCCAAAACCACTCCACCAAGCCGAAAAGCACTCCGTCAGGGCTAAAACTGACCGGCCAGGGCGAAAACCACTGCGTCAGGCCTAAAACCACTCCGCCGAGCCTAAAGCCACTGCGTCGGGGCGGAAACCACTGTGCCAGGACCAAAACCACTCCGTCGGGGCAGAAACCACTCCGTCAGGCTGAAAAGCACTGTGTCAGGCCGAAAACCACTCCACCAGGGCCAAAACCAATCAGTCGGGGCTGAAAGCGTTCCACCAGGGCCAAAACCACTCCGCCGACATTAAAAACACTGCGCCAAGCCTAAAACCACTCCATCGGGGCTGAAAAGCACTCCGCCGAGCCTGAAACCACTGCGTCGGGGCTGAAACCACTCCGCCGAGCCTGAAACCATTCCGTCGGGGCTGAAACCACTCCGCCGACATTAAGACCACTGCGCCAAGCCTAAAACCACTCCATCGGGGCTGAAACCACGCCGCCGAGCCTGAAACCACTGCGTCGGGGCCGAAACCACTGCGCCGAGCCTGAAACCACCCCGTCGGGGCCGAAATCACTCTGCCGAGCCTAAAACAACTCCGTCAGGGCGAAAATCACTCCGCCAAGCCTAAAACCGCTGCGTCGGGGCTGAAACCACTCTGCCGGGGACAAAAAAACTCCGTCAGGGCCAAAACCACTCCATCAAGCCTAAAAACAGTGCGTCAGGGCTGAAACCAGTGCGTCTGGGCTGAAACCACTGCGCCTGGGCTGAAACCTCTCCGTCAGGCCTAAAACCACTCTGCCGAGCCTAAAAAAACTCCGACGGGGCCAAAATCACTCGGCTGACCTTAAAACCACTCCGTCGGGGCTGAAACCACTGTGCTGGGGCAGAAACTGCTCCGTCAGGCTTAAAAGCACTGTGTCACCCCGAAAACCACTCCGTCAGGGCTGAAACCACTCCGCCGACATTAAGACCACTGCGCCAAGCCTAAAACCACTCCGTCGGGGCCGAAACCACTCTGCCGAGCGTAAAACCACTGCGACGGGGCTGAAAGCACTCCATCAAGCCTAAAACCACTGCGTCAGGGCTGAAACCACTGTGTCAGGGCTGAAACCACTGCATCAGGACTAAAACCACTCCGTCAGGGCTGAAACCACTCCGTCAGGGCTGAAACCACTCCGTCAGGGCTGAAACCACTCCGTCAGGGCTGAAACCACTCCGTCAGGGCTGAAACCACTCCGTCAGGGCTGAAACCACTCCGTCAGGGCTGAAACCACTCCGCCGAGCCTAAAACCACTCCGTCGGGGCTGAAAGCACTCCGCCGAGCCTAAAACCACTCCGTCGGGGCTGAAAGCACTCCGCCGAGCCTAAAACCACTCCGTCGGGGCTGAAACCACTCCGTCAGGGGGAAATCCACTCCATCAAGCCTAAAACCAGTGCGTCAGGGCTGAAACGACTCCGCGAGGGCCAAAACCATTCCGCTGACCTTAAAACCACTCCGTTGGGGCTGAAACCACTCCACCGAGCCTAAAACAACTCCGTCGGGGCCGAAACCACTGCGCCAAGCCTAAAACCACTCCGCCGGGGCTAAAACCACTCCGTCAGGGCCAAAACCACTCCGCAGAGCCTAAAACCACTCCGTCGGGGCTGAAACCACTCCGCCGAGCCTAAAACCACTCCGTCAGGGCCAAAACCACTCCACCAGTGCTGAAACCACTCCGGCAAGCCAAAAACCACTCCATCGGGTTTGAAACCACTCCGCCAGGGCTAAAACCACTCGGCTGACGTTGAAACCACTCCATCAAGCCTAAAACCTCTGCGTCGGAGCTGAAACCACTCCGCCGAGCCTGAAACCATTCCGTCGGGGCTGAAACCACTCCGCCGACATTAAGACCACTGCGCCAAGCCTAAAACCACTCCATCGGGGCTGAAACCACGCCGCCGAGCCTAAAACGACTGCGTCGGGGCTGAAACCACTCCGCCGAGCCTGAAACCACTGCGTCGGGGCCGAAACCACTGCGCCGAGCCTGAAACCACCCCGTCGGGGCCGAAATCACTCTGCCGAGCCTAAAACAACTCCGTCAGGGCGAAAATCACTCCGCCAAGCCTAAAACCGCTGCGTCGGGGCTGAAACCACTCTGCCGGGGACAAAAAAACTCCGTCAGGGCCAAAACCACTCCATCAAGCCTAAAAACAGTGCGTCAGGGCTGAAACCAGTGCGTCTGGGCTGAAACCACTGCGCCGAGCCTGAAACCTCTCCGTCAGGCCTAAAACCACTCTGCCGAGCCTAAAAAAACTCCGACGGGGCCAAAATCACTCGGCTGACCTTAAAACCACTCCGTCGGGGCTGAAACCACTGTGCTGGGGCAGAAACTGCTCCGTCAGGCTTAAAAGCACTGTGTCACCCCGAAAACCACTCCGTCAGGGCTGAAACCACTCCGCCGACATTAAGACCACTGCGCCGAGCCTAAAACCACTGCGTCGGGGCTGAAACCACTCCGCCGAGCCTAAAACCTCTCTGTCGGGGCTGAAACCACTCCGCCAAGCCTAAAACCTCTCTGTCGGGGCTGAAACCACTCCGCCAAGCCTAAAACCACTGCGTCGGGGCTGAAACCACTCCGCCGAGCCTAAAACTACTCCGTCGGGGCCAAAACCACTCCGCCGAGCCTGAAACCACCCCGTCGGGGCCGAAACCACTCCGCCGAGCCTGAAACCACCCCGTCGGGGCCGAAACCACCCCGTCGGGGCCGAAACCATCCCGCCGGGGCCGAAACCACCCCGCCGGGGCCGAAACCACCCCGCCGGGGCCGAAACCACCCCGCCGGGGCCGAAACCACCCCGCCGGGGCCGAAACCACTGCGTCGGGGCCGAAACCACTCCGTCGGGGCCGAAACCACTCCGTCGGGGCCGAAACCACTCCGTCGGGGCCGAAACCACTCCGTCGGGGCCGAAACCACTCCGTCGGGGCCGAAACCACTCCGTCGGGGCCGAAACCACTCCGTCGGGGCCGAAACCACTCCGTCGGGGCCGAAACCACTCCGTCGGGGCCGAAAGCACTCCGTCGGGGCCGAAAGCACTCCGTCGGGGCCGAAAGCACTCCGTCGGGGCTGAAAGCACTCCGTCGGGGCTGAAAGCACTGCGTCGGGGCTGAAACCACTGCGTCGGGGCTGAAACCACTGCGTCGGGGCTGAAAGCACTGCGTCGGGGCTGAAACCACTCCGTCGGGGCTGAAAGCACTCCGTCGGGGCTGAAAGCACTCCGTCGGGGCTGAAAGCACTCCGCCGAGCCTAAAACCACTCCGTCGGGGCCAAAACCACTCCGGCCAGCCTAAAACCACTCCATCGGGGCTGAAACCACTCCGCCAGGGCCAAAACCACTCACCTGACGTTGAAACCACTCCATCAAGCCTGAAACCACTGTGTCGGGGCTGAAACCACTCCGCCGAGCCTAAAACCACTCCGTCGGGGCTGAAACCACTGTGCCAGGACCAAAACCGCTGCGTCGGGGCTGAAACCACTCCGCCAGGGCCAAAACCCCTCGGCTGACGTTGAAACCACTCCATCAAGCCTAAAACCACTGTGTCGGGGCTGAAACCACTCCGCCAGCGCCAAAACCACTCGGCTGACATTAAAACCACTCCGCCAGCGCCAAAACCACTCGGCTGACCTTAAAACCACTCTGCCAAGCCTGAAAACCGCTCCGTCGGGGCCGAAACCACACCGTCGGGGCCGAAAGTACTGTGCCGAGCCTAAAAACACTCCGCCGAGCGTAAAAACACTTTGTCGGGGCTGAAACCACTCTGCCGAGCCTAAAACAACTCCCTCAGGGCCAAAACCACTCCACCAAGCCGAAAAGCACTCCGTCAGGGCTAAAACTGACCGGCCAGGGCGAAAACCACTGCGTCAGGCCTAAAACCACTCCGCCGAGCCTAAAGCCACTGCGTCGGGGCGGAAACCACTGTGCCAGGACCAAAACCACTCCGTCGGGGCAGAAACCACTCCGTCAGGCTGAAAAGCACTGTGTCAGGCCGAAAACCACTCCACCAGGGCCAAAACCAATCAGTCGGGGCTGAAAGCGTTCCACCAGGGCCAAAACCACTCCGCCGACATTAAAAACACTGCGCCAAGCCTAAAACCACTCCATCGGGGCTGAAAAGCACTCCGCCGAGCCTAAAACCACTGCGTCGGGGCTGAAACCACTCCGCCGAGCCTGAAACCATTCCGTCGGGGCTGAAACCACTCCGCCGACATTAAGACCACTGCGCCAAGCCTAAAACCACTCCATCGGGGCTGAAACCACGCCGCCGAGCCTGAAACCACTGCGTCGGGGCCGAAACCACTGCGCCGAGCCTGAAACCACCCCGTCGGGGCCGAAATCACTCTGCCGAGCCTAAAACAACTCCGTCAGGGCGAAAATCACTCCGCCAAGCCTAAAACCGCTGCGTCGGGGCTGAAACCACTCTGCCGGGGACAAAAAAACTCCGTCAGGGCCAAAACCACTCCATCAAGCCTAAAAACAGTGCGTCAGGGCTGAAACCAGTGCGTCTGGGCTGAAACCACTGCGCCTGGGCTGAAACCTCTCCGTCAGGCCTAAAACCACTCTGCCGAGCCTAAAAAAACTCCGACGGGGCCAAAATCACTCGGCTGACCTTAAAACCACTCCGTCGGGGCTGAAACCACTGTGCTGGGGCAGAAACTGCTCCGTCAGGCTTAAAAGCACTGTGTCACCCCGAAAACCACTCCGTCAGGGCTGAAACCACTCCGCCGACATTAAGACCACTGCGCCAAGCCTAAAACCACTCCGTCGGGGCCGAAACCACTCTGCCGAGCGTAAAACCACTGCGACGGGGCTGAAAGCACTCCATCAAGCCTAAAACCACTGCGTCAGGGCTGAAACCACTGTGTCAGGGCTGAAACCACTGCATCAGGACTAAAACCACTCCGTCAGGGCTGAAACCACTCCGTCGGGGCTGAAACCACTCCGCCGAGCCTAAAACCACTGCGTCGGGGCTGAAAGCACTCCGCCGAGCCTAAAACCACTCCGTCGGGGCTGAAAGCACTCCGCCGAGCCTAAAACCACTCCATCAGGGCCAAAACCACTCCGGCCAGCCTAAAACCACTCCATCGGGGCTGAAACCACTCCGCCAGGGCCAAAACCACTCACCTGACGTTGAAACCACTCCATCAAGCCTGAAACCACTGTGTCGGGGCTGAAACCACTCCGCCGAGCCTAAAACCACTCCGTCGGGGCTGAAACCACTGTGCCAGGACCAAAACCGCTGCGTCGGGGCTGAAACCACTCCGCCAGGGCCAAAACCCCTCGGCTGACGTTGAAACCACTCCATCAAGCCTGAAACCACTGTGTCGGGGCTGAAACCACTCCGCCAGCGCCAAAACCACTCGGCTGACATTAAAACCACTCCGCCAGCGCCAAAACCACTCGGCTGACCTTAAAACCACTCTGCCAAGCCTGAAAACCGCTCCGTCGGGGCCGAAACCACACCGTCGGGGCCGAAAGTACTGTGCCGAGCCTAAAAACACTCCGCCGAGCGTAAAAACACTTTGTCGGGGCTGAAACCACTCTGCCGAGCCTAAAACAACTCCCTCAGGGCCAAAACCACTCCACCAAGCCGAAAAGCACTCCGTCAGGGCTAAAACTGACCGGCCAGGGCGAAAACCACTGCGTCAGGCCTAAAACCACTCCGCCGAGCCTAAAGCCACTGCGTCGGGGCGGAAACCACTGTGCCAGGACCAAAACCACTCCGTCGGGGCAGAAACCACTCCGTCAGGCTGAAAAGCACTGTGTCAGGCCGAAAACCACTCCACCAGGGCCAAAACCAATCAGTCGGGGCTGAAAGCGTTCCACCAGGGCCAAAACCACTCCGCCGACATTAAAAACACTGCGCCAAGCCTAAAACCACTCCATCGGGGCTGAAAAGCACTCCGCCGAGCCTAAAACCACTGCGTCGGGGCTGAAACCACTCCGCCGAGCCTAAAACCACTCCGTCGGGGCTGCAACCACTGTGCCAGGACCAAAACCGCTGCGTCGGGGCTGAAACCACTCTGCCAGGGCCAAAACCCCTCGGCTGACGTTGAAACCACTCCATCAAGCCTGAAACCACTGTGTCGGGGCTGAAACCACTCCGCCAGCGCCAAAACCACTCGGCTGACATTAAAACCACTCCGCCAGCGCCAAAACCACTCGGCTGACCTTAAAACCACTCTGCCAAGCCTGAAAACCGCTCCGTCGGGGCCGAAACCACACCGTCGGGGCCGAAAGTACTGTGCCGAGCCTAAAAACACTCCGCCGAGCGTAAAAACACTTTGTCGGGGCTGAAACCACTCTGCCGAGCCTAAAACAACTCCCTCAGGGCCAAAACCACTCCACCAAGCCGAAAAGCACTCCGTCAGGGCTAAAACTGACCGGCCAGGGCGAAAACCACTGCGTCAGGCCTAAAACCACTCCGCCGAGCCTAAAGCCACTGCGTCGGGGCGGAAACCACTGTGCCAGGACCAAAACCACTCCGTCGGGGCAGAAACCACTCCGTCAGGCTGAAAAGCACTGTGTCAGGCCGAAAACCACTCCACCAGGGCCAAAACCAATCAGTCGGGGCTGAAAGCGTTCCACCAGGGCCAAAACCACTCCGCCGACATTAAAAACACTGCGCCAAGCCTAAAACCACTCCATCGGGGCTGAAACCACGCCGCCGAGCCTGAAACCACTGCGTCGGGGTTGAAACCACTGCGCCGAGCCTGAAACCACCCCGTCGGGGCCGAAATCACTCTGCCGAGCCTAAAACAACTCCGTCAGGGCGAAAATCACTCCGCCAAGCCTAAAACCGCTGCGTCGGGGCTGAAACCACTCTGCCGGGGACAAAAAAACTCCGTCAGGGCCAAAACCACTCCATCAAGCCTAAAAACAGTGCGTCAGGGCTGAAACCAGTGCGTCTGGGCTGAAACCACTGCGCCTGGGCTGAAACCTCTCCGTCAGGCCTAAAACCACTCTGCCGAGCCTAAAAAAACTCCGACGGGGCCAAAATCACTCGGCTGACCTTAAAACCACTCCGTCGGGGCTGAAACCACTGTGCTGGGGCAGAAACTGCTCCGTCAGGCTTAAAAGCACTGTGTCACCCCGAAAACCACTCCGTCAGGGCTGAAACCACTCCGCCGACATTAAGACCACTGCGCCAAGCCTAAAACCACTGCGTCGGGGCTGAAACCACTCCGCCAAGCATAAAACCTCTCTGTCGGGGCTGAAACCACTCCGCCAAGCCTAAAACCACTGCGTCGGGGCTGAAACCACTGCATCAGGCCTAAAACAACTCCGTCAGGGCTGAAACCACTCCACCAGTGCTGAAACCACTCCGCCGAGCCTAAAACCACTCCGTCGGGGCTGAAAGCACTCCGCCAGGGCCAAAACCACTCGGCTGACATTAAGACCACTCCACCGAGCCTAAAACCACTGCGTCGGGGCTGAAACCACTCCGCCAAGCCTAAAACCACTCCGTCGGGGCTGAAACCACTCCGCCGAGCCTAAAACCACTGCGTCGGGGCTGAAACCACTCCATCAGGCCTAAAACAACTCCGTCAGGGCCAAAACCACTCCGTCAGGGCCAAAACCACTCCGGCAAGCCTAAAACCATTCCATCGAGGCTGAAACCACTCCGCCAGGGCCAATACCACTCGGCTGACCTTAAAACCACTCCGCCAAGCCTAAAACCACTGCGTCGGGGCTGAAACCACTCCATCAGGCCTAAAACAACTCCGTCAGGGCCAAAACCACTCCGTCAGGGCCAAAACCACTCTGGCAAGCCTAAAACCATTCCATCGAGGCTGAAACCACTCCGCCAGGGCCAATACCACTCGGCTGACCTTAAAACCACTCCGTCGGGGCTGAAACCACTGTGCTGGGGCAGAAACTGCTCCGTCAGGCTTAAAAGCACTGTGTCACCCCGAAAACCACTCCGTCAGGGCTGAAACCACTCCGTCAAGCCTAAAACCACTGCGTCGGGGCTGAAACCACTCCGCCAAGCCTAAAACCACTGCGTCGGGGCTGAAACCACTCCGCCAAGCCTAAAACCACTGCGTTGGGGCTGAAACCACTCCGCCAAGCCTAAAACAACTCCGTCAGGGCCAAAACCACTCCACCAGTGCTGAAACCACTCCACCGAGCCTAAAACCACTGCGTCGGGGCTGAAACCACTCTGCCAAGCCTAAAACCACTCCGTCGGGGCTGAAACCACTCCGCCGAGCCTAAAACCACTGCGTCGGGGCTGAAACCACTCCATCAGGCCTAAAACAACTCCGTCGGGGCTGAAACCACTCCGCCAGGGCCAAAACCACTCACCTGACGTTGAAACCACTCCATCAAGCCTGAAACCACTGTGTCGGGGCTGAAAGCACTCCATAAAGCCTTAAAACCACTCCGTCGGGGCTGAAACCACTGTGCTGGGGAGGAAACTGCTCCGTCAGGCTGAAAAGCACTGTGTCAGGCCGAAAACCACTGCGTCGGGGCTAAAACCACTCCGCCGACATTAAGACCACTGCGCCAAGCCTAAAACCACTCCATCGGGGCTGAAACCACTCCGCTGAGCCTAAAACCACTGCGTCGGGGCTGAAACCACTCCGCCGAGCCTGAAACTACTCCGTCGGGGCCGAAACCACTCCGCCGAGCCTGAAACCACCCCGTCGGGGCCGAAACCACTCTGCCGAGCGTAAAACCACTGCGACGGGGCTCAAAGCACTCCATCAAGCCTAAAACCACTGCGTCAGGGCTGAAACCACTGCGTCAGGGCTGAAACCACTGCGTCAGGGCTGAAACCACTGCGTCAGGGCTGAAACCACTGCGTCAGGGCTGAAACCACTGCGTCAGGGCTGAAACCACTGCGTCAGGGCTGAAACCACTGCGTCAGGGCTGAAACCACTGCGTCAGGGCTGAAACCACTGCGTCAGGGCTGAAACCACTGCGTCAGGGCTGAAACCACTGCGTCAGGGCTGAAACCACTGCGTCAGGGCTGAAACCACTGCGTCAGGGCTGAAACCACTGCGTCAGGGCTGAAACCACTCCGTCAGGGCTGAAACCACTCCGTCAGGGCTGAAACCACTCCGTCAGGGCTGAAACCACTCCGTCAGGGCTGAAACCACTCCGTCAGGGCTGAAACCACTCCGTCAGGGCTGAAACCACTCCGTCAGGGCTGAAACCACTCCGTCAGGGCTGAAACCACTCCGTCAGGGCTAAAACCACTCCGTCAGGGCTAAAACCACTCCGTCAGGGCTAAAACCACTCCGTCAGGGCTGAAACCACTCCGTCAGGGCTGAAACCACTCCGCCGAGCCTAAAACCACTCCGTCGGGGCTGAAAGCACTCCGCCGAGCCTAAAACCACTCCGTCGGGGCTGAAAGCACTCCGCCGAGCCTAAAACCACTCCGTCGGGGCTGAAACCACTCCGTCAGGGGGAAATCCACTCCATCAAGCCTAAAACCAGTGCGTCAGGGCTGAAACGACTCCGCGAGGGCCAAAACCATTCCGCTGACCTTAAAACCACTCCGTTGGGGCTGAAACCACTCCACCGAGCCTAAAACAACTCCGTCGGGGCCGAAACCACTGCGCCAAGCCTAAAACCACTCCGCCGGGGCTAAAACCACTCCGTCAGGGCCAAAACCACTCCGCAGAGCCTAAAACCACTCCGTCGGGGCTGAAACCACTCCGCCGAGCCTAAAACCACTCCGTCAGGGCCAAAACCACTCCACCAGTGCTGAAACCACTCCGGCAAGCCAAAAACCACTCCATCGGGTTTGAAACCACTCCGCCAGGGCTAAAACCACTCGGCTGACGTTGAAACCACTCCATCAAGCCTAAAACCTCTGCGTCGGAGCTGAAACCACTCCGCCGAGCCTGAAACCATTCCGTCGGGGCTGAAACCACTCCGCCGACATTAAGACCACTGCGCCAAGCCTAAAACCACTCCATCGGGGCTGAAACCACGCCGCCGAGCCTAAAACGACTGCGTCGGGGCTGAAACCACTCCGCCGAGCCTGAAACCACTGCGTCGGGGCCGAAACCACTGCGCCGAGCCTGAAACCACCCCGTCGGGGCCGAAATCACTCTGCCGAGCCTAAAACAACTCCGTCAGGGCGAAAATCACTCCGCCAAGCCTAAAACCGCTGCGTCGGGGCTGAAACCACTCTGCCGGGGACAAAAAAACTCCGTCAGGGCCAAAACCACTCCATCAAGCCTAAAAACAGTGCGTCAGGGCTGAAACCAGTGCGTCTGGGCTGAAACCACTGCGCCGAGCCTGAAACCTCTCCGTCAGGCCTAAAACCACTCTGCCGAGCCTAAAAAAACTCCGACGGGGCCAAAATCACTCGGCTGACCTTAAAACCACTCCGTCGGGGCTGAAACCACTGTGCTGGGGCAGAAACTGCTCCGTCAGGCTTAAAAGCACTGTGTCACCCCGAAAACCACTCCGTCAGGGCTGAAACCACTCCGCCGACATTAAGACCACTGCGCCGAGCCTAAAACCACTGCGTCGGGGCTGAAACCACTCCGCCGAGCCTAAAACCTCTCTGTCGGGGCTGAAACCACTCCGCCAAGCCTAAAACCTCTCTGTCGGGGCTGAAACCACTCCGCCAAGCCTAAAACCACTGCGTCGGGGCTGAAACCACTCCGCCGAGCCTAAAACCACTCCGCCGAGCCTGAAACCACCCCGTCGGGGCCGAAACCACTCCGCCGAGCCTGAAACCACCCCGTCGGGGCCGAAACCACCCCGTCGGGGCCGAAACCACCCCGTCGGGGCCGAAACCACCCCGTCGGGGCCGAAACCACCCCGTCGGGGCCGAAACCACCCCGCCGGGGCCGAAACCACCCCGCCGGGGCCGAAACCACCCCGCCGGGGCCGAAACCACCCCGCCGGGGCCGAAACCACCCCGCCGGGGCCGAAACCACCCCGCCGGGGCCGAAACCACCCCGCCGGGGCCGAAACCACTCCGTCGGGGCCGAAACCACTCCGTCGGGGCCGAAACCACTCCGTCGGGGCCGAAACCACTCCGTCGGGGCCGAAACCACTCCGTCGGGGCCGAAAGCACTCCGTCGGGGCCGAAAGCACTCCGTCGGGGCCGAAAGCACTCCGTCGGGGCCGAAAGCACTCCGTCGGGGCTGAAAGCACTCCGTCGGGGCTGAAAGCACTGCGTCGGGGCTGAAACCACTGCGTCGGGGCTGAAAGCACTCCGTCGGGGCTGAAAGCACTCCGTCGGGGCTGAAAGCACTCCGTCGGGGCTGAAAGCACTCCGTCGGGGCTGAAAGCACTCCGTCGGGGCTGAAAGCACTCCGCCGAGCCTAAAACCACTCCGTCGGGGCCAAAACCACTCCGGCCAGCCTAAAACCACTCCATCGGGGCTGAAACCACTCCGCCAGGGCCAAAACCACTCACCTGACGTTGAAACCACTCCATCAAGCCTGAAACCACTGTGTCGGGGCTGAAACCACTCCGCCGAGCCTAAAACCACTCCGTCGGGGCTGAAACCACTGTGCCAGGACCAAAACCGCTGCGTCGGGGCTGAAACCACTCCGCCAGGGCCAAAACCCCTCGGCTGACGTTGAAACCACTCCATCAAGCCTAAAACCACTGTGTCGGGGCTGAAACCACTCCGCCAGCGCCAAAACCACTCGGCTGACATTAAAACCACTCCGCCAGCGCCAAAACCACTCGGCTGACCTTAAAACCACTCTGCCAAGCCTGAAAACCGCTCCGTCGGGGCCGAAACCACACCGTCGGGGCCGAAAGTACTGTGCCGAGCCTAAAAACACTCCGCCGAGCGTAAAAACACTTTGTCGGGGCTGAAACCACTCTGCCGAGCCTAAAACAACTCCCTCAGGGCCAAAACCACTCCACCAAGCTGAAAAGCACTCCGTCAGGGCTAAAACTGACCGGCCAGGGCGAAAACCACTGCGTCAGGCCTAAAACCACTCCGCCGAGCCTAAAGCCACTGCGTCGGGGCGGAAACCACTGTGCCAGGACCAAAACCACTCCGTCGGGGCAGAAACCACTCCGTCAGGCTGAAAAGCACTGTGTCAGGCCGAAAACCACTCCACCAGGGCCAAAACCAATCAGTCGGGGCTGAAAGCGTTCCACCAGGGCCAAAACCACTCCGCCGACATTAAAAACACTGCGCCAAGCCTAAAACCACTCCATCGGGGCTGAAAAGCACTCCGCCGAGCCTAAAACCACTGCGTCGGGGCTGAAACCACTCCGCCGAGCCTAAAACCACTGCGTCGGGGCTGAAACCACTGTGCCAGGACCAAAACCGCTGCGTCGGGGCTGAAACCACTCCGCCAGGGCCAAAACCCCTCGGCTGACGTTGAAACCACTCCATCAAGCCTGAAACCACTGTGTCGGGGCTGAAACCACTCCGCCAGCGCCAAAACCACTCGGCTGACATTAAAACCACTCCGCCAGCGCCAAAACCACTCGGCTGACCTTAAAACCACTCTGCCAAGCCTGAAAACCGCTCCGTCGGGGCCGAAACCACACCGTCGGGGCCGAAAGTACTGTGCCGAGCCTAAAAACACTCCGCCGAGCGTAAAAACACTTTGTCGGGGCTGAAACCACTCTGCCGAGCCTAAAACAACTCCCTCAGGGCCAAAACCACTCCACCAAGCCGAAAAGCACTCCGTCAGGGCTAAAACTGACCGGCCAGGGCGAAAACCACTGCGTCAGGCCTAAAACCACTCCGCCGAGCCTAAAGCCACTGCGTCGGGGCGGAAACCACTGTGCCAGGACCAAAACCACTCCGTCGGGGCAGAAACCACTCCGTCAGGCTGAAAAGCACTGTGTCAGGCCGAAAACCACTCCACCAGGGCCAAAACCAATCAGTCGGGGCTGAAAGCGTTCCACCAGGGCCAAAACCACTCCGCCGACATTAAAAACACTGCGCCAAGCCTAAAACCACTCCATCGGGGCTGAAAAGCACTCCGCCGAGCCTGAAACCACTGCGTCGGGGCTGAAACCACTCCGCCGAGCCTGAAACCATTCCGTCGGGGCTGAAACCACTCCGCCGACATTAAGACCACTGCGCCAAGCCTAAAACCACTCCATCGGGGCTGAAACCACGCCGCCGAGCCTGAAACCACTGCGTCGGGGCCGAAACCACTGCGCCAAGCCTGAAACCACCCCGTCGGGGCCGAAATCACTCTGCCGAGCCTAAAACAACTCCGTCAGGGCGAAAATCACTCCGCCAAGCCTAAAACCGCTGCGTCGGGGCTGAAACCACTCTGCCGGGGACAAAAAAACTCCGTCAGGGCCAAAACCACTCCATCAAGCCTAAAAAGAGTGCGTCAGGGCTGAAACCAGTGCGTCTGGGCTGAAACCACTGCGCCGAGCCTGAAACCTCTCCGTCAGGCCTAAAACCACTCTGCCGAGCCTAAAAAAACTCCGACGGGGCCAAAATCACTCGGCTGACCTTAAAACCACTCCGTCGGGGCTGAAACCACTGTGCTGGGGCAGAAACTGCTCCGTCAGGCTTAAAAGCACTGTGTCACCCCGAAAACCACTCCGTCAGGGCTGAAACCACTCCGCCGACATTAAGACCACTGCGCCAAGCCTAAAACCACTCCGTCGGGGCCGAAACCACTCTGCCGAGCGTAAAACCACTGCGACAGGGCTGAAAGCACTCCATCAAGCCTAAAACCACTGCGTCAGGGCTGAAACCACTGTGTCAGGGCTGAAACCACTGCATCAGGACTAAAACCACTCCGTCAGGGCTGAAACCACTCCGTCAGGGCTGAAACCACTCCGTCAGGGCTGAAACCACTCCGTCAGGGCTAAAACCACTCCGTCAGGGCTAAAACCACTCCGTCAGGGCTGAAACCACTCCGTCAGGGCTGAAACCACTCCGCCGAGCCTAAAACCACTCCGTCGGGGCTGAAAGCACTCCGCCGAGCCTAAAACCACTCCGTCGGGGCTGAAAGCACTCCGCCGAGCCTAAAACCACTCCGTCGGGGCTGAAACCACTCCGTCAGGGGGAAATCCACTCCATCAAGCCTAAAACCAGTGCGTCAGGGCTGAAACGACTCCGCGAGGGCCAAAACCATTCCGCTGACCTTAAAACCACTCCGTTGGGGCTGAAACCACTCCACCGAGCCTAAAACAACTCCGTCGGGGCCGAAACCACTGCGCCAAGCCTAAAACCACTCCGCCGGGGCTAAAACCACTCCGTCAGGGCCAAAACCACTCCGCAGAGCCTAAAACCACTCCGTCGGGGCTGAAACCACTCCGCCGAGCCTAAAACCACTCCGTCAGGGCCAAAACCACTCCACCAGTGCTGAAACCACTCCGGCAAGCCAAAAACCACTCCATCGGGTTTGAAACCACTCCGCCAGGGCTAAAACCACTCGGCTGACGTTGAAACCACTCCATCAAGCCTAAAACCTCTGCGTCGGAGCTGAAACCACTCCGCCGAGCCTGAAACCATTCCGTCGGGGCTGAAACCACTCCGCCGACATTAAGACCACTGCGCCAAGCCTAAAACCACTCCATCGGGGCTGAAACCACGCCGCCGAGCCTAAAACGACTGCGTCGGGGCTGAAACCACTCCGCCGAGCCTGAAACCACTGCGTCGGGGCCGAAACCACTGCGCCGAGCCTGAAACCACCCCGTCGGGGCCGAAATCACTCTGCCGAGCCTAAAACAACTCCGTCAGGGCGAAAATCACTCCGCCAAGCCTAAAACCGCTGCGTCGGGGCTGAAACCACTCTGCCGGGGACAAAAAAACTCCGTCAGGGCCAAAACCACTCCATCAAGCCTAAAAACAGTGCGTCAGGGCTGAAACCAGTGCGTCTGGGCTGAAACCACTGCGCCGAGCCTGAAACCTCTCCGTCAGGCCTAAAACCACTCTGCCGAGCCTAAAAAAACTCCGACGGGGCCAAAATCACTCGGCTGACCTTAAAACCACTCCGTCGGGGCTGAAACCACTGTGCTGGGGCAGAAACTGCTCCGTCAGGCTTAAAAGCACTGTGTCACCCCGAAAACCACTCCGTCAGGGCTGAAACCACTCCGCCGACATTAAGACCACTGCGCCGAGCCTAAAACCACTGCGTCGGGGCTGAAACCACTCCGCCGAGCCTAAAACCTCTCTGTCGGGGCTGAAACCACTCCGCCAAGCCTAAAACCTCTCTGTCGGGGCTGAAACCACTCCGCCAAGCCTAAAACCACTGCGTCGGGGCTGAAACCACTCCGCCGAGCCTAAAACTACTCCGTCGGGGCCAAAACCACTCCGCCGAGCCTGAAACCACCCCGTCGGGGCCGAAACCACTCCGCCGAGCCTGAAACCACCCCGTCGGGGCCGAAACCACCCCGTCGGGGCCGAAACCACTCCGCCGAGCCTGAAACCACCCCGTCGGGGCCGAAACCACCCCGTCGGGGCCGAAACCACCCCGCCGGGGCCGAAACCACCCCGCCGGGGCCGAAACCACCCCGCCGGGGCCGAAACCACCCCGCCGGGGCCGAAACCACCCCGCCGGGGCCGAAACCACCCCGCCGGGGCCGAAACCACCCCGCCGGGGCCGAAACCACTGCGTCGGGGCCGAAACCACTGCGTCGGGGCCGAAACCACTCCGTCGGGGCCGAAACCACTCCGTCGGGGCCGAAACCACTCCGTCGGGGCCGAAACCACTCCGTCGGGGCCGAAACCACTCCGTCGGGGCCGAAACCACTCCGTCGGGGCCGAAACCACTCCGTCGGGGCCGAAACCACTCCGTCGGGGCCGAAACCACTCCGTCGGGGCCGAAACCACTCCGTCGGGGCCGAAAGCACTCCGTCGGGGCCGAAAGCACTCCGTCGGGGCCGAAAGCACTCCGTCGGGGCTGAAAGCACTGCGTCGGGGCTGAAACCACTGCGTCGGGGCTGAAACCACTGCGTCGGGGCTGAAAGCACTGCGTCGGGGCTGAAACCACTCCGTCGGGGCTGAAAGCACTCCGTCGGGGCTGAAAGCACTCCGTCGGGGCTGAAAGCACTCCGTCGGGGCTGAAAGCACTCCGCCGAGCCTAAAACCACTCCGTCGGGGCCAAAACCACTCCGGCCAGCCTAAAACCACTCCATCGGGGCTGAAACCACTCCGCCAGGGCCAAAACCACTCACCTGACGTTGAAACCACTCCATCAAGCCTGAAACCACTGTGTCGGGGCTGAAACCACTCCGCCGAGCCTAAAACCACTCCGTCGGGGCTGAAACCACTGTGCCAGGACCAAAACCGCTGCGTCGGGGCTGAAACCACTCCGCCAGGGCCAAAACCCCTCGGCTGACGTTGAAACCACTCCATCAAGCCTAAAACCACTGTGTCGGGGCTGAAACCACTCCGCCAGCGCCAAAACCACTCGGCTGACATTAAAACCACTCCGCCAGCGCCAAAACCACTCGGCTGACCTTAAAACCACTCTGCCAAGCCTGAAAACCGCTCCGTCGGGGCCGAAACCACACCGTCGGGGCCGAAAGTACTGTGCCGAGCCTAAAAACACTCCGCCGAGCGTAAAAACACTTTGTCGGGGCTGAAACCACTCTGCCGAGCCTAAAACAACTCCCTCAGGGCCAAAACCACTCCACCAAGCTGAAAAGCACTCCGTCAGGGCTAAAACTGACCGGCCAGGGCGAAAACCACTGCGTCAGGCCTAAAACCACTCCGCCGAGCCTAAAGCCACTGCGTCGGGGCGGAAACCACTGTGCCAGGACCAAAACCACTCCGTCGGGGCAGAAACCACTCCGTCAGGCTGAAAAGCACTGTGTCAGGCCGAAAACCACTCCACCAGGGCCAAAACCAATCAGTCGGGGCTGAAAGCGTTCCACCAGGGCCAAAACCACTCCGCCGACATTAAAAACACTGCGCCAAGCCTAAAACCACTCCATCGGGGCTGAAAAGCACTCCGCCGAGCCTAAAACCACTGCGTCGGGGCTGAAACCACTCCGCCGAGCCTAAAACCACTGCGTCGGGGCTGAAACCACTGTGCCAGGACCAAAACCGCTGCGTCGGGGCTGAAACCACTCCGCCAGGGCCAAAACCCCTCGGCTGACGTTGAAACCACTCCATCAAGCCTGAAACCACTGTGTCGGGGCTGAAACCACTCCGCCAGCGCCAAAACCACTCGGCTGACATTAAAACCACTCCGCCAGCGCCAAAACCACTCGGCTGACCTTAAAACCACTCTGCCAAGCCTGAAAACCGCTCCGTCGGGGCCGAAACCACACCGTCGGGGCCGAAAGTACTGTGCCGAGCCTAAAAACACTCCGCCGAGCGTAAAAACACTTTGTCGGGGCTGAAACCACTCTGCCGAGCCTAAAACAACTCCCTCAGGGCCAAAACCACTCCACCAAGCCGAAAAGCACTCCGTCAGGGCTAAAACTGACCGGCCAGGGCGAAAACCACTGCGTCAGGCCTAAAACCACTCCGCCGAGCCTAAAGCCACTGCGTCGGGGCGGAAACCACTGTGCCAGGACCAAAACCACTCCGTCGGGGCAGAAACCACTCCGTCAGGCTGAAAAGCACTGTGTCAGGCCGAAAACCACTCCACCAGGGCCAAAACCAATCAGTCGGGGCTGAAAGCGTTCCACCAGGGCCAAAACCACTCCGCCGACATTAAAAACACTGCGCCAAGCCTAAAACCACTCCATCGGGGCTGAAAAGCACTCCGCCGAGCCTAAAACCACTGCGTCGGGGCTGAAACCACTCCGCCGAGCCTGAAACCATTCCGTCGGGGCTGAAACCACTCCGCCGACATTAAGACCACTGCGCCAAGCCTAAAACCACTCCATCGGGGCTGAAACCACGCCGCCGAGCCTGAAACCACTGCGTCGGGGCCGAAACCACTGCGCCGAGCCTGAAACCACCCCGTCGGGGCCGAAATCACTCTGCCGAGCCTAAAACAACTCCGTCAGGGCGAAAATCACTCCGCCAAGCCTAAAACCGCTGCGTCGGGGCTGAAACCACTCTGCCGGGGACAAAAAAACTCCGTCAGGGCCAAAACCACTCCATCAAGCCTAAAAACAGTGCGTCAGGGCTGAAACCAGTGCGTCTGGGCTGAAACCACTGCGCCTGGGCTGAAACCTCTCCGTCAGGCCTAAAACCACTCTGCCGAGCCTAAAAAAACTCCGACGGGGCCAAAATCACTCGGCTGACCTTAAAACCACTCCGTCGGGGCTGAAACCACTGTGCTGGGGCAGAAACTGCTCCGTCAGGCTTAAAAGCACTGTGTCACCCCGAAAACCACTCCGTCAGGGCTGAAACCACTCCGCCGACATTAAGACCACTGCGCCAAGCCTAAAACCACTCCGTCGGGGCCGAAACCACTCTGCCGAGCGTAAAACCACTGCGACGGGGCTGAAAGCACTCCATCAAGCCTAAAACCACTGCGTCAGGGCTGAAACCACTGTGTCAGGGCTGAAACCACTGCATCAGGACTAAAACCACTCCGTCAGGGCTGAAACCACTCCGTCGGGGCTGAAACCACTCCGCCGAGCCTAAAACCACTCCGTCGGGGCTGAAAGCACTCCGCCGAGCCTAAAACCACTCCGTCGGGGCTGAAAGCACTCCGCCGAGCCTAAAACCACTCCATCAGGGCCAAAACCACTCCGGCCAGCCTAAAACCACTCCATCGGGGCTGAAACCACTCCGCCAGGGCCAAAACCACTCACCTGACGTTGAAACCACTCCATCAAGCCTGAAACCACTGTGTCGGGGCTGAAACCACTCCGCCGAGCCTAAAACCACTCCGTCGGGGCTGAAACCACTGTGCCAGGACCAAAACCGCTGCGTCGGGGCTGAAACCACTCCGCCAGGGCCAAAACCCCTCGGCTGACGTTGAAACCACTCCATCAAGCCTGAAACCACTGTGTCGGGGCTGAAACCACTCCGCCAGCGCCAAAACCACTCGGCTGACATTAAAACCACTCCGCCAGCGCCAAAACCACTCGGCTGACCTTAAAACCACTCTGCCAAGCCTGAAAACCGCTCCGTCGGGGCCGAAACCACACCGTCGGGGCCGAAAGTACTGTGCCGAGCCTAAAAACACTCCGCTGAGCGTAAAAACACTTTGTCGGGGCTGAAACCACTCTGCCGAGCCTAAAACAACTCCCTCAGGGCCAAAACCACTCCACCAAGCCGAAAAGCACTCCGTCAGGGCTAAAACTGACCGGCCAGGGCGAAAACCACTGCGTCAGGCCTAAAACCACTCCGCCGAGCCTAAAGCCACTGCGTCGGGGCGGAAACCACTGTGCCAGGACCAAAACCACTCCGTCGGGGCAGAAACCACTCCGTCAGGCTGAAAAGCACTGTGTCAGGCCGAAAACCACTCCACCAGGGCCAAAACCAATCAGTCGGGGCTGAAAGCGTTCCACCAGGGCCAAAACCACTCCGCCGACATTAAAAACACTGCGCCAAGCCTAAAACCACTCCATCGGGGCTGAAAAGCACTCCGCCGAGCCTAAAACCACTGCGTCGGGGCTGAAACCACTCCGCCGAGCCTAAAACCACTCCGTCGGGGCTGCAACCACTGTGCCAGGACCAAAACCGCTGCGTCGGGGCTGAAACCACTCTGCCAGGGCCAAAACCCCTCGGCTGACGTTGAAACCACTCCATCAAGCCTGAAACCACTGTGTCGGGGCTGAAACCACTCCGCCAGCGCCAAAACCACTCGGCTGACATTAAAACCACTCCGCCAGCGCCAAAACCACTCGGCTGACCTTAAAACCACTCTGCCAAGCCTGAAAACCGCTCCGTCGGGGCCGAAACCACACCGTCGGGGCCGAAAGTACTGTGCCGAGCCTAAAAACACTCCGCCGAGCGTAAAAACACTTTGTCGGGGCTGAAACCACTCTGCCGAGCCTAAAACAACTCCCTCAGGGCCAAAACCACTCCACCAAGCCGAAAAGCACTCCGTCAGGGCTAAAACTGACCGGCCAGGGCGAAAACCACTGCGTCAGGCCTAAAACCACTCCGCCGAGCCTAAAGCCACTGCGTCGGGGCGGAAACCACTGTGCCAGGACCAAAACCACTCCGTCGGGGCAGAAACCACTCCGTCAGGCTGAAAAGCACTGTGTCAGGCCGAAAACCACTCCACCAGGGCCAAAACCAATCAGTCGGGGCTGAAAGCGTTCCACCAGGGCCAAAACCACTCCGCCGACATTAAAAACACTGCGCCAAGCCTAAAACCACTCCATCGGGGCTGAAACCACGCCGCCGAGCCTGAAACCACTGCGTCGGGGTTGAAACCACTGCGCCGAGCCTGAAACCACCCCGTCGGGGCCGAAATCACTCTGCCGAGCCTAAAACAACTCCGTCAGGGCGAAAATCACTCCGCCAAGCCTAAAACCGCTGCGTCGGGGCTGAAACCACTCTGCCGGGGACAAAAAAACTCCGTCAGGGCCAAAACCACTCCATCAAGCCTAAAAACAGTGCGTCAGGGCTGAAACCAGTGCGTCTGGGCTGAAACCACTGCGCCTGGGCTGAAACCTCTCCGTCAGGCCTAAAACCACTCTGCCGAGCCTAAAAAAACTCCGACGGGGCCAAAATCACTCGGCTGACCTTAAAACCACTCCGTCGGGGCTGAAACCACTGTGCTGGGGCAGAAACTGCTCCGTCAGGCTTAAAAGCACTGTGTCACCCCGAAAACCACTCCGTCAGGGCTGAAACCACTCCGCCGACATTAAGACCACTGCGCCAAGCCTAAAACCACTGCGTCGGGGCTGAAACCACTCCGCCAAGCATAAAACCTCTCTGTCGGGGCTGAAACCACTCCGCCAAGCCTAAAACCACTGCGTCGGGGCTGAAACCACTGCATCAGGCCTAAAACAACTCCGTCAGGGCTGAAACCACTCCACCAGTGCTGAAACCACTCCGCCGAGCCTAAAACCACTCCGTCGGGGCTGAAAGCACTCCGCCAGGGCCAAAACCACTCGGCTGACATTAAGACCACTCCACCGAGCCTAAAACCACTGCGTCGGGGCTGAAACCACTCCGCCAAGCCTAAAACCACTCCGTCGGGGCTGAAACCACTCCGCCGAGCCTAAAACCACTGCGTCGGGGCTGAAACCACTCCATCAGGCCTAAAACAACTCCGTCAGGGCCAAAACCACTCCGTCAGGGCCAAAACCACTCCGGCAAGCCTAAAACCATTCCATCGAGGCTGAAACCACTCCGCCAGGGCCAATACCACTCGGCTGACCTTAAAACCACTCCGCCAAGCCTAAAACCACTGCGTCGGGGCTGAAACCACTCCATCAGGCCTAAAACAACTCCGTCAGGGCCAAAACCACTCCGTCAGGGCCAAAACCACTCTGGCAAGCCTAAAACCATTCCATCGAGGCTGAAACCACTCCGCCAGGGCCAATACCACTCGGCTGACCTTAAAACCACTCCGTTGGGGCTGAAACCACTGTGCTGGGGCAGAAACTGCTCCGTCAGGCTTAAAAGCACTGTGTCACCCCGAAAACCACTGCGTCAGGGCTGAAACCACTCCGTCAAGCCTAAAACCACTGCGTCGGGGCTGAAACCACTCCGCCAAGCCTAAAACCACTGCGTCGGGGCTGAAACCACTCCGCCAAGCCTAAAACCACTGCGTTGGGGCTGAAACCACTCCGCCAAGCCTAAAACAACTCCGTCAGGGCCAAAACCACTCCACCAGTGCTGAAACCACTCCACCGAGCCTAAAACCACTGCGTCGGGGCTGAAACCACTCTGCCAAGCCTAAAACCACTCCGTCGGGGCTGAAACCACTCCGCCGAGCCTAAAACCACTGCGTCGGGGCTGAAACCACTCCATCAGGCCTAAAACAACTCCGTCGGGGCTGAAACCACTCCGCCAGGGCCAAAACCACTCACCTGACGTTGAAACCACTCCATCAAGCCTGAAACCACTGTGTCGGGGCTGAAAGCACTCCATAAAGCCTTAAAACCACTCCGTCGGGGCTGAAACCACTGTGCTGGGGAGGAAACTGCTCCGTCAGGCTGAAAAGCACTGTGTCAGGCCGAAAACCACTGCGTCGGGGCTAAAACCACTCCGCCGACATTAAGACCACTGCGCCAAGCCTAAAACCACTCCATCGGGGCTGAAACCACTCCGCTGAGCCTAAAACCACTGCGTCGGGGCTGAAACCACTCCGCCGAGCCTAAAACTACTCCATCGGGGCCAAAACCACTCCGCCGAGCCTGAAACCACCCCGTCGGGGCCGAAACCACTCTGCCGAGCGTAAAACCACTGCGACGGGGCTGAAAGCACTCCATCAAGCCTAAAACCACTGCGTCAGGGCTGAAACCACTGTGTCAGGGCTGAAACCACTGCATCAGGACTAAAACCACTCCGTCAGGGCTGAAACCACTCCGTCGGGGCTGAAACCACTCCGTCGGGGCTGAAACCACTCCGCCGAGCCTAAAACCACTCCGTCGGGGCTGAAAGCACTCCGCCGAGCCTAAAACCACTCCGTCGGGGCTGAAAGCACTCCGCCGAGCCTAAAACCACTCCGTCGGGGCTGAAAGCACTCCGCCGAGCCTAAAACCACTCCATCAGGGCCAAAACCACTCCGGCCAGCCTAAAACCACTCCATCGGGGCTGAAACCACTCCGCCAGGGCCAAAACCACTCACCTGACGTTGAAACCACTCCATCAAGCCTGAAACCACTGTGTCGGGGCTGAAACCACTCCGCCGAGCCTAAAACCACTCCGTCGGGGCTGAAACCACTGTGCCAGGACCAAAACCGCTGCGTCGGGGCTGAAACCACTCCGCCAGGGCCAAAACCCCTCGGCTGACGTTGAAACCACTCCATCAAGCCTAAAACCACTGTGTCGGGGCTGAAACCACTCCGCCAGCGCCAAAACCACTCGGCTGACATTAAAACCACTCCGCCAGCGCCAAAACCACTCGGCTGACCTTAAAACCACTCTGCCAAGCCTGAAAACCGCTCCGTCGGGGCCGAAACCACACCGTCGGGGCCGAAAGTACTGTGCCGAGCCTAAAAACACTCCGCCGAGCGTAAAAACACTTTGTCGGGGCTGAAACCACTCTGCCGAGCCTAAAACAACTCCCTCAGGGCCAAAACCACTCCACCAAGCTGAAAAGCACTCCGTCAGGGCTAAAACTGACCGGCCAGGGCGAAAACCACTGCGTCAGGCCTAAAACCACTCCGCCGAGCCTAAAGCCACTGCGTCGGGGCGGAAACCACTGTGCCAGGACCAAAACCACTCCGTCGGGGCAGAAACCACTCCGTCAGGCTGAAAAGCACTGTGTCAGGCCGAAAACCACTCCACCAGGGCCAAAACCAATCAGTCGGGGCTGAAAGCGTTCCACCAGGGCCAAAACCACTCCGCCGACATTAAAAACACTGCGCCAAGCCTAAAACCACTCCATCGGGGCTGAAAAGCACTCCGCCGAGCCTAAAACCACTGCGTCGGGGCTGAAACCACTCCGCCGAGCCTAAAACCACTGCGTCGGGGCTGAAACCACTGTGCCAGGACCAAAACCGCTGCGTCGGGGCTGAAACCACTCCGCCAGGGCCAAAACCCCTCGGCTGACGTTGAAACCACTCCATCAAGCCTAAAACCACTGTGTCGGGGTTGAAACCACTCCGCCGAGCCTAAAACCACTCCGTCGGGGCCGAAAAAACTCCGCCGAGCCTGAAACCACTGCGTCGGGGCCGAAACCACTGCGCCGAGCCTGAAACCACCCCGTCGGGGCCGAAATCACTCTGCCGAGCCTAAAACAACTCCGTCAGGGCGAAAATCACTCCGCCAAGCCTAAAACCGCTGCGTCGGGGCTGAAACCACTCTGCCGGGGACAAAAAAACTCCGTCAGGGCCAAAACCACTCCATCAAGCCTAAAAACAGTGCGTCAGGGCTGAAACCAGTGCGTCTGGGCTGAAACCACTGCGCCTGGGCTGAAACCTCTCCGTCAGGCCTAAAACCACTCTGCCGAGCCTAAAAAAACTCCGACGGGGCCAAAATCACTCGGCTGACCTTAAAACCACTCCGTCGGGGCTGAAACCACTGTGCTGGGGCAGAAACTGCTCCGTCAGGCTTAAAAGCACTGTGTCACCCCGAAAACCACTCCGTCAGGGCTGAAACCACTCCGCCGACATTAAGACCACTGCGCCAAGCCTAAAACCACTCCGTCGGGGCCGAAACCACTCTGCCGAGCGTAAAACCACTGCGACGGGGCTGAAAGCACTCCATCAAGCCTAAAACCACTGCGTCAGGGCTGAAACCACTGTGTCAGGGCTGAAACCACTGCATCAGGACTAAAACCACTCCGTCAGGGCTGAAACCACTCCGTCGGGGCTGAAACCACTCCGCCGAGCCTAAAACCACTCCGTCGGGGCTGAAAGCACTCCGCCGAGCCTAAAACCACTCCGTCGGGGCTGAAAGCACTCCGCCGAGCCTAAAACCACTCCATCAGGGCCAAAACCACTCCGGCCAGCCTAAAACCACTCCATCGGGGCTGAAACCACTCCGCCAGGGCCAAAACCACTCACCTGACGTTGAAACCACTCCATCAAGCCTGAAACCACTGTGTCGGGGCTGAAACCACTCCGCCGAGCCTAAAACCACTCCGTCGGGGCTGAAACCACTGTGCCAGGACCAAAACCGCTGCGTCGGGGCTGAAACCACTCCGCCAGGGCCAAAACCCCTCGGCTGACGTTGAAACCACTCCATCAAGCCTGAAACCACTGTGTCGGGGCTGAAACCACTCCGCCAGCGCCAAAACCACTCGGCTGACATTAAAACCACTCCGCCAGCGCCAAAACCACTCGGCTGACCTTAAAACCACTCTGCCAAGCCTGAAAACCGCTCCGTCGGGGCCGAAACCACACCGTCGGGGCCGAAAGTACTGTGCCGAGCCTAAAAACACTCCGCCGAGCGTAAAAACACTTTGTCGGGGCTGAAACCACTCTGCCGAGCCTAAAACAACTCCCTCAGGGCCAAAACCACTCCACCAAGCCGAAAAGCACTCCGTCAGGGCTAAAACTGACCGGCCAGGGCGAAAACCACTGCGTCAGGCCTAAAACCACTCCGCCGAGCCTAAAGCCACTGCGTCGGGGCGGAAACCACTGTGCCAGGACCAAAACCACTCCGTCGGGGCAGAAACCACTCCGTCAGGCTGAAAAGCACTGTGTCAGGCCGAAAACCACTCCACCAGGGCCAAAACCAATCAGTCGGGGCTGAAAGCGTTCCACCAGGGCCAAAACCACTCCGCCGACATTAAAAACACTGCGCCAAGCCTAAAACCACTCCATCGGGGCTGAAAAGCACTCCGCCGAGCCTAAAACCACTGCGTCGGGGCTGAAACCACTCCGCCGAGCCTAAAACCACTCCGTCGGGGCTGAAACCACTGTGCCAGGACCAAAACCGCTGCGTCGGGGCTGAAACCACTCTGCCAGGGCCAAAACCCCTCGGCTGACGTTGAAACCACTCCATCAAGCCTGAAACCACTGTGTCGGGGCTGAAACCACTCCGCCAGCGCCAAAACCACTCGGCTGACATTAAAACCACTCCGCCAGCGCCAAAACCACTCGGCTGACCTTAAAACCACTCTGCCAAGCCTGAAAACCGCTCCGTCGGGGCCGAAACCACACCGTCGGGGCCGAAAGTACTGTGCCGAGCCTAAAAACACTCCGCCGAGCGTAAAAACACTTTGTCGGGGCTGAAACCACTCTGCCGAGCCTAAAACAACTCCCTCAGGGCCAAAACCACTCCACCAAGCCGAAAAGCACTCCGTCAGGGCTAAAACTGACCGGCCAGGGCGAAAACCACTGCGTCAGGCCTAAAACCACTCCGCCGAGCCTAAAGCCACTGCGTCGGGGCGGAAACCACTGTGCCAGGACCAAAACCACTCCGTCGGGGCAGAAACCACTCCGTCAGGCTGAAAAGCACTGTGTCAGGCCGAAAACCACTCCACCAGGGCCAAAACCAATCAGTCGGGGCTGAAAGCGTTCCACCAGGGCCAAAACCACTCCGCCGACATTAAAAACACTGCGCCAAGCCTAAAACCACTCCATCGGGGCTGAAAAGCACTCCGCCGAGCCTGAAACCATTCCGTCAGGGCTGAAACCACTCCGCCGAGCCTAAAACCACTGCGTCGGGGCTGAAACCACTGTGCCAGGACCAAAACCGCTGCGTCGGGGCTGAAACCACTCTGCCAGGGCCAAAACCCCTCGGCTGACGTTGAAACCACTCCATCAAGCCTAAAACCACTGTGTCGGGGCTGAAACCACTCCGCCAGCGCCAAAACCACTCGGCTGACATTAAAACCACTCCGCCAGCGCCAAAACCACTCGGCTGACCTTAAAACCACTCTGCCAAGCCTGAAAACCGCTCCGTCGGGGCCGAAACCACACCGTCGGGGCCGAAAGTACTGTGCCGAGCCTAAAAACACTCCGCCGAGCGTAAAAACACTTTGTTGGGGCTGAAACCACTCTGCCGAGCCTAAAACAACTCCCTCAGGGCCAAAACCACTCCACCAAGCCGAAAAGCACTCCGTCAGGGCTAAAACTGACCGGCCAGGGCGAAAACCACTGCGTCAGGCCTAAAACCACTCCGCCGAGCCTAAAGCCACTGCGTCGGGGCGGAAACCACTGTGCCAGGACCAAAACCACTCCGTCGGGGCAGAAACCACTCCGTCAGGCTGAAAAGCACTGTGTCAGGCCGAAAACCACTCCACCAGGGCCAAAACCAATCAGTCGGGGCTGAAAGCGTTCCACCAGGGCCAAAACCACTCCGCCGACATTAAAAACACTGCGCCAAGCCTAAAACCACTCCATCGGGGCTGAAAAGCACTCCGCCGAGCCTAAAACCACTGCGTCGGGGCTGAAACCACTCCGCCGAGCCTAAAACCACTGCGTCGGGGCTGAAACCACTGTGCCAGGACCAAAACCGCTGCGTCGGGGCTGAAACCACTCCGCCAGGGCCAAAACCCCTCGGCTGACGTTGAAACCACTCCATCAAGCCTAAAACGACTGTGTCGGGGCGGAAACCACTCCGCCGAGCCTAAAACCACTGCGTCGGGGCGGAAACCACTCCATCAAGCCTAAAACCACTGCGTCGGGGCTGAAACCACTCCGCCGAGCCTAAAACCACTGCGTCGGGGCTGAAACCACTGTGCCAGGACCAAAACCGCTGCGTCGGGGCTGAAACCACTCCGCCAGGGCCAAAACCCCTCGGCTGACGTTGAAACCACTCCATCAAGCCTGAAACCACTGTGTCGGGGCTGAAACCACTCCGCCAGCGCCAAAACCACTCGGCTGACATTAAAACCACTCCGCCAGCGCCAAAACCACTCGGCTGACCTTAAAACCACTCTGCCAAGCCTGAAAACCGCTCCGTCGGGGCCGAAACCACACCGTCGGGGCCGAAAGTACTGTGCCGAGCCTAAAAACACTCCGCCGAGCGTAAAAACACTTTGTCGGGGCTGAAACCACTCTGCCGAGCCTAAAACAACTCCCTCAGGGCCAAAACCACTCCACCAAGCTGAAAAGCACTCCGTCAGGGCTAAAATTGACCGGCCAGGGCGAAAACCACTGCGTCAGGCCTAAAACCACTCCGCCGAGCCTAAAGCCACTGCGTCGGGGCGGAAACCACTGTGCCAGGACCAAAACCACTCCGTCGGGGCAGAAACCACTCCGTCAGGCTGAAAAGCACTGTGTCAGGCCGAAAACCACTCCACCAGGGCCAAAACCAATCAGTCGGGGCTGAAAGCGTTCCACCAGGGCCAAAACCACTCCGCCGACATTAAAAACACTGCGCCAAGCCTAAAACCACTCCATCGGGGCTGAAAAGCACTCCGCCGAGCCTAAAACCACTGCGTCGGGGCTGAAACCACTCCGCCGAGCCTAAAACCACTGCGTCGGGGCTGAAACCACTGTGCCAGGACCAAAACCGCTGCGTCGGGGCTGAAACCACTCCGCCAGGGCCAAAACCCCTCGGCTGACGTTGAAACCACTCCATCAAGCCTGAAACCACTGTGTCGGGGCTGAAACCACTCCGCCAGCGCCAAAACCACTCGGCTGACATTAAAACCACTCCGCCAGCGCCAAAACCACTCGGCTGACCTTAAAACCACTCTGCCAAGCCTGAAAACCGCTCCGTCGGGGCCGAAACCACACCGTCGGGGCCGAAAGTACTGTGCCGAGCCTAAAAACACTCCGCCGAGCGTAAAAACACTTTGTTGGGGCTGAAACCACTCTGCCGAGCCTAAAACAACTCCCTCAGGGCCAAAACCACTCCACCAAGCCGAAAAGCACTCCGTCAGGGCTAAAACTGACCGGCCAGGGCGAAAACCACTGCGTCAGGCCTAAAACCACTCCGCCGAGCCTAAAGCCACTGCGTCGGGGCGGAAACCACTGTGCCAGGACCAAAACCACTCCGTCGGGGCAGAAACCACTCCGTCAGGCTGAAAAGCACTGTGTCAGGCCGAAAACCACTCCACCAGGGCCAAAACCAATCAGTCGGGGCTGAAAGCGTTCCACCAGGGCCAAAACCACTCCGCCGACATTAAAAACACTGCGCCAAGCCTAAAACCACTCCATCGGGGCTGAAAAGCACTCCGCCGAGCCTAAAACCACTGCGTCGGGGCTGAAACCACTCCGCCGAGCCTGAAACCATTCCGTCGGGGCTGAAACCACTCCGCCGACATTAAGACCACTGCGCCAAGCCTAAAACCACTCCATCGGGGCTGAAACCACGCCGCCGAGCCTGAAACCACTGCGTCGGGGCCGAAACCACTCCGCCGAGCCTGAAGCCACCCCGTCGGGGCCGAAATCACTCTGCCGAGCCTAAAACAACTCCGTCAGGGCGAAAATCACTCCGCCAAGCCTAAAACCGCTGCGTCGGGGCTGAAACCACTCTGCCGGGGACAAAAAAACTCCGTCAGGGCCAAAACCACTCCATCAAGCCTAAAAACAGTGCGTCAGGGCTGAAACCAGTGCGTCTGGGCTGAAACCACTGCGCCTGGGCTGAAACCTCTCCGTCAGGCCTAAAACCACTCTGCCGAGCCTAAAAAAACTCCGACGGGGCCAAAATCACTCGGCTGACCTTAAAACCACTCCGTCGGGGCTGAAACCACTGTGCTGGGGCAGAAACTGCTCCGTCAGGCTTAAAAGCACTGTGTCACCCCGAAAACCACTCCGTCAGGGCTGAAACCACTCCGCCGACATTAAGACCACTGCGCCAAGCCTAAAACCACTGTGCTGGGGCTGAAACCACTCCGCCGAGCCTAAAACCTCTCTGTCGGGGCTGAAACCACTCCGCCAAGCCTAAAACCACTGCGTCGGGGCTGAAACCACTGCATCAGGCCTAAAACAACTCCGTCAGGGCCAAAACCACTCCACCAGTGCTGAAACCACTCCGCCGAGCCTAAAACCACTGCGTCGGGGCTGAAAGCATTCCGCCAGGGCCAAAACCACTCGGCTGACATTAAGACCACTCCACCGAGCCTAAAACCACTGCGTCGGGGCTGAAACCACTCCGCCGAGCCTAAAACCACTCCGTCGGGGCTGAAACCACTCCGCCGAGCCTAAAACCACTGCGTCGGGGCTGAAACCACTCCATCAGGCCTAAAACAACTCCGTCAGGGCCAAAACCACTCCGTCAGGGCCAAAACCACTCCGGCAAGCCTAAAACCATTCCATCGAGGCTGAAACCACTCCGCCAGGGCCAATACCACTCGACTGACCTTAAAACCACTCCGCCAAGCCTAAAACCACTCCGCCAAGCCTAAAACCACTGCGTCGGGGCTGAAACCACTCCATCAGGCCTAAAACAACTCCGTCAGGGCCAAAACCACTCCGTCAGGGCCAAAACCACTCTGGCAAGCCTAAAACCATTCCATCGAGGCTGAAACCACTCCGCCGGGGCCAATACCACTATGCTGACCTTAAAACCACTCCGTTGGGGCTGAAACCACTGTGCTGGGGCAGAAACTGCTCCGTCAGGCTTAAAAGCACTGTGTCACCCCGAAAACCACTGCGTCAGGGCTGAAACCACTCCGTCAAGCCTAAAACCACTGCGTCGGGGCTGAAACCACTCCGCCAAGCCTAAAACCACTGCGTCGGGGCTGAAACCACTCCGCCAGGGCCAAAACCACTCACCTGACGTTGAAACCACTCCATCAAGCCTGAAACCACTGTGTCGGGGCTGAAAGCACTCCATAAAGCCTTAAAACCACTCCGTCGGGGCTGAAACCACTGTGCTGGGGAGGAAACTGCTCCGTCAGGCTGAAAAGCACTGTGTCAGGCCGAAAACCACTGCGTCGGGGCTAAAACCACTCCGCCGACATTAAGACCACTCCGCTGAGCCTAAAACCACTGCGTCGGGGCCGAAACCACTCCGCTGAGCCTAAAACCACTGCGTCGGGGCCGAAACCACTCCGCCGAGCCTAAAACTACTCCGTCGGGGCCGAAACCACTCCGCCGAGCCTAAAACCACCGCGTCGGGGCCGAAACCACTCCGCCGAGCCTAAAACCACCGCGTCGGGGCCGAAACCACTCCGCCGAGCCTAAAACCACCGCGTCGGGGCCGAAACCACTCCGCCGAGCCTAAAACCACCGCGTCGGGGCCGAAACCACCGCGACGGGGCCGAAACCACCGCGACGGGGCCGAAACCACTCCGCCGAGCCTAAAACCACCGCGTCGGGGCCGAAACCACTCCGCCGAGCCTAAAACCACCGCGACGGGGCCGAAACCACTCCGCCGAGCCTAAAACCACCGCGACGGGGCCGAAACCACTCCGCCGAGCCTAAAACCACCGCGTCGGGGCCGAAACCACTCCGCCGAGCCTAAAACCACCGCGACGGGGCCGAAACCACTCCGCCGAGCCTAAAACCACCGCGACGGGGCCGAAACCACTCCGCCGAGCCTGAAACCACCGCGACGGGGCCGAAACCACTCCGCCGAGCCTGAAACCACCGCGACGGGGCCGAAACCACTCCGCCGAGCCTGAAACCACCGCGACGGGGCCGAAACCACCGCGACGGGGCCGAAACCACCGCGACGGGGCCGAAACCACCGCGACGGGGCCGAAACCACCGCGACGGGGCCGAAACCACCGCGACGGGGCCGAAACCACCGCGACGGGGCCGAAACCACCGCGACGGGGCCGAAACCACCGCGACGGGGCCGAAACCACCGCGACGGGGCCGAAACCACCGCGACGGGGCCGAAACCACCGCGACGGGGCCGAAACCACCGCGACGGGGCCGAAACCACCGCGACGGGGCCGAAACCACCGCGTCGGGGCCGAAACCACCGCGTCGGGGCCGAAACCACCGCGTCGGGGCCGAAACCACCGCGTCGGGGCCGAAACCACCGCGTCGGGGCCGAAACCACCGCGTCGGGGCCGAAACCACCGCGTCGGGGCCGAAACCACTCCGTCGGGGCCGAAACCACTCCGTCGGGGCCGAAACCACTCCGTCGGGGCCGAAACCACTCCGTCGGGGCCGAAACCACTCCGTCGGGGCCGAAACCACTGCGTCGGGGCCGAAACCACTGCGTCGGGGCCGAAACCACTGCGTCGGGGCCGAAAGCACTGCGTCGGGGCCGAAAGCACTCCGTCGGGGCCGAAAGCACTCCGTCGGGGCTGAAAGCACTCCGTCGGGGCTGAAAGCACTCCGTCGGGGCTGAAAGCACTCCGTCGGGGCCAAAACCACTCCGGCCAGCCTAAAACCACTCCATCGGGGCTGAAACCACTCCGCCAGGGCCAAAACCACTCACCTGACGTTGAAACCACTCCATCAAGCCTGAAACCACTGTGTCGGGGCTGAAACCACTCCGCCGAGCCTAAAACCACTCCGTCGGGGCTGAAACCACTGTGCCAGGACCAAAACCGCTGCGTCGGGACTGAAACCACTCCGCCAGGGCCAAAACCCCTCGGCTGACGTTGAAACCACTCCATCAAGCCTGAAACCACTGTGTCGGGGCTGAAACCACTCCGCCAGCGCCAAAACCACTCGGCTGACATTAAAACCACTCCGCCAGCGCCAAAACCACTCGGCTGACCTTAAAACCACTCTGCCAAGCCTGAAAACCGCTCCGTCGGGGCCGAAACCACACCGTCGGGGCCGAAAGTACTGTGCCGAGCCTAAAAACACTCCGCCGAGCGTAAAAACACTTTGTCGGGGCTGAAACCACTCTGCCGAGCCTAAAACAACTCCCTCAGGGCCAAAACCACTCCACCAAGCCGAAAAGCACTCCGTCAGGGCTAAAACTGACCGGCCAGGGCGAAAACCACTGCGTCAGGCCTAAAACCACTCCGCCGAGCCTAAAGCCACTGCGTCGGGGCGGAAACCACTGTGCCAGGACCAAAACCACTCCGTCGGGGCAGAAACCACTCCGTCAGGCTGAAAAGCACTGTGTCAGGCCGAAAACCACTCCACCAGGGCCAAAACCAATCAGTCGGGGCTGAAAGCGTTCCACCAGGGCCAAAACCACTCCGCCGACATTAAAAACACTGCGCCAAGCCTAAAACCACTCCATCGGGGCTGAAAAGCACTCCGCCGAGCCTAAAACCACTGCGTCGGGGCTGAAACCACTCCGCCGAGCCTAAAACCACTGCGTCGGGGCTGCAACCACTGTGCCAGGACCAAAACCGCTGCGTCGGGGCTGAAACCACTCTGCCAGGGCCAAAACCCCTCGGCTGACGTTGAAACCACTCCATCAAGCCTGAAACCACTGTGTCGGGGCTGAAACCACTCCGCCAGCGCCAAAACCACTCGGCTGACATTAAAACCACTCCGCCAGCGCCAAAACCACTCGGCTGACCTTAAAACCACTCTGCCAAGCCTGAAAACCGCTCCGTCGGGGCCGAAACCACACCGTCGGGGCCGAAAGTACTGTGCCGAGCCTAAAAACACTCCGCCGAGCGTAAAAACACTTTGTCGGGGCTGAAACCACTCTGCCGAGCCTAAAACAACTCCCTCAGGGCCAAAACCACTCCACCAAGCCGAAAAGCACTCCGTCAGGGCTAAAACTGACCAGCCAGGGCGAAAACCACTGCGTCAGGCCTAAAACCACTCCGCCGAGCCTAAAGCCACTGCGTCGGGGCGGAAACCACTGTGCCAGGACCAAAACCACTCCGTCGGGGCAGAAACCACTCCGTCAGGCTGAAAAGCACTGTGTCAGGCCGAAAACCACTCCACCAGGGCCAAAACCAATCAGTCGGGGCTGAAAGCGTTCCACCAGGGCCAAAACCACTCCGCCGACATTAAAAACACTGCGCCAAGCCTAAAACCACTCCATCGGGGCTGAAAAGCACTCCGCCGAGCCTAAAACCACTGCGTCGGGGCTGAAACCACTCCGCCGAGCCTAAAACCACTCCGTCGGGGCTGAAACCACTGTGCCAGGACCAAAACCGCTGCGTCGGGGCTGAAACCACTCCGCCAGGGCCAAAACCCCTCGGCTGACGTTGAAACCACTCCATCAAGCCTGAAACCACTGTGTCGGGGCTGAAACCACTCCGCCAGCGCCAAAACCACTCGGCTGACATTAAAACCACTCCGCCAGCGCCAAAACCACTCGGCTGACCTTAAAACCACTCTGCCAAGCCTGAAAACCGCTCCGTCGGGGCCGAAACCACACCGTCGGGGCCGAAAGTACTGTGCCGAGCCTAAAAACACTCCGCCGAGCGTAAAAACACTTTGTCGGGGCTGAAACCACTCTGCCGAGCCTAAAACAACTCCCTCAGGGCCAAAACCACTCCACCAAGCCGAAAAGCACTCCGTCAGGGCTAAAACTGACCGGCCAGGGCGAAAACCACTGCGTCAGGCCTAAAACCACTCCGCCGAGCCTAAAGCCACTGCGTCGGGGCGGAAACCACTGTGCCAGGACCAAAACCACTCCGTCGGGGCAGAAACCACTCCGTCAGGCTGAAAAGCACTGTGTCAGGCCGAAAACCACTCCACCAGGGCCAAAACCAATCAGTCGGGGCTGAAAGCGTTCCACCAGGGCCAAAACCACTCCGCCGACATTAAAAACACTGCGCCAAGCCTAAAACCACTCCATCGGGGCTGAAACCACGCCGCCGAGCCTGAAACCACTGCGTCGGGGTTGAAACCACTGCGCCGAGCCTGAAACCACCCCGTCGGGGCCGAAATCACTCTGCCGAGCCTAAAACAACTCCGTCAGGGCGAAAATCACTCCGCCAAGCCTAAAACCGCTGCGTCGGGGCTGAAACCACTCTGCCGGGGACAAAAAAACTCCGTCAGGGCCAAAACCACTCCATCAAGCCTAAAAACAGTGCGTCAGGGCTGAAACCAGTGCGTCTGGGCTGAAACCACTGCGCCGAGCCTGAAACCTCTCCGTCAGGCCTAAAACCACTCTGCCGAGCCTAAAAAAACTCCGACGGGGCCAAAATCACTCGGCTGACCTTAAAACCACTCCGTCGGGGCTGAAACCACTGTGCTGGGGCAGAAACTGCTCCGTCAGGCTTAAAAGCACTGTGTCACCCCGAAAACCACTCCGTCAGGGCTGAAACCACTCCGCCGACATTAAGACCACTGCGCCAAGCCTAAAACCACTGCGTCGGGGCTGAAACCACTCCGCCGAGCCTAAAACCACTGCGTCGGGGCTGCAACCACTGTGCCAGGACCAAAACCGCTGCGTCGGGGCTGAAACCACTCTGCCAGGGCCAAAACCCCTCGGCTGACGTTGAAACCACTCCATCAAGCCTGAAACCACTGTGTCGGGGCTGAAACCACTCCGCCAGCGCCAAAACCACTCGGCTGACATTAAAACCACTCCGCCAGCGCCAAAACCACTCGGCTGACCTTAAAACCACTCTGCCAAGCCTGAAAACCGCTCCGTCGGGGCCGAAACCACACCGTCGGGGCCGAAAGTACTGTGCCGAGCCTAAAAACACTCCGCCGAGCGTAAAAACACTTTGTCGGGGCTGAAACCACTCTGCCGAGCCTAAAACAACTCCCTCAGGGCCAAAACCACTCCACCAAGCCGAAAAGCACTCCGTCAGGGCTAAAACTGACCAGCCAGGGCGAAAACCACTGCGTCAGGCCTAAAACCACTCCGCCGAGCCTAAAGCCACTGCGTCGGGGCGGAAACCACTGTGCCAGGACCAAAACCACTCCGTCGGGGCAGAAACCACTCCGTCAGGCTGAAAAGCACTGTGTCAGGCCGAAAACCACTCCACCAGGGCCAAAACCAATCAGTCGGGGCTGAAAGCGTTCCACCAGGGCCAAAACCACTCCGCCGACATTAAAAACACTGCGCCAAGCCTAAAACCACTCCATCGGGGCTGAAAAGCACTCCGCCGAGCCTAAAACCACTGCGTCGGGGCTGAAACCACTCCGCCGAGCCTAAAACCACTGCGTCGGGGCTGAAACCACTGTGCCAGGACCAAAACCGCTGCGTCGGGGCTGAAACCACTCCGCCAGGGCCAAAACCCCTCGGCTGACGTTGAAACCACTCCATCAAGCCTGAAACCACTGTGTCGGGGCTGAAACCACTCCGCCAGCGCCAAAACCACTCGGCTGACATTAAAACCACTCCGCCAGCGCCAAAACCACTCGGCTGACCTTAAAACCACTCTGCCAAGCCTGAAAACCGCTCCGTCGGGGCCGAAACCACACCGTCGGGGCCGAAAGTACTGTGCCGAGCCTAAAAACACTCCGCCGAGCGTAAAAACACTTTGTCGGGGCTGAAACCACTCTGCCGAGCCTAAAACAACTCCCTCAGGGCCAAAACCACTCCACCAAGCCGAAAAGCACTCCGTCAGGGCTAAAACTGACCGGCCAGGGCGAAAACCACTGCGTCAGGCCTAAAACCACTCCGCCGAGCCTAAAGCCACTGCGTCGGGGCGGAAACCACTGTGCCAGGACCAAAACCACTCCGTCGGGGCAGAAACCACTCCGTCAGGCTGAAAAGCACTGTGTCAGGCCGAAAACCACTCCACCAGGGCCAAAACCAATCAGTCGGGGCTGAAAGCGTTCCACCAGGGCCAAAACCACTCCGCCGACATTAAAAACACTGCGCCAAGCCTAAAACCACTCCATCGGGGCTGAAACCACGCCGCCGAGCCTGAAACCACTGCGTCGGGGTTGAAACCACTGCGCCGAGCCTGAAACCACCCCGTCGGGGCCGAAATCACTCTGCCGAGCCTAAAACAACTCCGTCAGGGCGAAAATCACTCCGCCAAGCCTAAAACCGCTGCGTCGGGGCTGAAACCACTCTGCCGGGGACAAAAAAACTCCGTCAGGGCCAAAACCACTCCATCAAGCCTAAAAACAGTGCGTCAGGGCTGAAACCAGTGCGTCTGGGCTGAAACCACTGCGCCTGGGCTGAAACCTCTCCGTCAGGCCTAAAACCACTCTGCCGAGCCTAAAAAAACTCCGACGGGGCCAAAATCACTCGGCTGACCTTAAAACCACTCCGTCGGGGCTGAAACCACTGTGCTGGGGCAGAAACTGCTCCGTCAGGCTTAAAAGCACTGTGTCACCCCGAAAACCACTGCGTCAGGGCTGAAACCACTCCGCCGACATTAAGACCACTGCGCCAAGCCTAAAACCACTGCGTCGGGGCTGAAACCACTCCGCCGAGCCTAAAACCTCTCTGTCGGGGCTGAAACCACTCCGCCAAGCCTAAAACCACTGCGTCGGGGCTGAAACCACTGCATCAGGCCTAAAACAACTCCGTCAGGGCTGAAACCACTCCACCAGTGCTGAAACCACTCCGCCGAGCCTAAAACCACTCCGTCGGGGCTGAAAGCACTCCGCCAGGGCCAAAACCACTCGGCTGACATTAAGACCACTCCACCGAGCCTAAAACCACTGCGTCGGGGCTGAAACCACTCCGCCAAGCCTAAAACCACTCCGTCGGGGCTGAAACCACTCCGCCGAGCCTAAAACCACTGCGTCGGGGCTGAAACCACTCCATCAGGCCTAAAACAATTCCGTCAGGGCCAAAACCACTCCACCAGTGCTGAAACCACTCCGGCAAGCCTAAAACCATTCCATCGAGGCTGAAACCACTCCGCCAGGGCCAATACCACTCGGCTGACCTTAAAACCACTCCATCAAGCCTAAAACCACTGCGTCGGGGCTGAAACCACTCCATCAGGCCTAAAACAACTCCGTCAGGGCCAAAACCACTCCGTCAGGGCCAAAACCACTCTGGCAAGCCTAAAACCATTCCATCGAGGCTGAAACCACTCCGCCAGGGCCAATACCACTCGGCTGACCTTAAAACCACTCCGTTGGGGCTGAAACCACTGTGCTGGGGCAGAAACTGCTCCGTCAGGCTTAAAAGCACTGTGTCACCCCGAAAACCACTGCGTCAGGGCTGAAACCACTCCGTCAAGCCTAAAACCACTGCGTCGGGGCTGAAACCACTCCGCCAAGCCTAAAACCACTGCGTCGGGGCTGAAACCACTCCGCCAAGCCTAAAACCACTGCGTCGGGGCTGAAACCACTCCGCCAAGCCTAAAACAACTCCGTCAGGGCCAAAACCACTCCACCAGTGCTGAAACCACTCCACCGAGCCTAAAACCACTGCGTCGGGGCTGAAACCACTCTGCCAAGCCTAAAACCACTCCGTCGGGGCTGAAACCACTCCGCCGAGCCTAAAACCACTGCGTCGGGGCTGAAACCACTCCATCAGGCCTAAAACAACTCCGTCAGGGCCAAAACCACTCCGTCAGGGCCAAAACCACTCCGGCAAGCCTAAAACCACTCCATCGGGGCTGAAACCACTCCGCCAGGGCCAAAACCACTCGGCTGACCTTAAAACCACTCCATCAAGCCTAAAACCACTGCGTCGGAGCTGAAACCACTCCATCAAGCCTAAAACCACTCCGCCAAGCCTGAAACCACTCCGCCAAGCCTAAAACCACTCCGCCAAGCCTGAAACCACTCCGCCAAGCCTGAAACCACTCCGCCAAGCCTGAAACCACTCCGCCAAGCCTGAAACCACTCCGCCAAGCCTGAAACCACTCCGCCAAGCCTGAAACCACTCCGCCAAGCCTGAAACCACTCCGCCAAGCCTGAAACCACTCCGCCAAGCCTGAAACCACTCTGTGAGGGCCAAAACCACGCCGCCGAGCCTAAAAGCAGAGCGTCGGGGCTGAAACCGCTCCACCAAGCCTAAAACCACTCCATCAGGCCTAAAACCACTGCGTCGGGACTGAAACCACTCCGCCGAGCCTAAAACCACTGCGTCGGGGCTGAAACCACTGTGCCAGGACCAAAACCGCTGCGTCGGGGCTGAAACCACTCCGCCAGGGCCAAAACCCCTCGGCTGACGTTGAAACCACTCCATCAAGCCTAAAACGACTGTGTCGGGGCGGAAACCACTCCGCCGAGCCTAAAACCACTGCGTCGGGGCGGAAACCACTCCATCAGGCCTAAAACAACTCCGTGAGGGCCAAAACCACTCCACCAGTGCTGAAACCACCCCGTCGGGGCCGAAAACCACTCCGCCGAGCCTAAAACCACTGTGTCGGGGCTGAAAGCACTCCATCAAGCCTAAAACCACTGCGTCGGGGCTGAAACCACTCCATCAAGCCTAAAACCACTCCAGCAGTGCTGAAACCACTCCGCCGAGCCTAAAACTACTCCGTCGGGGCTGAAACCACTCCGCCAAGCCTGAAACCACCCCGTCGGGGCCGAAACCACTCTGCCGAGCGTAAAAGCACTGCGTCGGGGCTGAAAGCACTCCATCAAGCCTAAAACCACTGCGTCGGTGCTGAAACCACTGTGTCGGGGCTGAAACCACTGCATCAGGACTAAAACCACTGCGTCGGTGCTGAAACCACTGCGCCGGGGCTGAAACCACTGCATCAGGACTAAAACCACTCCGTCAGGGCCAAAACCACTCCAGCAGTGCTGAAACCACTCCGCCGAGCCTAAAACCACTGCGTCGGGGCTGCAACCACTCCGCCGAGCCTAAAACCACTCCGTCAGGGACAAAACCACTCCGGCAAGCCTAAAACCACTCCATCGGGGCTGAAACCACTCCGCCAGGGCCAAAACCACTCACCTGACGTTGAAACCACTCCATCAAGCCTGAAACCACTGTGTCGGGGCTGAAACCACTCCGCCGAGCCTAAAACCACTCCGTCGGGGCTGCAACCACTGTGCCAGGACCAAAACCGCTGCGTCGGGGCTGAAACCACTCCGCCAGGGCCAAAACCCCTCGGCTGACGTTGAAACCACTCCATCAAGCCTAAAACCACTGTGTCGGGGCTGAAACCACTCCGCCGAGCCTAAAACCACTGCGTCGGGGCCGAAACCACTCCGGCAAGCCTGAAACCACACGGACGAGGCCGAAACCACTCCGCTGAGGCTGAAACTACTCCGTCGGGCCTGAAACCACTGTGGCAGGACCGAAACGAATCCGTCCCGGATGAAACCACCCCGTCGGGGCTGAAACCACTCGGCTGACCTTCAAACCACTCCATAAAGCCTAAAACTACTCCGTTGGGGCTGAAACCACTGTGCTGGGGCGGAAACTGCTGCGTCAGGCTGAAAAGCACTGTGTCAGGCCGAAAACCACTCCACCAGGGCCAAAACCACTCTGCCGACATTAAGACCACTCTGCCAAGCCTAAAACCCCTCTGCCAAGCCTAAAACCACTCCGTCAGGACTAAAACCACTCCGCTGAGGCTAAAACCCCTCCGTCAGGGCGGAAACCACTGCGCCGAGCCTAAAACCACTCCGCTGAGCCTAAAGCCAATGCGTCGGGGCGGAAAGCACTGTGCCAAGACCAAAACCACTCCGTCGGGGCTGAAACCACTCCGTCAGGCTGAAAAGCACTGCGTCACGCTGAAAACCACTGCACCAGGGCCAAAACCACTCCGCCGACATTAAAACCACTGCGCCAAGCCTAAAACCACTCCGTCGGGGCTGAAATCACTCTGCCAAGCCTAAAACCACTCCGTCGGGGCCGAAACCACTCCGTCGGGGCTGAAACCACTCCGTCAGGGGGAAATCCACTCCATCAAGCCTAAAACCAGTGCGTCAGGGCTGAAACGACTCCGCGAGGGCCAAAACCATTCCGCTGACCTTAAAACCACTCCGTTGGGGCTGAAACCACTCCACCAAGCCTAAAACAACTCCGTCGGGGCCGAAACCACTGCGCCAAGCCTAAAACCACTCCGCCGGGGCTAAAACCACTCCGTCAGGGCCAAAACCACTCCGCAGAGCCTAAAACCACTGCGTCGGGGCTGAAACCACTCCGCCAAGCCTAAAACAACTCCGTCAGGGCCAAAACCACTCCACCAGTGCTGAAACCACTCCACCGAGCCTAAAACCACTGCGTCGGGGCTGAAACCACTCCGCCGAGCCTAAAACCACTCCGTCGGGGCTGAAACCACTCCGCCGAGCCTAAAACCACTGTGTCGGGGCTGAAACCACTGCATCAGGCCTAAAACAACTCCGTCAGGGCCAAAACCACTCCACCAGTGCTGAAACCACTCCGGCAAGCCTAAAACCACTCCATCGGGGCTGAAAGCACTCCGCCAGGGCCAAAACCACTCGGCTGACCTTAAAACCACTCCGCCGAGCCTAAAACCACTGCGTCGGAGCTGAAACCACTCCATCAGGCCTAAAACAACTCCGTCAGGGCCAAAACCACTCCGTCAGGGCCAAAACCACTCCGTCAGGGCCAAAACCACTCCGTCAGGGCCAAAACCACTCCGTCAGGGCCAAAACCATTCCATCGAGGCTGAAACCACTCCGCCAGGGCCAATACCACTCGGCTGACCTTAAAACCACTGCGCCAAGCCTAAAACCACTGCGTCGGGGCTGAAACCACTCCATCAGGCCTAAAACAACTCCGTCAGGGCCAAAACCACTCCGTCAGGGCCAAAACCACTCTGGCAAGCCTAAAACCATTCCATCGAGGCTGAAACCACTCCGCCAGGGCCAATACCACTATGCTGACCTTAAAACCACTCCGTTGGGGCTGAAACCACTGTGCTGGGGCAGAAACTGCTCCGTCAGGCTTAAAAGCACTGTGTCACCCCGAAAACCACTGCGTCAGGGCTGAAACCACTCCGCCAAGCCTAAAACCACTGCGTCGGGGCTGAAACCACTCCGCCAAGCCTAAAACCACTGCGTCGGGGCTGAAACCACTCCGCCAAGCCTAAAACAACTCCGTCAGGGCCAAAACCACTCCACCAGTGCTGAAACCACTCCACCGAGCCTAAAACCACTGCGTCGGGGCTGAAACCACTCTGCCAAGCCTAAAACCACTCCGTCGGGGCTGAAACCACTCCGCCGAGCCTAAAACCACTGCGTCGGGGCTGAAACCACTCCATCAGGCCTAAAACAACTCTGTCAGGGCCAAAACCACTCCGTCAGGGCCAAAACCACTCCGGCAAGCCTAAAACCACTCCATCGGGGCTGAAACCACTCCGCCAGGGCCAAAACCACTCGGCTGACCTTAAAACCACTCCATCAAGCCTAAAACCACTGCGTCGGAGCTGAAACCACTCCATCAAGCCTAAAACCTCTCTGTCGGGGCTGAAACCACTCCGCCAAGCCTGAAACCACTCCGCCAAGCCTGAAACCACTCCGCCAAGCCTGAAACCACTCCGCCAAGCCTGAAACCACTCCGCCAAGCCTGAAACCACTCTGTGAGGGCCAAAACCACGCCGCCGAGCCTAAAAGCAGAGCGTCGGGGCTGAAACCGCTCCACCAAGCCTAAAACCACTCCATCAGGCCTAAAACCACTGCGTCGGGACTGAAACCACTCCGCCGAGCCTAAAACCACTGCGTCGGGGCTGAAACCACTGTGCCAGGACCAAAACCGCTGCGTCGGGGCTGAAACCACTCCGCCAGGGCCAAAACCCCTCGGCTGACGTTGAAACCACTCCATCAAGCCTAAAACGACTGTGTCGGGGCGGAAACCACTCCGCCGAGCCTAAAACCACTGCGTCGGGGCGGAAACCACTCCATCAGGCCTAAAACAACTCCGTGAGGGCCAAAACCACTCCACCAGTGCTGAAACCACCCCGTCGGGGCCGAAAACCACTCCGCCGAGCCTAAAACCACTGTGTCGGGGCTGAAAGCACTCCATCAAGCCTAAAACCGCTGCGTCGGGGCTGAAACCACTCCATCAAGCCTAAAACCGCTGCGTCGGGGCTGAAACCACTCCGCCGAGCCTAAAACTACTCCGTCGGGGCTGAAACCACTCCGCCAAGCCTGAAACCACCCCGTCGGGGCCGAAACCACTCTGCCGAGCGTAAAAGCACTGCGTCGGGGCTGAAAGCACTCCATCAAGCCTAAAACCACTGCGTCGGTGCTGAAACCACTGTGTCGGGGCTGAAACCACTGCATCAGGACTAAAACCACTCCGTCAGGGCCAAAACCACTCCAGCAGTGCTGAAACCACTCCGCCGAGCCTAAAACCACTGCGTCGGGGCCAAAACCACTCCGCCGAGCCTAAAACCACTCCGTCAGGGCCAAAACCACTCCGGCAAGCCTAAAACCACTCCATCGGGGCTGAAACCACTCCGCCAGGGCCAAAACCACTCACCTGACGTTGAAACCACTCCATCAAGCCTGAAACCACTGTGTCGGGGCTGAAACCACTCCGCCGAGCCTAAAACCACTCCGTCGGGGCTGCAACCACTGTGCCAGGACCAAAACCGCTGCGTCGGGGCTGAAACCACTCCGCCAGGGCCAAAACCCCTCGGCTGACGTTGAAACCACTCCATCAAGCCTAAAACCACTGTGTCGGGGCTGAAACCACTCCGCCGAGCCTAAAACCACTGTGTCGGGGCCGAAACCACTCCGGCAAGCCTGAAACCACACGGACGAGGCCGAAACCACTCCGCTGAGGCTGAAACTACTCCGTCGGGCCTGAAACCACTGTGGCAGGACCGAAACGAATCCGTCCCGGATGAAACCACCCCGTCGGGGCTGAAACCACTCGGCTGACCTTCAAACCACTCCATAAAGCCTAAAACTACTCCGTTGGGGCTGAAACCACTGTGCTGGGGCGGAAACTGCTGCGTCAGGCTGAAAAGCACTGTGTCAGGCCGAAAACCACTCCACCAGGGCCAAAACCACTCTGCCGACATTAAGACCACTCTGCCAAGCCTAAAACCCCTCTGCCAAGCCTAAAACCACTCCGTCAGGACTAAAACCACTCCGCTGAGGCTAAAACCCCTCCGTCAGGGCGGAAACCACTGCGCCGAGCCTAAAACCACTCCGCTGAGCCTAAAGCCAATGCGTCGGGGCGGAAAGCACTGTGCCAAGACCAAAACCACTCCGTCGGGGCTGAAACCACTCCGTCAGGCTGAAAAGCACTGCGTCACGCTGAAAACCACTGCACCAGGGCCAAAACCACTCCGCCGACATTAAAACCACTGCGCCAAGCCTAAAACCACTCCGTCGGGGCTGAAATCACTCTGCCAAGCCTAAAACCACTCCGTCGGGGCCGAAACCACTCCGTCGGGGCTGAAACCACTCCGTCGGGGGGAAATCCACTCCATCAAGCCTAAAACCAGTGCGTCAGGGCTGAAACGACTCCGCGAGGGCCAAAACCATTCCGCTGACCTTAAAACCACTCCGTTGGGGCTGAAACCACTCCACCAAGCCTAAAACAACTCCGTCGGGGCCGAAACCACTGCGCCAAGCCTAAAACCAATCCGCCGGGGCTAAAACCACTCCGTCAGGGCCAAAACCACTCCGCAGAGCCTAAAACCACTGCGTCGGGGCTGAAACCACTCCGCCAAGCCTAAAACAACTCCGTCAGGGCCAAAACCACTCCACCAGTGCTGAAACCACTCCACCGAGCCTAAAACCACTGCGTCGGGGCTGAAACCACTCCGCCAAGCCTAAAACCACTCCGTCGGGGCTGAAACCACTCCGCCGAGCCTAAAACCACTGTGTCAGGGCTGAAACCACTGCATCAGGCCTAAAACAACTCCGTCAGGGCCAAAACCACTCCACCAGTGCTGAAACCACTCCGGCAAGCCTAAAACCACTCCATCGGGGCTGAAACCACTCCGCCAGGGCCAAAACCACTCGGCTGACCTTAAAACCACTCCATCAAGCCTAAAACCACTGCGTCGGAGCTGAAACCACTCCATCAAGCCTAAAACCTCTCTGTCGGGGCTGAAACCACTCCGCCAAGTCCGAAACCACTCCGCCAAGTCCGAAACCACTCCGCCAAGCCTGAAACCACTCCGCCAAGCCTGAAACCACTCTGTGAGGGCCAAAACCACGCCGCCGAGCCTAAAAGCAGAGCGTCGGGGCTGAAACCGCTCCACCAAGCCTAAAACCACTCCATCAGGCCTAAAACCACTGCGTCGGGACTGAAACCACTCCGCCGAGCCTAAAACCACTGCGTCGGGGCTGAAACCACTGTGCCAGGACCAAAACCGCTGCGTCGGGGCTGAAACCACTCCGCCAGGGCCAAAACCCCTCGGCTGACGTTGAAACCACTCCATCAAGCCTAAAACGACTGTGTCGGGGCGGAAACCACTCCGCCGAGCCTAAAACCACTGCGTCGGGGCGGAAACCACTCCATCAGGCCTAAAACAACTCCGTGAGGGCCAAAACCACTCCACCAGTGCTGAAACCACCCCGTCGGGGCCGAAAACCACTCCGCCGAGCCTAAAACCACTGTGTCGGGGCTGAAAGCACTCCATCAAGCCTAAAACCACTGCGTCGGGGCTGAAACCACTCCATCAAGCCTAAAACCGCTGCGTCGGGGCTGAAACCACTCCGCCGAGCCTAAAACTACTCCGTCGGGGCTGAAACCACTCCGCCAAGCCTGAAACCACCCCGTCGGGGCCGAAACCACTCTGCCGAGCGTAAAAGCACTGCGTCGGGGCTGAAAGCACTCCATCAAGCCTAAAACCACTGCGTCGGTGCTGAAACCACTGTGTCGGGGCTGAAACCACTGCATCAGGACTAAAACCACTCCGTCAGGGCCAAAACCACTCCAGCAGTGCTGAAACCACTCCGCCGAGCCTAAAACCACTGCGTCGGGGCTGCAACCACTCCGCCGAGCCTAAAACCACTCCGTCAGGGACAAAACCACTCCGGCAAGCCTAAAACCACTCCATCGGGGCTGAAACCACTCCGCCAGGGCCAAAACCACTCACCTGACGTTGAAACCACTCCATCAAGCCTGAAACCACTGTGTCGGGGCTGAAACCACTCCGCCGAGCCTAAAACCACTCCGTCGGGGCTGAAACCACTGTGCCAGGACCAAAACCGCTGCGTCGGGGCTGAAACCACTCCGCCAGGGCCAAAACCCCTCGGCTGACGTTGAAACCACTCCATCAAGCCTAAAACCACTGTGTCGGGGCTGAAACCACTCCGCCGAGCCTAAAACCACTGCGTCGGGGCCGAAACCACTCCGGCAAGCCTGAAACCACACGGACGAGGCCGAAACCACTCCGCTGAGGCTGAAACTACTCCGTCGGGCCTGAAACCACTGTGGCAGGACCGAAACGAATCCGTCCCGGATGAAACCACCCCGTCGGGGCTGAAACCACTCGGCTGACCTTCAAACCACTCCATAAAGCCTAAAACTACTCCGTTGGGGCTGAAACCACTGTGCTGGGGCGGAAACTGCTGCGTCAGGCTGAAAAGCACTGTGTCAGGCCGAAAACCACTCCACCAGGGCCAAAACCACTCTGCCGACATTAAGACCACTCTGCCAAGCCTAAAACCCCTCTGCCAAGCCTAAAACCACTCCGTCAGGACTAAAACCACTCCGCTGAGGCTAAAACCCCTCCGTCAGGGCGGAAACCACTGCGCCGAGCCTAAAACCACTCCGCTGAGCCTAAAGCCAATGCGTCGGGGCGGAAAGCACTGTGCCAAGACCAAAACCACTCCGTCGGGGCTGAAACCACTCCGTCAGGCTGAAAAGCACTGCGTCACGCTGAAAACCACTGCACCAGGGCCAAAACCACTCCGCCGACATTAAAACCACTGCGCCAAGCCTAAAACCACTCCGTCGGGGCTGAAATCACTCTGCCAAGCCTAAAACCACTCCGTCGGGGCCGAAACCACTCCGTCGGGGCTGAAACCACTCCGTCAGGGGGAAATCCACTCCATCAAGCCTAAAACCAGTGCGTCAGGGCTGAAACGACTCCGCGAGGGCCAAAACCATTCCGCTGACCTTAAAACCACTCCGTTGGGGCTGAAACCACTCCACCGAGCCTAAAACAACTCCGTCGGGGCCGAAACCACTGCGCCAAGCCTAAAACCACTCCGCCAGGGCTAAAACCACTCCGTCAGGGCCAAAACCACTCCGCAGAGCCTAAAACCACTGCGTCGGGGCTGAAACCACTCCGCCAGTGCTGAAACCACTCCACCGAGCCTAAAACCACTGCGTCGGGGCTGAAACCACTCCGCCAAGCCTAAAACCACTCCGTCGGGGCTGAAACCACTCCGCCGAGCCTAAAACCACTGTGTCGGGGCTGAAACCGCTGCATCAGGCCTAAAACAACTCCGTCAGGGCCAAAACCACTCCACCAGTGCTGAAACCACTCCGGCAAGCCTAAAACCACTCCATCGGGGCTGAAAGCACTCCGCCAGGGCCAAAACCACTCGGCTGACCTTAAAACCACTCCATCAAGCCTAAAACCACTGCGTCGGAGCTGAAACCACTCCATCAAGCCTAAAACCTCTCTGTCGGGGCTGAAACCACTCCGCCAAGTCCGAATCCACTCCGCCAAGTCCGAAACCACTCCGCCAAGTCCGAAACCACTCCGCCAAGCCTGAAACCACTCCGCCAAGCCTGAAACCACTCTGTGAGGGCCAAAACCACGCCGCCGAGCCTAAAAGCAGAGCGTCGGGGCTGAAACCGCTCCACCAAGCCTAAAACCACTCCATCAGGCCTAAAACCACTGCGTCGGGACTGAAACCACTCCGCCGAGCCTAAAACCACTGCGTCGGGGCTGAAACCACTGTACCAGGACGAAAAACCGCTGCGTCGGGGCTGAAACCACTCCGCCAGGGCCAAAACCCCTCGGCTGACGTTGAAACCACTCCATCAAGCCTAAAACGACTGTGTCGGGGCGGAAACCACTCCGCCGAGCCTAAAACCACTGCGTCGGGGCGGAAACCACTCCATCAGGCCTAAAACAACTCCGTGAGGGCCAAAACCACTCCACCAGTGCTGAAACCACCCCGTCGGGGCCGAAAACCACTCCGCCGAGCCTAAAACCACTGTGTCGGGGCTGAAAGCACTCCATCAAGCCTAAAACCACTGCGTCGGGGCTGAAACCACTCCATCAAGCCTAAAACCGCTGCGTCGGGGCTGAAACCACTCCGCCGAGCCTAAAACTACTCCGTCGGGGCTGAAACCACTCCGCCAAGCCTGAAACCACCCCGTCGGGGCCGAAACCACTCTGCCGAGCGTAAAAGCACTGCGTCGGGGCTGAAAGCACTCCATCAAGCCTAAAACCACTGCGTCGGTGCTGAAACCACTGTGTCGGGGCTGAAACCACTGCATCAGGACTAAAACCACTCCGTCAGGGCCAAAACCACTCCAGCAGTGCTGAAACCACTCCGCCGAGCCTAAAACCACTGCGTCGGGGCCAAAACCACTCCGCCGAGCCTAAAACCACTCCGTCAGGGCCAAAACCACTCCGGCAAGCCTAAAACCACTCCATCGGGGCTGAAACCACTCCGCCAGGGCCAAAACCACTCACCTGACGTTGAAACCACTCCATCAAGCCTGAAACCACTGTGTCGGGGCTGAAACCACTCCGCCGAGCCTAAAACCACTCCGTCGGGGCTGCAACCACTGTGCCAGGACCAAAACCGCTGCGTCGGGGCTGAAACCACTCCGCCAGGGCCAAAACCCCTCGGCTGACGTTGAAACCACTCCATCAAGCCTAAAACCACTGTGTCGGGGCTGAAACCACTCCGCCGAGCCTAAAACCACTGCGTCGGGGCCGAAACCACTCCGGCAAGCCTGAAACCACACGGACGAGGCCGAAACCACTCCGCTGAGGCTGAAACTACTCCGTCGGGCCTGAAACCACTGTGGCAGGACCGAAACGAATCCGTCCCGGATGAAACCACCCCGTCGGGGCTGAAACCACTCGGCTGACCTTCAAACCACTCCATAAAGCCTAAAACTACTCCGTTGGGGCTGAAACCACTGTGCTGGGGCGGAAACTGCTGCGTCAGGCTGAAAAGCACTGTGTCAGGCCGAAAACCACTCCACCAGGGCCAAAACCACTCTGCCGACATTAAGACCACTCTGCCAAGCCTAAAACCCCTCTGCCAAGCCTAAAACCACTCCGTCAGGACTAAAACCACTCCGCTGAGGCTAAAACCCCTCCGTCAGGGCGGAAACCACTGCGCCGAGCCTAAAACCACTCCGCTGAGCCTAAAGCCAATGCGTCGGGGCGGAAAGCACTGTGCCAAGACCAAAACCACTCCGTCGGGGCTGAAACCACTCCGTCAGGCTGAAAAGCACTGCGTCACGCTGAAAACCACTGCACCAGGGCCAAAACCACTCCGCCGACATTAAAACCACTGCGCCAAGCCTAAAACCACTCCGTCGGGGCTGAAATCACTCTGCCAAGCCTAAAACCACTCCGTCGGGGCCGAAACCACTCCGTCGGGGCTGAAACCACTCCGTCGGGGGGAAATCCACTCCATCAAGCCTAAAACCAGTGCGTCAGGGCTGAAACGACTCCGCGAGGGCCAAAACCATTCCGCTGACCTTAAAACCACTCCGTTGGGGCTGAAACCACTCCACCGAGCCTAAAACAACTCCGTCGGGGCCGAAACCACTGCGCCAAGCCTAAAACCACTCCGCCGGGGCTAAAACCACTCCGTCAGGGCCAAAACCACTCCGCAGAGCCTAAAACCACTGCGTCGGGGCTGAAACCACTCCGCCGAGCCTAAAACCACTCCGTCGGGGCTGAAACCACTCCGCCAAGCCTAAAACCACTCCGTCGGGGCTGAAACCACTCCGCCAAGCCTAAAACCACTGCGTCGGGGCTGAAACCACTGCATCAGGCCTAAAACAACTCCGTCAGGGCCAAAACCACTCCACCAGTGCTGAAACCACTCCGGCAAGCCAAAAACCACTCCATCGGGTTTGAAACCACTCCGCCAGGGCTAAAACCACTCGGCTGACGTTGAAACCACTCCATCAAGCCTAAAACCTCTGCGTCGGAGCTGAAACCACTCCGCCGAGCCTGAAACCATTCCGTCGGGGCTGAAACCACTCCGCCGAGCCTGAAACCACTGCGTCGGGGCCGAAACCACTGCGCCGAGCCTGAAACCACCCCGTCGGGGCCGAAATCACTCTGCCGAGCCTAAAACAACTCCGTCAGGGCGAAAATCACTCCGCCGAGCCTGAAACCGCTGCGTCGGGGCTGAAACCACTCTGCCGGGGACAAAAAAACTCCGTCAGGGCCAAAACCACTCCATCAAGCCTAAAAACAGTGCGTCAGGGCTGAAACCAGTGCGTCTGGGCTGAAACCACTGCGCCGAGCCTGAAACCTCTCCGTCAGGCCTAAAACCACTCTGCCGAGCCTAAAAAAACTCCGACGGGGCCAAAATCACTCGGCTGACCTTAAAACCACTCCGTCGGGGCTGAAACCACTGTGCTGGGGCAGAAACCGCTCCGTCAGGCTTAAAAGCACTGTGTCACCCCGAAAACCACTCCGTCAGGGCTGAAACCACTCCGCCGACATTAAGACCACTGCGCCAAGCCTAAAACCACTGCGTCGGGGCTGAAACCACTCCGCCAAGCCTAAAACCTCTCTGTCGGGGCTGAAACCACTCCGCCAAGCCTAAAACCACTGCGTCGGGGCTGAAACCACTGCATCAGGCCTAAAACAACTCCGTCGGGGCTGAAACCACTCCGTCGGGGCTGAAACCACTCCGCCGAGCCTAAAACCACTCCGTCGGGGCTGAAAGCACTCCGCCGAGCCTAAAACCACTGCGTCGGGGCTGAAACCACTCCGCCGAGCCTAAAACCACTCCGCCGAGCCTAAAACCACTGCGTCGGGGCTGAAACCACTCCGCCGAGCCTAAAACCACTGCGTCGGGGCTGAAACCACTCCATCAGGCCTAAAACAACTCCGTCAGGGCCAAAACCACTCCGTCAGGGCCAAAACCACTCCGTCAGGGCCAAAACCACTCCGTCAGGGCCATAACCACTCCGTCAGGGCCAAAACCACTCCGTCAGGGCCAAAACCACTCCGTCAGGGCCAAAACCATTCCATCGAGGCTGAAACCACTCCGCCAGGGCCAATACCACTCGGCTGACCTTAAAACCACTCCATCAAGCCTAAAACCACTGCGTCGGGGCTGAAACCACTCCATCAGGCCTAAAACAACTCCGTCAGGGCCAAAACCACTCTGGCAAGCCTAAAACCATTCCATCGAGGCTGAAACCACTCCGCCAGGGCCAATACCACTCGGCTGACCTTAAAACCACTCCGTCGGGGCTGAAACCACTGTGCTGGGGCAGAAACTGCTCCGTCAGGCTTAAAAGCACTGTGTCACCCCGAAAACCACTGCGTCAGGGCTGAAACCACTCCGTCGACATTAAGACCACTGCGCCAAGCCTAAAACCACTGCGTCGGGGCTGAAACCACTCCGCCAAGCCTAAAACCACTCCGTCGGGGCTGAAACCACTCCGCCAAGCCTAAAACCACTGCGTCGGGGCTGAAACCACTCCGCCAAGCCTAAAACAACTCCGTCAGGGCCAAAACCACTCCACCAGTGCTGAAACCACTCCACCGAGACTAAAACCACTGCGTCGGGGCTGAAACCACTCCGCCAAGCCTAAAACCACTCCGTCGGGGCTGAAACCACTCCGCCGAGCCTAAAACCACTGTGTTGGGGCTGAAACCACTCCATCAGGCCTAAAACAACTCCGTCAGGGCCAAAACCACTCCGTCAGGGCCAAAACCACTCCGGCAAGCCTAAAACCACTGCGTCGGGGCTGAAACCACTCTGCCAGGGCCAAAACCACTCGGCTGACCTTAAAACCACTCCATCAAGCCTAAAACCACTGCGTCGGAGCTGAAACCACTCCATCAAGCCTAAAACCTCTCTGTCGGGGCTGAAACCACTCCGCCAAGTCCGAAACCACTCCGCCAAGCCTGAAACCACTCCGCCAAGCCTGAAACCACTCTGTGAGGGCCAAAACCACGCCGCCGAGCCTAAAAGCAGAGCGTCGGGGCTGAAACCGCTCCACCAAGCCTAAAACCACTCCATCAGGCCTAAAACCACTGCGTCGGGACTGAAACCACTCCGCCGAGCCTAAAACCACTGCGTCGGGGCTGAAACCACTGTGCCAGGACCAAAACCGCTGCGTCGGGGCTGAAACCACTCCGCCAGGGCCAAAACCCCTCGGCTGACGTTGAAACCACTCCATCAAGCCTAAAACGACTGTGTCGGGGCGGAAACCACTCCGCCGAGCCTAAAACCACTGCGTCGGGGCGGAAACCACTCCATCAGGCCTAAAACAACTCCGTGAGGGCCAAAACCACTCCACCAGTGCTGAAACCACCCCGTCGGGGCCGAAAACCACTCCGCCGAGCCTAAAACCACTGTGTCGGGGCTGAAAGCACTGCATCAAGCCTAAAACCACTGCGTCGGGGCTGAAACCACTGCATCAGGCCTAAAACAACTCCGTCAGGGCCAAAACCACTCCACCAGTGCTGAAACCACTCCGGCAAGCCAAAAACCACTCCATCGGGTTTGAAACCACTCCGCCAGGGCTAAAACCACTCGGCTGACGTTGAAACCACTCCATCAAGCCTAAAACCTCTGCGTCGGAGCTGAAACCACTCCGCCGAGCCTGAAACCATTCCGTCGGGGCTGAAACCACTCCGCCGACATTAAGACCACTGCGCCAAGCCTAAAACCACTCCATCGGGGCTGAAACCACGCCGCCGAGCCTAAAACGACTGCGTCGGGGCTGAAACCACTCCGCCGAGCCTGAAACCACTGCGTCGGGGCCGAAACCACTGCGCCGAGCCTGAAACCACCCCGTCGGGGCCGAAATCACTCTGCCGAGCCTAAAACAACTCCGTCAGGGCGAAAATCACTCCGCCAAGCCTAAAACCGCTGCGTCGGGGCTGAAACCACTCTGCCGGGGACAAAAAAACTCCGTCAGGGCCAAAACCACTCCATCAAGCCTAAAAACAGTGCGTCAGGGCTGAAACCAGTGCGTCTGGGCTGAAACCACTGCGCCGAGCCTGAAACCTCTCCGTCAGGCCTAAAACCACTCTGCCGAGCCTAAAAAAACTCCGACGGGGCCAAAATCACTCGGCTGACCTTAAAACCACTCCGTCGGGGCTGAAACCACTGTGCTGGGGCAGAAACCGCTCCGTCAGGCTTAAAAGCACTGTGTCACCCCGAAAACCACTCCGTCAGGGCTGAAACCACTCACCTGACGTTGAAACCACTCCATCAAGCCTGAAACCACTGTGTCGGGGCTGAAACCACTCCGCCGAGCCTAAAACCACTCCGTCGGGGCTGCAACCACTGTGCCAGGACCAAAACCGCTGCGTCGGGGCTGAAACCACTCCGCCAGGGCCAAAACCCCTCGGCTGACGTTGAAACCACTCCATCAAGCCTGAAACCACTGTGTCGGGGCTGAAACCACTCCGCCAGCGCCAAAACCACTCGGCTGACATTAAAACCACTCCGCCAGCGCCAAAACCACTCGGCTGACCTTAAAACCACTCTGCCAAGCCTGAAAACCGCTCCGTCGGGGCCGAAACCACACCGTCGGGGCCGAAAGTACTGTGCCGAGCCTAAAAACACTCCGCCGAGCGTAAAAACACTTTGTCGGGGCTGAAACCACTCTGCCGAGCCTAAAACAACTCCCTCAGGGCCAAAACCACTCCACCAAGCCGAAAAGCACTCCGTCAGGGCTAAAACTGACCGGCCAGGGCGAAAACCACTGCGTCAGGCCTAAAACCACTCCGCCGAGCCTAAAGCCACTGCGTCGGGGCGGAAACCACTGTGCCAGGACCAAAACCACTCCGTCGGGGCAGAAACCACTCCGTCAGGCTGAAAAGCACTGTGTCAGGCCGAAAACCACTCCACCAGGGCCAAAACCAATCAGTCGGGGCTGAAAGCGTTCCACCAGGGCCAAAACCACTCCGCCGACATTAAAAACACTGCGCCAAGCCTAAAACCACTCCATCGGGGCTGAAAAGCACTCCGCCGAGCCTAAAACCACTGCGTCGGGGCTGAAACCACTCCGCCGAGCCTGAAACCACTGCGTCGGGTCTAAAACCACTCCGCCGAGCCTAAAACCACTGCGTCGGGGCCAAAACCACTCCACCACTGCTGAAACAACTCCGTCAGGGCAGAAACTGCTCCGCCAGGGCCAAAACCGCTGCGTCGGGGCTGAAACCACTCTGCTGGGGACAAAACAACTCCGTCAGGGCCAAAACCACTCCATCAAGCCTAAAACCACTGCGTCAGGGCTGAAACCACTGTGTCGGGGCTGAAACCACTCCGCCGAGCCTGAAACCACTCTGCCAAAGCTAAAACCACTCCGTCAGGACCAAAACCACTCCGCCGAGCCTAAAACCACTCCGTCGGGGCCAAAACCACTCCGCCGAGCCTAAAACCACTCCATCAGGGCTGAAACCACTCCGCCAGGGCCAAAACCACTCACCTGACGTTGAAACCACTCCATCAAGCCTGAAACCACTGTGTCGGGGCTGAAACCACTCCGCCGAGCCTAAAACCACTCCGTCGGGGCTGCAACCACTGTGCCAGGACCAAAACCGCTGCGTCGGGGCTGAAATCACTCTGCCAGGGCCAAAACCCCTCGGCTGACGTTGAAACCACTCCATCAAGCCTGAAACCACTGTGTCGGGGCTGAAACCACTCCGCCAGCGCCAAAACCACTCGGCTGACATTAAAACCACTCCGCCAGCGCCAAAACCACTCGGCTGACCTTAAAACCACTCTGCCAAGCCTGAAAACCGCTCCGTCGGGGCCGAAACCACACCGTCGGGGCCGAAAGTACTGTGCCGAGCCTAAAAACACTCCGCCGAGCGTAAAAACACTTTGTCGGGGCTGAAACCACTCTGCCGAGCCTAAAACAACTCCCTCAGGGCCAAAACCACTCCACCAAGCCGAAAAGCACTCCGTCAGGGCTAAAACTGACCGGCCAGGGCGAAAACCACTGCGTCAGGCCTAAAACCACTCCGCCGAGCCTAAAGCCACTGCGTCGGGGCGGAAACCACTGTGCCAGGACCAAAACCACTCCGTCGGGGCAGAAACCACTCCGTCAGGCTGAAAAGCACTGTGTCAGGCCGAAAACCACTCCACCAGGGCCAAAACCAATCAGTCGGGGCTGAAAGCGTTCCACCAGGGCCAAAACCACTCCGCCGACATTAAAAACACTGCGCCAAGCCTAAAACCACTCCATCGGGGCTGAAAAGCACTCCGCCGAGCCTAAAACCACTGCGTCGGGGCTGAAACCACTCCGCCGAGCCTGAATCCACCCCGTCGGGCCTAAAACCACTCTGCCGAGCCTAAAACCACTGCGTCGGGGCCAAAACCACTCCACCACTGCTGAAACAACTCCGTCAGGGCAGAAACTGCTCCGCCAGGGACAAAACCACTGCGTCGGGGCTGAAACCACTCTGCTGGGGACAAAACAACTCCGTCAGGGCCAAAACCACTCCATCAAGCCTAAAACCACTGTGTCAGGGCTGAAACCACTGTGTCGGGGCTGAAACCACTCCGCCGAGCCTGAAACCACTCTGCCAAAGCTAAAACCACTCCGTCAGGACCAAAACCACTCCGCCGAGCCTAAAACCACTCCGTCGGGGCCAAAACCACTCCGGCAAGCCTAAAACCACTCCATCGGGGCTGAAACCACTCCGCCAGGGCCAAAACCACTCACCTGACGTTGAAACCACTCCATCAAGCCTGAAACCACTGTGTCGGGGCTGAAACCACTCCGCCGAGCCTAAAACCACTCCGTCGGGGCTGCAACCACTGTGCCAGGACCAAAACCGCTGCGTCGGGGCTGAAACCACTCCGCCAGGGCCAAAACCCCTCGGCTGACGTTGAAACCACTCCATCAAGCCTGAAACCACTGTGTCGGGGCTGAAACCACTCCGCCAGCGCCAAAACCACTCGGCTGACATTAAAACCACTCCGCCAGCGCCAAAACCACTCGGCTGACCTTAAAACCACTCTGCCAAGCCTGAAAACCGCTCCGTCGGGGCCGAAACCACACCGTCGGGGCCGAAAGTACTGTGCCGAGCCTAAAAACACTCCGCCGAGCGTAAAAACACTTTGTCGGGGCTGAAACCACTCTGCCGAGCCTAAAACAACTCCCTCAGGGCCAAAACCACTCCACCAAGCCGAAAAGCACTCCGTCAGGGCTAAAACTGACCGGCCAGGGCGAAAACCACTGCGTCAGGCCTAAAACCACTCCGCCGAGCCTAAAGCCACTGCGTCGGGGCGGAAACCACTGTGCCAGGACCAAAACCACTCCGTCGGGGCAGAAACCACTCCGTCAGGCTGAAAAGCACTGTGTCAGGCCGAAAACCACTCCACCAGGGCCAAAACCAATCAGTCGGGGCTGAAAGCGTTCCACCAGGGCCAAAACCACTCCGCCGACATTAAAAACACTGCGCCAAGCCTAAAACCACTGCGTCGGGGCTGAAAAGCACTCCGCCGAGCCTAAAACCACTGCGTCGGGGCTGAAACCACTCCGCCGAGCCTGAAACCACTGCGTCGGGGCTGAAACCACTCCGCCGAGCCTAAAACCACTGCGTCGGGGCCAAAACCACTCCACCACTGCTGAAACAACTCCGTCAGGGCAGAAACTGCTCCGCCAGGGCCAAAACCGCTGCGTCGGGGCTGAAACCACTCTGCTGGGGACAAAACAACTCCGTCAGGGCCAAAACCACTCCATCAAGCCTAAAACCACTGCGTCAGGGCTGAAACCACTGCGTCGGGGCTGAAACCACTCCGCCAAGCCTGAAACCACTGCGTCAGGGCTGAAACCACTCTGCCAAAGCTAAAACCACTCCGTCAGGACCAAAACCACTCCGCCGAGCCTAAAACCACTCCGTCAGGGCCAAAACCACTCCGGCAAGCCTAAAACCACTCCATCGGGGCTGAAACCACTCCGCCAGGGCCAAAACCACTCACCTGACGTTGAAACCACTCCATCAAGACTAAAACCACTGCGTCGGGGCTGAAACCACTCCGCCAAGCCTGAAACCACTACGTCGGGGCTCAAACCACTCTGCCAAAGCTAAAACCACTCCGTCAGGACCAAAATCACTCTGCCGAGCCTAAAACCACTCCGCCGGGGCCGAAAGCACTCCGTCAGGGCCAAAACCACTCCGGCAAGCCTAAAACCACTCCATCGGGGCTGAAACCACTCCGCCAGGGCCAAAACCACTCACCTGACGTTGAAACCACTCCATCAAGCCTGAAACCACTGTGTCGGGGCTGAAACCACTCCGCCGAGCCAAAAACCACTGCGCCGGGGCCGAAACTGCTCCGTCAGGCTGTAAACCACTGCGTCAGGCCGAAAAGCACTCCACCGAGCCTAAAACCACTCCGCCGACATTAAAACCACTGCGCCAAGCCGAAAACCACTCCGTCGGGGCTGAAAGCACTCCGCCGAGCCTAAAACCACTCCGTCGGGGCTGAAAGCACTCCGCCGAGCCTGAAACCACTCCGTCGGGGCTGAAATCACTCCGCCGAGCCTGAAACCACTCCGTCGGGGCTGAAATCACTCCGCCGAGCCTGAAACCACTCCGTCGGGGCCGTCATCACTCCGCCGAGCCTAAAACCACTCCGTCAGGGCTGAAACCACTCCACAAAGCCAAAAACCACTGCATCAGGGCTGAAACCACTCGTCTGACCCTGAAACCACTCGTCTGACCTTAAAACCACTCGTCTGACCTTAAAACCACTGCGCTGCAGCCGAAACCACTGCATCAGGGCTGAAAGCACTCCGCCAAGCCTGAAACCACTCCGTCGGGGCTGAAACCACTGTGCTGGGGTGGAAACTGCTCCGTCAGGCTGAAAAGCACTGTGTCAGGTCGAAAACCACTCCACCAGGGCCAAAACCACTCTGCCGACATTAAGACCACTCCACCAAGCCTAAAAGCACTCTGCCAAGCCTAAAACCACTCCGTCAGGACTAAAACCACTCCGCTGAGCCTAAAGCCACTCCGTGGGGCTGAAACCACTGTGCCAGGACCAAAACCACTCCGTCGGGGCGGAAACCACACTGTCAGGCTGAAAAGCACTGCATCAGGCCGAAAACCACTCCGTCGGGGCTGAAAGCGTTCCACCAGGGCCAAAACCACTCCGCCGACATTAAAACCACTGCGCCGAGCCTAAAACCACTCCATCGCAGCTGAAACCACTCCGCCGAGCCTGAAACCACTCCGTCGGGGCTGAAACCACTCCGCCGAGCCTAAAACCACTCCACCGGGGCTGAAACCACTCTGGCAAGCCTAAAACCACTGCGTCGGGGCCGAAACCACTCCGCCGAGCCTAAAACCACTCCGTCAGGGCTGAAACCACTCCACAAAGCCAAAAACCACTGCATCAGGGCTGAAACCACTCGTCTGACCTTAAAACCACTCGTCTGACCTTAAAACCACTCGTCTGACCTTAAAACCACTGCGCCGGGGCCGAAACCACTGCGCCGGGGCCGAAACCACTCCACAAAGCCAAAAACCACTGCATCAGGGCTGAAACCACTCGTCTGACCTTAAAACCACTCGTCTGACCTTAAAACCACTGCGCCGGGGCCGAAACCACTGCGCCGGGGCCGAAACCACTCCACAAAGCCAAAAACCACTGCATCACGGCTGAAACCACGCGTCTGACCTTAAAACCACGCGTCTGACCTTAAAACCACGCGTCTGACCTTAAAACCACGCGTCTGACCTTAAAACCACGCGTCTGACCTTGAAACCACTGCACCGGGACCGAAACCACTCCACAAAGCCAAAAACCACTGCGCCGGGGCTGAAACCACTGCATCAGGACTAAAACCACTCCGTCAGGGCCAAAACCACTCCAGCAGTGCTGAAACCACTCCGCCGAGCCTAAAACCACTGCGTCGGGGCCAAAACCACTCCGCCGAGCCTAAAACCACTCCGTCAGGGCCAAAACCACTCCGGCAAGCCTAAAACCACTCCATCGGGGCTGAAACCACTCCGCCAGGGCCAAAACCACTCACCTGACGTTGAAACCACTCCATCAAGCCTGAAACCACTGTGTCGGGGCTGAAACCACTCCGCCGAGCCTAAAACCACTCCGTCGGGGCTGCAACCACTGTGCCAGGACCAAAACCGCTGCGTCGGGGCTGAAACCACTCCGCCAGGGCCAAAACCCCTCGGCTGACGTTGAAACCACTCCATCAAGCCTAAAACCACTGTGTCGGGGCTGAAACCACTCCGCCGAGCCTAAAACCACTGCGTCGGGGCCGAAACCACTCCGGCAAGCCTGAAACCACACGGACGAGGCCGAAACCACTCCGCTGAGGCTGAAACTACTCCGTCGGGCCTGAAACCACTGTGGCAGGACCGAAACGAATCCGTCCCGGATGAAACCACCCCGTCGGGGCTGAAACCACTCGGCTGACCTTCAAACCACTCCATAAAGCCTAAAACTACTCCGTTGGGGCTGAAACCACTGTGCTGGGGCGGAAACTGCTGCGTCAGGCTGAAAAGCACTGTGTCAGGCCGAAAACCACTCCACCAGGGCCAAAACCACTCTGCCGACATTAAGACCACTCTGCCAAGCCTAAAACCCCTCTGCCAAGCCTAAAACCACTCCGTCAGGACTAAAACCACTCCGCTGAGGCTAAAACCCCTCCGTCAGGGCGGAAACCACTGCGCCGAGCCTAAAACCACTCCGCTGAGCCTAAAGCCAATGCGTCGGGGCGGAAAGCACTGTGCCAAGACCAAAACCACTCCGTCGGGGCTGAAACCACTCCGTCAGGCTGAAAAGCACTGCGTCACGCTGAAAACCACTGCACCAGGGCCAAAACCACTCCGCCGACATTAAAACCACTGCGCCAAGCCTAAAACCACTCCGTCGGGGCTGAAATCACTCTGCCAAGCCTAAAACCACTCCGTCGGGGCCGAAACCACTCCGTCGGGGCTGAAACCACTCCGTCAGGGGGAAATCCACTCCATCAAGCCTAAAACCAGTGCGTCAGGGCTGAAACGACTCCGCGAGGGCCAAAACCATTCCGCTGACCTTAAAACCACTCCGTTGGGGCTGAAACCACTCCACCGAGCCTAAAACAACTCCGTCGGGGCCGAAACCACTGCGCCAAGCCTAAAACCACTCCGCCGGGGCTAAAACCACTCCGTCAGGGCCAAAACCACTCCGCAGAGCCTAAAACCACTGCGTCGGGGCTGAAACCACTCCGCCGAGCCTAAAACCACTCCGTCGGGGCTGAAACCACTCCGCCAAGCCTAAAACCACTCCGTCGGGGCTGAAACCACTCCGCCAAGCCTAAAACCACTGCGTCGGGGCTGAAACCACTGCATCAGGCCTAAAACAACTCCGTCAGGGCCAAAACCACTCCACCAGTGCTGAAACCACTCCGGCAAGCCAAAAACCACTCCATCGGGTTTGAAACCACTCCGCCAGGGCTAAAACCACTCGGCTGACGTTGAAACCACTCCATCAAGCCTAAAACCTCTGCGTCGGAGCTGAAACCACTCCGCCGAGCCTGAAACCATTCCGTCGGGGCTGAAACCACTCCGCCGAGCCTGAAACCACTGCGTCGGGGCCGAAACCACTGCGCCGAGCCTGAAACCACCCCGTCGGGGCCGAAATCACTCTGCCGAGCCTAAAACAACTCCGTCAGGGCGAAAATCACTCCGCCGAGCCTGAAACCGCTGCGTCGGGGCTGAAACCACTCTGCCGGGGACAAAAAAACTCCGTCAGGGCCAAAACCACTCCATCAAGCCTAAAAACAGTGCGTCAGGGCTGAAACCAGTGCGTCTGGGCTGAAACCACTGCGCCGAGCCTGAAACCTCTCCGTCAGGCCTAAAACCACTCTGCCGAGCCTAAAAAAACTCCGACGGGGCCAAAATCACTCGGCTGACCTTAAAACCACTCCGTCGGGGCTGAAACCACTGTGCTGGGGCAGAAACCGCTCCGTCAGGCTTAAAAGCACTGTGTCACCCCGAAAACCACTCCGTCAGGGCTGAAACCACTCACCTGACGTTGAAACCACTCCATCAAGCCTGAAACCACTGTGTCGGGGCTGAAACCACTCCGCCGAGCCTAAAACCACTCCGTCGGGGCTGCAACCACTGTGCCAGGACCAAAACCGCTGCGTCGGGGCTGAAACCACTGCATCAGGCCTAAAACAACTCCGTCGGGGCTGAAACCACTCCGTCGGGGCTGAAACCACTCCGTCGGGGCTGAAACCACTCCGCCGAGCCTAAAACCACTCCGTCGGGGCTGAAAGCACTCCGCCGAGCCTAAAACCACTGCGTCGGGGCTGAAACCACTCCGCCGAGCCTAAAACCACTCCGCCGAGCCTAAAACCACTGCGTCGGGGCTGAAACCACTCCGCCGAGCCTAAAACCACTGCGTCGGGGCTGAAACCACTCCATCAGGCCTAAAACAACTCCGTCAGGGCCAAAACCACTCCGTCAGGGCCAAAACCACTCCGTCAGGGCCAAAACCACTCCGTCAGGGCCAAAACCACTCCGTCAGGGCCAAAACCACTCCGTCAGGGCCAAAACCACTCCGTCAGGGCCAAAACCATTCCATCGAGGCTGAAACCACTCCGCCAGGGCCAATACCACTCGGCTGACCTTAAAACCACTCCATCAAGCCTAAAACCACTGCGTCGGGGCTGAAACCACTCCATCAGGCCTAAAACAACTCCGTCAGGGCCAAAACCACTCTGGCAAGCCTAAAACCATTCCATCGAGGCTGAAACCACTCCGCCAGGGCCAATACCACTCGGCTGACCTTAAAACCACTCCGTTGGGGCTGAAACCACTGTGCTGGGGCAGAAACTGCTCCGTCAGGCTTAAAAGCACTGTGTCACCCCGAAAACCACTGCGTCAGGGCTGAAACCACTCCGTCGACATTAAGACCACTGCGCCAAGCCTAAAACCACTGCGTCGGGGCTGAAACCACTCCGCCAAGCCTAAAACCACTCCGTCGGGGCTGAAACCACTCCGCCAAGCCTAAAACCACTGCGTCGGGGCTGAAACCACTCCGCCAAGCCTAAAACAACTCCGTCAGGGCCAAAACCACTCCACCAGTGCTGAAACCACTCCACCGAGCCTAAAACCACTGCGTCGGGGCTGAAACCACTCCGCCAAGCCTAAAACCACTCCGTCGGGGCTGAAACCACTCCGCCGAGCCTAAAACCACTGTGTTGGGGCTGAAACCACTGCATCAGGCCTAAAACAACTCCGTCAGGGCCAAAACCACTCCGTCAGGGCCAAAACCACTCCGGCAAGCCTAAAACCACTGCGTCGGGGCTGAAACCACTCTGCCAGGGCCAAAACCACTCGGCTGACCTTAAAACCACTCCATCAAGCCTAAAACCACTGCGTCGGAGCTGAAACCACTCCATCAAGCCTAAAACCTCTCTGTCGGGGCTGAAACCACTCCGCCAAGTCCGAAACCACTCCGCCAAGCCTGAAACCACTCCGCCAAGCCTGAAACCACTCTGTGAGGGCCAAAACCACGCCGCCGAGCCTAAAAGCAGAGCGTCGGGGCTGAAACCGCTCCACCAAGCCTAAAACCACTCCATCAGGCCTAAAACCACTGCGTCGGGACTGAAACCACTCCGCCGAGCCTAAAACCACTGCGTCGGGGCTGAAACCACTGTGCCAGGACCAAAACCGCTGCGTCGGGGCTGAAACCACTCCGCCAGGGCCAAAACCCCTCGGCTGACGTTGAAACCACTCCATCAAGCCTAAAACGACTGTGTCGGGGCGGAAACCACTCCGCCGAGCCTAAAACCACTGCGTCGGGGCGGAAACCACTCCATCAGGCCTAAAACAACTCCGTGAGGGCCAAAACCACTCCACCAGTGCTGAAACCACCCCGTCGGGGCCGAAAACCACTCCGCCGAGCCTAAAACCACTGTGTCGGGGCTGAAAGCACTGCATCAAGCCTAAAACCACTGCGTCGGGGCTGAAACCACTGCATCAGGCCTAAAACAACTCCGTCAGGGCCAAAACCACTCCACCAGTGCTGAAACCACTCCGGCAAGCCAAAAACCACTCCATCGGGTTTGAAACCACTCTGCCAGGGCTAAAACCACTCGGCTGACGTTGAAACCACTCCATCAAGCCTAAAACCTCTGCGTCGGAGCTGAAACCACTCCGCCGAGCCTGAAACCATTCCGTCGGGGCTGAAACCACTCCGCCGACATTAAGACCACTGCGCCAAGCCTAAAACCACTCCATCGGGGCTGAAACCACGCCGCCGAGCCTAAAACGACTGCGTCGGGGCTGAAACCACTCCGCCGAGCCTGAAACCACTGCGTCGGGGCCGAAACCACTGCGCCGAGCCTGAAACCACCCCGTCGGGGCCGAAATCACTCTGCCGAGCCTAAAACAACTCCGTCAGGGCGAAAATCACTCCGCCAAGCCTAAAACCGCTGCGTCGGGGCTGAAACCACTCTGCCGGGGACAAAAAAACTCCGTCAGGGCCAAAACCACTCCATCAAGCCTAAAAACAGTGCGTCAGGGCTGAAACCAGTGCGTCTGGGCTGAAACCACTGCGCCGAGCCTGAAACCTCTCCGTCAGGCCTAAAACCACTCTGCCGAGCCTAAAAAAACTCCGACGGGGCCAAAATCACTCGGCTGACCTTAAAACCACTCCGTCGGGGCTGAAACCACTGTGCTGGGGCAGAAACCGCTCCGTCAGGCTTAAAAGCACTGTGTCACCCCGAAAACCACTCCGTCAGGGCTGAAACCACTCACCTGACGTTGAAACCACTCCATCAAGCCTGAAACCACTGTGTCGGGGCTGAAACCACTCCGCCGAGCCTAAAACCACTCCGTCGGGGCTGCAACCACTGTGCCAGGACCAAAACCGCTGCGTCGGGGCTGAAATCACTCTGCCAGGGCCAAAACCCCTCGGCTGACGTTGAAACCACTCCATCAAGCCTAAAACCACTGTGTCGGGGCTGAAACCACTCCGCCAGCGCCAAAACCACTCGGCTGACATTAAAACCACTCCGCCAGCGCCAAAACCACTCGGCTGACCTTAAAACCACTCTGCCAAGCCTGAAAACCGCTCCGTCGGGGCCGAAACCACACCGTCGGGGCCGAAAGTACTGTGCCGAGCCTAAAAACACTCCGCCGAGCGTAAAAACACTTTGTCGGGGCTGAAACCACTCTGCCGAGCCTAAAACAACTCCCTCAGGGCCAAAACCACTCCACCAAGCCGAAAAGCACTCCGTCAGGGCTAAAACTGACCGGCCAGGGCGAAAACCACTGCGTCAGGCCTAAAACCACTCCGCCGAGCCTAAAGCCACTGCGTCGGGGCGGAAACCACTGTGCCAGGACCAAAACCACTCCGTCGGGGCAGAAACCACTCCGTCAGGCTGAAAAGCACTGTGTCAGGCCGAAAACCACTCCACCAGGGCCAAAACCAATCAGTCGGGGCTGAAAGCGTTCCACCAGGGCCAAAACCACTCCGCCGACATTAAAAACACTGCGCCAAGCCTAAAACCACTCCATCGGGGCTGAAAAGCACTCCGCCGAGCCTAAAACCACTGCGTCGGGGCTGAAACCACTCCGCCGAGCCTGAATCCACCCCGTCGGGCCTAAAACCACTCTGCCGAGCCTAAAACCACTGCGTCGGGGCCAAAACCACTCCACCACTGCTGAAACAACTCCGTCAGGGCAGAAACTGCTCCGCCAGGGACAAAACCACTGCGTCGGGGCTGAAACCACTCTGCTGGGGACAAAACAACTCCATCAGGGCCAAAACCACTCCATCAAGCCTAAAACCACTGTGTCAGGGCTGAAACCACTGTGTCGGGGCTGAAACCACTCCGCCGAGCCTGAAACCACTCTGCCAAAGCTAAAACCACTCCGTCAGGACCAAAACCACTCCGCCGAGCCTAAAACCACTCCGTCGGGGCCAAAACCACTCCGGCCAGCCTAAAACCACTCCATCGGGGCTGAAACCACTCCGCCAGGGCCAAAACCACTCACCTGACGTTGAAACCACTCCATCAAGCCTGAAACCACTGTGTCGGGGCTGAAACCACTCCGCCGAGCCTAAAACCACTCCGTCGGGGCTGCAACCACTGTGCCAGGACCAAAACCGCTGCGTCGGGGCTGAAACCACTCCGCCAGGGCCAAAACCCCTCGGCTGACGTTGAAACCACTCCATCAAGCCTAAAACCACTGTGTCGGGGCTGAAACCACTCCGCCAGCGCCAAAACCACTCGGCTGACATTAAAACCACTCCGCCAGCGCCAAAACCACTCGGCTGACCTTAAAACCACTCTGCCAAGCCTGAAAACCGCTCCGTCGGGGCCGAAACCACACCGTCGGGGCCGAAAGTACTGTGCCGAGCCTAAAAACACTCCGCCGAGCGTAAAAACACTTTGTCGGGGCTGAAACCACTCTGCCGAGCCTAAAACAACTCCCTCAGGGCCAAAACCACTCCACCAAGCCGAAAAGCACTCCGTCAGGGCTAAAACTGACCGGCCAGGGCGAAAACCACTGCGTCAGGCCTAAAACCACTCCGCCGAGCCTAAAGCCACTGCGTCGGGGCGGAAACCACTGTGCCAGGACCAAAACCACTCCGTCGGGGCAGAAACCACTCCGTCAGGCTGAAAAGCACTGTGTCAGGCCGAAAACCACTCCACCAGGGCCAAAACCAATCAGTCGGGGCTGAAAGCGTTCCACCAGGGCCAAAACCACTCCGCCGACATTAAAAACACTGCGCCAAGCCTAAAACCACTGCGTCGGGGCTGAAAAGCACTCCGCCGAGCCTAAAACCACTGCGTCGGGGCTGAAACCACTCCGCCGAGCCTGAAACCACTGCGTCGGGGCTGAAACCACTCCGCCGAGCCTAAAACCACTGCGTCGGGGCCAAAACCACTCCACCACTGCTGAAACAACTCCGTCAGGGCAGAAACTGCTCCGCCAGGGCCAAAACCGCTGCGTCGGGGCTGAAACCACTCTGCTGGGGACAAAACAACTCCGTCAGGGCCAAAACCACTCCATCAAGCCTAAAACCACTGCGTCAGGGCTGAAACCACTGCGTCGGGGCTGAAACCACTCCGCCAAGCCTGAAACCACTGCGTCAGGGCTGAAACCACTCTGCCAAAGCTAAAACCACTCCGTCAGGACCAAAACCACTCCGCCGAGCCTAAAACCACTCCGTCAGGGCCAAAACCACTCCGGCAAGCCTAAAACCACTCCATCGGGGCTGAAACCACTCCGCCAGGGCCAAAACCACTCACCTGACGTTGAAACCACTCCATCAAGACTAAAACCACTGCGTCGGGGCTGAAACCACTCCGCCAAGCCTGAAACCACTACGTCGGGGCTCAAACCACTCTGCCAAAGCTAAAACCACTCCGTCAGGACCAAAATCACTCTGCCGAGCCTAAAACCACTCCGCCGGGGCCGAAAGCACTCCGTCAGGGCCAAAACCACTCCGGCAAGCCTAAAACCACTCCATCGGGGCTGAAACCACTCCGCCAGGGCCAAAACCACTCACCTGACGTTGAAACCACTCCATCAAGCCTGAAACCACTGTGTCGGGGCTGAAACCACTCCGCCGAGCCAAAAACCACTGCGCCGGGGCCGAAACTGCTCCGTCAGGCTGTAAACCACTGCGTCAGGCCGAAAAGCACTCCACCGAGCCTAAAACCACTCCGCCGACATTAAAACCACTGCGCCAAGCCGAAAACCACTCCGTCGGGGCTGAAAGCACTCCGCCGAGCCTAAAACCACTCCGTCGGGGCTGAAAGCACTCCGCCGAGCCTGAAACCACTCCGTCGGGGCTGAAATCACTCCGCCGAGCCTGAAACCACTCCGTCGGGGCTGAAATCACTCCGCCGAGCCTGAAACCACTCCGTCGGGGCCGTCATCACTCCGCCGAGCCTAAAACCACTCCGTCAGGGCTGAAACCACTCCACAAAGCCAAAAACCACTGCATCAGGGCTGAAACCACTCGTCTGACCCTGAAACCACTCGTCTGACCTTAAAACCACTCGTCTGACCTTAAAACCACTGCGCTGCAGCCGAAACCACTGCATCAGGGCTGAAAGCACTCCGCCAAGCCTGAAACCACTCCGTCGGGGCTGAAACCACTGTGCTGGGGTGGAAACTGCTCCGTCAGGCTGAAAAGCACTGTGTCAGGTCGAAAACCACTCCACCAGGGCCAAAACCACTCTGCCGACATTAAGACCACTCCACCAAGCCTAAAAGCACTCTGCCAAGCCTAAAACCACTCCGTCAGGACTAAAACCACTCCGCTGAGCCTAAAGCCACTCCGTGGGGCTGAAACCACTGTGCCAGGACCAAAACCACTCCGTCGGGGCGGAAACCACACTGTCAGGCTGAAAAGCACTGCATCAGGCCGAAAACCACTCCGTCGGGGCTGAAAGCGTTCCACCAGGGCCAAAACCACTCCGCCGACATTAAAACCACTGCGCCGAGCCTAAAACCACTCCATCGCAGCTGAAACCACTCCGCCGAGCCTGAAACCACTCCGTCGGGGCTGAAACCACTCCGCCGAGCCTAAAACCACTCCACCGGGGCTGAAACCACTCTGGCAAGCCTAAAACCACTGCGTCGGGGCCGAAACCACTCCGCCGAGCCTAAAACCACTCCGTCAGGGCTGAAACCACTCCACAAAGCCAAAAACCACTGCATCAGGGCTGAAACCACTCGTCTGACCTTAAAACCACTCGTCTGACCTTAAAACCACTCGTCTGACCTTAAAACCACTGCGCCGGGGCCGAAACCACTGCGCCGGGGCCGAAACCACTCCACAAAGCCAAAAACCACTGCATCAGGGCTGAAACCACTCGTCTGACCTTAAAACCACTCGTCTGACCTTAAAACCACTGCGCCGGGGCCGAAACCACTGCGCCGGGGCCGAAACCACTCCACAAAGCCAAAAACCACTGCATCACGGCTGAAACCACGCGTCTGACCTTAAAACCACGCGTCTGACCTTAAAACCACGCGTCTGACCTTAAAACCACGCGTCTGACCTTAAAACCACGCGTCTGACCTTGAAACCACTGCACCGGGACCGAAACCACTCCACAAAGCCAAAAACCACTGCGCCGGGGCTGAAACCACTCGTCTGACCTTAAAACCACTCGTCTGACCTTAAAACCACTGCGCCGGCGCCGAAACCACTCCACAAAGCCAAAAACCACTGCATCAGGGCCGAAACCACTCGTCTGACCTTAAAACCACTCGTCTGACCTTAAAACCACTCGTCTGACCTTAAAACCACTGCACCGGGGCCGAAACCACTCCACAAAGCAAAAACAACTGCATCAGGGCCAAAACCACTCGTCTGACCGTAAAACCACTCATCTGACCTTAAAACCACTGCGGAGGCGCCGAAACCACTCCACAAAGCCAAAAACCACTGCATCAGGGCCGAAACCACTCGTCTGACCTTAAAACCACTGTGCCGGGGCCAAAACCACTCCACAAAGCCAAAAACCACTGCATCAGGGCCGAAACCACTCGTCTGACCTTAAAACCACTGCGCCGGGGCCGAAAACCACAGCATCAGGGCTGAAACCACTCGTCTGACCTTGAAACCACTCGTCTGACCTTAAAACCACTGTGCCGCGGCCGAAACCACTCCACAAAGCCAAAAACCACTGCATCACGGCTGAAACTACTCGTCTGACCTTAGAAACACTCGTCTGACCTTAAAACCACTGCACCGGGGCCGAAACCACTTTGCCGGGGCCGAAACCACTGTGCCGGGGCCAAAACCACTCGTCTGACCTTAAAACCACTGTGCCGGGGCCGAAACCACTCCACAAAGCCAAAAACCACTGCATCACGGCTGAAACCACTCGTCTGACCTTAAAACCACTGGGCCGGGGCCGAAACCACTGCGCCGGGGCCGAAACGACTGCGCCTGGGCCGAAACCACTGGGCTGGGGCCGAAACCACTCGTCTGACCTTAAAACCACTGCGCAGGGGCCGAAACCACAGCATCAGGACTGAAACCACTCGTCTGACCTTGAAACCACTCGTCTGACCTTAAAACCACTGTGCCGCGGCCGAAACCACTCCACAAAGCCAAAAACCACTGCATCACGGCTGAAACCACTCGTCTGACCTTAAAACCACTCGTCTGACCTTAAAACAACTGTGCTGGGGCCGAAACCACTCCACAAAGCCAAAAACCACTGCATGACGGCTGAAACCACTCGTCTGACCTTGATACCACTCGTCTGACCTTGATACCACTCGTCTGACCTTGATACCACTCGTCTGACCTTAAAACCACTGCGCCGGGGCCGAAACCACTGCGCCGGGGCCGAAACCACTCCACAAAGCCAAAAACCACTGCGCCGGGGGCGAAACCACTGCGCCGGGGCCGAAACCACTGCGCCGGGGCCGAAACCACTGCGCCGGGGCCGAAACCGCTCCGTCAGGCTGTAAACCACTGCGTCAGGCCGAAAAGCACTCCACCAGGGCCAAAACCACTCCGCCGACATTAAAACCACTGCGCCAAGCCTAAAACCACTCCATCGGGGCTGAAACCACTCCGCCGAGCCTAAAACCACTCCATCGCAGCTGAAACCACTCCGCCGAGCCTGAAACCACTCCGTCGGGGCTGAAACCACTCCGCCGAACCTAAAACCACTCCGTCGGGGCTGAAACCACTCTGGCAAGCCTAAAACCACTCCGTCGGGGCTGAAATCACTCCGCCGAGCCTAAAACCACTGCGTCGGGGTTGAAACCACTCCGCCGAGCCTGAAACCACTGCATTGGGGCCGAAACCTCTCCGCCGAGCCTAAAATCACTCCGTCGGGGCTGAAACCACTCCACAAAACCAAAAACCACTGCATCACGGCTGAAACCACTCGTCTGACCTTAAAACCACTCGTCTGACCTTAAAACAACTGTGCTGGGGCCGAAACCACTCCACAAAGCCAAAAACCACTGCATGACGGCTGAAACCACTCGTCTGACCTTAAAACCACTCGTCTGACCTTAAAACCACTCGTCTGACCTTAAAACCACTGCGCCGGGGCCGAAACCACTGCGCCGGGGCCGAAACCACTGCGCCGGGGCCGAAACCACTCCACAAAGCCAAAAACCACTGCGCCGGGGCTGAAACCACTCGTCTGACCTTGAAACCACTCGTCTGACCTTGAAACCACTCGTCTGACCTTGAAACCACTCGTCTGACCTTAAAACCACTGCGCAGGGGCCGAAACCACTGCGCTGGGGCCGAAACCACTCCACAAAGCCAAAAACCACTGCACCGGGGCTGAAACCACTCGTCTGACCTTAAAACCACTCTGTCTGACCTTAAAACCACTGCGCCGGGGCCGAAACCACTGCGCCGGGGCCGAAACCACTGTGCCGGGGCCGAAACCACTCCACAAAGCCAAAAACCACTGCATCAGGGCCAAAACCATTCGACTGACCTTGAAAGCACTTGTCTGACCTTGAAACCACTCGTCTGACGTTGAAACCACTCGTCTGACCTTAAAACCACTGCGCCGGTGCCGCAACCACTGCGCCGGGGCCTAAACCACTTTGCTGGGGCCGAAACCACTGCGCCGGGGCCGAAACCACTCCACAAAGCCAAAAACCACTGCATCAGGGCTGAAACCACTCGTCTGACCTTAAAACCACTGCGCCGGGGCCGAAACCACTGCGCCGGGGCCGAAACCACTCCACAAAGCCAAAAACCACTGCATCAGGGCTGAAACCACTCGTCTGACCTTAAAACCACTGCGCCGGGGCCGAAACCACTCCACAAAGCCAAAAACCACTGCATCAGGGCCGAAACCATTCGTCTGACCTTAAAACCACTGCGCCGGGGCGGAAACTGCTCCGTCAGGCTGTAAACCACTGCGTCAGGCCGAAAAGCACTCCACCGAGCCTAAAACCACTCCGCCGACATTAAAACCACTGCGCCAAGCCTAAAACCACTCCATCGGGGCTGAAATCACTCCACCGAGCCTAAAACCACTGCGTCGGGGCTGAAATCACTCCGCCGAGCCTAAAACCACTGCGTCGGGGCTGAAACCACTCCGCCGAGCCTAAAACCACTGCTTCAGGGCCAAAACCACTCCACAAAGCCAAAAACCACTGCATCAGGGCCGAAACCACTCGTCTGACCTTAAAACCACGCGTCTGACCTTAACACCACTGCGCCGGGGCCGAAACCACTCGTCTGACCTTAAAACCACTGCGCCGGGGCCAAAACCACTCCGCAAAGCCAAAAACCACTGCATGACGGCTGAAACCACTCGTCTGACCTTAAAACCACTGCACCGGGCCGAAACCACTCCACAAAGCCAAAAACCACTGCATCAGGGCTGAAACCACTCGTCTGTCCTTGAAAGCACTTGTCTGACCTTGAAACCACTTGTCTGACCTTGAAACCACTCGTCTGACGTTGAAACCACTCGTCTGACCTTAAAACCACTGCGCCGGTGCCGCAACCACTGCGCCGGGGCCGCAACCACTGCGCCGGGGCCGCAACCACTGCGCCGGGGCCGAAACCACTGCGCCGGGGCCGAAACCACTGCGCCGGGGCCGAAACCACTCCACAAAGCCAAAAACCACTGCGCCGGGGCTGAAACCACTCATCTGACCTTGAAACCACTCGTCTGACCTTAAAACCACTCCGTCTGACCTTAAAACCACTCCGTCTGACCTTAAAACCACTCCGTCTGACCTTAAAACCACTGCGCCGGGGCCGAAACCACTGCGCCGGGGCCGAAAACACTCCACAAAGCCAAAAACCACTGCATCACGGCTGAAACCACTCGTCTGACCTTAAAACCCCTGTGCCGGGGCCAAAACCACTGCGGGAGCTGACTGCCAGCTCTGCACGTCACTCTGCAAGGGTGTGCCGCGGGGCTCTCCGTGTGCACCGCCTTTGCCTGTCGCTTTCCCCCCCGGCCACCAGCCCCCTCTCCAGCCGGCTGTTGGGAGCAGGGCGGCAGCCGCTCGCACGGGTGAGCGCTGCATTGGGGTCCCAGCAGGGGCCGCAGGAGGCTTGCCACCTGGGAAAGAGGGGGCGGGCGCGGGAAAGCACCACAGTAACTCCGCTTTTCTCCTTGCCACCTATTGCAGACGGCCAGGGTGGAGCGTGGGGAGTCACTGCCCTACAGGAGTTTTAGCAGAGAAGAGCTGCCACTTGTGCCATGCTTGCCGCCTCTCCCCACCAGGCCACCAACCCAGGCACATGTGTCCCCCCACACAGCGAGAGCTCCAACGGCAGCATCTACCAGTCAACCCAAGCTGCCTGCTCTGCCAACATCCTCGGGATGCTCTGCCACAGGCAGGGCCCAGGCCCTCAAATGGCCCCTGCAGAAGTGTGCAGAAGCGGACCCCACGGAAAACTTCCCAGCTGGCAGTGGCGCTTCCCTTCGACCACCCAAGCAGCATGCTTCTGCTCTCACCGCGGCAAGGGAAGAGCCTTTCCCTGCCATGCCAGAGGCCAGGCCTAGCTCTTCCACATCAGCCCGGGCAACACCAAGGCCATCACAGGGCCACGGCAGCAGGAGAATCCTTCCTCCAATCAGCCGCCACCCTTCAGCACACTCCTCCTTCCTCCTGGCAGCCCCCAGCACTGCTCATGGGGCCAGCCGAGGCGGCCCAGCATGCATGGAGTGGGACCAGCCCTGGACAAGCTACCCGGTGCTGCCAAGTCTGCCGCACGCCCCGCACACGAGGGCGCACAGCCACGACTCAGGCCACAGCGACTCCTCAGCATCGCCAAGCGCAGACCTGCAGCCTCCCAGGCTGCAAGAGCCACCGGCTGAGGCGGCACAGGCGGAAAGAGCCTCTTCTACTGCGGACGATCCCCTGCAGTTGGAGCCCAGCCGCAGAGACATGGCAGACGAGGCTGCACTCACCAGCAGCGAGAGCCCCAGCCCCAGCCTCTCCTTCACTGAGGTACCGCACGGCTCTGCAGAAGACGGCCTTGCCAGGCCCCACAGGGAAACGGCTCAAGCCGACTCCTCGTCGCCTTCCCTGCCTGATTTTAACGCCCTTGCTCAGGACCTCCGCCACCTGCACATCGCCGGGAGGCCTGTGAGCCCAGGCCCTGCCCCGCACAGCCCCATATCATCTGCCGCCTCTCTGGAGGACGCTGCTGAGTTGCTCGTCTCTGCTGCCTTGCGCTTAGCTGTGGACACAAACAGGAGAGCCATGAGGCGCTGCCATGCGCGCACAAGGCTGCGGAGGAGTCTGCAATGGCTCTACCACAGGGTCCCTTGGCGCACGCGCTCCGTTCGGCACCCCTGGCAAGCACAGCTGCGGACCAGAGGACGCCACAGGCCAAAAGTGCAGCCCCGGCGCCTCAGCAAGGACCTGCTCCCCATGCTCATGGAGGCAAGCGTGCCATCTTTCCTGGGCAGAGGCAGAAGGCCAGGGCAGCCAGCACAGCCACCAACAGCAAGCTGCCCACAACAGCAGCCTTTCCAGGACGAGCAGCAGGAAGCAACAGGGACCAGAGTGCTGGCAGCACGCGAGCAACAGCAAGGCGGCTCAACACAGCAGGAAGCGGGGCAGCAGGTCGCTGACCAACACCTGCCACAAGAGCAGCAGCTGCAGGAACCTGCCTCCCTCCACGTGATCTGGGTCCGACCGAGCTTCCAGAGCCTCATGTTGGACAGAGATGCGCGCCACGACGAGGTGCCCCGCTCGCTCGACAGCGAGGCCACAGACGCTGACAGCGAGGCAGCCGGCAACCTGCAGTGCGCGCCTCTCCCCCAAGCACTGGCCACAGCAGCTGAGTCTGCCTCACGTTTGCCCTTGGCCGGAGGCTCTTGGGACGAGGGCACCAGTGCGCCTCTGCCCACATCAGGCTCCCCAGAAGCAAAGCCAGCGGCCGGAGGCCCTCTGCACCAGGTGAGCAAGGTGGCGGCCACTGACCAGCAAAGCGAGCGGACGGGTGAGCTCTGCCTGGGTGTGCGTGGTGGGGAGATGCCTGGGGCTCTCCTTTTCAGCCCACCTACGGCACAAGGGCTGGCACCTCCTCCGTGCCCTGCATTGTCTTCAAGCCTGGCGGATGGAGGCAGAGCAAGGAGGGACGGGGCCGTGCACAGCAGCAGCCATCTCCCACACCCATCCTCCCAGCCCCCTTCCTCTGGCACCCTTCGTCCCTGCTGCCCTTTACGGCCTCCAGCACAGCCCTGCTGTTATGGCCCCATGACAAGCGTCATCCCACTGGCGCACCACTTGCGTGACCTTTCCCTTGGCACTGGTGGCCATTCGCAGCATGCCCACACCATGGACCATTCTGCCCTGGTCAGCCCAGGCCACCAGTCCCCTCAGCTTCAGGAGCTGATGGCACTCAGCTCTGGTTTTTTGCTCTCCCCCGGCCGCTTCCCTCTGAGCACAAAGCAGATGCCAAGTCATCCTCCTCCTTCAGAGACACGCCCCAGGAGGACCCCGGTACGTCTGCGAGTCCAGAGCCCTTCTGCAGGCAGAAGGCCCCGGCCCGGCCCAGCCCAGCAAGCGGCACTGAGGCTGGCGGCCCTGAGCCACAGCTTGTTTTGGAAAGCCCTTGCTGGCGGGGGCAGCAGGTGCTGGCCCTGCGCTCGCGCGCTCCCTCGCCCACGGTTCTCCTTGCCCCCACAGCCATCACCACCCTCCCGGACACCCCGGCTCCCAGGCGACGGCCCTCGCTCCTCACCACAGTGCTTCGGGCTCTGCGCACAGCTTTCTTCTGCAGCTGTGTCACAGGGCAGCGAGACACACGCGGCCAGGATGCAAGTGCCAGGCGGCTCCCCTGACATCGCGCCTGGCCGTGAGCGTGCGCAGCGCAAACAAGCCGAGCAATACAGGCGCGCGCGATCGCACCGGAGGCGTCCAGCTTGCCCCCGAGCACGTCCTACTTGCTGCCCCAGCTCACGGCATGTAAGGAGGACCTGCCGCCTCAGGCGGGCAGCCAGAGCCACGCTCTCTCCTGGGGGCCACACAAATACTGCCCCAGAGCACAGCAAGCCTGCCACAGACGGGCACCTTCAAGCACAAACATCCCACGCACACCGACGTGCACACAAACAGTCGTCAGGCTACGGCCATTCCCTACTTGGAATAAACGCTTGGGAAGCCTTTTGCCCTCTGGTCCTTGCTGTCAGCGCCCTCCCAAGAGACAGACTAGCGAAGGCCCTGAAGGCAAAGCCAGGCAGAGCTGGAGAGAAAGCCGTTGGCTGGGCTCCAGAAAGACAGAGCCGCTGGGGCGCAAAGGGGCTTCTGGAGGGCTCTGCTCCGACCTCCTGCTGCCAGCTCAGCTTTCCCTGGGCCTGGCACCGTCAAAGTGGGCCTGTCCCCACGCATGCATTCCCCCTGCACCCCGGGCCCCTGCTCCACTCTTGCACCACCCAGAGGCGTCCCACCCAGTGTCCTCCCACCTCGGATGGGAATTTCTCCGCGCGCAACTCGTGCCACTGCACCTCCCCCTGTCCCCGGGCACCTCTGCCAAGCCTCTGCCTCCATCCTCTCCCCACCCTCCCAGGCAGTGAGGCAGTTGCAGCCAGCAGCAACATCCCCCTGCGCCTTCTCTTCTCCGAGACCAACGCACCCAGCGCCCTTGGCCTCTCCTCCTACCTCCTGTGCTCCCGCTCCCGACCAGCGCGGGGGCCCCTGCTGCGCTCACGCCCGTGTGTCCATGTCTGTCAGAGGCAGCAGAGCCCCATACTTGTCCAGGGCCCAGACGCTGTCCCTCCCATGCTGAGCCAAGGGCAGGAACCCAAGCAAATCAGCCAGCCAGTTTTATAGCCACCTGCTTGTCACCTCTCCAGCCCATCTCTCACCTGTTTGGGATCTAAGGGGAAGTAGGAGGACCCAGGGCACTGCAGGCCTGTCAGCCTCCCCTCCATCCCGGCAAAGGTTCTGGAGCAACAAATCCTGCCTACCACTGCCAGGCATGGGAAGGACAGCAAGGTTCTTGGGCCTAGTCAGCACGGATTTAGGAAGGGGAAATCATGCTTAACCAACCTGACAGCCTTCCACGATGGAGTGCGTGGCTTGGTGGAAGAGGGGAGAGCAGGAGAGGTTGACTTTAGGAAGGCTCTTGACACACTGTCTCCCATAACCTCCTCATAGGCAGCTGATGAAGTGCAGGCTAGATCAGTGGTCAGTGAGGTGGACTGAAAACTGGCTGGACTGCCAAGCTCAGCCAGGTGGGATTAGCAGCACCAAGTCCAAGCTGGAGGCCAGGCACTAGTGGTCTCCCCCCGGGGTTGATACTGGGGCCAAAACTGCTTAACATCTTCATGAATGACCTGGATGATGGCACCAAGCGTACCCTCCGCAAGTTCACTGATGACACAGAACTGGGAGGAGTGCCTGACACACCAGAGGCTTGTGCTGCTATCTAGAGGGACCTCAACAGGCTGGAGAAACTGGCAGACAGAAACCTTGTGAAGGCAAGTGCAGCGCCCTGCACCTAGGGAGAAATAACCGCAGGCCCGAGGCCTGGAGGCCAACAAGCTCCAGAGCAGCTTGGTAGAGAAGGAGCTGAGGGTACCCTTGGACAGCAAGTTGAACATGAGCCAGCAACATGCCCTTGCAAGACAGGCCGTCAATGGTATCCTGGGCTGCATCAGAAAGATTCCTCTCAGCTGTTCAAAGGTAATGATCCAGTCCCTCTAGTCAATCATCTCTCATGAGCCGAGGCTGAGACTGGGATTTTTCAGCCTGGAGTATAGAAGGCCCAGGGAGCATATTAACAGTGTACATAAATACCTGATGGAAGGGTATCAAGAGGATGGGGACAGCCTCTTCTCAGTGGTGCCCAATGCCAGGAGAAGGGGCAACAGGCACCAGCTGAACCAGAACGAAATTCCTTCCAAATACAAGGAAAAAAAAAAAACAAAACAAAAAAACACCCCCCCCAAACCCATAACAGAACAAACAAACAAACAAAAAAACACCACTTTTTTGCTCTGAGTGGTTGAACACTGGAACCAGTTGCCCATAGAGTTAGTGAGACTCCATCCTTGGAAATATTCAGAACCTGACTGGACATGGTCCTGGTCAACCTGCTCCAGGTCACCCTGCTTCAGCAGGGGGGTTGAACCAGATGATCACCAGAGGTCCCTGCCAACCACAACTATTCTGTGATAAGACGACTAGGGGGGACTGGACTAAAAAGTTTGTAAAAGACAAAGTGTGAAATATCTACCACTTTCCTCTCACCCCTGCATCCCAGCAGGTAGTCAGAGAAGGCCTGACACCACTTGCCATTGGTAAATAGCTGCTGCTTCTTCCTAAACTCCTTCTTGGCCACAATTGTCTCTGGAGACAGCTCCCAGGAAGATTTGCTCCATCACCTTCTTGGGGATTGATGCTGGGCTAAGCAGGCTCTAGTTCCTCCCATCCTCCTCCTTGCCCTTCTGGAAGATGTCTGTGACATTTGCCCTTCTCCAGCCCTGAAGAACATTCCCCAGATCACCAGGATCTTTCAGAGATCACACAAAGTGGCCTTGCAGTGACATTGGCCAGCTCCCCATGCACCATCAACTGCATCCCACATGCTCTCTCAGACTCATGTCCCTCCAGTTGCAATGCACTTCGGTCTTCCTCTACCAGGACTGATACCTCACTGCCCTCAAGCTTGAGGAAGTGCTCCTTGGAGACCACAGTTCTGGGTTACTGGGCCCTTCAGGGCCAAATTCTGCTCTTCAGCCATCCAGGCCCAGGCCTGTGATTCTGCACTGTGTTACTGCTCAGTTGTCACAGGCTCCCTCCACAGGCCAAGCACTTCTGGGTTTCCATCCCTCTCCAGGTAAGCTGTGAGCTAAGAAAACCCCCAGCAGAGCTCAGGACCAGTCCAGCTCAATGCTATTGACAGCCCACAGTAGGAAGGTCCCCTCCTGCCCCCCCCAGCAACAATGGACAAAACCACATCAGTTGCTTTGTCCCTTCAGACTCACAATACTTGAGTCCTCTCTGCCATGTGAGGTCTGAGCCCCTTCCATAGCTCGAGCCCCTTGGTTCTGCCCACAGGCAAAGGCAGCTATGCGACAGCAGGGCAAATAGGGTTTTTGCCACCACCTGAACCAGTTGGGTTACACCTCCTGACGTTTTTTCCCCACTGGGGCCCAGAACCCATGCAGAAGCAGCCAGTCTTCCCAAATAGATCCTTTTTGTCTGGAAGGGACAGACCTCCTGCAAAGAGTCACAGCATTGCCACCATGTCTTTCCAGATAGAATCCATGTTTGGGACTACAGCCAATGAATCGCAAGCCTTTAGGCCCGAACAGGATAGAGAGGGTCTGTCCATGGAGGCCAGTAGAAGAGACAGTTCTCAGACCTAGACTGAACAAGACTCAGGGCAGAGGAAGGACAACACCTACAACCTTCAGTTTGGTAAACAGTTTAATTGACAAACTGCTGCTGTGCCTAAGCTGGAGTTACCCACTGCTCTGTTTGGCTGCCAGTCTCTTGTCTCTCTCTTCAGCAATGGTCAGGCGAATCCCCTTTCCACGGGGCAGGGAGATCCATGGCTTGTTGCCCTGAAGCAAGAAAGAAGAAGCCATGTCACATCAAGAAACCCAGAGAGGAACAGAGGAGAAAAAGGAGCAAATTCCTGATCATCCTAGAGCCTGGCCAGTCAGAAATACCCACGTCATTTGTCCAACAGAAGCCCAGCAGGGTGCTGCGGTGTAAAAGCCTAGCGTCTTTCATTTACATCCCTGAGGAAGGCATTTTAGCTAAAACCAAAACAGCTCTTTCAGAGCCTGAACAAGAGGCCACAAAGGGTGCCAAAAGTCGTTGTCTTGGGAAAAGGCCTCTCAGGACTCTCAATCTGGGTCATTGCCAAGACTGCCTCACCACCTGATAGGCACAGTTCCAAACTTTAACATGTTTTAAAAAGCCACACAGCTTTTTCTTGAAAACACCACCACCCCTTCTAAATTTTCAGCAGCTTCCCCTTCCCAGACCCATCAGCCTGCAGAAGACAGAACCACAGGGAATGGAGCCAGGGCTGATGCCACAACTGAAGCTTTACCCTGCAGGGACAAAGGGTGGGAAGGCATTCGCCTACAGAAGACAGGAACAGCTCCTGTCTTCAACCAGCAGCCCCCCAACAACAGGAGAGGACCAATCCTCCTTTTGTTTGTGCACACTTACTTTGCCAATAACAAAGATGTTGGAGAGTCTGGTGGCAAAGCTATTGCCATTGGCGTCCTTCACATGAACCACATCAAATGAGCCAGGGTGTCTCTCCCGGTTGGTGATCACACCAATACGGCCCAAGTTGGCACCGCCAGTCACCATGCACAGGTTACCTAAGACAAAGGAAAGGCTGGTGGGACAAGAATTTGCATAAGGTGCCAAGATGAACCACTTCCACATGGGTCCTTCAGGAGCACTGCTGCAGAAGAACAGCATGGGCAAAGCAGTGCAGGGACTCAGAGTGGCCACCAGAACACAAGGGCACAACTTTTAATGCCTACATCCTGTGGGAACCTTGGCACACCCCAGTAAAGCCCCAAGGCCTATATAAAACATTCCCCATCACTTGATCACTTGTTGCATCAGCACCAAGGAAAGGTCTTTTTTACTACTGGGCAAGTAGCTTGACAGATCATCAGGCCACTCCTCATTCCAACAGCAATCCCAACTGCAGTTAGAGCTGCAGATGCCTCAGGGGAACAACAATGCCGTTCACAAGGCTGCTGCCATTGCCGTCTCTGCTTCAAAGGGAAGGCGCCCAGCAGCTGTAGTAAACTTCTATGCTGCTGTCCAGCAGTAATGCCTCTGGGGAGCACAGAGTCTTACAGATTGACGTGGTGAGACCTACCTGTGTCGAACTTGATGAAGTCTGTGATCTTGCCTGTCTCCAGGTCAATTTGGATAGTATCATTCACCTTGATGAGGGGGTCTGGATAGCGGATGGTGCGGGCGTCATGGGTAACCAGATGAGGGATTCCTTTGGTGCCCACAAAGATCTTCCTCACCTTGCACAACTTATACTGCAAACAAAAGCCAACTCTGCTTAGCTGAGGCAGAGAGCTGCACCACAGCCCAGGGCACTCTAGCACACATGTTCCCCCCTCAGAGAGCCTGCCAGCCACACCACGTCTCAGTCCCTGAGCAAAGCATTCGGGCACATTTCAGGACTTGGAAGCCCCAGAGGAGACTGGACAGCAACTCACTGCTACTCAGTTCACAGGCCCAGCAACTCCTCTCCCAGGGCTGCCATGCAGCTATGCCATAGCCCCACCAGAAAACGCCTGCTTTTTTGGAACAGCTTTCTATAGCTACTGAGGATCTCACATCAGTACCAGCACACAGCCTGATACTGCAAACAAATGCCAACCCTTCTGAAGCCTTCTGCTCGGGGTTCCAGTCTCTCTACAAACACTGGATGTATTTTCCTAGGAAAGCATATGCAAAGGTAGAGTTTCCTTATTTTGCCTTCAAAGCTCTGTTGGTCACACACAGGAGGCAGAGGCTGCCTTTTCGCAGGGCCTACAAGAAATCTGTACCCCTTCTCAAACGCACTCTGCTTTCCCTTCAGCCTTTAACCTGAACTCCTTCACATTCACACTGGGGCTCACGGTGCAACACTGATCACTAGCCAGAGACGAAACCAAATCCCAGTGCAAGAGAAGAGGCCACAAATGCATGCTGGAGCCACCCCAAGCACAGCCATAGAGAATACAGCAACCAGCCAGACAGCTCTCCCCTTGGCATCACTACATGCCTGCACAGCCTTCCATTAGGGACATATGAACCAGAGGGCAGGCTTGCAGCTTAGAAAAACCAGCACACTTGGCCTGAGCAACTGTACGCAGAAGTCACTTGCAAACATACAGGGCTAGAGAGCAGTTTTGTAAATACCATCCTGTGTCTGTTCTAGAAGAGCTCAAGAACCCTTTTCAACATCAAAGGTGGTCCAGTTGTTCACAATCAAGCTTCGAAAAGCACTGCCAAAGCAAAGCCTTCACAACTAGTACTGTTTCAGCCCATTCCCCTCAACTTAAGGCCCTTTCTGCCGCTGGATGACCATAAAGGGGACAAGCTGTGTGTGCGCACACAGCTCCTCAGTTTCAGCCGAAAAACTAAGTGTACGGAACTGCTCAATCAATAAGACTCCAGGCATCAAGTAACTGCCTCTGGAAACAGCTCCTGCCTTGGAGCAAGGTTTCCAGAACCATCTCATTTCTGTCTCCAAGCAGTTCTTGCCTATGAAGCCTTTCATGCTGCATACTCCACTTCTGGCTCCTCAACTGAAAGACACACAAGCAGCAGCTTTGCTCTACGTTGCATCAAAGTGGTTCTAGGATTCAAATGCTTTTGCCTGTTGAACTACCGTAAGCATTCAGCACATAGAAGACGTAACCCTTTACTTGCAAAAACACTAAAGCAGCAACATACGTTGCAGGTGTGACACAGAAAGGCCCCCACTATCCAGCTGCTTAGAGGCAGAGCCAGGACAGCACTCCCACTATCACCAATCCCTTGGGGGCCCACAAGGCAAAACACTTCAGTTGAAGGGTCTGACTTTTGCACCATGGGCAGTACAGCAGCAACAAGGTTTGCACAGTTTCTCATCACTGTTGCCTTGTGATGCTCTACATTAAGGCTTGCTAAACCACAGCAAAGCCGTGCCCACCAACCTAAAAGGGCTTAGAGAAAGCTGTCTATAAAGGGAATCCAGTCCTTGACAGCAGCAATCACTCAAGCACCAAACACCCCTACAGAAAGGGCTGTAAGTTGGCCTCACATCACCTACAGACCTTCACCCCTGAAGACTCACCATCACCTACACCCCTGAAGACTCCATACCACAACCAAAAAAGGAGATGTCCCCAATCTCCTGAAAGATGGTGCAGACTGAGCTCTCAGGGAAGACAGAAAACAGCTCCTATTCAGGAGATACCAGACATGAGACATTGCCCCAACAAAACCCAGCTTGGTCCATGCTTACATCAAGATCAAGCCCCTCACCTTCGCCTCTTCAGCTGTGATGCGGTGAACAGCAAAACGGCCCTTGGTATCATACACCAAGCGGAAATGCTCGCCTGTTTTCTCAATGCTGATGACATCTGATTTCAGATACAGAAATAAAATAACAGTTGTCAACACTTAAACATTCATATATGCAGATGACGTTCACAGCAGAGCACATCTATAAATGAAACCACAACTGCTTATATAGTTTTGCTTTTTCAGCCTAACTTGGCACCCTTCCTCCAAATCTTGCCAGCCTCACAAAATATTCCCCCCACTGTACCAGAACAGCCCTATGAGACATCTGTAGTTTACCAATCTACTTCAATGAAGGAAAAACAGCAATAAACAGGGTAAGAGGAGAAGCTACTAGCTAACGTCAGTCACCATGCCAACAGAATCTGCAACAGCAGCTTTATGCAATTTGTTCAACAAGTTCTAAAACCAGGATGCATTTCTAGAAGCACTCTCCCCACTGGGGAGACTCTCCCTATAGCGGTGTACCTGCTCCAGCATGGATCCTGCACAACTGCTCACCAAATTTAGTATCTGCCCCAACCCTTTTCACTAACCCATGAAGCCAGCAGGATAGGTGATGTCTGTGCGAACTTTGCCGTCTATCTTGATGAACCTCTGCATGCAGATCTTTTTGACTTCATCTCCTGTCAAGGCATACTTCAGTCTGTTCCTCAGGAAGATGATGAGTGGAAGGCACTCCCTCAGCTTGTGAGGGCCTGTTGATGGACGGGGTGCCTGCAAACAGAAAAAGTCTTACTCTGGTTGCTCAAACATACTGGCAGCTATCAACTGCTGCTTCCCAAAGGAGTAAGAACACTCCAATACCTCTCATGACAACATCTGAGGACAGCTGCACAGAGCCCAGGCCTTGCTATCTAATCGCTTTACCCCTTATAAGCAAAGAGAAATATTAAAAACTACTCACAGAATATCTGATGGCAGATACCCCCTTCCGCATTACATAACCAAACTCCCTCAGTTCACCACTATCACCTACACGCACTCTCAGTAAAGACAGAGAATGTTTCCCATCCATCTTGTAAACCCCTTACCCAAAGGGGGACCCATCTATCCTTTTGGACTGTAAAGTGGAGCAGGAGAAAGTTGCTGAAGGCTACAAGGAAGCTGAGAAAGACTTGAGGCTGAGAGACCCCCCCCCATCCATCCTTCTCACAGACTGCTTCAGAGAGGGCTTCTCTCATGACTGCCCCTCAGCAGAGGGCAACAAGCCCCTCCGCAAAAACGCCGCCAGGAAAGCAACAGAAAAGGAAAGACAAAGGGCCTGCTCACCCGGCGGGCCCTCCTCTACAGGGAGAGGAGCAGGGCAGCAGCGCCCGGTGGCGCACGCCCCCCCCCGCTCCCTCCTCAAGCGCCCCGGGGCTGCCGTCGGGGGAAGGGGGGGGGAAGGGTCCAACAGCGGGGCATCCGGGCCGGGGCAGGGCTCACAGGCCTCTCCCGCAGCCGCCCCTACTTACGAAAACGCCCGTCAGCTTGTCCAGCATCCAGTGCTTCGGCGCCGCCACGCGCTTGAGGTGCTTCTTCGGGCCGCGGGCCTACAGGAGGGCACGCGTTACGGACCGGCACCGGCACCCCCCTCCCCAACCGCGGCCCCCCGCCCCAGCCCCGCTCGCCGCCCCCTTCGGCGCCCTCCCCCAGCGGGCTCCCCCCCCCCCCCCGGAGAGGCCCAGGCGGGGGGGGCCGGCGGCGGATGGCGGCGGATGGCGGCGGATGGCGGCGGATGGGCGGCGGATGGGCGGCGGATGGGCGGCGGATGGGCGGCGGGAGCGGCGGCGCGGCGCGCTCACCATGGCTGCGCTCCCTCGGCGAAAGGGCCGCCGCTTCCGGCCGGCCGCGGATATCCGCTCGGGCGGCGGCGGGGCGGGCGGCGCCCCCTGCCGGCCGGAGGGCTCCAGCGCCGCCTCCCGCGCCAGCCCCCCCCCCCCCCAACCCCGCTTCCCTTTTAGTTATGGAACCGCAGTTAACGGCCGGGGGGGGGGGGAGGTGTGTACCGGCTCCCCCCAGCTGCCTCCACGGGGACCCCGGGGCGGCGAGGGCAGCGGTGGCCGCGGGCCCCGGCTCCCACGTCCGCAGGGAGACCAGGCGCCCACCCCTCCCCACACCACAGCCTGGCGCCACAGGGATGGTTTTATCTTCGTCTTAGCCTCTAAACAGCCTTTTCCCTCTCCGATCCAAGCTTTTCCCAGGTCCAGCAAGGGCTGGTTTTTGAACACGAGGGATGTCCTCCCCCAGCTGCGTGACCCCGGGAGCTGGGGCTGGCTGCGGGAGGTCTCTTATTACGGGAAAACTTTGTTGACTGCCCCACAGCCCCGTTTCCCGTGACACCCCGGGTGTGCTGCCCGTGGGGGGTTGCTGAGGGGCCCCAGCCGTGGCCTGCGTGGGCGAGGTGCCCCCACCGCCTCTCTGCAGGAAGCAACCCCAGCTAGGGACAGTTTCCAAGCAGCAGACAGCCCGGGGGGAGCCTGTCCCACGTGGGACGTGCCACAAACCGGTGTCTGTGACGATGCCAGCAACCGCAGCTCAGCGACCCCGTCCAACCCCCAGCCCCAGAGCACCCAAGGTGGGACGCAGGGACAGGTGGGGCAAGGGGCTCGCCGTGCCTGCAGTGGGGACGTGTGATCCCTCCTCTCACTCTGTCACTATGGGGCGGCCCCCATCCTCCGCCTCAGTTTCTACCTGTGGTTTGGGAACGGAGTGCCAGGGGGTCAGACAACCCCCGGATGGAGGTGCCAGGGGACTCAGAGACCCCTGATTATCCTAAACCCCCTCAGCTGTATCACACGGCTTCCAGAGCCCAGCAGCCGCGTGGGGCTCACGTAGTGTGATGCTGCCCTGAGGGCCTGTGCTGGGCACTATGGCCTTGTTGGCGCCAGGACCGTCAAAGTCACTACACGTGTGCAGGACCGCTGCCCTCCCCTCTCCCACTGCGGGACACTAGGCAGGAGGCTCTGTCTCAGCCCGCCCATGGCTGCAGCATCAGTCTCTGTCCCGGTGTTTCAGCTACAACCACAGGATGGAGCTGAGATCCCACAGGCCCCGCTTGACTCCCCAAACTCTGCTCAAACTCGGCTCGTGGCCTAAGCATCAGCTCCAGGAAGCAGCTTGTGGGGCCAGCGGTCCCCCACAGCCCATCCAACCCCCCTGGGGAGGCCAGCATCTCCCTGCATGGTGCAATGGGGCCCTTGGTACAGGCAGCAACACCACGGTGGTACCCTCGTCCCCAGAAAGGGAGCTGAGCAAAGCAGCCCCTCCACGGGGCTGCCTGGAGCTGGGCACGCTGTTACAGGGGGCTGCAGCCCCAGGGCTCGGTGTTCTTGGCTACAAGACCTCGGCGGGTCCCCGCAGCATCCCCCCCATGCGGGGATGCAGCAGGATAAGATGTGGAACTGGTCCCACCCTCGCAGGTAACGCAGGGGGGCACAATGGGTACGGCAAGTAGGGCTCTTCCCCCACACTAGCCCCAGCCTGGCTCATAAGAGCTCAGGGCAGGAGACACACAGGGAGGAGGCACGGGCTGTCCTGCAGGCCCTCCTCCCACCCCATGCTTGTCCCCATGAGTCCTGCCGCTCCCCAGGATCCCCCTCCCGGCAGGGAGTGGGATGGGGTCCCAGCACTGCCCCACGGCCCCCCCAGCGCAGAGAACAAGACAGGGACCTGCCACCCCCAAGGCCCAGTGCTGAGCACGGCAGGGAGAGGGGGGGTCTGCCAGGCAGGACAAGTCCTTTAGGATTTTATTAAACAGCTGCTTGAGACCTCCACCTGGCTGGCCACAGCAAACCAGCCCCTCCACTGCTCAAACCGTCATCCAGCCCCGAGGGCGGCCCCTTCCCACCCTCCTCTCGCACTAGTCCAACTCCAGGGACGCACAGGGCCCCCTCGCTGCCTCTGGCCCCGTCCCATGCCCCTGCCCCCAGGTGGGGCAGCCCTGGCAGCTGGGCACGTCTGCGCACCCAGCACATCTCAGCAGCACAAAGCCACCGTGGGGGCCGGGCACCCGGCAAGCCGAGCACATCCTGCCGCGACTGGCCTTTGTGCTCCCAGTGGCCTCCCGACCTCAGTAGCCAGCCGGGAAGTCCGCAGCGAAGTCAAACTCGTTCTGCCCAAGCCACAGCTCCGGCAGCTCGTTGGCCCTGTCGAGGCCCAGCTCCACCACCAAAGACATGAGGACCTCCTCATCCACGGGGTCCGAGTCGATGATACCAGGGCTGTGGGTGCCAGCCGAGGGTGGCAGAGTCCCCGGGCCCAGGGGCTGAGCCCCGAAGCCCCAGCCGGGCAGTGAACCAGGCTCAGCCGGGGGCCCCGGCCCCGCCATGGCGTGGTACTGGCTGTTGAGTTTCTGGAGGTGCATGCTGGCCAGGAGATGGGGGCCCGTCTGCAGGGCGAAGGAGGATGCCTTTGCAGGTGCCGGGGCCGCAGAGGCCGGCATCGCCGCCGCGCCGGCGAGGTGCGGCCCGCCACCGGCCTTGCTGGCGTTCATGCCCACGCCGGGGTAATGCAGGATGGTCACCACCTTGCGGTCCTTCATAGCCAGCAGCGAGCTCATCTCCGGGGCCTGCGAGGGAGACGGCAGGGCTCAGCGGGGCCCGGCAGCCTGCGCACCCCGTGCGGGGCGGCTCGGCCGGGCACCGGCGATGCGCCGGGGTCCGCGGCGCCAACGTGCCCGGTGCCCCCGAGCCGCCGTCGGGGCCGCGGCGGTGCCGCAGGCAGCGGGCCGGCGCCGACCCCCGTCGCGGCGGCCCCGCGGGCCGGGGGCGCCCCGGCTGCCGCGGCCGCGCTTACCTGGGCGCCCCGCTCCGCTCGGCTCCGCGCCGCCGCCCTCCCGGCCCGCCGCCGCCGCCGCCGCCGCCTCCCCGCTTTATAGCCGGGCCGCGGGGAAACGCGAAGCGGAGCGGGGCCGGCCGACGGACGGGACGGGACGGGACGGGACGGGACGGGTCGGGACGGGGAGGGCAGGGCTGGGATGGACGAGACGGGACGGGACCGCCCCCGGGGCGGTGCCGGGAGCGCCGGCCCCCTCCGTGTCCTCCCTGCCCTGGCCTGGCACCCCCACGTGCCCCCCCCCCCCATCCAGGTTGCGACACCCCTTGTCTCCTGCGTGCCCCCCAGCCCCTGTGTCCTCCATCCAGCCGGGGTCCCTCCTCGATCCCCCTCCCCATCTGGGACCCCTGCGTTTCCTCCCTGCCCTGGGCTGAGACCTCCCCACGCTCCCCCGTTCAGGCTAGGGGTAGAAATGGGAGGCAGTTGGTGCCAGGGCTGGGGAGGGTGACGTGAGCCTTGACCAGCCAGCTGGAGGGGGACAATGAGGGTGGGGAGGTGGGGGGATTGGGCTACCCCCCTCCCCAGCCTTTGTCTCACCCTTTGCGCTTCTCTCCACCAAGCTGAGCCCCAAATGCCCCTCGGCACTCAGGGACGTGGACACAGAGGGGTTGCTCTGCCCTGTGCCTCCGTTTCCCTAGCTGTCTGCAGGCAGGTGACCTGGTCATATTTGGGTGCCATATCTCCACATGCAGCTCTGTCCAGCCCCCCTGAGCGCAGCTCTCCCTGCAGTCCCTCGCCCAATGCTATTTAAAGCCCCATCTGTTTGACATTAGGGGGTTTCCTGCTTGTTTGTTTGTTTTTCCAGTTTTTGGTGGGTTTGAGTCTTGGCCCTTTTTTCTCAGGGAGGAGCTGGGAAAGGAGAGGCCGGACAAAAGCAAGAGCCACACAGGGCTCCCTGTCCCGGCTGGAGCGTAGGGGCTGCCTGGGGCTGTGGGGCAGGAGCACCTCACCCCTATGGCCAGGTTGCACCTCTGGCACCCAGCTGTGCCCTGGTACTGGGCTAGCGGGAGGAAACAGTGTGCTTGTGGCTGGGGACGGAGAGAAGGATTTTCCCATGGAAAATGGCTATGAAGATAGTGGCCAGGCTCAGCTCTGCTCCCGCCATCCCTACTCCTATCCTGGGACACGGGCACGCTTGGCTGGGGGCTGTGCTGCTCCACTCATGCTTTGGAGGTGGCTCAGGGCATCCCTGGGAAAGGGGTATGCGCTTCCTCAGTCCTTCAGGACTGACCTGTCCACTCCCCAGGAGCTGAGCACATACTGCAGCGGGCTGGCTGCTCCCTCCAGGACTCGCAAGCGTGCCCACCTCAACCAGTCTCTTTCCTTGGGGTTGGAGACCCTGCTTTGCCGGGTCTGAAGCAGCTCCTGCAGCTCTCAGAGCAATTTTGTGCCTGACCCAGGAGCAGAACGCACAGGGCTCAGAGACGAGTCCAGAAGGGGCAGCAGGACAGCTTACCTGCCCTTCCGTATGCCACTTTGTCTTGTCTAAATGATTCCCAGGGCTGACATCTCTGGGTGTGGAGAGCCGTTAGCAAGGCAAGCCGAGCTAATGGCAATATGACCCTCCTGCCACCAACCTGCGTACACAGCCCCATGTCCTGGGTCCCGAGTCTTCCCTTCCCCGTTACTGCAGGCAGTGAAAGCTATGCCTGGCTGAGCTTTTGAGTTTTGGGGGAGACAGCAGAGGGACAGGGAGCTCTCCCACCCTGAGCTGTCCTCCTGGACTGCCAGCAGACTCAGGCAGACAGCACAATTGCTTCAGTCGGTTTGCACGTGGGAAGGTTTGGGGCAAGACCCCTAGGGTCTGTGGGTCTGCACAAACGGGTCAGAGCCTCCCCCTACCTGAAAGCACAGGCTCCAAACACCACGGCGCGTCGTGCCAGGCTCAAAGTCAGGAGGCCATCAGAGCAGCCATGACCCATGAGCGTGGGGCAGAGGAGGGATGGCCCGTGAATCTCCTTCACCCACACCCTTCTGTGCCACAGCAGCAGGCCTGGGAGGCTGGTGCCTAGGTCTGGGCCGTGTTTGTCCCACACAGGAAGAAATGAGGTATGATGAGGATGCAGGGCACAGCCTGAGCCTCTCCACCCTGGTGGGTGGCCCCCAGAAACCTAGCCACCTCCGAGTTCACATCTAGGCCTTGCAAGAGCCTGGGTCCTCAGTAGGGAGACCTAGGGGTGGCCTGGCCCTCCGTCACAGCACTGCTCTGCCTATATAACCCCATGCACAGGGGCTTCCTCAAGCCACTGCCCTGCCCTGAGCACCATCTGCTAAGCAGTGAGGGGGAAACTGGGCTATGAAGGGCCTTGCTTTAACTCAGATCCGTTTTTGTCTCTACGATAGGATCAAATCTCCCAGAGGAGAGATGGGCCACCCCCAGCACTGACAGGCCAGCTCAGTCCCAGAGTCAGCATCCTGCAGGGAGAAAGAAAGAAGCAGGGGGTCACCGGTCAGTCCGCAGGGACGTGGGAGCCACATCCAGCTGAACTTCATCCATGCTGGATTTCCTGTTGTTTGCATCAGAAGTGAAAAACAAGAGATCAAAACAAAGCCAGGCCAGGCTGGGAGTCCCTTCGTCTTGCTATTTATTCTCGCACAATCTAATTAAAGCAACAGGAAATTTGCTTTCCCACACCAACTGGACATCTTTAAAAAGAAACGATACAAATAAAAGCTCTGCAGACCAGATGAATGAGGGGGCAAGGCCAGCAGAGGCCTTGGTCCCTGGCCTGCCCCATTGGCAGGGTGCTGGGCCAGGCACAAGGAGGAATCTGCCCCAATACCAGCCCACTTGCGCCCTGTGTGGAGGCTCTAACAGCGGTCAAGGGGGACTGGGGCATCCAGAGGGTCAAACGCTTCCCCTAAGCCTTTGTCATATGCGAGATCTCCCAGGACAGGAACTGCCACCCTGTCCTGCATCTCTTTTCCTGACACCCTAGACAGCATCCCTCAGGTCTGGCCCTCTGCACAGGATTTTGGGAGCTCACCTGTCACCACGAACGGTCTGTGCTGCTTTACGTTGGTGGAGCTGGAAGGGACGGTCACAAATCCAAGTGCAGATCTCCTGATTTGAGGGTCTGCAGCCAGGGGTACCTTGCTGGGCTCATCATGGCAACCCCAGTCAGAGGCCAGTGCGGGGTGCTACCACCTCCCCGAGATGAGCTTGGCTCCGGAGTGGTTTCAGCACTGTGAGCTTACATGCAACCAGGGGCTGCTGCAAGGACAGATGATACTGGGGGACCCTTACTCCAGCTCCTGGTGATGATAAAGTAACCGCCCAGTGGAGAATGGGAAACTTCCTGACTTAGAACAACAGAAAAAAACTGTTGCCTGGGTTGCTACCAGCTCAGCTTTTATCTAATATCCCACAGGCACAGCTCCATGAGAGGCCTGCAACTGGTGTGAGGCTACAAGACAAGCTGGACCAGGCTGGGGGAGGAGGGGAGCTTAGAGCCTGGCACGGACACAATTTGGACACTCGTACCTGGTAGTACGAGCCAGCATCATCCAAGGCGGGGTGTGAACAGCTTGCGTTCCTCGGGCTGTCGCTGTAGTCTGAGGAAGATGACCACAGCCTGCCACAGAGCGGGGCAAGCGTTCCCACCTCCAGGTGCTGCCAGAGCAGGGAGCTCACAGCCAATTAACCAAGCTGGCCAGGGTGCTTTAACAGGACTGCAGGGAAGAAAACACTAGAAAGGGCTCCTCTAGCTCTCCCCTGCTTCCCCACATGCACCCCATTTCCAGAGAGATTGTGAGATCTTGACCGAATGCCTCCTGCTAGGTGCTGTGCAAGAGAGCATTGGCTCCCTGGAAGGCAGAGTGGACACAGGAAGAAAAGAAAGGGCAGGAGTATTTTAAGTACTTTATTTATAAAAATGCCCAACCGTTTAAAAACCTAATGGCTGTGATTTTTCTGTGGGTAACAGGCACAGCCAGTGTCCTGGGCCCTGGCTGGCCCTCAGCACCTCTGTCTGGGCGGGCATCTCAGAGGCTGCACGTGAAGGCCGTGGTCCTGCCAGGAAGGCAACATGGTAAAAGCTGGTGCTGGTGCCGGTGCCCAATTGCGGAAGGTTCGCAGCTCTGAGCAGCCCCTCTCTTAAAAACCATTAAAACCAGCTGAGAACCAGCAGAGAATCAACTCTTGTGTTGTTAAAAAAGGACAAGAGAAGGGAGCAAGGGAGGCTCTGTCAGCATGGGAAAGCTGGAGCCGCGAGGCCCATGCGCTCCTGCCCAGGGAGGGCCGTGGCGCTCGTGACGCTTTGGCAACTTTTCTTTTTTAAAGAGAAACAAATCAACTGACCGACCAACCAAGAATATTTCTGCCAGATTTCCCCTGCAGCCACACATTCCACCATCCGCTCACATAAACTTGCCGTCTTCAACGCGGGAAACACTCTTGTGGGTGCTTGAGCCTTCCTTTTCCGCTAAACAACATGCTTCAGATTCCCTGCAAACAAAAAGCGGCAGAAAAGATATTTCCACTGAAACTAACTTTAACTTGATGGAGTAGCTAGGCCCGGGGTAGGTGAGGTTTTTGCTGGCTACAGAGCCCTCCTTGCAGTGGGTTTCTTTTCCTGGTACCTCCCCCTATCCCTCCCCATGGGTACCCCAGGAGGGTGTGTATTCCCGCAGCCCTGAACGCTGCTGCTACCTCTATGAGGGGGGGCACTGCCTCCTTCCCCTCTACCAGCAGGCCCGACAAACTGGGAAGCGATACAGGAAACCCGACCTCCACAGAGACCCAATTCCAGGCTGGCCAGCCAACCTCTTGCTCCCTTTGCAGAGGCTGTCACCCTCTTTCAAGCTATATTTGGGGATCTGCCAAAGGGAGACTCCACCATCGTTTCCATTAAGAGTTTTTCCTGCAGACTAATCACTGGTTTGGAAGTTATTGGTCAGCACCGGATGGGAACACTCATTTCCTGCTGCCTTATCCACCTCCCCTGGGATAGATATGCTAGCAGGAGTGCACAAACCAGATCCAACCCTTCCAGCTTAGAAATGATGCTGGAGCAAGGCATGGAGGATAAGTGAGATATACCCGTGCATATCCTATCGATCCTCCCTGGGAACATCACCCCCCTGTGTAGGATTGGGAGAGGCCTTCAATTTGGATACACACAAGGGACGGATCTGAGCCTTGCACGCAAGGCAGACAGTGGCAGATCACACTAGCTCCATGTCACCAAGGCTGGTCAGTGTTGGAAGGCACAGCCCTGAAGGGACACAGAGAGCTGGCAATGCTCAGACGTCCTGCCCAGGACTACACAGAGACACAGCCAGGTACCTCCCAACGATAGCAGTGTGTTTCCATCTCTTCCCAGAACTGCGCCTTTGCACACAAGAACAAGTTGAGCCCAAAGCTCTAACCCTTCTCTCCAAGGTTTCTGACAGTCTGCAGAGAGGATGGACAGCTCTGCCCTTCCTGCTTCCCTACCGGACACAACGGAGCTGCCTATCTGCAGGGGAGACGCATCCTCCCTGGGCCTGGCCTGTGCTTGAGAACAAATGTCCCTGTGCACCCAGAGCCATGGCATCTCCCAACCCACCTCCTCCTACCCAGTTTCCAACACTGACACATCACAGCACGCACCTAGAGTGAAAATTGCTGCAGAGCCCTGAGTTCCTGCCCCTGGCTCCTCCTGGGCAGGAGAAGACAGACGGGGAAAGGGCACCGCAGAAAGCTGGCAAGAACTTGTAGGGCTCACACAGCTACTGTCCCTGGGCTCCAACAGCTTTCAGGCTTGCTGTCTCCAGCAGGGCTAGAGGACAGTCCCAACTCCTGATGACATCTACAGAAGTTTTAGCTTTCTTTTCTTTCTTTCTTTCCTTTTTTTTTTTTTTTTTTTAAGCCTTGTTCCCTCCAGCACACCTGACACAGGGACCAGAGAATCCCGCTGAGGGGTGGACAGTGCCTCCCCTCTAAGAAGCATCAGGCCCCATCACTGCTGCAGTCCACAGTCCGCTGGCATTGCCAGGCTAACACTTAACAGCGACTTTCACGCAGCAGGAGATGCCTCTGTCCCCTCTGCCCCCTACCAGGCAGAGGCAGCAGGGTTAGATAAAAGGACAGAGAGAACAAGAGCTTTTTTTTTTTTTTAAAAGCTGACCTGGTGCCAAAACCCCATTGTGCCTGATAGCACTGGGGGTAGGGGGACAGGGCAGGGGCTTAAATGCCCGTACAAACACTGCTCTGGTATCTTGCTCATTCATGGAGGAGCTGAAGCAATGGCTGGAGCTGCTCTCTCACAACTTTCAGCCACCCTCTAGCTGTGGGCTAGCATGTCCTGGAAACCATCTCCCTTTGCCTCCAGGCAAGCCCCAGCCCTGCACGCAGCTCTGAGGAGAGCAAGACATCTCTGGCTCTGCCCCAAGGGCAGATGGAGAGACACCAGTGCAGTGGGAGCTGGCCCCAGGAACACTACTTACGCTTCTGCCAACTGCAGCCCGGGATCTCTCTTTAGGCTTGAAATGGGGAGTAGCTGGGGCTTTGAGGAACCCCGGGCAAAGCATCTGGCAGTTACCTTCAACTATGGAATAGCTAACCTTGCTAAAGAAAGCCTGCAGGCTTGGGCTGGCAGTCTCCATCCTCCCCCCACTGCCTCACCATTAACAATTTCCCTTTAGGCATGCTGTTTTACATCCCAAGCAGATCATAAAGGCTTTTACTGCATGCCAGGGGACTGAATGCACCGTGCTCATATTAACTGCTCTCTGCACAGCAGTTGGGGTGGTGACTGCTGGAGCCGGTTGGGACAGAAAGCCAAGCAGGCAGCAAAGCAACACTGAGAATTAACAACAGTTTTGGAGAGGGCAGGAGCCACGGCTCTGCTCCTGTTAGCCTGGCCAGCAGCCTGCCCAGGAGCCTCCGAGTAGTGGCAATGCCACATCCCCCTGCCACTGTCTCACTGCATCACTGGGCAAGGGCTCTGGTTCTGCCTTGCTGATGCGGCCACCTTCACTCGTCAGTGCTTCAGTGCTGAGGGGGGCTGGTTCTTCCTTGCCCCACTCGCTCCTGCTGCCTCTGGTACCATCGCTGCAAGTGCAGTGGAAAAGCAACCCACTGCAGGGGCAAAACAGTCTTTGAAGGGACTAAGCTCTCCACCAGGTCAGCCCCCTGATCTGGTGCTCTGCGCAGCTGCAAGGCCATTTTTGCAGGCGACGGAGCTGAAGAAGAGAGCTTGGGGATGGAGGAGAGCTGTCTCGCCTGCCTCAGCAGCAGCCCAGGCTCCTGAAACACAACCAGCAGCACAGCAGGGCAACAGGATCCTCTTGAGATAGCCTCTTCCTGGTGGTGGGGGAGCAAGGAAAGGGGTTTTCTCTGCTCTCCTCTCTGCCACAGTTGTGGGTTTTGCTCTCATCGGGTGGCAAGATGGAGGGAATCGCAGACTCTACTACCCACAGCCTCCTGCTCTGTTTCAGCCGTGTGCAACACCAGCTGGGAAGCCTTTGGATCCCAACCAACAGGCCGAGACCATCCAAGAGATTTAGCTTTGCTAGGAAGGTTTCCAGGGGCCAGCCACCACAGAGGAAAACACAGCAAGGTCTGGGGCACACAGGGCCCCTGAAATAGGATTAGTCAAGCACCGATGAGGGCCTCTCTTTGCCAATCCCTTGTGTGGACCAAGGCTCAGAGTCTCAGACCCCTTCCCAAGCAGACAACCAGTTTGGCTCTGCTAAGCTTCCTCTGCCTCACTGGGGTCCTCACCAGCCGATTTATATTCATTAAATAATTCAATCGCAAGCTATAATGAAAGGAGAGAGGAAAGAAAAACAAACAAGGCCTGGGGAGTGGGATACTTTGGTCTCTGTTACAGCCCCACATTTCCCCGGCTCGATGGTTTTGGGGGATAGGCCTCTGCTCCCACTTATTGTGTGGTTTTGGCACTGCCGAGGATCTGTTTTGTTTTCTGCTCTTTGGGCAGCCAGTCAAGCTTGTCAGGCACATCTGATCACCGCCGCTTGCCCTGCATGTGTTTCAGCCAGCCAGCCTCTGAGCACCGCGACCACGCTGGGCCAACTGGCAGGCACACGGCTCATTCCTGCACGCGGGCTGCAGGGCTTTCAAAAGACTGGACAGAAACTTTGTTTCCAGAGAGGACTCTTCTGACATCAGACTGAATGGGAGCTGTGCAGAGGCCAAAGGCATCTCAAACCTCTTCGTGCCTTCTTGATTGATCTCTGTTAACAGGGCAGGGTGTTAGATGTGGGGTGCCAGCCATGGCTGCCCGCACCTAGCACAGGGCTGAGACTTGTGGGGGAAGATCCCCAATACACACAATCCGCTCTGAGCTGCTTTGCTGCCGTACGTACAGCGGGGGCTGCGGCACCACCGTGACTGTGAAAACGACAGTTTGTGAAGGGCTGGGTTTGCAGCCAGCCCTCTGGGCTGTTCTGAAACACGCTGTGCACCCATGGCCAAAAAGAACAGGGCATGAGGGGGAAGAAGCCCTACTGAAAAGGATTTCTAAAGAACCAGCAATATTACAGGGACCAGGTTGCTGTCTAGACAGGTTGACCACATCCCTGTGATTTTAGCACTGAGGAGACAGAAGGCAGCCTTCGGTCATGGGAGCCCTAAGCCAGAGGGGATCTCCACAGACACTCACACAGTCGGAAGGTGATGGGGAAGGAGGAGCCCTCTCCAGCGGGACAGACAGGATGGGGCCCAGAACACACTTGCTCCGGCTAAGCACACATATGGCTCCTCAAAAAGGTGCAAGCAGGGAAGACAGAGGTTGGGGATTCACCTGTCTGCTTCCCTTCCCTACAAATCCACAGCCGCTAAATCCATTTCTTTCTACAAACGCTGAAGCCTCCTTCCTGGGCAAAAAACACATATCCCATCGGATCCAGCCCTTGCAGTGCACTTTCAAGAATACACTTATTTCCCAGGGGAACCAGCTGTGAGCTGCGTTGGAGGGGTTCGCTGAGGATGCAGAGAAGTACCATCCAGGCGCAGCCTACCCTCAAGTGTCCTGCTCCCTCTCCCGTCCCTGTTTCCAATGATTAGGGGCCCTGGTCCTTTTGCCAGGTCTGATGCTGAAGAAGGGACGTGGAGGAGGGAGGACACGATTTCCAAGAATCTTGGTTCTAGACAAGTTATATCTCTCATGTCTTCATCAGCCTCTACATCTTCCTGCTTTTGAGACAGACTGATAAGTAGCTCTTCTGAGATCAGACAGCAGGGGAGAGGGGTTCGAGTTAAACGGCAATTCCCTTAACAGCCCACAGGCCAAGCAGTAGGGAACAGGGCTTATAAACGAGCATCTCCTGCTCCAATTAGCAGTTCGGCAGATGACAGTAAGGAGGAAGGATCGATCTTTTGCGACAAGACCAGGAGGAAGCCAAAATCATCATTTGTGGTAAACAAAAGGGTTGAGGGAATTGTAAATAACAAAGAGCGCAGGTTATCAGTGCAGAGCGGTTGTGATCACAGGGTGCACTGGACAGACCCAAAGAAATATTTCAACAGATCCACATCAATGTCATCTATCAAGTAAAAACCAGTCCTGAAGATATGGGATTCCTCCCTAGGCAGCAGCGCCTCACACAGGCTTGGGGACAGTGCACATTTGTCTGAACCTGAGCCAGATGAGATTGGTAGTGTTCCTTGTTACAAGCCCACTTCAGCAAGCATGGAGTCTAACCATCTGCCTTTTATTCTTCTGTCTTAAGACACGAGAAGACATGGCTGCTTCTTGACTTGCTTCGGCCCAATTAAGAGCACCAGTGCTCTCTTGGCATCAAAGGATGGGAACTTTGCTCCACGGCAAAGCACTGCCTTGGAGAAAAGATGCATGCCGTGGTTGACAGTGCGCCAGGGATATTTTTGTTTCGCGGGGTTCACTGTGATGTGGACAGAAGTACTGTCTGAGAAGCTCCAACTGAATGTGTATGTAAAAGGAGGATGTGAGCGTATGGCATTAACATGCAGAATTTGGACTTTCTGAAGAAAATAAGTGATGATTTAAACTAAGGAGGTAGAGGAAGGTAAAACGTTCTACGTCAGGCTTGAAAAAGGTGAGGAACATGCACACAGTTACTGCAGTTCAGCTGACAAGTGAGTACCACCACCACGCTGCGGTAACATGACGGTCTGCAACTGGGAAGTGCATCTGGAAGACAAAACTAGGCTGGGGAACAGAGAAGAGCTTCTCTCAGAAAGCCAGATAGGGTGCAGGGGAGGGGCTAAATATGCTGAACTCTCCTCTCCTGAACTCAGGCCAACTGTGGTACTAGAAGGAATGAAAAACACGCACAAGAAGCAGCTGGAACACTTCTCCGGCAAAGCATCTGCTTTTCATTCAGCACTGTGCAGCCCCAAGGTCCTCCTGCATCTAAACTTTAACTCCTAGCTCCAGGCAGTGCACTAAGAGATTTCTCTCTTCCTTGCGGGGTAATTGGCACAGTAGCTCCCCTGCAACCAGGCGGAAACCTGCTCTACGTGCACACACATGGCTTTTTCTGTTTGGATGTGACTAGCTGCCCCGCTCTGTAGGAACTCCCTGGGTGGGCATCTGTGTCTGAGACTGATGACACCTGCAATCACTCTCAGCAAGTGGTTCATCTTGCATTGCAGCTGTTTATTTGCAGTGACGCCATTTCTTTACAAACCTTGTTTAACTTTAAAAAAAAAAATCTTCTAAACAAGCCAACAGAAGCATAACCCAAGTCACTACCAGACATACTGTGGGCAGCAGTTCCTGTGCTGGGAAGATTTCAATAAAAACTGGCTTTAATTTAGGTTGTTTGTGAGACAAGGTCTTAAAATAGTTTGGGCATGTGGCTCCTATTAAACTGGTCCATTCCCAAGGACTCATCCTGTGCAGTACAAAGCGTGGCATACAGGACAGACCAGACTCGCCAGAACAGTCCATTTGATCTGAGCCCCACTCATTGCCTGTTGCTTTTCCAAAAGCCTTCTCAGGTGGCCAGGCAGAGGGTGGGGGCTTTCAGGTACCTGCTTGTTCTTACCTGCCATCTCTTCTGTAACCCCCTACCTTCCTCGACAGGCTTCGTGAGCTGCTGCTGGCATAAGGGATGAACGGAACTGCCAGAGCAGCTCGAAGTCCTCTTGCTTCCCCAAGGCTGTCCCTGAGGAGTCTTAATTCCAAAGCACTAACCACGAGCCACAAACTGGGAGATCCCAGAACACCAAGACATTCCTAATTTTGAGTGCTGTGTAGTGACAGAACAGAGGGTTTCTCTTTGTCCCCAATACAATGGAATTCTAGGCCAGTGGTTGTCCCCAGGACGATGATCTCCTGAGCTGGCAGCAATATCTTTTCAACTTTTCGGAAGCCCCTTTCTCACGGAACGCTCGCAGCCCTCCTGAGACACTGGGTTCTGAGCCTCTTCTCAAAGTACAGCGCAGTCGCGTCCCCAGTGCTTTGTACAAATACTTGTTCACTGGATACTGGCACTGTGCCAGCCTGTTCCACCACCTCTTGCAAACTCTGGGTGACATGGTGAAAATAGATCCTCTGTAAAAATCTAGTCAACTTCAACTGACTTTTAGCCCCTTTGTTCTTTGTTTCCTTTCTTAAAGTCAGTGGATGTGAAAGTCTCAGTAACCACATGACACATGGAGCTTACACATTTCCAGCTTGGCCTGAGAAGGTTCATGGTACTTGGTGTAATGCTGTTACAAGCTAAGAACTTTCACACTTAAAAAATAATGAAATAGAAACTCCCCTTTTTCTCCTACAAGATGCTGGGACATCTTTCTACTTTCCACACTTCCTCTAAACAGCAACATCCTTTAGGACTTGGATAGCAAGTGCTAAACCTTAACAACAAGGTTTTCTTATACCCCTGGGGAAAGAAAGGAATAGATATGGCCCAAACTGTTTCAGTTAGGATCATGGGACAGTCCTGCTCCTTTGGGAACTGCAGCAAGCTCTGAGGGTTTATCTAACTGCTGCTGGGCCCAGTTAATCCAAGATGAAGATGTGCTGCTTATAGAGATGGAACAGACTGAGACTCTTCAGCTTGGAAAAGAGATGGTGGTGGAAGTGTGGCATGGGTCTAGGAAATCACAGATTGGCATTAGGAAGGTGAACAGGAACTACTTGCTATCTCTCATTATACAAGAACAAGATGACACCCAGTGAAATTACCCAGCACCAGGTTTTACACAAATGAAAGTACTTTTGTATAGTCCAATCACCGCACTCACAATGTGTGAGCACCCAAAGTATAAATGAGTCTGGAAAAGGAAGAGAGGAATTAATGGAGGACCGGTTCCTTGGTGGATCTCCAACTTGCATCTGACATCAATCTCTGGCTTAGGAAGCCCCGAAACCACTGAATCCTAGAAGCTGGGTAAAGATACCAGGAAAAGGATATGTAAATCTGTTCCCTGCTTTTTCCCCAAATCAGCAGTTTTGTTTCTGTTAGAAACGTAGATTAACAGACACCTTCACAATGCATACACAGATATACTTATTCAGCCTACCTTGCTATGGTGAGGTACGTATCCTTCTGGCTTTAGTAAACACACTTGTGTCTGCTGGCATTTTTATTAAACACTGTGAAGTTGATAAGCACCAGGCCCCACGTTCCTTCCCTGCCCACAGACTGCCCTAATGGAGGAAAGGCAACGGCAGCTTTTGCTAATACAGACCCACAGCACTTAGAATCCCAAGTTAAGCAGGAGACAGATGACACGGTATGAGTGGTCAAGCAAACGGGGTTCAGCTTTCCAGGCAGCAAGAAAGTCTCCAACGAGCTTTTCTAAAGTCCTCTCTGAAAGGACCAGGAAGCCATCAGCCTTCCTCTGAACCAGGAGGGCTGGCTTGGGGTGGACAACTCACCTTTGATGGAGTTGAGGATTTCTTGAATTCTCTGTGGCTCATTGCGGTCTGGTCTGCAGCTTGGTGTGATCTCCAGCACGTAATCAGGACCGTACTCTGTGAAAAACTGCATGAAGAGGAGAAGAGAGTCAAAAGAGAGGCCTCTGGCTAGCTGAGGCTGGAGGACGGCTCCTCACAGGCACCTGTTTGTAAAAAAGGTAAAACATATTTTCTCCTTCTGAGGAGGACATATAGTTCAACTACATCAAAGACGTGCTTCTGCCGTGCCTCTCCCTACTTGAAGTTAGCAACTGCTAACGATTCAAGTTCCTAGGAAGCAGAGCTCAGTGCTGCAGCCGTTGAGCAACAACATGTCTGTCCCCCGCCTTAGCTGGGAAAGCCACTCATACCTTTTTTACACAAGGTTACCTGCAAACCTGGTCTTTTTATGAACATAATTCAAATGCTGCCTATCAGATATCCTTCTTTTCGGTTCTCCACCCCACCTTGCATAGTTCAAGTGCTGTGTTGGTATGACTGTAACTTCCAACACCTGGAAGATGTAAAATCAGTACACTTCAACATTAACAACATGTCTCTCCTGGCTGAGTGCTGGAATTGTGTGGCTAAGTCTGAACAAGAAGATTCACAGCACCTTCCCACGATCATGTAGAATCCCATAAATTACTGCCAGCAGTCTGATTTCATAAGCACGCAGCACTGAGCAAAGAAGCGGACACACCTGGCTTCAAAATTCAGCTGTAAAGTTGCACTCAGATCTGTTGCCCCACACTTCAGATGTAAAAGGGTATCCTATGTATCCCATTCAGTAATTCCATCCCTTGGAGAGCTAGCCCAATTTTAATGTCATTTTATCAAAGAAAGGAAAACTCAAGGCACTGTAGTCCCTCAAGCGATTCAGTGATGCACAGGACTGGGGTTTTCTTCAAAGGTGACGGTGAAGGTGGCAGATCTGGCAACACAACACTGACATCCCTGCACTAGCAGAGGCAATGAAAGCCTCTCCATGTGGATCTCATGCTATGCCAGTACTGCCAAGGAAAATGAAACAGCTCCTGAACGCTACAGATTACAATCCAGCATTTTAAAGTGACCCTGAAATCATGCTGGCTTTACCAGGCTGTGAAAGATAGTGTTAAGAAGGTGCTCTCTAAGTAGATGAGCTCTTCATGCAGAATGGGCAAGGCAGCCAGGTCAGGGCAGGAAACTTGCTGCCTGCCCCTCTGCCTGCCAGACTTTTTTGTGGGACAACCCGACACCCTGGTGAAAAAGGAGTAAAAGGCAGACTTTTGACAGATGCACAGGTTCCTTTGCACAATGTTTGGTCATGTAAACCTAGCCAGCTGATTAAAAAAAATGTGCAATCTCTCTCTCCTTTCTAGTGAGTCATTAATTTGATCTATGCTTTCAACACTATAAGAATGAGATTCCGTCTGTCTCCCAAATCTATGTGAGGCAGCAGGAAGCTGCATTACATTTTGATTGCTCTTAGCTGATTAAAGAATTACAGGGACTATTCAAATCAGAGACAGACCCAGGGCCAGTCTGAAGGGGAGGCTTACCCAGTTGTATCACACAGCATGAGAGCGCACACTTAGCTAATTAGCAGACTAACTTTCCCTCTTCCAAGCTTCTCCACAGGCAGTCCAGGGACGGACATATTTTTCAAGCAGGCTGTTTCTTCCTAAAACAGCCAAACATTTTCCTTTCTTCATCTCTGCCCATAAATCGCTTTGGGAAACCCTTGCTGAAATAGTGACATCAGAGAAGAACACTGAACATTTTTTCAACTTAAAAAGACTGAAAATGGCTACAGCAGAAGGAGCCAACATGTATTTGGGGACGTCCTCACTGGGAGCTAGAGCCCTGGTCTGGTGTGAGTTTGCCCACGTAGTGTGTGCAGGCGACAGCTACTCCAAGAGCATACAGGCTCTGCTGGCAAAGCTCACAGACTCTACAAACCAAATAAGCTGTCTTATTTGAAGGAAACAAGGAAATACACATGAAATCTTGACTGCAGCTTTCGTGAAACAGCACGTTAAAAATGCAGAAGTTCCAGATCTAACAGTCACTGGTCTCAGCTGCACAAGCTGCTGGTTACACAAGCGTTGGCATGGTAGACTTTGTGCCATCAGTCTAATACATCCAACCTGGGCAATCCCGAGGCATAGTTAATTCTGAGGAAGGCATAATGTTGCATTTCCTGACCCTGTGATTTCAGTGGCATCAAGTTAAACTGAACATAAATATAGTTTCAAGCTTCCAAAGTCTATATTAAAGGGAGAAAAGTACCTTGGGCTATATAGCTTTTACACTGATGTGGTTTATTGCAATCAAGAAGCTTTTGGCATCAAATAACTAATATCCTGTAGAACACCTACATGTGCTGAGCTACCCAGCATGGATTAAAGGGTGCAGTCATGCAGAAGAGCTTGGGAAGCTGTCTGGGTTTTACACCATTCACCACAAAGCTGCAGGGTAAATCTGGGCAATCTTGAAGTGACTTATCCCAGGGCTTTGATGCACATGCTCTGAAGTAAACAGTTGCAGCTGCTTAACATGTTCCTGTCTCTCTGCCTGAAATTATTGTTCATGTGCCAGGAGAAAACACATGTCCAACACCCAGGTCATCGACCAAGGTGTTAGCACAAGCTCAAGTGCACCGAGAATCAGGTCGAGACACAAGCCTGCAGGGCACAGACACAAAAGCAGGAGCTCCTGCCCACTTCTGCTGCCTTGCTATGGTGGCAAGAAGCTCTACCCATGGGACAGGCAGGCACCTGAGAACAGGACCACCTCTGATAGTTGCAGCTAGAGGTGCTGCTTGTCTCTGAGAAAGCTCCAACAAATGTAATCCTCTTGGCCACGCATCAACAGAGAAAACAACAAGCAGCACCTGGGATTTCACTTGTTTTGATCAGCCACAGGGACTCAGACTAGAAAATCCACCAAACCAAACCATTAACTTTGACTCTCTTTGAGGCGGGAGGCTTCAGCCTTAATATTTCTGAAGCTACTGCAAAAGAGGTACAAGCACCTTGAGTCCACTCCCTTGCAGCCTGGAGAGGATTCTAGAGGTGGTTTTCAGCCCTCCAGGAAAGAGTCATTTTATTTCTTCCTCTGGCAGAACAAGGAGGATGTTACAAGCAGGAAAGCTCACACTTCTGCAGTGACAAAAGCAGGTGCCTGTACTTCTTGCCTGACCATTTAATTGTAGCAGGGGAAAATACATTAATTTTCACTGCTGAAAAAATGTTGATTTTCAGACATGAAAAAACAGGGCTGAGAGCCAAGACTGAAAAGGAAAGCTAAAAATCCCTGCCCGCATCAGCAGCTCACCTGGAAACTCACAACCTCTCCCTTTCAAAACTCACACATGCTGAAACAGCAGACTAGAGAATCAGAAGTGTCTGATGGGCAATTCTAAAGCCCTGAACAGACCCGAGGGACCTGAAGTTTAAACTAGAGCGATGCATACCTGGGACTGCAAACATCTTCGCTCCCCTCAGTGGGGCGTCCCAAAGAAAGGAGCAATGCTCAACGTAGCTGCATGACTGCTGATTGCCTTGATGGTCTGAAAGAGGGTGGGAGCAATGGTTCAAGAGATAGCAATGTGGAAAGACTGCAGAGAAAGAAGCGGTGAAGGAAGAAACAAGCAGGCGTAGAGGCCAGAAAAAAGGGTGAGAAACAGAGAAAAGAACAGGCAAAGAGGAGAAATAAAACAAAAGGGCACAAGCAGTAATGTTTTTAAAGGGGAAGGGCATTTTCTTGTGAATAATGCCAGATCTGACAAGAGGTACTACGCCAATAGCAAAAAAAATTAGTTATCATATAAAAGTCTAAATTTTCTCCCTGATTTTAGTACCAACAACTCACTGGTGTCAATCGGATGCTGCTGCAGTTGGACTACGACCCACTGCACTGCCAGCACTGGACAGTCACAGAAATGATGTGCTGGTCCTTCCAGATACTGTAAGAGTATTTAAACACTATTTTACTGCTGCTCAGTCAAATGCTTTCCAGATCTCAAGACCACAGTTGTCTTGTTTTCAAGCTCCTCTCCACAAAATCATGAATAAAAAAGGAACCACCCCAAGCCCCTCCAAGTTTCCCACTCCTGAATATTGACTTTCTCTCACAGTAACTTAATTCCAGGACCCGGACTTGTGCAAAAAACGTCCCCAAACTTCCCAATGCTGCAAGAGTAGCAACGTGCCGAATATAACTGTGTGGAATTTGGCCTCTCATCACTGAAAGGACACGCTAAACCTGGCTGACGGGGAGAGAAGTACACCGAGAGTAAAACAACCTTAGCTACTTCATGGCAATGTGCTTCAGCAATGCTCTGTCCCAGGCCATGAACTCGACACAGCTTCCTTCGAAAGGCCAGCAGAGCTCCGGGTTTGTATAGCAGGAAAGCAGTGCCTGGATTGCATTCAAGCTGATCACATGCAGGAACTCGGTGCCGAATGCAAGGAGCTGCCCAGTCTGACAGCTCAATTTCCAGGTTTCATGTTAATCAGAATAGGAATTCCTATTTAAAGCAAAGAAAATAAGAAATCGGGAAGTACCAACCTTTGTTTCTGTGCATAGGTGTTGACAAGCTATTAAATCATCACTGTTTTTTTGCCAGAAGCAGCAGAATAAACCTGGGAATCTGACAAACGGACCTCAGCTCTGTGTGCACCCAAACACATACAGACATATTCATGCACACACAGAAAGTACATACTGTTTCCCTTCAGGTTATCTCATAGCTGTGTAAATATTTCACCTGACATGCCCAGTAGACTCCCAGCCAGTTTCCCACCATCACTGACGTATTTTTTTTCAAATCTGCTTCCAACAGTTTACCACATATATGCTAGCCTGTCCCTAAAGCACAATGCAGGCAGCCTGGATTATCTCAGGGAAAGATTACAGAGGGCAAAAACATACAGCTCACAAGCACTTCCAAAACGTGCAGAACCAGTCAGCTGTAGCCACTCTGCGATTTTCTCTCTGGAAGCACTGCAAGATTCATGCAAGATGATAACCTCTCATTCTCAGTCACAGAACAGTGAGAAACACAGGCAGCCCCTCAAAGGGCTAGTGCAGAGCTTGCACTAACTGTAAGGTGAGGAACTACATTATCTTCAGCTAGTATCTTCCAAGGAAAAAAAGCCTGCTCTGAATACAGCGAGCCAAGGAGAGACAGAAGGGAAGGGAAGGATTTCCATCAGAGTGAAGGGCCACACTTCCTAGGCCTTAAAGAAATACATAGCAAGACACAGTCTTCCCTCAGAGACCTAAGGTCTGTAAGATATAAGCTAACTACTCAATACAGATGAAAGAGCCGATGCAAATATCACATCGGAAAGTGTCTCATCCAGGCACTGCAATAAGGCAATGGCAAAGCACTGCCTAGTGCCTGACTGCCCTCTATCATGCTCTCATGGGAGATGAATCTGCTAGAAAAAGATACAAAGTATATTTTAAATTAAGTAAATGGCAAAACAAGATGGGCTAGGACTCCCAGGGATGATGTACAAGCATTATCCCAAACTCTGCATCCTCAAAAACACACGCATGCCATCACCCATCTTACTGCCTTTTACCTACTTCTGTGACAAAGAGTGGTCTCCCAGATAGCTTTGCTGTAATGCAGAGCCATGAAGAGGAGCAAGAGTGCAAAAGTTCTTACATTACTTTGGCTGTCAATTCCCAAGCTGGATCATCCCTTCTATAGGCAGCTTGCAAAGTGATTTGATTTAACAAGGGGCTCAGGTCCCTTTGCAAGAAGTGGAGGTGCAGAAAGACCTGCAAGTTACTTCTCTGAGGGCTGAGAGGGATGGCAGTGTGCATTCACATCTGTACATGAAGCATCTAGTAGAGAAATCCTACTATACTAGCCACCCACTTCCACCCTACCCATCAGCAAACCTGCCCGATTGCTTGGAACCTCTTCCCTGGATACAAACAGAGAATGGGAGCTTCATCCTAACTTTGTCCCAGCCCTCCACAAGCCAATGGCCATCTCGCAGATGCAAAGTGGGATAAAGCATACCTCTGGTTTCAGCTGGCTTTCCCGGCTCATACTGTCGCTTTTTAAACAGCGCTTGAACACGCTCCTTTTAGAATAAGGCACTTTAACACTATTCAGGGTTAGAGGCACACCTCCAAAGCACCCTATCATAAAGTGTGCTTATTCACAACAGAGCTGGGCAGCCCTCTATGGCCTGGGAATTCTATGGCAGGGGTGGCTTTGAAATTCAGAATCAGTCAGATCCTCATTCAAGGCACACGTGCTTTCCTGTGGAGTAGCCGCGGCTGTGCAGCCTGAATCCAGGCAGCATCATACAGGCACATGCTGGGAAGAGAGCAGGATGAAATGCTTGGCAGTCTTACGCACACGCGAGCCAAGTCCTGAAGTACCTCTCTCCATGCTTCAAATGAGGTCAAACAGAGAGCACACAGTCGTGCCCTGCATCCAAGCTGAAATGCAGCCTGGCAGAACGACGGTCCTGGCCAAACTGCATAATGTGCAGAAACCGTTGAGGGAAAGGGGAGGACACCTGCATCTTGGGCATCACGTTACCAGACGGAGTTCACCTGCTCCAAACAGCAACCCACTGAACACCCAGACCAGCATTCTTATGGCATCTCAGAGTTAAAAGATCCAAATCAAACCTCCAACCTTCTTACCTGGAAATCAAATGTGTGGGGTCACATGCTGCCATGTTCATACGCAGCTCTTCATTGTGAAGGGGTAGGCAAACACTGACGCAACAAACCAGGCTGTGGCTGCGTTATTCTGCCCTTAAACAGCACAGAGGTCTCAAGAAGCCAGGCCTGAGCTTTTCTTCCCATCAGCATCTGCATAGGGAGCTCCCTCACAATGTGCTCTGTCAGAATAACCTGACCACCAGACCTCCAGCACCAGTACTTCTTGTAGCTGTCTTATTACAGGGGAATCTCCCTCCGCTAAGGACATATGTGTGTGTGCTCCTGCACGTCGACACTTCTGACCATGCTGTGTCCCAAAAGATAGGGTTCCGTAGCATTCTTCCAGGAGAGATTAGCACCAGTACGCACTTCCCAGCTTTCATGAGAAACTAGACCACACTGCTTTCTTGTTTCAGAGCTCCTGGGAGGCAAGAAGTCCCCAGATCTGGAGAAACGCTCTTTTCCGATGGAGAATGACAGCACAAACAGCATCAATACAAGCTGTCCCACACTGGCCCCAGCACAGGTCTTGCACAATCACTCAGCAGTGAGATGTTAGTAGATCTCAAACTCCTGCTCTGATGTGTGGTAGGACCTGCGCAACCCTGCTTTGCCAGAAGACTGAACAATGTGCCAAACAGTCAAACCACAAGAAGCCCTGATGTGGGGCACCTGCAAGTGGCAGGGACTCTCCCATGAGTTACATCAACCAGCCAGGATTTCCCAGCAGGGTTGATGAGGCTGGAGGCAAGAACAGGATGGGACACTTTCTGCACCCTCATCACTGCCTGGAACCAGGAAACATAAAAGGCAGAGCAGTTATAACGAAGGAGAGGAGGCAGGTATAACACAAATGAACTTTCTCACACCACAGGTGAAAATGCCAAAATGATCAGGGGTGTGTCTTGGCATAGATTAATACACCCAAAGGCTGGAACAGGACAGAGGTGAAGACCAAAGCTGCTAAGGCAGGAGCTAGGAAGGAGAGACACACTGACCCCCCACATCTTCTGAGCTTAAGGGACAGAGAGGGACCTTTTCTTGTCAGCTACCACGGAGAGGAGTGCAAGCAGATTTTGAAACCTGACCAAGAAATCTGTCCTCCTTCAGCTGGTCAGACTGTACATGCCTTCTGCAAATGAGCAAGTAACAGCATTTTCCCAGCTGGCCCCTACTGGTCCCAGGCTCTAACTGTCACACCAACACAACGACCACCCTTTTCACAGCTTCACTCATTTATCAGCCTCAGCTATTAATTTCCCGCTGACAGGTAAACAGCTCCAGTTGGCAAGGGTTGCGGTTGACTGTTCTTCTTCCATGAATGACAGGCGGATGCACTGGTTCCTGCATTAGCTGAGAGGCTGCAGAACAATGACTGGGAAATAATGCAGAGCTGTTTCCTACTGTAAACTTTAGGCTCTGGGGAGGCAAACAAAGCAGCTGCCTGGCAGCGTGTTTGTGTTGGCCTGCGAAGGAGGCAGTTGTGCAGCTCTCTGACTGCTGGGCCTTCAGGAGGGTGCACTTCAAGGTACAAGAAATGTAAAACTCCCAGAGGAATCTTCATTGCTACTGCCCTACATGGGTTTGTGTCTGAAGATGTGGAATTTGGGGCATCTTAGAAGGGGTTCAGCATTCTTAAGACTACCTGTGAAAGGCTGGAGCTGCCACAGGTGCAAGGGGTACTGTGTCTCTGTGTTGTACGGCCACCTCTTGTCACAGGGCAGTTTACTGCACTGCTCTCTCCAGAGTCTCAAAGCTGAAGGAGAAGGAAAGAATTTGGCCTTTGCAGGCCAGGGATGATGTTTCCTGACATTTATTAGATAGCTGGAGAGAAAAGCCTTGGCCCTTGGCAAAGGCTGGAATTAGAAGCATCTTTGATACCCTAGAGAGTCTTCTGTTTCTTGAGAAAGCACAGCAATGCCCAGAAACGTCCTTCCTACGTTTGGGAACGTAGGGCTGGCTACGTAAGGGCTGGCAACGTTCCCATCATCAGTGCACAGGGCTGGGCAGCCAAAGCCACTTCACCTCCAACCTCTAGTCCCTCTCCTCAAGCCTGCCATGCAGATGGACATAGTATCTTTCTTTTCAAGGTATTTTCAGGTCACACTATATACAACAATTGCTCATACACAACTTAGGCCCAAAGGTTGGCCACTCTAATGTTATATCAGTTTGAACTAGTCCATACAAATCCATGTGGACAAACCTAAATCTATGTATATTTCTTACAACGAGTCTGGGCTTGTCTCCCCGAGATGGCCAGCAGAAGGAGAACAGTATTACAGCCCCCCGCCCCCAACCTGATTAAAGGCAAATCTCCTACCCTGACTTAGAGAGAAGCCTTTCAGGCCACAGCACTTGAACCTTTTCCACGTTTTTACAGTAGTGCACAGGACAGGGCAGAAGGGCTCATGTTAGGGCAGCAGGCTTCATCAGGGCTCTCGGGTAACTCAAGAGCCATCATTACGGCTGAATTCACTCATTCGGATCAACACTCAAGGTCAAGCACCTCCACCACTTAGCATGGGGATGTGACTGCTCACAGACGGCACTTGCTCCTCCAAGTCCCGAAGGCTTTAAGGGGAACATCTCAAGAGCTTGGGTAAGCTAGGCTTTCCTAGGGAGTGGTAGAAGAAATTGTCTCCAGGCAAACAGGGGGAACTGAAAAGACCTTGGGGGACCCTAGCAACAAGGAAGAGTTAATGGCTTGAGTAAAGCAGCCACCAGGTTGCAGCCTCAGCTGATCCAACTAGTTCAAGCTGAAAGCCCCTAAGAGCCCATAAGAGCATAATCACACAGTTTGGTCTGTATAGAGAGGAGCCAGCTTGGGGACAGCATCCAAATTAAAAGGCAATGTTGATGGCGGCGAAGACTACTGACTGCTAGGGATAAACTGTGGCTTCTGATCTCGCAGAAGGCTGGACAAACAGTTAGAAGGATGCCAGCTTAGCTGCAGGTTGCCTGCAGCTATCAGACTGCACCAAGGTTCCTGCCTCCCTGCCCATAGCAGTGTCTCAGCGTTTAAAAGCTTACTGAAGTACCCAAACTTAGGCTGAATCAAGGGGATATTGTAGCTGAGCTTCAACAGAGCTTTCCATTCCATTCCATTTCCGTTGCTGCTGTAATCTTATTACAGAGCCTTTCTGCCAGACACCCTCAGCCAAACATGGGACCGAATAACCAGAAATGGTTGCATTTGTCTCTACTTCAGAGTTGGGATAACAGCAACCCCAGCACGAACATCACCAGCACGTTTCTGTGGTGCAGTCTCTCTCCTAACAGAAATTCAGGCACAGACCTAACCCACTGTCAAGCAACTACGTGTGAATCAGCTGGAGAAATTACTCATGGTTTTGCTGCACAGCTGCACTGCTTCCCATTTTACTTGAAAGAATAAAAACAAATTAAGCTATAAACCCAAAGATGCAGTTTCCAACTAAAATGAGAGAGGGCCAGAAAAGCTTTACTGGGGGAGAAAGGACAGCAAGAACCAAACACATGCATTGCAAAAGGAGTTGCTGGAGTCTCAAACTGCAAGGCCTAAGTCCTGAGAGCTATGCAGGCGCAATCCGATGGCACTGGGAATACGGGGACAAAACCAAACTGAGGGAACTAACCGAAAATCTGAGCACTTCCTGTTATGGAAATATTTTTGAAAGTGGAATTTTCCTAAAGGAAGTGGTGGAAGCCCAACTGCTTCCATTATCTAAACCCAGATAAAGCCCTAGAGCATAAACAAAAGGGAACGCTCAGCACTGGGTGCCCGCTGACTTTGGGGGGGGGGGGGGGGGAGTTTTGATATCTTAAAGTGATTATGTTTTTCATGTCTAGTTTTCATGAGCCAGGAATTTTTTTAAATTCATTTATTTTTAAAATAGAAGTCCCGGTAACTGTCACCAACTCAAGACACCCCATTATGAGTATCTTTTAGCAATCCCCCTGCAAAAAATATTTTTTCTCCATACAGTAAAACTTACATGCTGCAATACACAGGATGGGTAGAACCGGCAAAAATAACCTACCCACGACTTCCTCAACTGTCGAATTGTATTCAGCAGGCAGAAAGCTCAGAAGATGCACTGCTGCATGTATGTAAAATCCACCCATAACATTGGTATAGGTATTTTCAACACCTGAAATCTCAGTGCTACAGACACTATTTTTCTATCATCAGACCTGTCATCCTCATTCACTGGGGTGCATCAACCTGCTCTAGGTAACTGAAGGTGATGTAGCAAAGAGGGGTCCCATGTAATGCCCCACCTCATTTATGGTTTTCACTGTCAAGAGTTTCCAGGTGTTTCACAAAACATGGCTTATCCAACAGGAAGAGGATACGGCACTGTCTCCACGCCACAGAGAGGATCTAAGGTAAGCAGCCGTCAAAGTCAAAAGAATCCATCATCTTTGTTGTCCACTGGTAGTTTGTAGGGCTTAGTTTATGGACTTATTTTAATGAGGAATAGGGGGAATAAAGCCCCCACCTTTAGCGCTACCCCATGCCGGCTGCATACTGGATCATGTCATGGCATACAATCAGGCATCTCCACCTCACTCCCACCAACGTCTCAGCCAGTTGAGTCCTGACAAGCGCTAGATGGTGAGCAAGGCATTAGAGACACCTAAGGGATAGTCTCAAACACGCCGCCCTGCAGAAGTGTGAATTCCCCCCTTGCCTGTGCCTAGCGTTCCAGTGTGTGCTAGGCAAGTCCCATAAAACATACTGTGCATGTGCAGTCACTAGCCTTGCATTTCTTTTTGCCTAGGGTCTAATTTGATTAGGACAGATTTGGAGAAGTGTTGAGTATCCAGGACTGGCTTAAACATCTAAGTACTGTAATCACATTGAATCCACTCACAAACCAAGCCCTACGCATTACCAATGGAACAACAAAGATAATGGATTCTTTGGACTTTGACGGCCCTGTGTCTTAGATCCCATCTGCGAAATGAGGACAATGCCATATCCTACTCCTGTTGGATAAGCCATGTTTTGTGAAACATTTGGAAACGGCGACGCGGGAAAACCCTGGGATAAGCATTCATAACGAATTAAGAACTACAGGAGTGGGCTCAAAGAAAACAAAGAGATTCTCCACACAGTGCACAGCTAAGCTGTGGAACGCCTTGCCAAAGGGCACAGTGATTACTAAAAGTCTACAGTCAAACAAACTGGGCAAAATCACAGAAGAAATGAGCTTTTAGATACAGGATATTTCTTGGCCATTAAATCCCTAAAAGTTGGAAGAGTATCCTGAGAAACTATTTGCACCATTCTTCATACTCATCCCTATGTGTCTGCTATTGGCCACTGTGGCAGAGAGAAGATTAAACTAACACTTTTCTGGACAACACTGCTCACTTGACATGGCTAAGGAGGCACAGTCCTCCACATCCCACATTCCCATACTATTTATGAGCATCACACTGAACAACCAGGTAAGGAAAGTCAGTGAGAAAGAGAAACATTTGCAGTGGACCTAAGTATGAAACAACCATTACTTGCAGTGCAAAAAATCTCAGACACGGTTTGGGAAGAAAGCTTGCTCAGGCTGGGAAGGGGAAACGGCTTTCACTGCAGAGGCCTCAACTCCACTTCCCGGTTCTCTTCAGTTCTGCTGAATAGCTTTTGCTTTTTGAGAAGTGCCGTCTGTTGGGCCAGGCGCCCAGCTCACCAGCAGCCGAGCAGCCAGCAGACACGGGAACACGCCTAAACGCTCAGGCTAGGAACAACAAAAGGGCTACACTTACAATCAGGGCTTTGTGATTGTGCTTTTTTTTTTTTTTTTTTTGTGCTAAATGCAAATCATCCTCTACCCTGCCTTGAGCCCCTCACATTCTCTTGGAAAGGCCAGGCCTCCTGCTTGCTCACTTCTGGGAGCAGCAGCGGCAGCTGGCGGAGTGGGGAGCGGAGTGGAGGTTATTCAGCAGGTACAAAGTGCTTTTTGTTCCCTAGACAGGGCCAAGCTGCTGCTCCTCCCGCTTCTCCTCCCTTCCTCCTGGGGTCCCTTGGAGAAGGGGCAGGGGCAGTTCAGAGACAGGACTGCGTTCAGTTTGCGGTATCTTAGCAGGGCCCAGCTTGCCTCTTTGATCCCTGGTCATGAAAAGAGCATGAAAAGATTGAATTCAAGAGTGAAGACCTATCCAAACAGGCCCAGGGGGACTCTGCCCCAGGACCTCCTCCCACAGTAGCAGTGCCCTGTGTAATCACCACCCCCTGTGCTGGTCATCGGCTGGCAGGTCCCTTTCATTTAGATGCTAACATCTCCCTTCCCCCAACACATTAAGCTCAAAAAGCACCCTGCAAGCGCTGCTTTGTGGCCCCAGCTGCTTTGTGGCCCCAATACCCAACGTGCTGCAGGCTTGCTGGTGCCTGGATACATGCCGTAGCTAACACAAAACGTTTTGATTCCTGCGAGTGCAGCCAGAGCACACGATCACACTGAGGTGAAATCTCCCCAGACGAACAGAGCTACCTTTAACTCTTTTCTGGTAAACAACCTTCAAGAGGATAGTGAGCCACGAGGCTGCTGCTGAGAGCACACCCCTCTGCTAGATGGGTTAGGGCCCACCAGGCCCCCTTGCTTATGTTGCACGCTGTCAGAGCAAGGACATTCAGCTGTCTTGGTCCTCTTCATTTGGAAAATCCCAGAACACCAAACCTTTCAAAAAGATCCCAGAATCACTTATGAAAGGGTTTCATAATGGTTTACTCTTACCACCAAACATAGATTTGCCTCAGCTATAACACTTACTACTTTTACTTTTCATCTTTTCTTTCTTTGCTTGTATGAATATGTGCAACTGAATATGTGTATTGCTACCTCTCTGCAGTTCTTTCCAGGCCTTTCTTCATCTTATGAACTACCAACGTCCACAAAGATGCCTAGGGATATCAAGCATCATGCTCTGGGATTCTTCCCTCCCTGCTCTCCTTTCTCCATTCCTGCTGGAGTCCGTTAATGTCACCATCCCTGACTTGTGAGCTTTTGGGGGGAACGAAACAAGGCAGTGAGATGTTAGAAAAGGTTCCTCAATTGTCTTATTCACCACTCCCAAGAAGACAGAGCACAATCACTAAAAAGTACTGTGGATCAGTAAAACCATTCAAAGCATAGATGTTCCATCCGAATTTGGACAGCAGACAATCAGATGCCAATTCAGTACTGCATGCTGTGGTGCACCGTGTTTATTATCATGCTTTGTGTAGTAGTAACATGAGAGCAAATGCAGGCTGATTTACCTCATGGCTGGTGGGCAGGGCTTCCCAGGCTCAGGGCAAGCTGCCAATATAACCCTTCAACGGGCAAAGTTCAGATATCTCAGTTTCAATGCAAATGACCTTGCAGCATCCAATATGAAAACATTAGTGGGACCTTTACTCCTGGCTAAGTAAATATTATGTTCAGCATTACAAAATGCTCCAACTTAGGAGGAGAGAGGGGAGCAGATAACTCTATCAGAGTTATATTAAAGAAAACAAACACAATCCTTCAATGATCTTATCAAGACAGTTGGTTTCAGAAATTGTCGATCTTGGCTCTAGTTCAAGAGCTAAAACACAGACCATCTCTGATGGGAAGAGGCAAGAAAATAGATTTAAAACTGATAAAGAAAATCCTCTGAAAAACTATAAGGCTTGGCCTGTGGCTCTGGGCTTCAGGATAATTGTTGATACAAACTGCTTAATACATTTCAAAATAGGATTATGCATTTATATGAAAAACAGCATCCAGAGCTGTTAGTGAGACTAGAAATGAGGCTCTTGGTCTCCTGCCAGAGGACATGAGCCAATGCCCAGCTGGCGAAGATAAAAATTTCACATCCGTTGTAGGATACATACCTTCCTTACTGTGAAGCAAGGCCACAATGGCCACTTGCAGGCAAAGATACGAGCGTGGTAACTGGCTCTTGCCTCATTCCAGTACTGAAGGACCTGCACAAGTCATAGAGAACTGCAAGGTATTCTACACGCGTGGGGGATGCACTACACCCCAAAATCTCACCTTCAGCTGCAAACCAGTACCAACTCCCAGGAGGCTCAGTAGTGGCTAATAATGGAATATACTCGTGCACAAGGAACGCTCTTCCTAATGCCTTTTAATTAGCAACTCATCCATGCCTCAAAGCCAGGGAGCGTATATCCATTTGTTCTACTACACAAGGAGCAGAGGCAGAACTGTAACCAAAGGTTCATCACTGTGACCACCTAAGAACAATAAATGCACCACACCCTGAGATGTTTCTCATCACATGCCTGTATCTTCACCCCATGTTTTCCTCCCTCTTTATGTGGAAGATCATCCAAAGCCTGCAGCTGTATCTTCCTGCCATGGAAGAGTCTAAGACTAAACCTGTGCTTCCAAGTGAGAGCAAAGCAGAGGTTTCCACAGTGGCCTTTGGGACTCTGTTCACACGGCCATTGCCACAGAACTGATTAGAGGTGTATGCTAGTGTGCCCCAAAGGCCAACAACCCCTGCAACACCTAAGGTCATGTTTTGGGGTACTTTACCTCGGACTGCTCAAAAAGAACTTCACTGCTCCCATTTGGTCAAGGAGGGGCCTCATCTTTAGGGATCTGAACCCCACTGCAGTTTGCTTACCCACTTTTTCCAGGTCACAAGAGAGATGCGGAGATTCCCCACTACAGGGCCTCATGGCAAGCTGCGGCTTCTTCCTTACTAACATGAGTATCACCGTCTTTTAGCTGATATCTAATTCAGAACAGCTCAACTCTTGTACCAAGGCTACTTCTTTATTAACAAGGTTGCTTTGTCCCCAAGGTTACATTCCTTAGCACCTTAGGTGAAGGACAAAGCCACAGGCTTTAAAATAATCAAACTCTTAACCATGTGCCAACGTCTCCACGAACTCTTTGAAGACCGAAAGTATATTCTAGCAGAGCAGGGAGGAATTACCTTTTCTGTTTCAGCTCCAGCAAACTCCACTCACCCAGGAGCTTTCTGGCTGCGCTGAACCAGCCACTCCAGCCACTTTATCTGGCGTTCAATAGGTGCTGCAGTCGTGTTCTAGAACAGCTCACAATCCGAGGAGCAGACGGGAAGAAAAGTGGGCTAGTGAAACAACAGTTGGCTAAAAGTTCACTTGCAGCAAGATGCCAAGAGCAGGTATTCAGAGGACAGCACAACAAGAAATAAAGCTAGAGTGTGAGAGATGGGGCAGACTAAGGCTCCAGATAGAAGATGCTTCTACTATATTGTCAGGGCAATCATCCCAGAAGGCTTAGTGTGTTTTGATCATCTTTATATTTCTAAATAGGTCTCTCCATGCTGTCTCTCCTCTGATCTTCACCAGCTGGCTTGCTGGCTAACGTCACCACCCTAGAGATGATTCGTACTAAATCCTTTCTGTGGTGCAGGAGTCAAGATGCACTTGCTTCTGGCAGGCACTGGATTTTCTGAGCTTGCCACAAAAATTCCCCTACCGACGCTCAAGAGGGAACGACAAGCACTTGGAGACAGCTTCATGCAGCGCAGCACTTAGTTCCCCTCCCTCCCTCCCAGCCTCTCCAAGTGCTGCGCCATGGATCCAACAGATAGTCTGAGTTGGTCTCCGGAAAAATGCTCCTACAGGAGGCTGAACCCAGAACAGCTCATCCCAACTCCTACAACAAAATCACAAGCACTGCTCGCTGCAAGGGGAACCTGATCAGGGCGGCCACCATCAGCGTCAGAACTCACAGCCAGTTCAGCTCTGCAGGCTAACCTCTGGCCTTCCTGGAACGGGATACAGCAGGCAGAACACACAGAACCCCATTGTGCACCTTGTGACATCCTGCAACCAATTCATTTCCACACTGCTCTTATCCTTCAGGGCACTCTGTGCAGGGATCATTAATATGACAAATAAACTGTCAGATGAACAACAAAAAGGCCAAGTCTAAACATCTCCGGCAGTTAATTCCTACAGAGGGACCCACCCGTCGGGCTTCCTACCTCTATGAAAGATTCTCTGATTCCAGTTTGGATCCTCCTTCTGTTGGTATCTGATTAAAGGATCATATTTAAGCAGGACACCTCTCAAAAAGGGCCTTTTATCTGTAATCATCAATTTTTATGATGATACATTTCCAGTTTAAATCCATATACACACTTAAATTCCTTATGCATACTGGTCTATGAGAGCCTCAAAGGCAAAATATTATTCTCCTCTGCAGTCACTATAGGTTTGAACTGCTTTGCGTGCGGCAGGTCTGTTTTTGTACAGATCCAATAACATGGATCTGTAATTTGGGAAGCAAAGAGCAGTACCACGTTCTTGGGGAGAAACAATTATGAAACTATAGTTATCCCAACCAAATTCAGTCTAGATTGTGTCCTTCCAACTGGTCATCTAGCCCTGCTCAAAACTATAAGAACATCAACACTAGAACTGAGCCTTTTGAGACACCTCATATATGAATGTAAACAGCTCTTTGCCCCATGGCCCTTTGGAAGACTGCTGGTCAGTACAGTTTGAAAGTTGCACCTGGTACTTTCTCTAAGTTGATGAAAGCAGGGCTAAAATTTAAAGCTTTGAGAAAGGTCTGGCTCTCTCCTTGTAAAAGTATGTGTACATCCGAAAGAGCTCTTTGAGTAAGCAGGTGACACCCCCCGCTCCCATCCTCTCTGTAATTATCTGAGACTCTGAAGTTGATTGGTTTCTGAGACGCCTTGCAAAAAGACGCAGACAATCTCGGGTTTTGGAAACAAGCACCCACTATGCTGCTGGGACAGTGTGTTATTGTTACAGGAGTGTCTCTCAACAAAACAGTATTGAACAGCTAGGACGCGGTTCAGATTAGGTGGCATGACTCAGCTCTCTCACAAGCAGAAGGGAGGGTTTGTCAAAGCCTTACCTCATGATCGGGGATCTCAGAGGACAGCGTTCTCCCAAGGATGACCCCAGTCAAGTATGTCCAGCAACGAGCTGTGTTGGCAAGGTTATAGCCTCCTGTCTCCAGCAAGAATTGAGATTTTGGAAGGGGAGGACGGGGGAAAGGAAAGAGAGGATGAGAGAGGGAGAGATTTTACTAGAAGGAACAAACCGTGGAGGTTTCACTAGCAGTTCGCTTCCTATTTCACTCACTCGAGCCATGCACAATAACTGTATTTTGCTCCTGCTGGCTACACAAGGTCAAATCCAAATGGTCCTGTATGAAAGGGGCATACCTCCGGAACTGAACCACAGGTCATTCCAGTTATGGCACAGGCCAGGAGACAGACTCTTCCAGACCTGGCTCGAGCCCTTAGCTCCATGTGCTGAGCTCTCTTCTGGTGATGAGGAAGAGTGTTCACATGTAGCAAAGGAGTGCAAGGGGAGCAGTGGAGACTAGAGATTACTGTTTTAATGCCAGCCTTTGACCAACGAAGAATGATGTGCAAGCTCAACCATTTGTTGCTGGGCTCTCCAGCACTACCATGTTTGAGAGGACAAATATGAAGCTAATTACATGTTTGAGAGGACAAACATGAAGCTAATTAGTTCAACTTGTGACTGCTTTACCAGTAAATGAGGTCTCATAGTGAATATGGTAATGGTCAAAACTGGGCATGTCCTCACAAGGAGGAACCTTAGCTTAAAACAATCCTGCAAGAGACTCTCAAAGAGTTTTTTCCAGCAGCGTAGACTTAAATAAGAGAGAAAACCACTCTGAAAAGAGAGAGACACCATATTTTTCAACCTTCTCCTCCCTTTGTGTTTCGGCAAGTACTGACTCCATCCCCCAGCTGCCAGTTCAAATGCCTCTGCAAGCTGCGGTGGTGGGACACTCCTTTGTTGTTTTCACCATGAGAAATAGTTTTCTCTCATTTCTTGGCAAAAGTCTTGGGGTTTCTTTTTGTTTGAAAGGTGTCTTCCCCAACACACACAGACAGTCACAACAGGACCGAACACTTGAAATGTTTCCAGAATAGTTTGTACCAGGCACACTGAATTTTAGGCTTCATGTACTATATCTGATCTCCCCCTTCCCGAAAAGGACAACAGCTGGAATTGATGAGGCTTCAGGCACAGAGCTGGGAGGCTCTGCCGGACACAGAGCGCTTTTTCTTGTTCTGAAGCGCTCCGTTGCAAGAGGCCTGTACTGTGCTCTCCCCACCGGACAAGGAGCTGGTAACATAGCACAGCAGAGGCAAGTCAAACTTAGCTGTCACTGGGTATCAAGAGTCCTGCTATACCATGCAGGCAGCCAATCCGTTTCCCAAGCCCCTGCTTGAATCCAAAAGAGATCATTCACTGCCAGATGCCCAAAGTAGGTTTGGGAACACGGCGCTCACTTTTGAAGAGAAGCCCTGCAGGGCCGATCAGCAGAGCTGTTACTCAAAGATGGCATTGAGAAGCCAGGGTCAGAGTTCACTGGGGTTAAAAGACTCTGCTCTCCTCAGGAGGAGCCAAGTAACCTTTACCTCAGGATCTGGGGGTCAGGATTGACACTTGGACATGCTGATATCAAGAATTTCATGTCTGTGTAAAAACAACACTCTACCAGCTATACAGTGCCCTCCTCACAATACCCATATGCCCTTCTAAACTCAAGTGGCTTTTGAGCCCAAAGGCATACTCCTGAGGAACGGTCGCAAGAGGACAAATCTGTTACTTTATAAACAGCACATGTGCATACTCACCTCCTCCCAGGATGAGAGTTGCCAGTTGCCACTGCAGAACATACTTCAGGCACTTGCCCACTCCCTCGGGCGTCATGTTAAAAGAGCACATCGGATCTCCAGCTATTATGTCTGCCCCTAGCTGCAGCACAACTGCATCTGGATTGAATGCAGCATACACCTCCTTCAGCACACTGCGGAAAGAAGTGATGGGGTTTACCACAAACACAAGTTTGCAAGGGATGCTGTTGTAGTCAGCAGCACTGCAGGATTCTGCCTTTCTGCTCAGTTCTGAGATGGACAGAACCTGCCCACCTCCCAAAATGCCAGGACGGGGGTTGCTCTGGCTGTCACACGGCTGAACATTTCACACACACTGCACACTGGCAGCTTTAAAAGCCATACAGAAGCACTGAGTCCAAGCCAGGGCCTTCCCACATATCCCCAGACCCTAACTGGCCCACAAAAAAGACTTCTTTGCCTTCTTGCCAACAGTTATTGTCACACCCAAAAGTAAAGTGAAAATAATACTTTAAAAAATAGCTTGTGGCTTCCTGAGACAAGATCTCAAAGAGCTGGCTTTCTATCACTACGCAGAGCTAGGGACCAAAGCTTTAATCAGACGCTGTAGGATCAGAGCTGGCCTAGGGAAGCCTGTCCTTTCCCTGCAAAGTCCTACTCCCTGAAAGTCATTGATACCTCTCAGGATTTCCTGAGAGTCAGCATTTTCTACCCCAGACTTGTCACGTCAAAGCAAATCCCCCACAGAGCTTGCCTCCACCTAATCTACCGAACCAAACTACCTTTTTCCAGATCCTGGCATAACTGTGTGTCTGACATTTTTCAGAGCTCCCAGTGGAAACTCACGTGAGGCTGCACAATGGTTTAAGCAAATCTAAGTTGCCCTGCCAGAATGCTGCCTTCGCTCCCCACCCTCGGCTATGTTCTTCCATGCCCTTCACACCAGTCATACTCCTTCTGTTCCCAGTTAAGCCTCCCGCTCCATTACTTTCTACCATGGAGTTAGTTTAGCCCTCTGAAAGAGCTCATCCCAGGGCTGACAGGACTGATGAATGCAAAAGCAAGGCCAAGAACAGAGGACAGAGGGATCGAGCCCTAAACCAGCTTTAGCTGGAACATCAAACCACACATTTTACAACATCAGCCGCTCTGAGCAGAAGGCCTGGAACCCAGGGGCATTCCTTCCTGGCAAAGTCAAAATGAGGAGTGAAAAAACACTCCTAAACTGTCAAACATCTCTCACAAGGACAGGACGAGCAGAGGAGGACTCTGTCCCGGTTCTCACTCTACTCTCTCCCATGTGGCTCTTAAGGCAGAAACCCATTTCCCTGAGGATCTAGCAGATGCTGGAGTGCGGCAGGGATGGCATCCTGTTGATCATTTGTTATTACAAACGTTCTCTCTTGGAGAAGGCAGTTGGACGTGTCATGCATTTGGCTTCACTGCAGGAGATTTTTCGTATTAAGAGGAACACAAAGGGAATAATCCTGTTCCCAACACTGTGCTCCCTAGCACAAAACACAGGGCAAACAAGGGAGAAAAACAAGGGATGTTCCTTTCTCAGCAGTGTTTTTATTTTCCTAAAGTATAAACAGACGCGATCCCTGGAATAAATGCTTCTGCCTTGGCTAAGAGAGGAAAACAGAGAATCTAAGTATCTCCAGATCTCATTTGATATGCAATTATAAACCAGTCCGGTGTCAAAACAGCAGAGCTCCTTCCCGATGACGATGAGCTTGCATTTACACAGCATTCACCCCAGGCAACGTCTCAAGTCACTTCACCTAGCCAAGGAACCCCGCTGAGCGTAATGCAATCTGTGAAGGCAGACGACTGCAGGGTTAAGGCCACCAGCTCCACAAGCACCACAAATTAAGGGCTGCTCTAACCACTGAAATATAGGCACCTCTGGGAAAAATTCAACCCGCACTTAAGAGCACAAGGCCATGCTACACTGTATAGGCTTCATTTATGGCAACTGTGAGGAACCACAGGAATCATTAACAGCTGGAGAAGAAACAAATATACCCACATGATGCCCTACCAACCAAAGATAGTGCAGGGTTGTGAAAACAGATAAATCCCCACTGGGAAGTTGATGTCAGTGTTTGCATACAAGCAAGGGGTGTGTGCTGGGTTTCCCCTTCTGCCCACATAGCCCTCCCACCACAAGGCCCACGTTGTATTACTCTTTCTCGGAGTAAGGTGGACTGAACTGGTTTCCTTCAAGGGATTCTTGACATTTCCTCCTGCTGCTGAGGGCTTTCATAGCCTGCAATCAGACCCTCTGCAAGCATAGCTCCCACGGGCTGTCTTTGGGACCCCGTTTCCCCATCCCCCTCTGACATGATTCTCCACTTTTGCCAGGCAGGCATCAGACACTGGCCAACTCAACTATTTTGTTCTTTCCTGAAGTTGCTCTACATTTTTCAAAGATCAACCAGAAAAGGGCAGACGCACATGAAACAACATGGACAGTGGGATGTTCACCTCTCAGTAGAAAAGCCCGGGGAGTCTCCTGCTTGTGCAGCCCCCTCACTGATGTGGCTGTTCTCTTACTGCGCAAGGACAGCCACTTCCACCAAAATGCGATTGCTACCGCATGACTCCTACAATTATGCCCAAATGAGTTTCTTTTGGGGAACATACAAATTGTTTCCAGCCACTCTGAACTAAGCCTTGAGCCAAGGCTTCCTACTATTTCGCAGCACAATCTCCCAGCGAGGACAGAGAATCATCTTTCAGCATATCCCTGCAGGTTTTTGTTGGCTGCGTGAAGAGTTTTAAACAAAGCTTGCTCTCTCCCAGGGCTTTTTATTTTCAAAGAACCTTGCAGATATTACCTAAATGATAAAAATCTCCCTGACGTGCATTTGCCTGTAACTCCTGGCATCTCCATTAACGCATGAAGATGCTCAGTCCCCTTCTCACTCTGCACTGTGCTCAGGAAGAGAGTAACTCTTTCTGGTGTTTTGAGAAGCCAGCAGAAGGGCTTCTCTGCAGTCTCAGCTCCTTCCAAATGCTGACAGACACTCGCATGCATGCAGACTACAAGTTTGAGCTGAAAGAAAGCTAAACTGATGGTGCACTGGCAGGGCAGTCCCTTCCACCCATCCTTCCCATCCCCTTCCCTGTGCTTACGCTGGAGCAGCTCTGATCCCCCAGTGAGCAGTCTGAGAGCTGAACTAGTAGAAAGCTGCCCATCAGGGTTAGTTTTCTGCTGGATTGACTCCCTGAACTGGTTCATTGCAAGGTCAGCCCAGGAGAAAGAGGGGAAAGCAGTGGGCAGCCAAATGCAAGGAGGGGGAAATGAGACTCTTCCTCCACTTCTGTCAGCATCCCTCAGCAAGATCAACTCATTCATGCTGTCAGAGCTCCGTGCCTATCCAGGAAAACACATTCAAGCATCTAAAACAGGACACGTAGTCAGCCTCAGGGTATAGTTACCTTATATAAGCCCTTCCTGGTCTAGCTGTCGCTGGTTCAGCACAGGGAAGCTTAGATGCGTGCGGTTGTCCCTAAAAACCAAGATGTCAGAAGGAACCGAACAGGAAATTCCTGATGCACCTCCATGCAAAGTCAAGACTCTAAATCCAGCTACAGCAACTGACTTTGCATCAAAACGCATCAGGAGCATGGCAAAGATCATTCGCGTCTTCTGAGCTGTGGGTGCAATAACCTTTGACCTGTGACAGCTACCTCCAGTGGGATGGTGTGTCCCCTGCCTGCTCTCCTCTGTCACTGCCACCAGGGAACTGCACAGCCAGAAAAGAACTGTGCAACCGGGACTCCTGCACAACCCAGGTCCTTGGTTTGTCCAACCAAGGACAAACACATCTGCCCTTTTAGGAAGTCCGATGACTTCTGCTGGTCTGCACACCACGATGGGGTCTGTTCATAGCCATGCTTAAGCCATCAAGTTAGGCAGCACAACACTGACTGTACTATAACCAGTTGGTTCAGATCATGATAAAGCGTATTCAGTCGACACACTTGCAAAGGGGATGTTCTGCCCCTCTTCTAACAGGAATTAATTCAGGGAAGTCGCATGAGCAATGCAGGGCCACAAAGACAAGGTGACGACATCAGTTCCTCTCTGGCCCAGCCAGCGCAGCGTGCAAAGGCTGGGCTGCATTGCCTGTCCTTGTAGTGGAGATGAACAGATGCTGCCAGTTTCCAGAACGCTCCAAGACTTGTCTTTCACCAGCATCCAATTCACTCCCCCTTCCCTTGAGCCCTCAAAGAAAACAGGTAGTGGCTGACAGAGAAGTAGCCTTTTGTTAGCCACAGAGAGGTCAGAAGAACAGCTGAAAGACTCAACAGCCGATGGGGAGGATGGAAGAAAATAGGCTTCTGCAATTTCTCAAGCAAACCCAGAATGGCAGTCAAAATGTCACAGCCTCAGTGGGACTGCCACTGGAAGAAGACCACTGCTGCTCAACGTTTCCTCTTACTGTCAGGAGATAGTTGGCAGCCTGGAAGAAATACGAAAGAGCCCCCCCAAATTGGAGACCTTTAATCTACTTGGATATATAGGGTGACTGAACACCCTGGAACAAGTTGCCCAGAGAGGTCGTGGGCTTTCCATCCTTGGAGATATTCAAAAGCCGTCTGGACATGGTCATGGGCAGCCTGCTCTAGGTGAGCAAACCCGCTTGAGCAGAGGGTTTGGACCAGATGATCTCTAAAGGTCCCTTCCAACTTCAACCATTCTGTAATTCTGTGACTGAGCCAGCCTCATTTCCACCACTGGAACGCAGATTTGAGCTGCTGGTTGCGCCTGAACCCACCACATGTATACAGCCTGCCAGCACAGGCACTTGGAAAAAAACATGATCCAATGGGTTAAACGGGACCTTTTTACAAAGCTGAGACTCGGGAGCTGTTCGAAAGAAAGCCTTGATCTGGATTCTCAGCCTAAGTTTCAAAATTTCATCCCAAACCTTGACAAGCTCAGAATGTGAACTTTCTGCAGCGCTTAGGTTTGCAGGACTATATGTATTTTAAATGTTCAGCGTCTGGAGGTGCATTTAGGATCTATGCTCTCCTCCATAATGCAAACCAGATCAAGCCAATGAAGTCCAGATGGTGGGCTAGGTCTTGCATTCGTTGCCTGTCCCTTGGTGCATTCAGCCCTTATAGCATAGGAAGCTGAAGTCTGGTCCCTTCCAAGCAGATCCCAAACCCAGTTGTCAAGCCAAGTTCCTAATCCTCACAGCCTCCAAATTAACATAGTCTTTCTGGGATCTGTACTGCTCAGTGCCTATACCCAATAGTCAGATCCAGAACCAATCCCTTATAATTACAGCATTTCCATTCCCATTCCATAGGCACCAATGGTCTCAGTCCGGAGTTATTGCTGGTCATAGTCTAAGGTCAATTATTGGAAAAATTAGCATGCTCAGCATTTAAAATAGGCCAAGCATGCAGCTGGATACCCCGTTATGAGAGAAGCAGCCATGCTGAATCTTTCCCTGAATATTCTTCTCCATAGAAGCATCAGGGACAGCTCTGGCCTGTTCCCAACATTACTCCTTCAAAAATTGACAGTTTGTTTTTAGTCTCCGAACGGCCTCCAGCTTCCCCTTTTTGCTATTTTATGTGCATCCCAGGGAACACACCCAGTACATTGCTGCTGGCTGCCTACCAACACGCAGGGCCCAGGCTGGGCACTTGCCACCTGCACTCAGAGGTTTCCAGCACTCCAAAACTTAAGAGAACTGGGAAGAGGAAAGATAAAACAGACCTGGCCACTGTAGGGCTAGTGAGGAAAGAAAGCTGGAGGGGCACAAGGGAAAGGCAGCTTTTCACAAGCTAGCACTGCCTCTGAGACATGCAAGCCCTGTTTTGTAGGCCACATGATGCTTTTGAAGCCTTCTGCACCCCACACCTGGAGGGAGCAGTCTCTCCCCAGGAGGCTCAGTTTATATACCCTGTACTATGTGAAAGATCCCCACTAGATGTATGACACAGGCACACAATAATTGCATTTTCTTGTGCATTTCATATGTTTTACCTGCAGCTGAGTTTCTGGCCCCACTTCCCCCTGTCGCTGACTGCATTAGACCCATGCTCCGCTGGAAAGAGGTTACCTGCCTCTCTGCTGACATCCTCCCTAACGCTGAAATGTGTGGAAGGACGAGGCAGTAGGCACCCTTGACCCATCACAGATAGTAACAGGCGGTTAGTGGTACTGTGAAAGGGGTACTGAAGTTTCCTAAGCAACAACACAGTCTCTGCTTCTAGCCCTATTCCTGCAAGTGGGAAACCTATGCTTCAAAAAGTCAAGCCTGGGACTTCCAGCCTGGGGCTCATCTACGGGATTCACAAGAGGCACTGAAAGAAAGTCAGCCACCTTTCAGGAGACTGAAATTGGATCTACAGAGATCCATGTTGCCACTAGGACACCGTAGATGCCCACATACAGAGGTTGAAAGCCCTTGCTTAGCTTTTAAAGAATTTAAAACAAAGTATTACTTTTCCCTCTCACCAAAAGCCTGCAGAACCGGAAACAGCACATCAGATAGACAAGGAGGAACTGGCCCTGCTAGTCCTACATTGTGTCTCTGAGAGCAACCAGCCTCACTGCAGGCAAAAAGACGAGATACCCATTCCATCATCTTACACCAGGCAGTCATGAAAGGCTTCATGATCACCTTCAGAAACAGAGCCCAAAGGAACCAAGACAACTGGCCTCTGGCTGCTGCATTACAACACATCCCACCTCAACCACTCTTTCTTCGCTGTGTAACTATTAATAACACACTGTAAATACAGAAATAGTATCTTCTTTCTTGATCACATGAAAGGCATGCCAAAGTATTGGTGCTATAAAGATTTTGCCTGCTTTCTTTGACAGTGACTTACGTTACTATCTGGCTTCTCCACTGAAATAATGGGCACAACTTCCAGATAAGCAGATCTTTGTCATACAGCTCAGCCTGGCCTGGCTAACGTAGAATCCCCATGATATCCATGTGCCTGTGCACAGCATTAACGCAGTGGGCCTGCATCATTTATAACGACACAAGCAAACACCACTCGGATTTTTTTTTTAACATTATTGAGAGAACTAGAAGAGAAATAGATGATTAAATATCTCTTCCTGGTTTAATTAAGTGCAAGTTTGCAACATGAAGCACTATGGTAATTTAAAATAACTCAGATTTCTCCATGTCTTTTGAATATAGATAATGTGTTTGAATTTCTCTGGATTATTTCTTAGTTTAGTTTTCTGTGCTTGTAATGTTTCTCACATGCTGCACCTTTTTTTCTTTTGAGCTTCAAAAGATTAATATTTAGATTCCAGGTAAATATACTGACATACTCTCAGAACTGATTTGATTCATTAATTTGGGCATTTTTGGAAGGTGATCAAACAAGTTAGCTATTCTGGATGCTCTTATGATTAGCCAGACCCCTCATAACTTTCCTTTTCATGGAGAGGCTATGTAAGCAGCTAGGTTCCCAGAGGGCTGTGAGCGGAAACATGCCTTGGATACATCTCCGCACAAGTTACGATTGTTGCAAACCGCAGCAGCTCAGCATCCAGCTCTGGTGCTGTCAATCTCACTGCAGCTCGGAAGCTTTGCATCTCTGGCTGCCTTTGTCTTCAAACTTTTAAAGATATGTCAGACTTTCAAGAAAAAATAAATGTCACACTCTGCCCCTCTTCCACACAGCAGCTATTATTAACAACGTATTTTAATTGGAGCCCGAGTCATTCAATTTCCAGAAACAATAGGTAATTATCCATGTGCCATACCACCCAGAAGCAGGATAGGAGTTTATCTACTACAACAAAAGCAATCAAACACAAGCAGCGTAATTTATGGAGAGGCAAGTTCAAAGTGCACATGCTCAAAGGCTCCAAGAGCAAACTTTCTCTTTATTTATTTACACCATTGTGCTGCAGCGGGTAAGTCTCCATAGAGACAAGGGAAGCAGTTGTCCCCAAGACACAGGGAGATGAGATGGTTTTGCATAATGTTTCCCTGGCTTTTTGTTCTGGGAATGCCTGAGCTGGCAGCACCTCCACAAAGAGGAAAGGCCTGCCAAGGAGCAGGTCTTCTCTCACCAGCAGGGGACACTGAGGAGAAGAATACAAGGAAATGCTCTGTGCAGGGTGTAATCGGCCTACAGAGACGCGTGTCAGAGGAAGTCAGCAGCTCCAGTCCCACCACAGCTTTGGAAAGCATGGGCAATTTGAGCCTGTGATTATCCTCTGACATCAGCTGGATGAGATACCCATGATCACGTAGATGACTATCTCCTGGCCAGGACAGAACTCCTCCCGTTTGCCCATGAGAGCTCAGAATTTCCTTTTAGATGCTTTGTTTATATGTAGCTTGAAACCTGTGGTGGGTTTTGATGTCCTTCAACTGGGAATGTCTGCAACAGGCTAGCTCTGACTTGGATCCTAATTCCCTCTTTGGCTCCTAAAGCTGCCCTGCCTTTTGGAAACACAACTCCCAGCAGGAAGAGGGCTGCCATACCACCAGCAGTGGCAATCAACAAGATAGCAGGAGGCACGGCCACAGTGTGACTGCCCTACCAGGCTACAAATCCTGATAGGTGTTAGCCCTCAGATGTTACAGCTAAGAGATGGATATGCTACCATGTCCTGCAGTCCTCAGCTAAGGTTAGTCTCCCTTAGAAAAGAACAAGCCCAGCAGTTCAGCTTCAGCAGGGACAACAGCTTGTGAGGTACGTCACCCATCACGTGATGGAGGGGCCTGCCAGGAGGCAGTTCCATCACTGACAGGAACGGCTCCAGCCTTTCATTCTTCCAGGGTAGACAAAAGGTGCTATGAAAACACTTTTAGCTCAGCCCCAAGCATGTCTCTCATGGATGTTCAGGAGTTCAGAGCATTTATTTTAAGAAAAAAAGCGTTCAGCCAAATGTCTGTGGCTGAAGAGTACATTTCCCTTTTCAATCCGTCCTTAAACACACAAGGCTGACCCATGGCAAAGAGACCCTCCCACTCACGACAAAGGCCTCTGTATATTCAGTTTGCCCAAGGATTTGGGCAAGATCTCTGAGATGTCTGGAGATTATCCGTGTTCATTGTAATCAAAAACTGTAGCAGAGGAAAGGACAAATCTTAATCTACAGGAAGGATTTTAATTAAAACAGTAAATAAATAAATAAATCTGTGCAGTCTCTGTTCTCTAAAATCCCATGAAAACAAACCGCGCCAGAGCAAGAGGGCTTACGTTTCACAGATCTGGTAATACTTCTCATCCTGAATGCCATCTTGAATAGGCACGTTCACGCTGTAATAGCGACCTTTCCCCAGGCCAACATCTGTCACGTCACCAGTGCCTGAACAACAGAAATGCCCAACAGTTAGTTCAGACGGAAAGCAGATCAGCAACAAGAGAAAGAGCTATGGGATGTCTCACACAGGAACAGAGAGCCAGAGCCTGGCACGCCTGTGGAGAAGTCCACTTACCATCTCCAATAAAGAAGGGTTTTGATACACCTCGCTCTAGTGGTCCACCCCATCCTATAACAAAGCTTTCAAGTCCTGCAGGCTCTCACATTCAAGGGAGCCCCTGTTTGACGGCAGAAACTACATCAGCCACAGAAATGCTGCCACAGGAAATGGATTGTGGCACCTCTGGGGAAATAGAAGGCATCCCAGAAGGGACTCCTGGACTTCTGGGCATGAACCATCCAGCTGGGAGAGTTCACAGACCATTGTTTTTTTAAGAGCAAAAGATGGTCCTATGGTTAAGGGATAGACCAGGACTCAAGGTTCGGGCCCTACCTCTGCCTGATGTCCTTGGACAAGTCACTTAATCTTAGCTCCCCTTGGTAAAAGGGGGAAACACACCTTTCCCTCTTGTTTTATCAGTTTACTCCAACCTCTTGCTGCACCCTCAGGCACACATACTCTCCCACAGTTCCCTCGGAGAACTGATGTAAAACCAGTGCCAATCTCTCACCTCAGCTACTTGACATTACACATGTTCAATGGAAGGTGGCAGACCAGTAGTGGCTCTGCCAGAGATTAGCCCAAACATGCAGTTCCTCCCTTTTTTCCTTCTCCTGGGTCAACAGGAGAGGCACTTAGGCAGACAGGCAGGCAGTGAGAAACCTCTGCTGAACTGAAGGGAGGAGAGCTGCCTGTGCTGGGGCCTTGTCAGTAGCGTGCAAACTGAATTAACACAAACCTCACAAGTTCAACTTGCCTGGGAAGAATCCTGGTGAAAACTTGTGCAGAGAAACAGTCATGACTTTCGAGGTGAAACTAAAGGCATCTTCAACACCTGTCAAAAGAGGGATGAGAAAAAACTTTCACGGATATTTCACATAAGTGACAGAGTCCAAACACACAAATGAGCCACTCAACAAACAAAGGGCAGCGAGCGGAACAGGAACGGAACTAATGAAACAGAAAACCAGATGTGGCTCAATAAATCTATCCTTAATAAACGGAGACCTGAACTGAGATGCAGCAAAGGTCACAACCGAAATGAATTTGGCTGGTCTCACGCTAATCATTACTGAATGGATTGCAACACCTCAGGCCAGTGCCCACGTTAGCAGCACCAGGCTGCACTGCTTGGCCTGGAAGGCTGGGGGAGGGAGCTGAGGAAGGATGCCTCGGCCAGGGCTTCGCTCTGATTAGAACCAGAGCTACGGGGCTCTCTTGCTCATTCTCAGCACTGCTGCAATTCAACACATTTTTTTTTCCTAAAAGACATATTAAAATAGCGGGGGTGAGGAGAGGAAAAGAAATAACAGCAGAACTTAACAGAAACCAAATGTGGGGGGAAAACGGAGCAAAATGAAACACACCATAAAAGTTAGGAAAGCAGGAAATGTTAAATGGTGTTGAAATAATGTCCCTGAAGCAAAGAGCAGCTTCAGCAAGGCCCATTCTGGCTTTAGTTTTATAGCATCAAGCCTTCTTTTAAAACCATCATTTATTACTGACTGCTTCCCTCTTGCAGTCCTGCACTGGTGACATTAAACAATTAAACATCATCACTGGCTGTTCTTCTGGGATGGGAGACAAGGGGCTGGGGGAGGTCCTCTTGCTTGGAAAGCCTCTAACAGAGAGGATTAGAACACTTTTGTTAACGTAGTTTGTCACTTTAGATACAAGACTGCTGCCCAGAAGAACCCCATGAGAGGGTAGTGTATTTTAATAACACCAAGTCGATGAGTGGCACGATGCCAGGGCAAGGCAGAAGTGGATTGAGGGAATCTGACTACAATGAAAGGAGACAAAGCCACTACTGTTGCAGCAGGTAAGCTCTACTGCACCAACAGGCCTTCATCTCTGCCGCTTCTCCCTCACAGTCGTGCTGCTGTGCTGCTTGCAGCCTGCACTGGGCCTTACCGTCCCCATGATGCAAATCCAAGTCGATATAAAGGATGCGGTCAAACTTCTGGCGCAGCCGCAGGATCCCCAAGACAGCATCGTTCAGGTAACAGAAGCCAGAAGCTTCGTCTCTGTGAAAAAACGGCCACGAGGCTAAACATTACCAACGCAACCACTGCTGATCTTGCCTTTCCCACCTGCGCTTCACAAGGCTCCATCTTGCAGGGATAGAGAGAAGGATGAGCAACCCAACCAAGGCCCAGCAGCGATCAAGAGACGGGTCAGGAGCAGCAGAAATCATGGCTGGGAAGCACAGCAAACATGACTGCTTACGCTGATCACTTCTAAGGCCTGGGCTTGCCGTTAGCTAGCTAAAGCATCAGCCCGCTCTGCTGTGCAGAGGCTCTGACCACAGAGGGCTCAGCAAGGTATCTCTACTCATTTCACTGCTGCACAAATAAAACTTCAGCTTTCTGCAGCTGAAATATTTTAAAGAAATTCAGAGCCACTGGAAAAAGAAGTCAAACCCTCTGCCTACTGTACTTTCCTCTCCCCTCTGTCTCAGTCCCACTGAGGCAAAAGGACAGACCCCTGCACAGTCCCAGGTGATCGTTTTTCTGTGAGTGCTGGACAGGCACAGGCAGGCACCCTCGTCCAGTCTACTACACACCTCGTCACCGCTCTGCCTGGGTCACAGCTCCTGAGAAGCAGGTTCAAGACAGTGGGAGGAAACTGTGAGATACTCTGCTACTCCCTTCCAGAGCGTGTGAAGTTTAAGCCTCTCCCAAAGCAACACTCTCCTTCCTCCCCAGGAAAATAAAAACGCAGGAAGGCCGATGTGAAGCCCCTCACAATACTGATCTTGGGCTAAGCCACCATGAGAGCCCCCAGCAGCTAAACAGAGGACCAGATGTTGCATGGAAACTGTTATCCTTGATCTGCATCACGGAGGCGCTATCATATTCCTGGCACCAAAGGAACACGAAGGTTTACTGATCCTTAGTGTGGACTTGCTTCTAAGTCAAGCCCTGGTCACCAATTGCCATCAGACCATACAGTGGGTTCAGGCACACAATGAAAAGACGCCTACTCATCACAGCTTTGCAAGCTGCAACCCCAAAGCCAAGCTCCACATGCATTCTTAGGCCAACCCCAGACAGCTGATTTAAGCCAAAGCCTTTTAGTTTGTAACAGGAGGGCCCAAGCCCCTCCTCCCCAGGCTCAAATCACTCCCTGCTTTTCAGGGATGCTCTGGCTCTGTTCGTTCATAGTGAGGCTGAAAACTGAGATGTTAACAGGTATCCTGAGAATCATCTTGAAGTGTAATTATGCACTATATTCCTCCTTACCCCACAAGGAAGCAAGGTAAACTATTTCATGTCTTCGTCCCAAGTAGGGAGGAATGCCCTGAGTATGGACTGTGAGCAGACAGTCCGTTCTCAACAGCTTCATCATCCCCTGGCCCAACGTGCACTGCTTCACGTTCACGTTAGCTGCTGATGTTCACCTTGCACTGGAGCCCCGTTTGCCCTCTGATATAGATCAAGGCAAGTTCACTGCAGGTGGGAGCACCAGCAGAGTCCCAGCTGCTAGACTCTGAGTCCCGGAAAGGACTCTCCCAGTCAGGTGACATACTGGTTAAGATGCTAGTGGCTGCCAAAAAATCTAGGCCTGATCTCAAGAGACTGAGGGATTTAACTCCCACTGACACCTCTGTAAACCAAACCTCTCATCTAAGCCAGCCCTTGCTTCAACCAGGACCAAGAGCGGAAACGTCTGGGAGACAAAGCTAGTGCAGATCAGGCCAAAGAGATGAAGCGTTGCAAAAAATAGGGAGAACGTGCAGGAAACATCTGCTTTTGGCATGCAAACAAAGCAGGGCGACACTGCACATGTCCTTTTGGAGAGAGATTTGCAGAGGTTTTTGCTTGGGGAAAGGAAAGCTGAGGAGTTCCTGCCCACACCTAAACAAAGCACTGGGGAGCTCCGTGGCTCTCCCTCCACACTGTTACACGTGACCTCTTTCAGCCTCAAGGCCAAAGAGACCAGGATATCTGCCTGGACAGAGGCTGTCCAGCTTCAGAGCAGCAGTTTTGGTCCAGCACTTGGAATTTCTGCTCCTAGATTCATGGCAGAGACAAGCTTCAAGCACCACTGCCAGCAGGGAGGGCAGTGCCAGACCGATAAAAGGCATCAACTCATCCTCAAAGGCATCCTAGTAAACTGGGAACTTCAAAAACCCAAGGTGGCAATGGTTACCATTTCCACCTTTATGACGTTGGGAAGTAATTAAGCCTGCTCTCCCTGCCACCAACAGCAGCTCTTTTTCGACAAAAGGACATGTATTTTGCATGCACATACGAAGTCGGGGTCTCAAATTTCAAGTTCGCATGCATAAATGCTCACCCTCAAGCTGCAGAAAGAGCAGTCACTTAGTGACCAGCCACTTTCTCAGAAGAGTGGAGCAGCTCACTACCTTTAGCAGCCGTACGCCCGATCGCAATCAGCTAACTGCATGTCTCCCGACAACGTGCACCTGCTAGATAAACTCTCTCTCCTTTTGTCTCTCCCACAGAAAGATTGGTCAATCAGCTGCTTGGTGCTGGGTCTCAAATTGCTGGGGACAAACACAAGACAAAGACGCACTTTCAGTTTGCCAGACTTCCGTGAACTTCCTAGGCTGCTAATTCTCTTTGAGGGAAACTGGGAGGTACCAAACCCAGCAACTTGAGGAATGAATGCAATACCAGTGCTGAAAGAAGAGGAAAGAACGTCCCTCTGAACTGCCATCCAGTCAACTTGAATTAAAACACCAGGAAGAAGGGAATTACTGTGAGACTAGTGGCTACTGGAGCCAGAAGTATTAAGCAGTACAAAGACTTAACCTTCAGAAAATTCAGGCAAACCTGATATTTTTATTAAAAAAAGGGGGGTGGGGGCTCTGCATTGGGGACAATTAGGTTCTAGTGAGCCTGTAAGACACAGTGTCTCAGTAGCTTAAGAAGCTGCACAGATTTAGATGTCGTCTGAGAGCCAACAAAAAATAGAAACCAAGGGGCAGTAACTGCACTTCTTATTAGGCAGGAGGGAAGCAGGGGAAGATGCAGAGACTGCTGACAAGGACCTGCTACAATTACTCTTAGCTTTATTAATTGGCCAGATAGGGAAGTTACAGCACACTGATGGAAGTTATAAATAAGCCTGAATTGGAATGCACTGAAAACATGAAACTTGCAAAATAAAGAAAAGGAAACAAGGGCAGGAAAGTTCAATTCAGTCTGAAATAAAAGAAAAAAAATCAGGCTGGAAATATCCCACAGAGTCACGGGCAAGACAAAAGCCCCAAGCAGGGATGCTGAGTGCCACCGAGATGGGAAAACTGATAGTAGAAGTAGACATAAATGACAAAGGAACTGAGAGTGGGACATCACATCTTGAAGCCAGGTGCTTATGGTTGGTCCCTCTGAATGCAGCTACTTGTAGAACTCTTCATCCGATGTGGTCCAAAAATTAGTGGACAGATTGAAAAGGAGTCCAGAGACAATCAGTCACAGCATTTAGGGAGGGCTGGTTTACAAAAGCAGACTAAATGACTTGGCTAAGACACAATAACAAAAGGAAGGGGCGGGGGGAACCAAAGGTGGTAGCTCCAAGAAGGCACAGAAAGAAGGAGCAGTTTGTTAGACTGGGCTCACTATGAGGTGAAATTAAGAAAGCGATAAGGAGTGGTGGAAATCAGCATCACACTGCTATTGGAGAGCAGAGCTGACTATGGAAAGATGTGGCAGGAAAAATACCAGGTTGGCCAAGATGCTTAAACAGGTCCTGAAATAAGCCATCCCTTTGAGTTGGGAATGCGTCAGATCCACTCTGGCTTCTATGTTTTCACAGGTCTTCACCTGCCAACAACTGGGACGTGCCTTAATACTACTGAATCAGGCTTTACAACCGCACGTTAAACTTCGTACTCAAAGGCTGTATTGATGTGTTCTTTGTTGCAGCACAGAGACTGAGAACCGGAGCTCACAGGTGCTGTTTTGGAAGCAACGATTACAGAGTCCACAGCTGAGAAGATGCCTCCTGACAGCTAAGTCCTTACGTGCAAACTAGATATGACTTCAAATCTTGGGCCCAACTCATCCAGAACAGCATTTCTTCAGCAGCTGGGCTCCAACATCTTCCAGAAAAAGTCAAGCCGAACAACTCAGGAAAGGAAAAGGGAGTAGACTGGACTTTTGAGAAGGTGCTTCTTCTTTAACACCCGCCACCCAAAATGATTTGTCAGGACACAGACCTTGGTAACCAAGAAAGGAGAGCTGAGTCGACTGATCAGAAAAAGGACCTTTCAGCACTAAAGTTCTATTTTAAGCCAGCCTCCATCTTCTTTCCATTATTTGCATGCATTGGGCCACTGCACTTCCTTCTCTATGCACTTTGCTCAGGATAGCAGCAGCATAGGGCCAGGCTCCCCAAGGACAGGACCAAAAGAAGCTTCCTTCTTCACCCTGGTTCTCTTTTAGGGTCAGCACTGGAAATGTTTGCATCTGTTGTGCTGATGGGCGGAGAGGAGCAGAAGAAAATAAAAAAGATCAACCATGACTCTAGCCCCACAATACCCAAGGTCTTTGGAAGACAGGTTTTATGAAAATTCAGTAGAGATCCAATCCCCCTTTCAAATGCTCCAGATTTCTGGGAATGTATCAGGCTACAAAAAATCCAGGTGAAGCTTGTGGAAGAAGCTTGCAGATCTCTGGCAGCCAGTGAAGTTTAAGAGCCTGAGCAGCCTCATCACCTTAGCTCCGTGGAAACAGGCACCCAGTTGCCTTGGCCCCTGCCTTGGGACTTTCCCTTTTTCACTCAAATGTTACATATCACAAGAGCTGTAAGCTTCAACCTGTAAACTTTCTAGAGGCCTGCACATATCTCAACAGCCATTTGAGCTATTGACAGACAACATAATAAGGACAGGCTGTGACAAGAAAACTTCAGGTTGAGTTTGAGACAGTGACTCTTTGCTCTTCTTCAGGATCTTCCACTGCAGAATCTGAGAGCTCTTTCCTAAGGAACAAATTAAACCTCACAGCCTCTGGAGGAGAGGCTGAAGGGTAAAGGGGAAACGGAAGTATGCTACAATCACAGAGCACCTCAGAGGTAGCTCAAAAGCTTTAATGAAACACTTATATTACTAGCAAGACATTATGAAAATGGCTAAAGAAATCGCCTCTGAATACAGTCCTACTTGGGAATACAATTTCAAAGAGCAAGACACTCAGGGAGTGCTTCTCAGTGAATTTTGGAGAATGTGCTTGTAGTAAATAGCTAAATTTTTTAAGTTCAATCCTGCAAATTAGCTCTAGGATCTAAGAATCAAGAATCCTTCCCTAAACAACATCACGCTGGCAATTCACTCCACCTGCAGAGATGCTTTTGCACAGAACTTAATCTGGGATACCGACGCACAAAAATGGCCTGGTTTTATCCTGGCATAGCTCAGCAAGGCTCTACAGAGCTCACCAGTAGCTTCTGGAGAACTTTTTCCCCCTGCTCCCCAAGTGAGAAGCAGCTCACTCAGGCAGATCTTTCTGAAAAAGATGCCCTTTATCAAAGTCTCTCTCTTCAAAGAGCAGGTTGACTTCTTGCTTTCCAACAAATGCCATGACTTGAGGGAGAGGAGGATAACAACAAGCATCAGGCAAAGATGCAAAGCGGCTTAACACCATAACTGGGAACCTGAAAACAGCCCAGCCAAACTAACTTTTCCCCCCAAAACCTACTTTTACTTTCAAAATAGGCAAATTTCCGTTTTTGTGTCTTCTCTGCTGCTTCTTCCCCTTATCAACGTTGTTCAAGCTGCTTGCCCAATGCCCTGAAAGCCCAATGCAAAAAAGAGACTTTGCAAGATCTCTTCAGTGACTTTTAGATAAAAGGCTCCATTTTATAGCAACTTTATTTCCTCTATTAAAAAGGGGGAAGGGTAAGAAATCTGGAATCATTTAACCTGTGAATTTCACAGTTCCATATCTACATCTCTGTGGAGATTTACCCCAGATCACTCCGCTCTTGTTAAAAGGAGACAGTCCACTTTTGTTAAAAGCCACATTGTCTGAAAAGGTTTGACACTTTCGGTTAGATCAAAGGCTAACGAGTACAGAAAAGAGATATGAGGGAAAGGGAAGGCTTGGCTAAATATGGCATCTGCAGGAATTTGGACTATGTCTTGCCAGGTTGGGCCTACCATCTACCATCTAAGACAGAAAACGCAACTATGAGGATAGGAGACTTTGAATGATTTCATGATACCTATCATAAAAGCTGAAATCCTAAACAATTAAAAAAATGAAATATCAGAAACATACAGTCATAAAGCTTTTAACTTTGATGATGGAAAAATCTGAAAAGCACAGCTAACCTCTGTTCTCTTAGACTCAGCTCCACTCACAGGCCAGAGCAGGGCAAACCAGGCCTTGCTAATGTTGAGCTGGACTGCATTTCACAGGGAAGTCTTCTCCTATCTACAGGATTACACACAAGTCTGATGGCAGCTGGTCCCCAAATACTCCATGAGGCCCTAAAAATAAAGCCAAAAGGGCGCAACTTGAATTTGTTGGAGTTTGCTTGAAAAAAACCCCACTCATTTCTGATGATGTACCTGATAAAACAGTGTGCCTGGGTACTGTCCTTTTAGATTCCCTTCTCTGAAGAACATCAGCCTTTCTTTGCTTTCTCACTGTCTATAAAAGTCACTTCAGCAAGCGAGAAACTGCCCATATAAAGGAAACAGATCAAAAACTGAGAAATGGCTTTGCTAACCTCTTCCTTGTGCAAGCAGCTTGGCGTGACTTACAGTTCAAGCAGTATCAGACACAGGACTAGGCACAACTCTCATTCCTGCTTGAGGCCTCTCAGGGTTTAATGCTGGGCTTGTCTGGGAAGAAACTTGCCACCACCCCTGTCTACAGAGGGAGATCTGAGTGCAGCACACCATATTTACCCACTGGAAATTACCCTGAGGCCTAACCGGCTCCTGCACACCTAGGCTTCCTCCTGTGAATTGGTGACTAGCAAACATGACTGACAGCTGTCTTGCAACACTGCACTGTAGGCTGAACAACGCAGCAGAGGAAGAGCCATCAAGTGAAGGGCTTACACCCAAGTCCAGGTTCATATTATTCACTACTGCAACTGGTAAAAGCTGCCTCCTACTGGCAGCCTCACTGAACAACACCAACATGACCCACAGAAGGCATAAACCACAGCTGCACCACAAGCTTATGCCACATACCTTTCATACCACAAAGGTATTTGCAGGGATAGGCCAATTGCTCCCATTCCTGAGAGGCGCATGGGGCAGGTAGCAAACACTCAGCCTCAAGCCTCCCTGCGTTCACCAGGAAGGGCCGTAGTGGCACAACCAGCGCAGGAGAGCGCAGAAGCACAGTACAACCAGTTTGTGTGTGGGTGAGAAGGAAGCGTTAAAAGTTTTTCGGTGTGAGATAACGTGTAATGTTGGCATTACCCTGTGTTACAAACAGGCTTTCGTATACAACCTGGCTAGGTAGGAAATTAAAGCGCAGCAAGCTTGTAAACCTTGAGAAATCACCAGGAAATTGAGCCTATAATTATCCATAAGTCATAAAACTACCCAAAGTCAGTGTCGAGGGCCATCAGAACCTGAACCGATGGTCCAGCCAAGAGTCAGGCAAATATCAACACCCCTCACGCACCCCACCCGAGGCCACGGCCACCATGGAACGAGAACAGAACAGTTCATGACAAGTTCTCAGCCCCTTCCACCCTAAGCATAGAGGGAATCTCACTCAGCACAAAAGAGAGCCCTCTCTGTGCCAAGCGAGACTTTTGAACGGCTATGCTAATAAACGCAAACTCTGGGGGACTTTGGTATGAATAGAAGTAGTTCACAGTATGCTTCAAACAGCTCCTAAACAAGGACATAGGACCCTTCAGCCCAGAAAAGACATGACACAGGACAGATATGACAAAGGTTTGAAAAATCATCAACAGCAGGGGGAGAAGGCATGTAGGGAACAATTATTCACTCTGTCTCATCATATGAGAAGTAAGAGGTACGCAATTAAGCTAGAAGCTGCCGGGTTGAAAATAAACAAGAGGGAACGCAAGGCTTACTGACACCACAGGACTCTGTGCCGCAAAAAGTCATGGGTGCAACGATTTCATATGGGATCTAGAAGCTATTAAATAAATTGCAGCTCCCAGCAGAGCAGCACCACAGACTGAGACCACTCACTATAGTTAGTAACACCATTATTATATTTCAACAGAGCTTCTCTGCCGGGTCAGAACATATACCCCACGGGCCACAGAAACAAATGATTTTAGCACTAATGAACCACAGGACTCAGGGACAAAATTTCTACATCCTTTCCTACTGTTCTGGAAGACTACTATGGACATTAGAGTTCAGAGCAAACAGCTGCTCTCAGAGCATGGGAAAAAAAAAAAAAGAGGTCAGTGCTGCGCTATTTTACTCCTCCTCTTATTAAGAAATCAAAAAAAGCCACACGTGACAATTTGGACAATGTATTGACACATTCCCACTCTCTCCTGAGTTTGAAGCAACATCCGCCCTTTGCCTTTCCACAGCCCTTCTCCAGGGACCATGATGTGCTTTGCAAAATCAGTTCCGACTTGGCCCCCAGGTGATAAATAAGCAAGTATGACTGGATGGAGGGCTTGAGGCACCTTTGAATACAACTGCCTGAGACCCACATTGCAGTCCATGATAGAACCAGGACTGCGCAGAAACTGGCCTGCTCTCAGGCCTCTGCCCTACACTCTGACCTTTGCTACCTACCTCCTGTCTTTCCTAGCCCACTCTCACACCTTACTCTCTCTTCTAGCCACTACTGGATCTTCTCACCCCAAGGGTTCACAGGGAAGGTGGGAGCTAGGAGGCTAGGTTCGGACACCAGATGAAAAAATACAAGGGAAGAGATTGTTTTCTTACTTCTTTGCATGATGCCACCCTCCAGGCCAGTTAATTGCTACCTTGCACTTGCCGTCCAGCAGACACTGGGCTGCAGTGATGGTGGCTCCTCCCACAGCTGCTGCATAGTCAAAGATCCCTTCTGTAGCTGGACAGTCATAACCTACAGACAAGAACCAGAGCATCAGACATGGTAGGCCATTCCCTCCGGGAGAGGGGCATCCTCTTTGCTCTGAGCTATCGGTCTTCAAGCATAGCTCTAACTTTCTGATCTGAGCACCCCCCCAAAAAACATGGCACAAGATCCCCACAGCAGATACCACATTTGGACACACACAGCAGATCTAGGTGCCATAAACATAAAGTAAAAATAAATATGTCAACAATCAAAATGCTTTCTTGCATGCAAATCACTCACAGAAGAGTCTTCAGCCAGCTTCTAAAACGCGTGCCTGGCTTGCTTGGCCTCCTGGTCCCCAACACCAACTGTGCAAAAAAGCTCTCAGTTCTTTGGCTATTCTACCAAGAAAGCCTGGACACAGCGACAGAGGTACCTTCCCTCTCTAGAAACTGAGTTGTCCACAGGGAAGGCAAACCTAGATACTCCATAGGTACTCCACAGAACATGATCTTCCCTCATCCCTACAGCAGCCTCCTTGGGCATTCCCCAGCCCAGCTCAAGCCCAGGGCTGCTCCTCAGATCATGGCCAAAGTAGCTCCAGAAATTCAAAGGGCGGATCGAGACAAAGGCAGTACCCATAGCTAATTCACCTGCGCTAACTACTACCGCATTGCTCAAACTTTATCACTCTCAGGCAGGCAAGAACCCACTGCTCCAGATGTAAGCAAAGCCAGGTAAACAGCAGCTGTTCTGGCTCCTGGTTGTGCATACAAGCCAGCTCCTGGCTCTTTTACATGAGTGTCTTCTGCTACAGCAGCCTTGTGGGCTCAGGCAGCCAGTCCTCACCTATTTTCCAAGGGCAGCATGTCAGGGCCTTGTGTCCTGCTCAATATACCCAAAGCAGCACCCAAGTAGCAGCAAAAGGCCCTGGCTCCTGGCAGCTGTGGGCGCTGCAGAGTGGCACCAAGCAGCACTTGGAGGATGATAGTACCCTCTGCTGGCCACACTGAAAACGTTAACTTGACAGGTGACAACACGGTATCAGGCTTGGGTCAGGCTGATCCTCTTTCGGACACAACCATGTCCTTACAGTTTTAAGCCTACAGCTCTCAAGAAGGTATTTCTGCAAAGCCAGAAAAAGTCTATGTCAAATCTCTTTAAACATAGCCATCGACATTGAATTCAGCCATGAAATGCGAACTTCTCATCTGCCTGTTCTGGACCTCCCCCCCCCCCATTCTCTCAGTGCATTCAGTTCGTGAATGAAACCACGACCTTCTCCTGGACACTGACCTTGCAATCTCACTCACATAACCCAGCAGCAAGCTTGAGCTCACTCCCCGCCTCACGTTGGCTCCAGCAAAAAAGACCTTGGACCTGATACTCAGTTGATCTCCTGCCGAAAATACATGAGGCAGAACAGAATTCAGCTGCCTATCCAGGGAGCTGCACTGGTTCTGCAGGTTCAGAAGGAGTGCTTTTAGTCGGTATGAAGCGATAAAGCACCTTGTTCAGGCAGTTAAGGCACACTGGGAAAAAACAATTAGCGAAGAATTCTCAAAGCAAAAACACACTAGACTAAATCAAGAAACCCTGAAAAGAAGAAAGACTGCTCTCTCTGGCCAACGCACAAAGCCTCAGGGTGGAAATGAACTGAGCACCTTCCATTCCTCCTTCCCCCAAGGTTCCTTACCAAGCCCATACTCCACGGACTCTGGATGGTCATCATCTCCCTCCTCACTGACCTTCTGTAGGTGCTGCAGGTAAGCGTCTGTGTGGAAGCTTGCCATCTCCTCCATGGAAGCCACTTTTGGCTTGACTATCCTAGACAGAGAGGGGGAAGGGAGGGGGTCAGTACAGGAGGCACCAGGGTATCGCTGGGATGCCCAACTTTAATCTCCTCAGATGAGGAATCTTTTTTCAGTATTTTGTTAAAAAATAACTTCCCCTACCACAGTAGACTGTCATTTTGATTGAGAGAGCTGCTCTGCTGAGCGGCAGCATGCCTTTCCCCCAAACGTGGCACTGTCTGTTGCCAGTCTGTTCCCAAGCACGCCTGCCCTTGTTGAGGGAACGTTTGCAGGTGCTACCTGCATTAACCTTCCCACCTTGCTTAGAATTTTTTCCCTTTTCTGTTTATTCTCCCAATTTGGCCAGTTACCAGCAGATTCAACGTTTTGATTACACTTAGAAGAAATTACAGAGTCAAAACCTTAAGGCCCAGCCCAGCGCTCTTGCAGGATGCTAATCTGCTGGGGCAAGATCCGAAGAGCGACTCTCCCATGCTCTCAACTCTGCTTGTACTCAAAGTAGAGACAATTTCTGTCCTCGGGAACTTGAACACATCTTTCCTGCGCCTGGGTGCCTTGCAATCTGTCCGCTTAAACCCTGCAACACGTTGAGGCCCTCTGCAGCCCCCTCAGCCTCTTGGGGCACACAGATGGTACAGCTGCATTGCTACTGGAAGAATGCAAGAAGTTATCCGTTCCAAGCCAGCCCCAGGTGCTTGGACTGTCTCTCCCCACTCCAAGGACAACAACTCCCCAGGTCTGCCTCTGTAACTGTATATGTAACCATTTCCCAAACAGATTCTGCCAAAATGACCAGAATTTAAAAAAGAAAAAAGTCCATAGGGACTGTCTGGCCCTACTGAACACCAGTCTGGGATCTTTTAAGATGTTATGAGATACTGTGCAAGAGAAGCTAAGCTAGGCCTTTTTTTCCCTCCCCATCCCCAATCTCAAGAGCCTACTGGGGGACTGAAGAGTTCTTACTCTTCTATCTCAAATCCCAATGTCAACGTCATCTCTTGAACAGCCTCAAGAGCTCACCAAAAGTCTCCCAAATTGCAACACGGCAAAACATGATATCTGTCAATTTCAGCGCTGTCTAGTGGCTTCGGAGCAGCGCTAAGAAGGACGGTTTCTACTCCATCACTTCTGCTCAAAGCTGTGAGAGGAGCTGGTGGATAACAGCTGTACTGAGAACGCACAAGTACCCCGTCAGACCAGGAAGGGTAATCACATGCCACATTTGCCACGATTCCCATAATCTTGTCCATTTAGCAGAACAGACTCTTCTCAAATCTTAGAAACACACAATGTGTATGCTTCTATAAGCCAGCAGCAGGGACAGCACGAGACCAGCAATTACTTAGTACCTTCCAAACCTTAGCAGACAAGAGAATATTCTCCTCACAGAAAACGGAGCCACTTACTTCATCTGGTCGAGTAAGGAATATGCTTCAATCAATGAATGTACCATACTGGCCTAAAAAAAGAAGAAGGTAAGAGCAGCTCTAACACTGAAGACAACAGAAGAACAGCTACTAGGAGCTAAATTACTTGCAGAGAAAGTGGCAATTCCGACTTCTCCAAGCAGCATAGCTAAACCGGCACCAATCTCACTGCACAACAACGACTGCATGTAGGATCCCTGGACAGGGCCTCCCTCCCGGAACGTGTGCACCATGCAGCACAACAGGGCCCTGCTCTGGGGAAGAACTTCCCAGCGCTACAGGAAATGACACAGAACAGCGCACAACCTTTTGGTGGGGTGGCTGCAGAGGGTCCTGTGAGCCTATGCCTGGGAAGTACCACTTCTGTTTCCCAGCTCCCGACCCATCAGAGGTGACAAAAGAGGAGAGACAGACTTGCAGTCTGATCCGATACGGCTGTTCTTATGCAGCAGCCAACCCCCTCTCACATAACCCAGCACTTCACTGGTTCCCACAAAGTCTTTGGTGGAAAAACTACGCTCCTGCCACCCCCAATCCCAGCCCGCGTGTGCAAGCACACTCCTGCCGCCCAGGGCCACGGGTACCCCGGCACCGCAGCCCCTCTGGACCGGGCCCTCCTTCCCTCAAGTCCTGCGCACCCCGACGGCACCCTCCCCGGTCCCAGGTGCCGGCAGCCTCGCCAGACCACCCCCACCGCCCCCCTGCTGGGACTCGCCACCCTTCCCACGGGCCGCGGCCACCTCGCTCCCCAACACCCCGCAGCAGGGGCCCGCTAGCGCCCGGGCCCCACCAGGCCCGTTTCCCCGGCACCATCTCAGGGCCCTCAGGCCGCGCCCGCGGCCCAGGCCCCGCGGCCCGACCCCGCTCCCCTCGCCCCCGGGCCGCAAGCCCCCCTCCGGCCCCCCGCCCCGGCGCGGCGCTGACCCGCTTGGGCACTTTGCAGAGGGAGTCGCAGAGGGCCACGTACTCGGCGCTGTACACATACACCGGCGGGGGGGCCGCCATGAGGGCCGCGAGCGCCGGCACACCGAGCCCCTCCAGCCGCCCGCCCCGCCCGCGCGGGGCACGCCGGGACGCGTAGTTCCGCCCCGCCCGCGCGCGGGGCACGCCGGGACGCGTAGTTCCGCCCCGCCCGCGCGCGGGGCACGCCGGGACGCGTAGTTCCGCCCCGCCCGCGCGCGCGGGGCACGCCGGGACGCGTAGTTCCGCCCCGCCCGCGCGCGGGGCACGCCGGGACGCGTAGGCCGCAGGCGGGCCGGGCGCGGGCGGCCCCGGCGCCATGTCAGCTCCGGCCCAGCGGCCCGGGGGTCCTGCTCGCCGCCGCGCCACAGGAGCACACACTGAACACTTGTGATGAACCGTTTTATTGCAGGCTTCCACCACCACCACCACCACCGAGCTGGGCGGATGTTTTTTTTTATAATACCATTTTTATTACAAAAAAAGAAACCCCAGCGCCTACCTACATCTTCTACCACGCACAAAACGACTTTCAGGGATCGCCTCCCTTTCGAAACCGCAACCGGGCAAAGCGCGGAGAGCGCAGTTACTGCGGCCGCTGAGGGCGAGCAGGGCGGCGGGGGCCGTGCTAAGGGCCAGCGTACGGCGCAGCCGGCACCGCTCCCCTGCCCGCGGCAGGGCCGCGGACCCCACGCTCCCGCTGCTGGCGGCCGAGGTCGCCTCCGCTGAGGCGGTTCCTCCCTCCCTCCCTCCCCCCCCCCCAAGAAGTAGAAATATTTAGCACTTGTCCACAAGGTATTAAAAAAATCCTCTGACAGCATGCAAGAGCGCACACGTGTGGCCGCAGACACGCAGTTCCCCCTTTTCCTTTGACTGCGGCCACCCTGGAGCAGCCAGAACAACGCACGCATACGGACGCTCTGTGTTTTGAGCAGGACCCTGTCGTCCGGCGATAGAGAGCGAGCGAGCAGCGCTTTCTAAAGCACCACACGCCCTGCCCCAGGCTTGTGAAAGAGCCCGGGTAGCTCTAATCTTAGTTCCCAATTTTCTCAAGACAAGGAGAGCAATCGGGCAACGGCCTAAGGTCTCTTCTGGCCTCGTCCTCTCCCTGTCTCAGACCCATGGCAAGGGTTATCGCATGTGGATGAAGCCAGTAGGAGGAAAAGCACTCTAGCACTTCAGCTACTCCCCCGAGTGCCCCTCTTTCACTTCACTCTTCCTGGGGCTGCCAGCATCACCTCAAATGCCCAGTGGGGCGAGAGGTGCTGCATCAATTGTAACCCTTGGTAGAAAGGGCAGTTCAAGAACATGACTTTGGAGGATGGATGAGTGCCCACTGATAACAGAGTAACTGCTACAGTCAGGAAACTCTCCTGAAAGCAACCCAAGAAATACTCTCAGCCCAGCTCTAAGGCCAAATAAAGCTAGAGATCAGACAACACACATGCAACTCACTTTCCCCACTAGCCAGCGTGCTAGGGGTGCAGCGAGGAGCTCATATGGCAATCCACGGTGTGCCTGACCTCCATCAGTCTAGCAGCAATACCTTATGTGGGTTGCAAGCTGTGAGCACCCATGAGAGGGAGCAGGGCACTCATCCACTCAAGCCACTGTCACCCTCCTGTCCTAGGCTGTGAGAGCTGAGGCTGGGAGCAGAGGCAAGAACTGAGGATGAAGCCCATCACGTGCCAGCTGGTGTGTGCAGCTAACACCAAACCAAGAGTCCGTTTAGAGCTGCTCCACAGGGCAAGTTGAAATTCAAGAGCCTGTGATTTATGCATTAGCAACACAGGCAGGGACGGCGGGTAGTAGACAGACACCACAGAGCACCGAAGCGCTGCCACAGCCGGCCAACCAGGAGCCCTGTCCTTGCAGCTCTAAGCAAACACAGGGATATCACCACCCTCAAGTGCGCCTGGCTCTCAAAGCCTCCCCAGCTCAGTGCACAGGACGCTGGAAGAAGGCACGTTGGTCTGTCTGCTCCCAACCGTGGCTGTGCCTGGGCTGGACTGTTCCGATTAGGGAACGTGGCAGTGCTGGGAGAGAGGCTCAAGGGGCATTCCCTATTCCCCCAACACAAACTTTCCACCAGCAGCAGAGAAGCAAGGGCTTATTTTAAACCCTGCAAGTTTGGAGCAAAAAGCAGCACAAAACAGGTAAAACACCCTCAAATCTGCTGGAGGTGGAGGGACCATCAGGTGGACAGGGAATGCAGCAGTGCAGAGCGCACGCACCAGGTCGGGGGTGTCCTCTCGCAGTCTCCTTTGAACACCACCCTGCCCAGGGAGTGACAGCCCAAGAATCCATGCAAACAGACAGTCCTAACACAAACAGACTTTGAAGTCCAGCCTTTCTGGGCCAGCCCCTGCTCTGCAGTCTGTACACTGACACAGATCAGTGTGGACACACACACCTCCTGCAGAGCCCCTCTGGAGAGCCACTCTCCCACTGAGAGCAGCAGCAAGGTCAGGGCTCAGAGGAGAGAGAACTATGCAGGCTGCTTGCAAACTAGCCTAAGGCCTGACTTTAAAAGCTGTATGAAACAACCCTCACAAGCAGTCTGCAAACTGGGGAGAGGAGCTCCAAGAACTACTGCATGGAGCAACCTTCGCTGGGCAGGAAGTCGTACAAGTACATCACCACTGATTTGGACAGGTAGGTCATGGTGCCGAACCTACCGCTGGGTGCACTGTCATACAGGAGGCTGCAAATGCCGGTGGTGGGATCCTTCTCCAGCATGTGATCATCAGCACCCAGGGCCTTCTGGATTTTGGACATGAAAGGAGAGAGGTAGTATTAGGAACAGGGGCCGGACTCCTGCCAGCCTCCACCAGTCCCCCAAGTATCTTCTGTTGCACCTGCAGAGTGACGCATTGATGGCAGCAGTGGGAGGAGGGCATTATATCTTTGCTGTGCCCCACAAACACAAGCGGGAGGAGCAGACTGGACTCTCCAGCTGGGTGAACCTTGCATAGCTTTCAGAAACACAGCCAGCTGCCCAGGGTGCAGGCTGCATCCACTCCATATAAGGACCGGCCACGTACCTGCTCCTCATAGAACAGGTCGTTGGCAATGTGCAAGATCTTTTCCACAGCAATGATGCCACCAATAGTGTGGACCTCCGTGTCCACCAACATGGTGAGCACTAAGATAGCTTCCACAAGCAGCTGCCTGTACTCCGGCTGGGGCACGCGGTTGAGAACTGACTCCACATGCACTGCAAACTTCATTTCCCCTGGGGTCATCTGCAAGGAGGGAGAGGAAAGAAACGTGCCTAGAGCGCAGTATCGCCAGCACAAGCCATGATGGCCCAGTGCAGCCCCGCAGCCAGTGTCCACCCACCCACCCCGTTTCCCCCACGTAAACCTCTTACCTCTCTGGTTGTTGAAGAGGGGAGAACAAAGCCCTCCACGGAGAGGCCATGGCACTGCAGAAAAAGACCACAGGGACCACGGTTACAGACCTGAGAAGCATCGTGCTGAGATGTGCAGGTTCAGTGCACCCACTCGTTCCCATCCGAATAGCTGCGTGTGCTGCCCGCACACTCCAGCTACACCTGATAACTTCCCTTACAGCAGTCAGATCAGCATTGCATTCTTTTTCCCATCGGCTGTGCTCCAGAGGTGTTGGCTGGAGTCCTTCCACACAGAGCATAGGGCTCTGCTCCCTGGCTTACAGTGGGCAGGCAGCACCCTTGAGCTGCTTCAGTCGTGTCTCCAGTGCTGGGCTCCAACAGCTTACAGTTCTGCTCCCGGCCCTGCCTCGCTAATGTGTGAAGTACCTGAGCAGACCTTGCCCCATTTGCAAGGGTCAGCATAGCATGAAGTAGGTCCTGCATGCCTCCAAGGCAGCTCCAGCTGGAGAGCCATCCAGTTTTTCTCCAGCTTTCCAGGGCCAGCAGCAGGCCTCGGCCATAAAGCATGCATCTACGCAACCTCAGCAACCACCCCTAGGTGCCCAAATCACCTTATGAAGGCCATTGCCTGGGACCACAGGCTCACATGCATGGAGAGGAGCCAGCCAGACTTCCATCTCACCTTCTGCAGTACCTTCCAGACCTTCTGGTAGAAGCCCACAGGGACACGGTTGAGGGCCCCATCCAGCCGCCGTCTCCGCTGCCACTGGCCCTGGCGGCTGTCCTTAGCACCCTGGTCTTTCAGTGAGCTTGTGACAGAGTCCTTGCCCATCAGCTCCGAGCGCCCAGTAGACTGGGTGGACAAAACAAGGACCACAGAGAGCACTGCAGAGTTAAACACCCGACAAGAGTGCATCCCGCAGCTGCCTGAGGGCTTGTGCTTGCCCAGGGCAAAGAAGCACTGACTCTTGCCCCAAGCAGACACACTGGTCTGTTCCCCTGCCCTCCTCAACCCTTGCTTTATTCCTGCTAGCTATGCACGAAGGAGCGGGCTGGGCCACTGCTTGGACAAGAGGCTAACAAACAGCATCTGTTGTGGACAGGAGCCAGCACCTGACTCAAAGACCGGATCCCCAGGAGCTCTGTGCAGACCGTGAGCACACTGCACTGCTGTTTGTCACTGCGAGGGCAGCTAGAGCCCCCTCAACATACCCACACAGGGACATCAGGCCATGCTCTAGGGCCAACTCTCCACTGCTAGCACTGGCCTTGCAGTCTGTGGCTCCCTGTGACAGCGAGCGCTCTTTCCTCCCAGACCTCCCAGGCAGCACAGAGGGCAACACCCCTCCTCTGAGCACAGCTGCCTTCTGCAGCCACAAACAGGACAGACACCACACACGTAGCCAACAAATGCACTTTACCAGAGAGGACTTCAGCTCTGCCTCCCCGAACTGCACACTGATGGTCTAAAGGAGAAAGCGAGAGAGAGAAATCAAACCTTGACAGTGCAGAGCGGGTACTGTGGCGAGCAGAGCAGCAGCAGCAGCACAGATCAAGCTCAGATCATGGGGCGGTTATCCCAGGGGTTGGGGTTAGCTGGAGACTGAGAGGCAGTTCTGAAAGTTGAGCTGCAGAAAGTCTCACATTAGTGTCAGAGGGGAAGGAACGCACCAGGGCAAGGAGCAGCTTCAGGGCCCCCACGTGCCAGTGCCGTAGCGGCAGCACGCTCCTGCTGCCCAGCGGACAGCAGCAGGGCTGCTACTGCTCTGTTGGCAGCTAGCACGGGCAAAGAGGACTTAGTTTTAGCCAGTTTTGAGGGCCTGCAGCAGGTTGCTGCACACAGTTGATCTTTCTTGCCATGTGCAGTTTCTTTGCGATGCTGGGCTCCACACTACAGTAGGTTGACCATACAGTGAGGCTTGACGGTCCCCACAGGCCTTGTCGCTATGAGAAGAAGCCCCCTCGCCTCACAGGCCTCAGGATCCCTCCTGGACGTAGGCCAGGCAAGCGCCCGAGGTGGTCCCTCATCATCTGTAGCTGGGCACAAGCCTTTTTCCCCTGCAAGGAAACAGCCTAGGGAGGCTACAGGCAGACTCCAAAGGGAATATGTTTGACAGTGAAGCTCTGAGCAGGGCCACAGTTGGTCATGGCGCTGGGGACATCACGCCATCCTGCTCAGCACATTTTTTGTGGGTGTTAATGTCCAACTGTAGCAGCTATAGAGCACAGCTCCCATCCGGCCCAAACATGACAGGTGCCATTCTGAAAGGGGAACTCCCCAAAAGGGGTGGTGCTGGCCCCACGCTTCCCCAGCATGTTTAGCCACACTGGTGTCTTCCCAGGAAGCCAGCCTCCTTCCCCAGTGCTGGACAGAGCAACTCTGAGCCCAGAGCCTGCCAAGAGGGGAAGCCAGCTCACTGCTGCAGCAGCTCGCTCAGCGGGGTGGTTTAGGAAAGCTCGTTAGCTCACGCGTGCGTGGAAGCTGCCCTGGTGTGTGGGGTTAGGGATAAAAGCTGAGGCTGTAGGGGGGATCAGGGTGGGTTCACCTTATTCCCAGGCAGAGACTGCCTACGTTTATCCAGTTGCTGCAAGAGAAGAAGGAAATGAAGTTTCTGCTGCTGGAAGAGGCCCACCAGGATACCAGCCATGCCTAGGATACTGCGAGGTCCTTCCCAGCCCTGCACTTTCTCAAGTACCCTGTGCTCCCCTCTTACTGCACTGCCAGAACAACCCCCTCCCCCTACCAGATTTAGCCCTCAGCCTCCCTGATGCAGGGCTGGAGCTGGAAGGAGGTCCTTGAGGTAACTGTAAGCTCTCTAAAGCTCAGGACCTGACTCCCTCCTGCCCTCTCATCAACCTCGTCTGTCCTAGAGCAGCTTGTCTCCCACACATCTCCAAGGCAGCAGCTGGCACCACCTGCCCTTACCTGTTTGATCTCACTTTTCAGCTTGACGATGCCGGCACGCTCGGGCTTGGTGGCCCCAACAGCCCCCACCTCGCAGATGGAAATAGCGGTAGTGATCGATGAGTCGACTGACCGCACTGAAGGAAAGGAGAGGTTGGAAGTCAATGCCACGGCTCAGAGGATGTCTCTCATTGCTGCCTGGGTGCTGGTACCTTCAGGCCTCGTGCTAAGGCCTGCACCTAGCCTTGCCCTCCATCCCAACTGGCACCACGAAGGGACCCATGAGCACAGAGCTGCCTTGATTCAGGCCTGTCTCAGACTAAAGTGCTGAGCTAAGGAAAGCCTTGACAGCCAGGCCCACAGGACACAGACTCAATCCCAGGAAAGCTGCTCAGCACCACCCCACTGAAGAGCATGGCTTCTTGCTGGACCACTACAGTGCAGAACAAGCTGATCAAGGCTATGTGCTGAACGTGCAGGAGGACAGGGGTATACCCCATACCCCACAGGTGGGAAAGCCTGGAGCCGGCCATGCTCCTCACCAGGGTTCAATTTTGTCCAGAAATGCTCCCAAAGCCCTGTGGAAAGACTCACCGCTCTTTTCCACCCCAAACTCCTTTCCAGAGAGAATGTGGAAGAGAAGAATCTTCACATCCGATGGACTGAGATTCATCAGGTTCTCGGTGGCTTCTCCAGCTAGAGAGAACAGAGAGTTGGGATACTGTTCCCCCTCCACAGCTCTGCTGGGAGACTTCCAGCCTACATGCTAGCCTGTTAGCATGTTTGTTAGCAGAGGAAGCACTAGTGGGTACAGGAACTCATCCTCCAAAGACGCACATTAACTCCAGGTGTTGCCTATAATAGGAACTCTTTCTCATGCATCTCAGTACGCCTGAACAGACGCAGCAGTCAAATTGCCTGCCTGTGCTGCCAGAGAACAGTCTCAGCTGAAGACCCTGGCACTTTCATGCAAGGTCCTGGCCTGCTGCTGAGAGCTGACTATTTTTAACGGCAATTCTCTTCCCTGGCTGACAGAGCCCCAAGCGCTGTGGTAGAAACATCCTTACCCAGCCAGGGTACCAGTCTCACCACACGTACCTGAACAGCGCAGCGAGTGTGCCAGCTCCGTCGCCATCACCTGGATAATGAGCCCAATGCGGATGCGGAACATCTCAGCGAAGAGGGAGGGCTGGGTGCGCATGTACATGGCCAAGTACACCATTATCTCCTAGAGGGGAAAGAGCAGGTCACCCCACAGCTGCTCGCCAGAGCCGAGAGCCAGCCTCCAGCCCCAGCAGCAGGGCTTTCCTGCTGCCCAGCCCCCTCACCTGGGTCAGGATGGAGACACTGAGGTTCTTCTCGCTAGCTTCGTCAATGAGACGAACAAGCTCCTCATAGGGAATTGGGCTAGGGATGTGATGACAGGACAGGTAAAGAACTGCAGTCTCAGGAGCAGAGCGAGACCCATGTTTCTCCTGGTCTGTTCAGCTGAGGGACAGAGCACCCCATCCCTGCGATACTGGGATGCTCGTGCCACACAGCCGAGACAGGCTGCAGGCAGCTATCCAGAACCACCTGTGCCCAAGGATCCCAGAACAGACCGAGCAAGAGGCTCACATCTGGCCCCAGCCCAGCATACGTGAGGAGGGAAAGGTGCCACACTCACGCAGAGATGGTCTTCTCACGTGGCTCTGGGGGTAACCCCACAGTCAAATGCTTCTGGTGAGACAAGAGGTCAGTGCAGGCCTGGGGAGAGAAAGGGTCACCTCAGACATTACCCCTCCAGGAACAGACACACACTGCACAAATTCTGGGGCCTTGGCATGAGCCAGTCTGGGAAACATCCTATGAGCTGGTGTAGCCAATGTTCACCTGCCCTCTTTGCTGCGTCCTCCCCCGTGGATCTCACCCCTACTCCCTGGAGCTTGGCAGCAGGGCTTTACCTCGTCCAGAGCTTCCACCTTCTTCTTGAGGATGCTGGAGATGTAACGGATCAGGGCCCACTGGCGTGTGGCCCCCACCCGCACATACAGCTCAGTGAGGAGCTCCTTGACAGTGGGCCCAGGTTGGCTCTCAAGCCCAGTGTGCCAATTGGGCCCCCTACGATAAAGGAGATGTCAGGTTATAGCCAGCAATTCACCCCAGGGCAGCTCCCAGCAGTGCATGGGCACTAGAGGCCACAACATGTGCTTGGCAGCCTTGGTTCTCAAGGGGGGCTCCGCTCAGTGAACGGGCTCTGGGTTACGTGGCCACACGTTGCTGTGGAGAGAGGTGGGAGCAGACCTGCCATGAGCCATTTAGGGTGAGCCGATCTGCTTTGAGCCGCAGGATGGACTGTAAGCCCAAGGCTGACTGCTGGCTGCTCAAGCCCAGGTCCAAGGGCTGGAGTGGGGGAACTGTGCTCCCCTTAGCAGATATGCTGCCCAGAGAAGTGTGATCAAGATACAGGTGGCAATGCAAGGGACAGAGCAGTGGGACTCAGCGCTCATACTTGAGGATGTGGAGCATGTAGAGGATGTCTGCTTGCTCCTGCAGCGTGGGGCAGATGCGTAGCTGGTCGACCAGCGCCTTGCAGTCCACGTTGCCAGCCTCATCTCTGGGTAGGTTCATCTCTGCATGGAGCATGTAGCTCTGAGGGAAAGGAGAACCATGGTCCTGGTTAGCACTCCCAGCACCCTGCACTTGGAGTGCAGTCAGGTTGCAGAGCCAAGGCCGCTCGCCCATAGACATCCTCCTCCCCTGAAACGTCAGGCTTGTCCCAGGCAGCCCCACAAGGATCCTCCTGCTCCAGAAAAAGGGACGGCACTCCTTAGCCAGGCCCTGTGCAGGACTTGCCCTCCCACGCAGAGACGGGACATGCTTACCTTGCCATCCAGGTCATGTTGGGGAGGAGAGCTCAGCAAGTTGACAGACTGCTGGGATGCCTGGAAGATCTTGCTGGGGATGTACATCCCAACATCTGAAAGAAACCTAGAGTTGGCGTGGAACCTCTCAATAGCAACTCCTGTCACCACGTGACAAAGCAGCACAGAGGAGGTCTAACACTCTGCTTCCTGAGAAACCCCTGTGGAGGGGTCAGCAGCGGGAGAACCAGCCCCTGTCCACAAAGCCATAGATGAATGGCATGGGGAGCTGGCAGGTCATGATCCATTGCTGCTCAGGAGTTTCCACGAGCACTGGGCAGGCACCAGCTCTGAGACACTCGTGGCCAGAGCTAACATGACCTTTAAAGTGTTTTTTCCTCAGGCAAAGGCTGGGCTGCTCTGCAGTCTCCAGACAGTCCTATAGCTTCTTTCTCTGTGGCATGAGCCTAAGAGGTTAATAGTCTGCCCTTTGAGCAGACTTAAATTTTCACCAAAACACTAGTCTGCTGTTTTCAGTGGTGGCTTTCTGCCCGCTGCAGATGTAGCCATGCTGGGAAAAGAACCGAGGCATGCTCAGGGAAGATGGATACAGCCCTGCTGAGCGGTCTCACACAGCTCGCAGCAGCCCCGCATTCTTGCAGGACTGTCATCTGCCAACAGAGGTGCAGCTGCCTATGCCACAAGGTTTTGTGCCCATTTCCTGGTGCCCAAGCAGACAGCCAGCACAGCCTGGGCCAATTCACCACACCTAGTCTTTGGCAATTGCCTGGAACTAGAGCCAGGGAAGCTCCCAAGTCTGCACAGACCCAGGCAGAACAAGCTGGAGGCACTCACAGCCTGAGGGACCAGTTGGGTCCCAGAAATGGCCTGGGCTGGGGCAGAGAGGGTTCCACAACCACATTAGCCCCACAAAACTCCAGTTCCTCAGGGCTATGACATGGTGGCTGCTGGCACGCTCCATGGTGCAGTGCTAGCAGGCCCTCCTGACAGCGCGTGAACAGATGGAACGAGGAACACAGGCAGGACGGGGTCTGACTACAAGGGATACCCCAGCAAGCAGCTGCCTGCGTTAGCAGCACAACACCTATCGAGACAGAACGCGCCCTGTCCCAGGATAGCATGGAGGGCAACGCAAACATGCTAGACCCTGGATGCTAGCACAGAGGCGTGCGACCCATGAGACCCTGGGCTGGGCTGCTTTGCAATGCTGCCTTGTGCCAGAAACAGCCCAAGTGACAGACTGATACAGCTATGGGAGATGAAGCATGAGAAACATCTTGGTCCCCCCTGCTGCTCCAAGCCTGCCCAGCCACCTTTGCTGTGCACCACACGTAAGAGCCCATCACCATCAAAGCCAGCAGCACATCCCCACAGCTCCCAGAGGGTTGCACTGGGTCCTAGATTCCTAGGAAAGCTCTCAGAGGCACTTCAGCCTCTCACAGCACGAGGGCCTGGCTTGGACTCAGGTCTGGAGGGTGCCAAGCACACAGAGCCCGGAAGGATGGAGGGGGCTGTTACTCACTCTGGACGTGAAGGTCTTTAGCCTTAGACACCAGGGACATGAGGTCACGAGTGGTGTGTACAGCAGCTCGGAAACGATTCAGCCCTCCCTGCTGGGCAGTGGGAGGGAGGCTGGACCGGGGAGCCGTGCGCTGCAGCAGGTGATCTAAGTACTGAGCAACTTCATCAAAAGTGTCAGCTGGAAGAGCGGGCAGAAGAGAGGCCTTAAGTCACTCTGCACCTTGGCGTCCTTCCCCCAGATCTAGGGCAGAGCTCCTCAGCACGGGCAAAGCTCTGCTTGCTGCACACAGCAACAGCACAGGGCTAGCACCAGCAGCCGAACGGGCAGAGGGAGGGGAGCAGGACTCATGAAGCACAGCAGCTGTGACACCCCTGTTCCTACGCTGCCTTTGCTTCCTGGGACACCAGGTACCAGCTCCAGCCAAGCTTGGCTCCCTCCGAGTCCTGCCTGGAGACACTGCCTTTAGACTTGGACCAGGGAAATTACCCAGCTGAAAAACAGGTGTCATCTAAGCTAACTGTCTGGGCTCCAGCTGGGGACTGAAGGGTTGACTCAGCACTGCATCTCCAGCAGTGCCATCAGGTCCCTGCCCCTCAGGGAAACTGCTTTGTGCAGTGCTCCAGCCTGCACAAAGACATCAGCGTTTGCTTGAACTCCCCAGTGAAATCCTTGCACTCAGTCCCTCCAGGGATGAACAGGAAGGCATGCTGCTGAGGAGAGCCTATCCAAGAGGAGACCACCTGGGAGGACCACCTGGGAAGAGACCACGCTAGCACAGAAGGGACCCCATCCAAGCATAGGAGCAAAACAGGGTGGGTTTGGCAGCAGTTATTTCTAATTAGAAATTAACAGCAATTAGACACCACCACCTCACAGGAGGGAAGCCTGTTCTCCTTCACTAGCCACTGGCTCCTGTCTTGCTCTCTGCTCTGCCTCTAACAGCTCCCATCGGTCTCAACATCCAGGTGGAACAGGAGTGCCCAGAGCCACGACATGCAGCATGGAAGATGGTGATCATCATCAAGCCACATCTCCACTCATCCAGGAGATCACAGACAGTACTGCACAACAGCAAAGGGCATGGCCCAGGGCAGGAGATGCCCCTGCACAGGCTGATATGAGCACACGAGCTGTCAGGCAATGCAACACAGAGGTGAGCTGTTAGTGTATGCTTCCAGCCAGCGGGCCGGGGGCATGCCAGTCTTGTTGCAAGATTTCCCTGAACGCTGTGTGGTTCACGGCTGCCCTGCTCCAGGGACCTGGGATGCCTGGTTCAGAGAGTCAGGGCACAGCCATACTAGGACACAGGATATATTCCAGCCTTCTGTGCAGACTTGGCGTTGCCTCTTCAGATAGCAGACAAGCTCTGCAGCACTTACACTCCAGCAGGCGAACTCTGGATGGTCTGCGAGGCCAACATAGCGCAGCATCCCTCTTCTGTATCTGGTGGGGATGCTCTGTGCCAAAGCTTGGAGGCTCTGTCGGGCAGAGCAGCCACTCAGGCATACTGTGCAGGGGACTTTGCTGAGGCTGACATGCTGGAGAAGTTCCCCAGACACTGAGCATCCTCCCATTTGGCTGTCTGGATGGAGGATCAGACCACAGGAAGAACTTAACATTGAGCATCTTTTGCCTCTCCGCAGCAGCTAAAGGTGGGCACGCTGGCCCTGTCTCCCATTGAAGCTGGAGATGCAGACACCTTGGACAAGTCTGGCCGTGGCCCGCAAAAGGCCTAGAGGCTGCGGCATAGCCCAAGAACGTAGACACAGTGAGAGGAGGACAGTCACGCAAGAAAAGTAAGCCCAATATTCAGAGTCTCAGTAGTAGAAAGGCTGGCTACAGGTGCATTGAAGGAGCTGGGCAGAGCAGATGGATGGGAAGGCTAGGAAGAGGATCATCATCAACTCACACAGGAGTAGAATGCATCTAGGCCTGCTTACAAGGGTCACAGCATAATCTGCACCCCTCCATGGTCTCAGGGCAAGAGCAGCCTACCACGACACAGGTACAGGCCAGGTCCCCAGCAGGCAGTCTGTCCGTGACAGCCCACTGGCCTTGATTCAGCATACACAATGGAGCAGCTACCCAACATCTCTGCCCAGGAAAGGCTAAAGGCCTTCTGAAAACAACATCCAGAGACTGTTCAGAGACAAGGAACCTGTTGGCTCTTCTCTGCCATTTCAGGCACTTTCTGTGTCTTCTGTGCTGACATCACTTTCTGTGCTACACTTGTAGTGACCGCACCAAAAAACTTGAGGCAAACCCCCAAAGCAGATCCTGCACGCTGAGGCCTCCTCTTCTCCCTATACAACAGCCTAAAAGGCTTGGGAGGCTCATTCAAGAACATTGGCTGTGCTCAGCAACATCTGGCTGGGTAATGCCTCTGGCAAGGGGGCTACAACAGCCACATCAAATCACTCAGCCCCTCCGCCCTGCTAATGTCACTGTAAATATCACACAGATGAGGTTAATCGATGGAGGGTCAGATGAAAACAAACACATGATGGAAACCCAAGTGTATTAAGAACATGGAGGCAGGCCCTGGCAGGGAGGCCTGGAGTTAGGGGTTTACTGGTGAGTTTAGCATTTTCCAGGTCACAGAAGCAACTGATCTGTTCCCCCTTACCATCATCTGCTAACTGCAAGCCATGCAGCCATTCCTCAGGGTCTAGCTCCTCAAAGCTGTCAATGCTGAGCTCGTAATCGTTGGCAAAGACCTTACCCTCCGGCCCGGGGTCCATGAAGCTGAGGTGTGTTCGGCATGACGTTGTCAGGAACTCAGACAACTTACCCGTCTGGATCCTGGGCGAGAGGAGGGGAAGTCACGGAGAGAAGAATGGGGAGGCAGTGCACCTTTGGGCTTACCTCCTAGATTCAGGGCAGGCCTCTTCAGCAGGGATATACACACTTGCCAGGGAGTACACACAAATATCCCAGTGCCTGCTCCAGCTGTTTGCAGCTTCCCTAGCCAGAAGTAGGTATCGGAGAGCACAAGATGTGAGGGACTGAAACGGGTGCCCAAAGGGGAAGGGGAGTCCTACAGCCATGGATTGAACGGCACGAAGAGATACCTCCCCTTTTGCACCTCCTCTGTTAGGACTGTAGCCAGGGTGCACCCACGGCACAGTGGAGACCGACACATCCTGCCCCACCTCCACAACTTGCCCCGAAACAACTGCTGCTCAGCTCCAGCGCTCAGGCCCAGCTCGCACCCATCCCACCAGGAACTCAGAGGACACCAGCCTTCTCCTCTCCTGTACCCCGGGAAGCTGCACTCACCTTGCACCACCGAAATACCCGTCCTGCAGCTTCCGAAGCATCGCCAGAACTTTGGGGTGGATACTGTTACCTGTTTCATCTGTTGGGGACAGAGAAACAGGCAATCGGGTCCTCTTGCTCAAACAAGCTCCCAGCAACGCACAGGCCAGATCGCCATTCAGACACGCACAGCACCACGGTATGGGCCTTACTCTGGGTTGCGTGGCCAGGCTGTGGCACCAACAGCACCACCCAAAGATGGAAACTCAGGACTCTGTCTAGGCTGGATTCCCAGCAAAGCCGAGACAAAACACCCTCCAAGGCCCTGAGATTTCACCCTGAGGTGAAGCCTGCAGCATCACACAGCAGGACCCAAACAGCCCGTCACTCCCTTCCTAGGTTTCTATGCTTCAGCAGATGGGGAGCTGCTAGGAGGCAGAAGGAGGAGTAGAGGGCCCCACAGTTAAGAGCATGTTCAAGACACCTAAGGGGATTTCAAGTACACAAGGAAAACTGAAACAGCCTGAAAGCAGAAGGGAGTCTCTTCGCTGCACGGGGCTTGCTGGGAAGGGAGAGAGCTATTCCAGGGAAGTCAGTTTTGCTCTGAGCCGTTGCAGAGCTTTCTGGTCCTTCTGGTTTGCTATTTTCTCCTCCTTATCCTCTAGGAAAAGCCTTTAATAGACAGGCTTGGTGAAGAGTCAAACCAGGATGCAGGAACAGCCCCAAGAACGCTTTCACAAGGCGATTATTTTCTTGACCTAAAAATCTCTGCCCTGCTCCCGTAAGACTTCCCAAAAGGCCTAGCGACTTGGAGACCAAACACCACTGAGCCAGGGAACATCCTTTGAGCTGCGAGTACTAATGCTTGGCAGGCAGCCCTGCTAGCTACCAGGATAGCTGCCATCCCAGCACAATTCCTTGGAGTAGTGAGCTCTTTACAGGATGCTGCTGGCTGGTCCACCCCTGCCATGTCCCAGTCACCTAGATGGTCCCACATCCATCCACCCCCTTCTTGCACAGAAGCTACTTTCTGGGGCTGTTTTAGCCAAACACCCTATGAGGCCGGAAGATCTGTACCAAGCATGGTGTGAGAGATGGGGAAGGTGATGGTTGGCTGCCCGGTCATCCTCCAGCGGCTGCAGAGGTACGAGAGGTCTGTCCGCAGCATCTCCACAATCATCGTGTTGTCAAGAGCCAGGTAGAACTGCTGCTGGTCTATAAACTGCAAAGAGGGCAGGAGACATGAGCAGCCCTTTCCACAGCCACCAGGCCCTTTTGCTATCGCATACGTTTTCTGATAGGCACTCAGCCAGGCTAGCCACACCAGTACAGCCGTGTGCAACACGCCCATTGGCGCTGACAGCTCATTCCACATTACCTGGTAGGTGACACTACAGTCCAGCAAGGGAACCTCAACACGTGCCTGCTCCAGAGCAGCTACTGGCCACTAACGCTAACAGCTATGAGGATGTGGCACAGCAGGTCAGCACCAGCATCTCCCAGGCCACACACACCCAGTCTGTGCTGTGTCCATCCCAAGAGAACGTGCATTTCCCACAGTGCCAGCCACACATCTGCCTTGTCACCATGCTAGGCTGGACCTAGAAAACGGAGGAATCCCTGTCTTGCCATCAGCTTCCTCCTGGTGTCCTTGCCAGACTGAGCAAAAGGATTTTTTCCCCTCCCTCTCAAGGAACTGAACCTCAGAAGGTAACAAAACCATTTCGTCCCAGCACGTATACAGCCAAGGGCACCAACTCTGCTGCTTTGAGCAGCAGGCAGGCAGCACAGCAACGGAGCTGGGGCTGCTCCATTCTCCTGGGAATTCAGACTGTTCAGGGAGCATCAGGCCACCCCAGACAGTAACTCAAGAGCTCAGCCAGTAGTTCAGGGGAGAAATCTCCACGCCAACAGGACTCAACTCCATCTCCACTGCCCCATCCCCTGGAAGCACAGAATAAATGCTTCCTTTCCCTGGTACACCCACAAGCACTGCTGTGAGATGGCAGCTATTCCCAAGTACCAGCTTGGCAGCTTAGGAGAGGCACCATGTGGCAGCCCCCCAGCACCCTTTGGCAGAACGGAGCAAGCGCTCTGCATCCTGAGCACCTCTGCAGAGCTCAACCCGGTTGCAGATCGTGTGACAGCCAGAAACAAGCCTTGTCTGCCCTTCAGGGCCACCCACCTGTGGGGTAAAGGTAAAGATGTTCTTCCTGATGTTATAGAGCTTGGAGGTCCCAAGGACACCCATGCGTCGGAAGGGCCGTCCTGTGAGGCACATCTGCTTGTTGCGGCCTGTGGGGAAAAGTTTTAATACATTTCCCCCACGCCTCCTTGCAAAAGGGCACACAGTAGCACGTATTAGACAGGACCCTACGCTACCTGCCAGCAAGAAAAGCCTGGTTTGTAGCTGGGTTATCCCAAGTTCCAGCATCCAGCTGGCATAGCTCTAAGGGACGGTAATGCCCTGGCCCCACAGCCCCCCCTAGGGGGCTGGAGAAGCCCAAGCCCTCCCCAGAGACTCTTGCTGGAGTGGGGACATAGAGCCAGTCCTGACCTCGACAACGTGCCACACTTGCAGGTCTTTGCAGATGTCAGATACTGGGGCAGGGCCCGGGACTCTCTCACTGCGCAGGGCTGTCTGACACTGGGAAGCTGCCTGCCACCCTAAAGCTGACACCTGTATCAGTGTCACCAGTCTCCTGGATGGCTCCCAGAGCCCAAGACAGTGCAACAACATCGCCCCTTGGCCACGTCAAGCCCATGGAGAGATGCTCTGGCAGCTGCCAGGCAGCACCCGCCTCCATCTCTGCACAGAGATCCTCCTGCTCCCCTGTCCCCTTTGCCGATGTCACACTTGGCCTTTTGGTGGCTTAAATTAGCAAGTGCTTGCAGCCTGTCACAGATTGGGTTTCTCCTTCAGCCCAGGCTGGGTCTCTAGCTCCTGCAAAACAAGCTCCGTGCCTAAGGAGTCGTGCTGTCAGGGAATAAGCGTGGAAAGCTAGCAACGCATCCATCCTCTCATGCTCTTACTGCCCTTTCAACAACATCCCGACAGGGCTACGCACTCTATTCTGCCAGGGACTGCCAGGGGACCCTTTCCTGGGGTCTGACTTACCCCCAACATTGCGATTTCGGTACAGGAACAAGAACGGGCTCCTGCCCATGCCAGATCTTTCCCTAAGGTCACTGCTCAGAGCCTCTGCCTATCCCTGGGGCAACTCTGAAACTGCAACGCCAGAGCTTCACCTCTCCAAAATCCCCTGCCTGCCAACCCTGTTCCCCTTCTAGCAGGAGCAGCATTACCAGGCCCAGGAATGTACGGCAGAGCCCTGGTCAGCCAGGCAGGGAGCAACAGGGCAGGAGATCAGCCATCTATAAGCAGGAGCACAAGGGGATGGGACAGACCCTTCCATACCCGCTTTGCTTCAGAAGCCCACTGCCCAGCTTACCCAACCGGGCATAGATGTGGCTGAGGATGCGGGCAGGTTGGACTCTGATGGGATACACATCAGCCACCGTCTCCACATGGATGCCCTCCTTCCTCAGAATGGCTTTGATCTCCTCTGTCTCTGCGAGGATGCACACTGTGGAGTGAGCAGAGCAGGCTCAGAGCAGGCAGGAGCGCAAGGGTGTGGCAGTGCTGTCCCAGTCCTTTCGGGACACAAGGTGCCACATCACGTAGAGGGAGCTGTCTGGAGTCCAGCAGCCCTTCAGGGACAAGTTCCTGCTACAGAGAAGGCCTGCCTTGCTCCCTCTTCCATAAGTTACTAAACCCAAGCCTCCCCACTGAGCAGCTAGAGGACAGAGCAGTTTTCAGCCTCTCTGGAGAGGGGATTGAAACAAGCGATGGGTCCCTGGGACAACGTGGGGTCCATAAGAAGGACTAACACACCATCTTATGCCCCCTTGCACCCTCCAAATCTCAAAGGACTTCATGGACACTAAATACATCCGTCTCCTTTCAATTGCAGCCCACATGCAGCCACCTTTGTGAACAAGCCTGCAGTTAGCCAGAGGGCTGGCTAAAGCAGAGCCCTAGCAAGCCAGGGCTAAGATCTGGCTGCACTTGTGGCTTCCCAGGCAGGGAGCAGAGCCACCTACATGAATTTGGCATGGGCAGAGCTCCCAGTCTGGCTGGGCACAAATCTGCTCTGCGTGAGGGGGTTTGGGACCGGTCTGTTCCGCTCACCTTGGACCACCACATCAGGTTTGGGGACGGTTGCAAACCTGCGGTTGAGGGGATCGATTTCACCAGGAGCTAGAAACCCCTAGGGAAAGAACAAGCATGAGGAGATGAACATCTCATGGGCAGAGCAGAACAGGTGACGCCCACTGAAAATTCAAACACGATCATCTCTAGGAGGTCCTGGGGGAGGGAGGCCAACAACTTCCCTCTGCCCATATGCCCTAATAGGTGGCTCAGGGTGGTAGCCTTTGCCCATTTGGGTCTCAGAGCCTGGCCTGCACAGTCCTTCCCAGTGTCAGGGGTGAGCATACCTCAGCCATCAGGCAGCCCAGGATGTAGAGGGACTGGCCCCACATAAGCGGTAGCTTGCCCATAGGTATCCTGTCCACAGTGTGGGGGTTCCTGTACTCCTCATCCACCTGGAAGACAAGCCAGGAGGTCAGGGAGGAATCCCACAGACACAGGACGGTTAAGGAAACATAATCATTGCATTTTAGAGCCCAGTAATTTCAGGTCTAAAACAAGAGCCTACAAAAGCATTTGCCAGAGGGTTGAAACTATCCTGGCTACATTCCTCCACTCTTTTTGCAATCCCCCCAAGCACCCTCTTCAGGCAACATGCTGGACCTTTGGGTTCCCAGCATGGCCCGTTTCACAGGAATGACTGACGTGTTACAGGAACATTGAGGTAATGTTCTCTGATGCTGGCCCAGAGAGCACTGCTCTTGTACCACCCAGGGAGCAGGAGACCAATGCTTTCAGCCCAGGCAAGCACAAACACTCTCCTGACGTTGAATGGGAATTTAGTAGGATCCCCTCAGTGCAGGTTTACTTGTCCTGAGATCTCACAGGACTCCAGAACAGCAGACTGGGTCACCAAAGCTCCCCCTTCTAGGAGGGCAAGACATGCTTTGGAGAAAAAAGTAATATATTTATCCAACATATTTAAGATGATTTTAACGATGCCAAGCCATACCTAACCATCCTCTTCACATGAAGTTTCCATGTAGAACATTTGCTGTTTGACTACTGATTTGAGTTAATCAGTTGGTAAAGTCTTAATGTCTGGTAATGAGACATTCGCACCCTGTGACCTCTGCTGTAGGCCAGAACAGTTCACCTTATCTGGTGGGACACTGTACAGCTCCGGCAGCAGGCGCACACCATTCTTCCCCTTGACGAGGACCCCCTCAAGGGCTTCCCGGTACTCCTGTACCTGTGGAGATATCACAGGGGAATCAGTCTCCAGGCAGGACTCCATGCATCCTTCCCCTCATGCCTCTCATTTGCTGGGGAATCTCTTCCCCTGCTCGACACGTGCTGCCTCCGTTACCTGCTCCATGTTGCCGCTGAAAATCCCATCGATGATCAAGTATGTCCAGAACAGAGGCCACTCACACTCAATGTTCTCAAAGAGCTGTAGCTCAGCAGGCTCATAGTAGAGGCGGTTAGGGTCCTGCAGAGAGGGCATGGCAGCAAGGCAGGCTCAGCTACCTTGCAGGGTACCTTCAAACTGATGGGGTTCCTGCTCCCCCAGAGACACCAGCCTGAAATGCCACCACAGTCGTCCTCTGTGGATGACAGCTGATAACAGAGTCAAGAAGCAGTATCACCTCCAAGCCATGTACTTTCCATCAGCCATCCCTTCCTGGGCCTCCTGCACCAATGCTGCAGGAACTTACTCTGCCCAGGCAGCAGGAGCCTGTGCAGTCTCCAGGAGAGCACCCCAGAGCCCTGTACAACAGCACAACACCCTCTGCTCCACCAGTGACACCCGCATCACATTCGCCTTGCATGCTCAGCCCCAGCTCCTCAGTGCCTGCCTCTGACATTGCGGGGCTGGCCCCAACTGGAAAGCCAGCCATAGGAGAGCTTGCTGCTGATCATACATGGCCAGAGAGCAGGGTCCCTTCCCCTGTCCTGTTTAACTGTGAGACTGACGCAAGAGAAACAGTCAGGATGGAGAGGTGCCTTCCCTGAATCCTCCCGCTCCCGGATACTTGCAGCACAGACTGCTCTAACAACCTACGCTTGACCCTCCACTAACTGTTCTAACTCTGTGTGCAGCAAAAAAGGAGCAGAGCTGGCCTTAGCAAATAGCCAGGCCAAGGGGACAGCAGTCCCCACAAAGACTCAGGGAGCAGAGGTTTTCTGTAGTGACTGTACGCTGGTGACGAGCTCCCAAACTCCCATCTGGCTCCAGGCAGCTGTGGTGCTCCTGTAGGCAAGCAGTGCTGCCGTTCCCATGCCTCAAAAAGGCACCAGCTCCTTAGAAGGATCACTGGCAAAGCTCACATGTGCTGGGGAAAATAAGACTGGAGATGCTGCTGCTCTTCTCCGGCTCTGGAGTGCCCTAGAGATGCACAATGCCTATTATGGTCACGTTTGAAGAGACGCAGCAGAGGAGAAGCTTTTAGAGGCTGATGTTACATGCAAAAGAGCCCCAGGCAGAGGAAGCACCCGCAGGAGCCCCATCAGATTAAGGGGCCCAACAGCTGGTGACCTATAAAGAGCCTCCAAATGCCATTTCCTGATTCTGTGCTTAGTAAATGCCTGTTGCTTATAAAAAGCTCCCGTTTTTCCTCTCCAAAGTAGCAAGTCGCCCCTCGCTCTGCATAGACAAATGTGGCAGTACGCAAGCCACATGCTATCCTGGAGAGGCAGATGCACCCCTGTGATCTCACAGATTCTGCAAACTGGAGACGGTTGGAAAGGAGCGCTGCATAGTCCCCTCCATGCGCCTTCGGCCCTTGCTCAGGCTTCGTGCCGCCCTGGGAGACGCGGTCACCCTCCACAGCGCTCTCGCATCGGGTAGAAGTCCCATCTCCCTGCAAGCCTGAGAGTTACACAGCAACCCCAGGTCCCGGGATATGAGCAGAGACAGCCTTCAGCTGTCTGCTGCAGGCATGGGTGGGATGCACCATTTCAGGCACAGGCCCCTGACACTCCCTGGGGCTGTAGGGGTGTCAGAGCTACTCAGGGCTCTGATCTCCACAGTGTTCCCCGCCACAGCCATTATATTGCACCTGGAAGGGCTGCAAACGCAACCTAGGGCAGTCGATACTCAGCACTCAAAGCCTGTCCTAGTAGGTGCCAGGGCTGTGGGCAGTTACCTCTTTGGGGGTCCTGTATCCATCACGGAGAAAACGGCAGCAGCCATAGCGCCCCTGGAAGGGAGGTAGAGAGGTACTGAGCAGCAGGCATAGTGTGGAATACTTTGTACCTTCGTTGCAGAAGCATGAAGCCTGCCCTGAGAAAAGAGGGGGACACCGCCACAGCAGAACCAGCCTCTCACCCTGTCCGAGGTCTCCTCTGGCCAAGCACCCCCTCACTCGTGCACCTAGCACTCAGCCACCATGTTCACAGCCCGGGACCACACAGCCGGACAGCACTCAGGAGCATTTCCTTGCACAGTTCTGCCACGGGTGCAGAGATTGGGAGGGGACAGGCCCTGGCAACCCTTCCTGGCGTGTGTTTTGGGGGAAGCAAGCAAGGACTACAGGGTGTGGGCTGTAGTTCTGTGGTTGTTTCCCAGGAAGGGTGAAATAAGGGTGCTGCTCACCTGCAGCTTTGTGATGATCTCTTGCTTGGTGATTTCCACTAGCTCACTGTCCTCCACAGCAAACGCCGGGTAGGAGATGACAGAGAGCACGCTGGCATCCACCTCCTTGGACGTGGAAGCCCTCGGTAGCATTGAATGGAGGATGGACTGGGCAGAGAGGAAGGAGGGTCATTTAGACTGCCAGGCCTGGCACTGGGAGACCGAGTGCTCAGCAGTGATAGGCTTGTTCACGCCATAACCCCACCAGATCACAGCTAATCCTGTGATGGCACGTTACCCACATGAAAGAATCAAAGTACACATGCTGGCAAGGAACAGAGGGCTGAGCTGTGAGATAGCACCTGTAAACTTATGGGACCATTGCTAACACATGCAGAGGACTGGCACCCACACCCCAGGCAATGGTCTGCTGGGGCACTGACACAATTTATGGAATAGGCTGATGCCAGCCCTGGAGAGGTACCAGGGCACCCTAGATTGCCCCACACAGGGCACTTCCTTGAAAACACATCTGCTCCAGGGACCTCATGCTCTGCTGAGCAGCCAGACACGGGCAGCGCTTGCCTACTGGAGGTCTAGAGGAGTGGGAGGCAGCCAGGTCTCACCTGGCAGTGCTGCACCTCATCCGACAGTACTCGTATCACGGACTGTGGGCCTCCCTTCGCTCCAAAGAGGTCCAGCTCATCCAGTGCCTCCAGGGCAGCCTGCAAGCAGGAAGAGACCCAAAGCAGTGAGTCCTCCACTGTGCTGCTCTTCCGTAAGAGCTCACCCCCACACTAGCCCCTCTGCGTAACATGCTGCCCAACTTTAAACAGGGAAACAGATGCAAATACCCACTGCACCCTGCTGAGGCTACAGAGCTCTCTTGGTCAGAGACAAATCGCACCTCTGAAGCCACAGGTAGCCATATACCAACAGGACCCTGGATAGGAACAGGTATTCCTGCCGCACACCCCAATTCATTCTTTGCTCCCAGTAAAAGCAAAGCTCACGTGAGAGGAGCGTAGTTTTATCCCAGCACACCAGGAGAAAGGGTTTCCTGCCCAGGAACTGATCACTATACAGCAGGGCTCCGTGCTCAGCCCCCTCAGCCCCAACACTTAAACAAGTTCAGCCTCCCCTGTACATCCCCTGAGTGGCAAGGGGCCACTGATCATCCAAACCCCCAGCTATTCACAGCTGTGGCAGCACTGCCACCCCCACACAACCCTCTTCTCCTTGGCCTCCCAGCACCCCTCCCCAGCTCACCTTGGCCATGCCAACAGAGCTAGCATTCAACTCGGTGATGCCCTGGTTTGTCTTGTCTCCACGCTCCCATATCCCGAAGTCCTGCACAGAGACAGCAGCACGTTGGGGCAGGCAGCGGTTCATAGCGCTCGTGGGAAGTCTTTGAATCTCAGAGGCTTGGCCCCAGAGAACCCAGCTCCCCGCATGCTGGTGCGATGCACAGCACACTCAAGAGCTTTCCTCGACCCCTTGCCTGCTCATGTAGCTGACAGCACCCATTCATGGTGCTTCCAGCAGGTGTGGTAGGACTTTGCATTCAGCTCATGGGAGACTCGTAAGCTTCTCCAGGCACCAGCTGGCTATCTCCACCCGCCCAGGGAAGCCAGGCATAATCCCTTTCCCCAGCCAAGGCCTGCTGGCCCATGAGACTACTCACCGCAGTTTTGTAGGCTGCTTCAATGTAGAACACAAGGTTCTGGATGAAGTTGACCTCATCCATGCTGTGAATTATGTGAAGGCCTGAAGCAGGGGGAAGAATTCACTTTAGTCCCTTTAAGCCTACAAGCTGCTAGGAAGGGCCTGCAGTAACCCAGACTTGATTCCTCTCCTCATTGCATACCTGCTCTGCGGCAACCTTGTCTTGGCAGGCCCCTTTCCCCAGCACTCCCACCCCCGTGCAGCAGCTCTGCAGTTTCAGAGAAACGGAGCCCCAGCCCCAGGGAGGGTCTTTTAGGGAGCTGGGCACTGAAAGACCCCAATCTGCCTCGGAAGTCTTGAGCGTAAGACAACAGTAAGGTTGGGGTGTTGACTCCAGCAGCCCAGAGACCAAGAAGGCTTCATACAGACAAGCTGAGAACCTGGAGAACCCTGGAGATCAACACACTCGCGCCTTCCTCCCTCCTCCACGGAGGGGCCTGCTCAAATGGCAGCTGCCCTGGGGTTGTTTGGGCTGCTTCACATAGGCAGCAGAAAGCCTTTCCCCTCTGAGACACACGGTTTGAAATGGCGTCCCTCCAACAGCATCACCTGAGGCTGTCATCTGCGCCAACATGAGCAGGTAGAGGGAAGTGGCATCCATCTGTAGGTGACCCCACTCATGGTCTCCCACCACAGTGGCACAGGTGCGGGTGTTGTACTTGGCATGCAAGCAGTCCCTGGTGCTCTGGCTGTACTTGAATGCCTCCACCTTGTCCACCTGGAGGAGGGCAAAGAGATGCAGGGGTTAGTCAAACCCAGGCTCCAAGGAGGTCCTGCAATTCCAGAGCTGGGGGCTGTCCCATGCCGTGAGCGCCAGTACATGGAGCCACGGCTGGTGAAGTAGGAATCCCACAGCTTCTCTGCCAGAGCCACAGGTCTGAGCCCCTGGAAGCACTGAGGCAGCAGGTCGCGGCTCACGAGCCACCCTCAGCACAGGGCACTGCAAGGCTGCAGCCATGGAGAAAACACGTTTGCTTTTGCCCCATGCAGAGAGAAAAGGGTAGCCCCAAATTCCCTAAGGGAGAGGAGCTACGCAGCCTCAGGGCCTGCCAGGCCACAAGAGAGGGAGCAGCTGGCAAAGGCTCTACTGGGCACCAGCCCACAGCACTAGGACTCCCGTCATACCAGGAAGAGAGTTCAGCAGCAGGACAGATGCCAAGTCGGCTTATTTTAAGACTTCCTGGAAGGGGTCATCCCTCCACTCATCGGGGAGGGTTGGAGAGACCCAGCATGGCTGGGTCTCACTATCCTGGTGACAGATCTCAGCTGGGCTCCAAGGAGACCGCTTGACTTCCGGAGGTGATCTCTAGTCCCTACCTGTCTCATCATGCATTGGAGCAGTCCCCGCATCAGCTTCACCACACTCTGCAAGAACAAGGAAAACAGCCTTGTTAACTCCTGTTCACGGAGGAGAAACCCTGACTCATGACCAGCTGGTCTCTGACCTTTGCAGGACTCCAGTGTTTGTAACCAGAGCCCCTGCTCACATTTCCGTAGTCCTTGCTCTCTAGGCAAGTGGCAGAGGAAAAAACAGCTTTTAGGGCCTGTCAGCAAGGCTAAGCTGCTGTGCTGGGAGAGGGAAGGCAAGCCTGCAGGACCTAGCTCCTCAGCCTTTGGGAGTTGGGGCTGAGTCCTCAGATCACCCCAGAGACAGAGCTGAATCTCTGCTTGGATTTCAGCTCTAGCTCCAGAATGATCTGTGAAGAGCAGGCTCCTACTGCCACTGTAGCTAGGGCTTCCCCAGGACCTGGGGGCAGCTCTGTCCCCATGTCTCCACTGTACAGCTTGCCATGGTCTTTCAATCCGAGAGCTGGGCTATGCAAAGAGCAAATCAGTCAGGAGGTCACAACTAGCTCCCCAGGACGAGTCCTTTCTCCCACAAGGTTCCTCCTACCTGCTCTAGCTCATAGGCCTTTGCTTTGTCCTCGTCCCGGTCAGCGTTCTTGCGGTATGCCAGGCCCAGGCCCCACACGGCCAGGATGCTGTAGACATTATCCCGGACCCAGGCATCTTTGTGATCCTCACTGGCAGGAAGCAGGCCTGTCACTGCGTCCTGTGGAAGAAGGAGGTGAGACCACTGTAAGGAGCACAGGAATTCAGTCCTCACTGGCAGCCACGCTGGTCCTGGCATCAGCTTTCCACCTGGGCTTCCGAATCTGCCTTCACACCCCCCCCCCTTTCCTCTGCCTGCACCAGCCCCCCCTGGGCAGGCATGTGCCCAGGGCAAGGGGCAAACACTTCCTCCTGGGCTGGCCTGACCCTGAGGGCCTTGGTGCAGCCTCTGTGACCAGAACGGCTGCCACTTGCCAACGCTACTTAAGGGCTGGCTGCTCGGAGCAGCCCAGGATGCATGCTCAGAAGCATCAGAGACACGGCCGCTCACCCGCAGGGCGGCTCATAACGCAGCCCGCACACCCAGCGCAGCACCTTGTCCGTAGGGAGGAGGGGGCATCATAGCCAGCACGCAAGAGACCACTGCGACTGCAATGCCTGGACTGAGCTCCTCATCTCCCCGCTCACCCCCTTCTGTGGTTGCGGCGCGAGTCATCTCGGCGCAAGGCTCGTGGCGCGTGACCGTTCCCGGGTCCAGGCACTCCACAGAGCTCTGCTGCGCCTGCGGCTCCAGCAGAGCAAAGAGCCAGGCACCCCAAGGAGGCAAGAGAAGCAGCGGAAGCCCCAAGCCTGACTCCGGCCTCTCCTACAAACCCACGCGAAGAAGCAGCCCCCCATTTTCCAGTTATTCCATGTAACCGGGTCCCACGCACGCTCCAGAGAGGTGATGGGGGCGGCGAAGCATGTCAATTCTCGCAGCAGCAGGGCATCAACCTGGCATACACAGGCTCTCCAGGACCCTGGGACACTTGGGGCCCTTTCCACCCACCCAGGGGCCACAGGCAGAGCGCTGCAGCCTAGCGCAGGGCCGCAGATCCCGACTATGGTGGGTCTCCGACGGCTCGGAGCGCAGGCAGTTTCTCAGCTCGGCAGCACACGGCCACAAAGAGCTGTTTCCAATTCAGGCTGCTTTTGGCGCTCCCCCCTCTAGCCTTGCAAACACACGCCACGCTGCGCTTCGCCACCAACACGGGAGCTGTGCAAGCCCCGGATCTCCAGCAAGACCAGGCAGGATGCGGAAGCGGGTACCTGGCTCTCCTGTACGACCCTAGGCAACGCCACCACTCTCGCTCCCTCCACGGCTCCGGACACGGAGCCCTGGCTACATCAGTCCCAAATCCTGGCTGCCCCCCTTCCCCGCAGCCCCCAAACAGCTCTGCCGGCGCATCTGCCCGGCCTCCCCCACGCGGCCCCGCGCAAAGGCAACTCGCTCTTCGTGTTCTCCCTCCCGGAGAGGGAGGCTCCGGCCGCCCCCCGCGCCCACCTGGTGCCGGAGGATGGTCTGCTGCACCAGCCGGCCGTAGCCGTCCAGCCGCACGCCCGAGTTGCTCCGGCTGCGCATGGCGGCGGCGGCGGCGGCGGCGGCCGGGGTGACCCGGGGACAGCGCGGGGCGCGCCCCGCCCCCGCCGGCGGCGCCCCGCGCCCGCAGGTCCTGGCAGGGCCCCCGCGCCGCCCCGCGCCCCTCGCCGGCGGCCCGGGCTCGCCCCGCGCCCGCAGCCCATCGCCCGCCCTCCGGCCCGCTCCAGCTTGCGAGGCCGGCGGCCGCGCCCGACTCCTCCCGGCGCCGCGCGGAGGCGCCCCGGCCGTGCCCGCTAACTACCGAGCTGACAGGACGCGGCGCCGGCTTCAGGGAGCGAGGGGGGCGGGCGGGCGGGCGGGCCGCGGCGGCGGGCAGCGCCCCCTGCCGACCGGCGGCCGCGCCGCCTGCCCGCACACGCCTGCGCCCGCGGGCACACGCGCGCATCCCTGCACGCGCAGGCGCAGGCAGGCGTGCGCGCACGTCAGCACCCATGCGCATGGGCACATCCAGGCACGTGCGCGCACATGCTTATGCGCGCATACGTGCACATACGTGCGCATGCATGCACATCCATGCATGCACATGCACGCACACACATGCACATGCATGCACATACACACGAGCACGCACACGAGCACGCACGCACATACACACATGCACGCACATGAGCATGCACACATGCATGCACATGCACGCACATACACACATGCACGCACACACATGCATGCTCATGAGCATGCACACATACATGCCCACAAGCACATACACATGTTTGTGCAGGTATACACGCCCATGCACATGCCCACGTACATGCACGTGCATATAAGTGCATGCACATGGACGTGCACATGCGCACATGCATGCACACCTGTGCACATACATACACATACCTGCACATGAACACACACACACATATGCACATGCATGGACATACGTATGTACAGGCACACTTGTATGCCCATGCACACATGCATGCACATGCACGCACACATAGACATTCATGCATGCACCTGCACACAGACACACATGCATGTGTACATACATACAAATGCATGCATGTGCATGTATGTGCACATACATGTGTACACACATAAAGAGACATACAAGCACATACATGTGAACACTCAAATATAGATACACAAATACATACACATACATGCACAGACATACATATATATACACACAGATATGCATGCATATGCATACCCACATATACACAGACACATACAAACATGTGTGTAGTACTGCCCCTGGCCTGGCACTGCCGCCGACCAGGCACCGCTGACGTGCAGGGCTGGGCTTCCCCAGTACAGGCGCTGGACAACCCACTCGTGTTCCTGCCCCGGGGCCCCCATCAGGCACGAGGAAACAGCTCCTTCCAGGCACTGGGGTGCATTTGGGTGCAGCCACACACGTATTTGGGGAACAGCTGGGTCAGGGAACAAGTTCTTCCCAGCGTCCCCCGCACTGGCAGAGTCCCAGCGTGGGGTTTGCGAGGAGGTGCTCGGCGACGTCCCGTTCCCGTCACCCTCCGAGGGGACCGGGGATGCTCCCGCATCGGCAGCAAAAAGCAGCTGGAGGTCCGGCGGCACCCTCGGGCGAGAGGCAGGGACCAGCGGGGCTGTTTCAGGTTGTCTTGCGAGGGACGGGGACGAGCCCTGTGCCACTGCGGGGGGCACGCACGGCACCGTGGCTCGCGTGGCCTGTCCCCACGCAAGGCACGCCGGAGCCCTGCTCCCACCTGCACCTTGCCCGGCTGCCCTGCAGGGGGAAGGCGAGACCCCACGAGAGCTGCCAGCATGCAGGGGGGGTTTATTGCCTGGGGGAACCATCCTGTCCAGCTGATGTCCCACCCAGGGCCACCTCCAGCCGCCACGGCATTGCTCCGCGGGTCTCCTGGGAGTCTGGTCCCCCCCCTCCCCAGCCCAGCCCGGCTCCAGGCACAGCCTGGCCGGCCGTGGGGCGCAGCGGGCTGCGGAGCAGTCCTTGTCCCAGCAGAAGGGCCACGACGCGCCGCAGCTTTCCGCGGTCCTGCCGGGGGAGAGGTTGGCGTTCCTGGGGTGTCCGTGGCCGTCAGCACTCATACTGCGGCGTGGCGCAGCGCCCGGCCCTGCGGGGCAAAGCGGCCGTGAGTCCCTGTGCCAGCCTCACCTGCTCCTGGGGACCCTGGGGTGAGAGGCATCCCTGGGCGGGCGGCAGCAGTGTGAAGTGGGACGGGGTGGGTCCCAAGCTGGGGACGCTGGTGGGTTCGGGCTGCATCGGCATCCCAAAGCTGGGGGCACGGGCTAGGAAGAGACGGGGTCCCAAACCGGGGATACCGGTGGGGTTGGGTTCACGTGGGGTGCCAGGGCTGGGGACACCGGCGTTGGGATAGAGGGGGGATCCCAACCTAAGGACACTGGTGGAGTTGGGTGCATGTAGGGTGCCAGGGCTGGGAACACTGGGGAGATTGGGATTCGTGTGGAGTTGCCAGGACTGGGGACACTGGTGGGGTTGGGGTCTGCGTGGGGTCCCAGGGCTGGGGACGCTGGAGCCAGGCTGGCAAAGGGGTGATTCCCGGAGGGGCTGGCAGGGGGTCCCCACTCACCTGCAGGCCTTGGTGATGCACTCGAGGCTGTGCTGACAGTGGGCGCCCAGCGGTTTGCTGCCCACCATCCTCCAGAAGGGCGTCATGCGGGCCAGCCGGTGGGCCGGGCGCCCTGCCGCGGGGTCCGTCCCTGCCTCAGGCAGCGCCCGGAGGTCCTGCTCTCCCTGTGCCACCCAGAGAGGGAGATGGGGCTGAGAAGGGGGTGCTGAGCCCTGCTACGCCCGGCTCCAGCCCTCCACCTGGGGAGATGTGAGGTGGCACCAGGCCACCCCAACTGCTCCAGGGCTGCCTGGCAGCCCCAGGTCCCTGCTGGACCCACCTGGACGGAATTGGTCAGAAGCAAGAGGACGGAGAAAAGCAGTGCCAGGCGGGGGCCCGCTCTGCGGGGGCCGGAGAGGGGCCCGCCGGCTGCGCTGCCTCTGCCCGTGCCTGGGCCGGAGGGGACAGGAGCTGTCATGGTGCTGCTGGTTCAGGGCCTCCGCACCTCTGGCCAGGCGCTGCTCCTCCCCGGTCACAGCCCTGCACAAATATTTGAGCGGTCCTGGCCGGCGGGACATCCCCACGCCACCGCCTTTTACCTGCCCCCCGCGTGGAGGCTGTGCCCTCCCCGGGGCCGGGTGCCGAGCGGGGCCCGCCGTGCCGGGCTGCCAGCACGCTCGCGGGGCACCCACGGGGCACCCCAAGCACCCGCTGGCTCTGCCCCGGCCAGTCTGGGCATCACCGTCTGCTCCCAGCAAAGGCCACCAGCCGGGTGCCCCGTGGCAGGATTGGGCCCTGCCCGTGGCCTGTCGCCATGTGCCAGCCCTGGGTGCTGTGTGGGGCTCTAGCTGCCCCGCTCCTGCTCAAGACAAGGAGGAGACCGCATCCCCGGAGCTGAGCTCCCTCCTGCACCCGCCGAGGCCGGCGCCGACGGGGGTCTACCCTGTGCAAAGGAGGCAGCACCCGCGGCGGGCGGCCTGAGCTCATCGGGCGCTCGCGGCTCCTGGGCAGCACGCGTCGGCGCCGAGCCCCGGGGCCGCCGCGCGCCCCCCTGCCCAGCTCTGCGCCTGGCAGCCCTGGCGCGGTGCTGGGGTCAGCCCGGGACAGCAGCTCCGCGCGCGCGTTTGCTCCGTGCCTTTGGCAGCGCGAGCCCTGCTGCCAGCACGGGGGCGAGCACGCCGCCAAGGGCAGCCCCTGCCTGCCTGGGCGTCCCCCAGGCGTGGGTGCAGCCGGGCAGGCGCAAGAGCCAACCTGCGCGGTGCCTACGCGGGCACAGGGCTGCCTGAGCGCCCTGCCTGTCCCTGGTGCCCCACACGCACCCAGGGCTACCCAGGGCAGGAGGGGTTGCATTTCCCTCTCCATCCCCCCCGGGCTGCAAGTGCTGACACTGCTGCGGCCACCACGGCGGCGGGGACCGGCAGCATCTGGGGCTGGGAACGTACCCAGCTCGCACGGCTTTCATCACCTCCTGCCCAGATGAGTCAATGCAGCATGTCTAATGATTGACCAGTGAAATCTTCCCAGTTGGGTCAGGTCTATTTACCACCAAGGGCTCTTCGAGGTTTAAAGCACCACAAGAAATTTCCCTCTCTGCAGCTAGCTGGGGGCAAGAGGCAGGAGAAGATCCTGAAGGGCCTGGGGCTCTGCCAACAACCTTCCACTCCACCACCCTTCTGCCAGCCTGGCAGGATGGAGAGAGAAGCCTCGCGTTGCTGGAAGGGGGCTGGATGGGACTCAGGGCTGGCAATACCTTGCAAATGCCTGCAAGGGGGAAGAAGTGATGAAGCATCTCCCTGGAGCATGAACCAGCAACAGCAGATCAGGCTGGAGGCTAAATAAGAGATGAGACCCTGGTGATAGCCACAAGCTGAGGACTTGGAGGAGGCTTTGGTGGTGCCTGGCCAGGATGCTGAGAGGTGGGACCGCCTCTGGGCACAGGGCTCTTTCGCAGGGAAAGGAGACTTTGCCCCAGGTTTGCAAACACAGGGCATCATGCCTGAGAACAGATGAGTTTGCTCTACAGACACCTTCCCAAAATAACCCTGGTGGCTGAATGCCTGGGTCAGACACCTTGCAACAGTCTGCCAAGGGAGACCCAGCACAGGCACCAGGCTGAGAAACAGCCCCCATAGAGCTGGCAGCAAGCTCCTGGGCCCCACACAACTATCCCCACAGCTCCTGCTGCACTGGAGCGGGGTGCTCACAGACAGGCAGAGATGCAGGGCTGAGCAGAAAAGCAGCTCCTGGCCCCGTGCTCTGTTTCTCCATGGAGATGGGGGTCGTGTTCCTGGGATTTGGAAACCCAGGCCAGACACCCCACTGTGAGCCCCAGCTCACGAGCCTGGAGGGGACCCCACAGAGCTTGCAGCAGGGAGGCCGACACATGGGGCAAAAAACGGGCCAGGTGGCATTTGCAGCGCAGAGCTGCCCCTTGCCTTGTCCACACGCCCCTCCAAGCTGGGGCACAGCCAGGACTACTGCGGCCCCAGCAGCTGCCCCACGCACCAGGGCAAAGGGGCTGCGGTTGCCACAGGGCTGTAGGTGCTCCAAGCTCAGCTGCAGACGTGTGGAAGGGCTCTGCTGGCCACAGCCAGAGCTCCTGGGTCCCCATGGGACAGCAGAGCTGGCTCAGTCCCAACAGCAGCTTTCCCCAAACACAGGGAGGGGCATCTCCTGCAGCCAGCCCAACAGCACCAGGGCAGCTGCCTACAGCTACCCCAGGTCCTCATCTCTGCAGGTTAGATCTCTGCTCTGGTAGGACCTCTTGTCCCAGCCCATGCTCCTGCTCACATCAGGAGATTCACTCACCGCACCCCTCGGGGCCTTCTGCTCATTGCCACTGCCAGCAGGTGCTGGCTGTGCAGTGTCATGGTCCCAGCATGGCTGGACAAGTCTGGGTCCAGTCAGCAGAGCCCCACCGGCCGTGCCACATGCTAGGCCTGGCCCAGGGACACCCACCGCACCCCACGGATGGAGTAAGAGCAGGCCAAGATGGTCTTTAGCAAAATCTATCAGTTTATTTATTTACACAGTCAGCAATAAATAGAGGAAAGCCAGGCTGCAGGAGTCCTGGAAGTGGAACAGACATCCAGAGACTGGGACAGTCCTGGAGCCAAGCAGAGCCCAACCCACGTGGGACAGGGTGTGGGAAGACAGGAGGAAACTGGGACCAGGGTCCAAGCGCCTTGGCCAGGGGCAGACCCGAGCCCTGCCATGAAGGCAAGCCAAAGAGGGAAAGGAAGGGAGCTGCAGAGAAGGTGGAGGGCAGAGCCCAGCTCAGGCAGCCACCCAGTCCCCGGCACCTGGAGCGGAGCCAGCAGCTCAGGTCACACCTTCAGCAGGTCCCTCCAGTTTCTGCAGCCCCCAAAGCAGAACTGCAGGGGAGAAGAGGAGTTTCCCACCCTGCTCCCCAAATCTCAGCCCCATCCCCAGCCCAGTGAGGTCTGGCCACAGCCAGGACTAGACAGTTTGGCATACAGGTGAGCTAGGAAGGAGCACCACCGGCATCAACAGCCAGCAGGGCAGAAAGGGACTGTGGGCAGACAGTGCTGGAGATGGCCAGCGTGAGCTTGAGGACAAGCACGGGGACACACTGAAGGGACATGGAGAGCACAGCCCACCTCGAGAGCTCTCCCTCCCTGCTCCAGCTCCGGCAGGAGAGGCCCAGCCACCTCCGAGAGCTTTGCGCTCTGGTCCTGGGACCCAGCTCTTCTCCAAAAGCATCAGGCTGGGACCCTCGGCCGATGCTGGAGCCCTCCCCGCAACAGGCAGCGGCCGCGGGGCCCTGGGAAGGAGAGACGCCATGGGGCGATCGCCCTGGCACAGGGCCCAGCAGGCTCCCGCCTTTAAAAACCTTACGATTCACATAAAAAGCCACTTGTAAAACTTTCCCGCACAGTGCCGCGCCAACGCCGGGGAAGGGGGACAGACCAGCCCGAGAAAAAACACGACAAACTCCTCTAAAAGTCAGGATCCGGCAGGTGCACGGGGCTGGCGCGGAGGGGACGGGGTAGTCGCGGGCACAGGGCGCCTGGCGCCACGTTCGGGGCGGGGGGAGGCCCCCGCGGGCATTACCGGCACGTGCAGGACTCTGCGATCATGTTCTCGTACTCCTTGTAGAGGATGCCGCCGTTGTGCTCGATCATGAGGACGCTGATGGGGCTGTAGCGGTAGGGCACGCAGGAGGGCCGGGGCACGCTGGCGTCCACCAGCTGGTGGACGAAGTTCTGCACCACGGCGTGGTTGGGCGCGTGGTAGCCGTAGCGGAGCAGGCGGGGGCAGGCGCCCTTGCAGTAGCGCGGGTTGTAGCGGTGCGGGGCGATGATCCAGTGGTCCCAGCCCAGCTGGGCGAAGCTGACGTGGAAAGAGCGCAGGGAGCAGTCGTTCTTGTCGCCCGCCTGCTCCCGCAGGTAGCCGGGGAGGTCCTGGGCCAGGTTGCCGGCTTCGCGGGCCCGGCGCCTCCGTACGGGGCCCCCCGCCCGGGGCTGGAGCCCGGCCCGCGTATCGTTGAGGTAGAGGAGGAGGAAGGGCTCGCCGGGGACGGCGCTGTCGTTGCGGCCGCTGCCGGCGCTCGCCCGGCCGGGCCGGACGCAAACGTGCCGCAAGCGGAGCGCCGAGGCCGCCGCCGCGCTGCCGTTCCCGGGCGCCAGGTACGGCGTGACGTCCGCTTCGGCCCAGCCCCGGCGCGGGGCGGCCGCGGGGCTGAGCGACGCCTCGCCGGCCGCCGCCGCCAGCTCCAGGGCGCAGAGGAGGCGGCCGCGGGCCAGCGCCGGGCTCTGCGGGTACACCACCACGGCCCGCAGCAGGCGCTCGGCCTCCGGCTGGCCCTCCAGGCGGTAGGTGAGGGGCTGCACGTACCAGCGGCCTGCGGAGGGGGGGAGAGCAGCGGTGTGGGACGGGGGAGCGGCGCCCAGCCACCCGCAGCCCGGACACCGGGGCCCCCCGGGCACCGCACGGCCCTCTCCCGCCCGCCCGGGCGCTGCCCTCGGCGGGAGCTCCGGTGCCCCCCCCACCCCGAACCCCCCCCAAAAGCCGGGTCTCCCAGGCCGGGAGGAGAGCAGCAGCCGGCTGGCGGGGCGAAGGGCAACGAGCGGCCAGGACGGTTCCCACCCGTCGCGCTGAGGCCGGCGGCCTGGCGCCGCTCCAGGCACGCCGCTCTCCTCGCCCCCCCCGCCGGGGTCGGCCATCGAGGGGCGCCCCCCTCCTCCCCCCCCAAAAAGCACCTTACCTGCCCAGGGCTGGCCCCCGCGGGAGCTGGCCCGCACCAGGCGGACGGTGTTGGCGGCCAGGCCGCGGTGGTGGCGGGGCCGCCCGTCGCGGTCGGCGGCGCGCCGGTACAGGTTCAGCATGTACCGCAGGGGCTGCCCGCCGGCCGGCCGGGCTCGCCAGCCCCGGCTGCCCGGCGCCCGCTCCTGCAGGGCTTGCAGGAGGGGCAGGGAGGGCCCGGCGGGCAGGGGGCCGAGGGCCGGCGGCGCCCGGCGCGCAGCCAGCTGCCGGGAGAGCAGCGCGGCGAGGAAGAGCAGGCCGGCGAGGGGGCCGAGCGAGCCCATGGCGGGCGCGGGGGTGAGCGAGGCGAGGAAGGGCTGGTGGGTCAGCGGCAGGATCTAGGGGATCCCTGCAGGCATGCTTTTCCTCCTCGGAGAGGCAGAGCTGGTTGGGGCCACCAGCCAAAGGGGATCCCGGGGCGCTGCCTGCTGCTCTCAGGCTGCTGCATCCATGCCAGCCTCTTCAGCTTAGCCAAAAAAAAAAAAAAACCCCAAAAAACAACCCCACAGAAAGGGAGGGCCTCTGTCTGCAAAAGGGGTGCAAATTCAGGACTAAAACCCAGCCCCCAGGCTAGGGGCAAAGCCAACTGGACAGGAGCCTGGCTAAGGGGGGGGCCTTAAAAGTACCGGGGAAGGGAGGCACCGTGGGCCAGGGATAGGGTGGGGTGGGGAGGACCAGCTTGCTCAGCCCACCTGCTCCTCGCCAGCCTGATCCAGGAGGGTAAAGGAGCCTGGGCCTCCACCGCCCATTATAAAGGCATGGCCCCAATCAGGGTTTAAAGGGCCAGGAGCTCCTTGCTTCCCTGGGGGAGGCCGCTGGTTGGGCAGCCTAAATCCGGAGCCCCTGTAGGATGCTCGCGCTGGACCAAGAGCTGCATCCAGTTCCCCCCTGCCCGGTGCCAGCTCCCCCATGGCTCTGGAAGGGCTCAGACGGGAGGAGGAGTGTGTGGGCTCCTGGGCTCGGGCAGGGGAGGTGACTCGTCCCTCCTCCTCCTCCTCAGTCTCCCTGGGACGACGGGCTCAGCACATCCCTACGCATCCTGCGAACCCGGGGGTCTCTACCCCCTGCCCAGAGCAGGTGCAGAGCCTGCGGTCTGCTCCCGGGCTGCCTCTGGGATACCCATAGGCCAGGCACAACCAGGCTGCCCTGTGCCTCAGTTTCCCCATTTAGGAGATGAGGTACAGGCTGGGCACCAAGCCCTGGGAATGGGGAGGGTGTAGGACGACGGAAGAAGCAACGGGGTTCTCAGTGCTTAGGCGGTAGCAGCAGCACTGCCTTGGATGGGGAGACTGAGGCAGGCAGGCACCTGGTAGCCTCCCACCGACTGCTGTCGAGGAGAAAGCCCAGCTCAGTGGATTCCCCAGCTCCTGCTCCACCCTCTAGGCAGAGCTGCCCTCTCCCCTCCAACACCTCCCCTTTCCTGGGCCTGCAGGCAGCAGTAGCAATGGTTGCAGAACGCCTCGGTTTCTCCAGCAGCCCTCCAGGGGTGGGAGGGAAGGTCAGGAGGACTGAGTGTCCAAGGCAAGGTCACCCCAGAGTGCAGGACATCTCCAGCCTAGCAGCCCCGTCCCACTCCTGAAGGGGTCCCCCTCAAACCGGAGTCACCAGCCCAGGGCTGTGTGCCGCGCTGGGCGCTGTCTGTCCAGAGCAGCAGTGCCAGGGCACTGGAAGCTGAGGACATCCCTTGAGCCGCCTGGTATGTGGCACTGAGCCACGGCGTGCACATGTGGGCCGGGTGACAGAGCGCCCAGTGGGAGTGAGCACGGCTGGGCCAGCCCCAGGGTGCCCCTGGAGCACCGCAGGGTGGCCTGGGGAAGGGCACAGGGTGGTTCACCTGGAGCCCTGTCCCCTGATCTGGCAGCGCGCCTGCCACGGTGCCTAGACCCGTGGGCCATGGCTGCACCCCTGCTGGGCTGGAGGGGGCCAGGGAGGGCTGGGGGGCTCTGGAGAGGTACCAGTGGTGCCAGCACTGGGGGAGCAGGAGGGTGCCTTGGTGCCTGGCTTGCCCTGGGTGCCGCCCAGCCTCCTCTGTGTCGGAGGGGGGGGGAGCATAGGGAGGGCACAATGTTAGTGGCTGGCAGGGTTTTGGGATCGGGGCCGGGGAGGTGAGGGCGGTGCAGTGTTTAATGGGCTGTGGGTGCACGTGATGTGCCAGGGCGCAGAGCCCTCACGCCTGGCTGGGCAGCCCTGGTTACTCATTTGGGGAAGGGCACCCGGGGCAGTGGGGCCGCCGAGCCCGGTGAAATACGGGGAAAGACCAGGTATAGGCAGGACCCAGCTGCGTGCCGGAGCTGGTGGCATAGGCAGGAGGGGCGGCAGGGAGAAGCGCTTGGTCTCCTGGGGCAATGAGCAGCAGGATGCCTGCCCGGTGGAGGCAGTACCCTGCTGGGCACCCTCCCTGCCCTCCTGAGGCTGGGCGGGAGAGAGGAGTTGGAGGCAACACTTGAGCATTTTGGGGTTGTCCAAGCAGCACCCGTTTTGGAGGGGAGCGAGCGCATTCGTGATGAGTGGGATCCAGCACCGCAAATACCCCGGAGGTCCCCTCCTCCCAAGGGAGTCTGGCGGCCCGTTCTGTCTGCACCCAGTGCAGACGGAGCAGAGCGCGTGGCATCGCTGAGCTGGTCGGGCAACTGGAACCGCCTTGGCTTTCTTAGCAATGTGAAAGGCAAATGATCAAAATTAAACAGGGGCAAAATGAGGGAGAAAATATTTCCTGGGGCCCAAAGCAGGATGGGCTGAGCAGACAGAGAACGGCTGCCAGCAGACGCCTCCTGGGGACGTGCTGAGGGCCCCAGAGCCGCAGCACCCTTTGTCGGGATCGCTGTGCCTTTTGCCGCGGGCCTGGGGAAGGTGTATTCTGCATAGCTCCATGAGAAGGGGAAATGAAAGGGCCCTTCCCAAAGCTGATGTATGAAACAGGCTACAGCATTTTTCAGGTGCAACAAGACCGGCCTATTTCAGATGTTGATCGGGGGGAGAGATCCATCGCGCCCGAGAAATGCCTGTCCTTTCCCTTAGCTGAGCAGACTTGCCTGCACTGCCAATGTCCATTGGCATGCAGGGCACGTCCTGCACCCAGCCGCCACTGCGTAGCGCTGCCTGGCTCCTGGCGGACGTCTCAACCCTGTACCAGCTCTGCTGCGGCTGTCATGGGTGCAGGATTGGCACCAGGGCTTGGGCCGAAGGCTGCTCCCTTTGCAGTTCTGTGCCCACTGGGGTCACAGCCCCACGGGATGCACCAGGGCGATGGGCTGTGCTGGCATCCACAGCTGCACCCGTGGCCTATCATGCCCTGATGCCATGGGGACAGGCAGCAGCAAGCCCCCGACGCTTGGCTCTGGGCATGGGCTCTGGGCTGCCCAGAGCTGGGTCGGGGCAGGACCCAGAGGGTGAACACAGGCTGGGTTTGGAAGCAGGTTCCTGTCACCAGAGCTGCAGGACACAGGCATCTGAGAGAAAGTCCAGGGATCCTTCCTGCGCAGGTGCTGAGCATCACCAGAGGCTGCCTACCGGCTCAGGAAGATGAGCCCACCCTCTGTGATTTGGCATCCTGGGAAGCAACTCCAAAATCTTTGCGGAGGGGCTGACGATTGCTCCCACTTGCCAAACTGGGGGTCCGGAGCAGGCACGGAGAGGCCGGCACGTCCCAAGAAGGGTGCAGCGCATTCCTCGGCACTGCGCTCAGCTCTCCTTGGCCTAACCCCACCTTCCAGAGCTGGGGCTTTCCTGCCTTCCCGGGTGCTGGGACGGTCCTGCAGACATCTGGGCCAGCTGGGCTGGGCTGCAGCGCCGTTGCGCCTGTCTGGCCCGCGGGGCAGCCCAGGGGCCTGGAGGCTCTCCTGGTGGCGGAGAGCTTTCCAGGCACGGCTATTTAGTCTGGGAAGAAGATGAATAAGAGCGCTGGGCCACAGGCAGAAAGGGGTGGAGTGGGCCTCCTGGGTCATCTTCGGGAACCAGGCGCTGATTCACTCGCGTTGCCTGGAGCAATCATCCTCCTCCTCACTGCCACTTCCTTCCTCTGCCTCCCAAAGGCGCACGGTTCACGCAGGGATGGCGCTGCGGAGGGCCACGGCGGGCGCAGCCCTTGCTGGGAGGCTGAGAGCAGCCTTGGGCCCAGGCACCGCGGCCGCCAGGAGAAAAAACCACATGCCCCGGGTATCCATCCACCCTGCGGGTGTGGGGACGGGGGCTCTACTCCTGCCCCGGCAAAGGGGCAAACGGGGCAGATGACCCCCGTGGCCCCACAGCCCCCAGGCACCCTCTGCCCCGCGGTGGCAGCGGGCAGCAGCCCAGCACGGGGCAGCACTGCAGGAGGCAAGGAGGCTGCTTCACCGCCCGGCTGCCTCGGGGCCACCGAGCCGTCCCTCCTGGTGGCAGCCCGGGAAAGTCAGGGTGGGGGCTGGAGCGGGGCAGGCCAGACGGGAACGAGGAGTGCGTGCTTGCCCGCAGGCCCCGGCAGCAGGGCTCAGGGCACCAGCGTGGTTGTTGGGGTGGGGTGCCCCGGGGAGCTCCAGCTGCTGCTGCCTCACCCTGTCCCCTCCATTACGCAGGGGACAGGGGACCTCGCGCTTAGAGCAGGCACACAGTGCTCCCACCCAAGTTGGTATCGCAGGGCCAGGCTCAAAGCAGGGGGCACATCTGGCTGCGGGAAAGCCAGTGCCAGGCATTGACCTCTCCAATAGCAGGGAGCTGCTGAGGGGGGAAACTGAGGCAGGGAGCAAGGCAGAGTGAGGACCGGCTGCTCACCCGTGGCGCCGGCCCCCTCCTCGCACCCAGCCAACGTGCGAAGCCGCCCAGCGTGCGCCCCACTTGCGCACCTGCGGCTGGATGTCACGTGCTGGCACACACCAGTCTGAACACCGTCCGCGAACGCCTCCCCGCGCGAGCCTCTGCCACGGGAACCCTGCCATGTGCAGGTGTAAACAGGGCTCCCCTCACCCTCAGGTGTGTAGCTACAGCCGTATGAACCCCCTGCCTCGCGCACACCCACACGAACAGCCTCGCGCACACGTCGCCCCCTTCGCACCCGCGGCGAACACCCTATTCCTGCATGCGGGAATGCTCCTGCGGAGGATGACGCCCCACTCACGCACCCTCATTCAGATGCCCGCGGGCACCCTGCTCACGGGCAGGCATGTGCCCGGGTGGCCACACGCGTGCACGCTGCTGCAGCCACCGGTGGAAGCGCCCCTCAGTCGCGCACCCACAGAGGTGGGCACCTGCGTGCGCGCCCCCGCCAGGCTGCAGCAGCGCCCGGCTCTGCTGAGCCCAGCCTGGCTGCGCTGAGCCCAGCCGTCCCAAGCCGTGCGCAGCTGGACCGCGCTGAGGCGGGGGCGACCCACGCCGGACCCGGGCTGCGCCGGGCCAGCCCGCCTGCTCCGCCGGGCTGGGCTGAGCCGAACCGGGCCGGGCCGGGCGGAGCGGAGCCGCCCCGCCGCGCCTCATTGGCCGCGCGGCGGCAGCCCCGGCGGCGGGGCCCCGGTGATGGGCTCGCCCCCCGCGCCCCGCCCCGTCCCGTCCCGCCGCGCCGCCCGCCCGGGCGGGGGGTGGCGGCATTTCCTCCGCGGTGCCGAGCGGCCGGGCCGGCGGCGATGGGGCGGTAGCGGCCATGGAGCGGGCCGAGGGCCGGCCCGGCGCCGTCCAGTACGTGCATGTGCAGCTGCAGGGCGGCGCGCCCTGGGGCTTCACGCTGCGCGGCGGGCTGGAGCACGGCGAGCCCCTCATCGTCTCCAAGGTAGGGCCGGGGCAGCCGGCAGGGGGCGCCCTCGGCCGGGGCCGGGGTCGGGATCGGGGTCGGGATCGGGGTCGGGGCGGTCCCGGCCGAGCGGGGCGCCGCCCGCCGGGGCCGCGGCGGGGGCCGAGCGGGGTGCGGGCCTCGCCGCCCCCGACGGGGCGCCCGCCGCCCGCCGCCTCTTTGTTCGCCGAGTGCCTCGGCGGGGGGTCCGGACGGGCCGGGGCGGTCCCGGGGGGCGCCGGGGCCGGACTCCCCCCCCCCCCCCGCCATCCCTCCGGGGGGACCTGGGGCCGGACTCCCGCGGCTCTTGGTTCCTTCCTTTCCCGGCTCTCCGGTGGCGCTGGGTTATCTTGTTTCAGAGGTTGGGCTTGGTTGGGACCCTGGTGTCCCCCCCCGCCCCCCCCCCCCGTGCTGGCATGCTGGGCCCGGGGTGGGCGAGGTGGCCCTCCCCATCCTGCCCTGTGCCCAGCCCTGCCTGGGGCCCGCTGGGGTCCCTCGGCGAGGGGCTGCTGCTCCCCGGGTGCCCGGAGGTGGGTGCTGCCCCCCCGGGCACCCCGTGGCAGCGCTGCTGAGGGTCTGCCCGCGCGCCCGGCTGTGCCCCAAGCCGTGCCCGGTGGGGTGCGCCCGCCCTCCGCCTGGCTCTGTGGAGGGGGGCACCGGGAGGCGAGGCTGGGCGAGAGGGGCCCGTCGCGCCCCGAGCGCGGGGGCGACGCGGGCCGGAGGGACAGCCTTGGCCCGGCGGCGGGAGGAAACTCCTGCGGCACATCCGCTGGGCCGGCGGGCGGCCCCCCGGCCTGGGCGCGGGCTTGGGGGGGGGGGGGCGGCAGCCGTCCCGTGTCCCCGAACTGTGCGCCCCGGGCCGGGTGGCCTTCAGCGCGCGCGGTCCCCCCGCTGCCGGCCCCCGGCTTTGCCCTTGCCTCCCCTGATGCGTTTCGGCTCGGCCGTGCCCCGGGATGGCCGGATCTGGGTTCGGCTCAGCCGCGGTGCCGACGGAAAGGAAGAGCTGGGCCCCGACCTCCTGGGTCCTCTCTGCAGCTGGGCGAGGGGAGGGCCACGCTGGGGGGGGGGGGCGGCCCCCCAGCTGGGCAGGGGACGGTACCCCTGGGGCCGCCCCGAGGCAGGGCCCACCGCACCCTCCGCCAGGCCGCGGGCGGCGCGGTCCGGCCGGCGGGAGCCGGAAAAGTCGCCCGGCTCCCCTGGCCTTGCACCCCGGGGCGTCACCGCCGGCGGGTTGGGGACCTGGTGCTGCGCCAGGCTACGGGGCGGCCGGCGTCCCCGCTGCGTCTCGGGGCGCTTGACCTCCTGCTGGGCGCTTGGGTCGCAGCCTGCCTCCCGCGGCGCTGTGGGGAAGGGGTGGGGGCCCCGGGGAAGGGCCGAGGCAGACCCCGTGTCTGGGGCCAAGAGGGTGGAAGGGGCTGAGCGCGGTTCCCCGCTAGCCCTGCCCTGCCCTCCTGCAGCCCCCGCGTGCCCCCGGCGCCCACCTGGAGCCGTTCCCCCCCCCCCCAGCAGGGCGACTGTTTGGGAGGCCGGGGGGTGCCGGCCCCCCGCGCTCCCTCGGCCCGGCCGCTCCTGCCGCGTGCGCCTCTGCGAACAAAGGGGGTTTGTTGCAGTGCTCTGCGCGTTCAGGGGAGGGTCCCCCGGGGCACCCGGCTCCGCCGCCGGCCCCACCGCCGGCGCGGCCCTGCCGCGGCACGCGCCTGCCTGGGGAGGGGGCAGCCCCGGGGGGGGGAGCGCCGGGCCCCGCGCCGGAAAGAGGGACGGTGCGGGGAGGAGGGGGTGTGTGGGGGGGGGTTGTCCCAACGCGAGCTCGGCTTCCCAGCTGGGATCTCTTCCTGCCAGCAGAGCCCCGTGGTGGGGGCTGGCGCGGGGTCCCGTCCCTCGGCCGGCTCCCCCAGGGCCTGCTGGGCGCCGGCGCTCCCGCGGCCCGACGGGGCTGGCACGGCGCGCGGGCACCCGCGTGGCTGTGGCACCCTCCGAGTGAAGGGCCCCGCCGGGGCGGGCAGGTGTTCGGGTCGGCCCTGCCGGTGCCCGGAGCGGGAGGGCTGCTGCGCCCGCTGGCAGCCTGACGGGGTTGATTCGCGTGCTCAGCCCTGCCCTTGGTGGGGAAGGGACGGCGATGGGGCAGTCCCTGCCCTTGGTGGGGAAGGGACGGCGATGGGGCAGTCCCTGCCCTTGGTGGGGAAGGGACGGCGATGGGGCAGTCCCTGAGGTTGCTTCCATGCCCTGCCGCGCGCCCCGGCAGCGTTGCCTCTGTGGCTTGGCCGGGTGCCTACAGGGATCCCACGGACAGTGCTATCATTAGGGCCCAGTGTGAACACCCAAGGGCAGTGTCGGGGGAAATGCCCCAGAGCAGGGCTAGCCAGGCGGGGCCCAGCAGGCAGCAAGGCTTGACTGCCAGGGCTGAGTTCATCAGCGGCGGAGGCAGAACAAGGAGCTGTTTGTGCCAGATTTAGTTCCTGGCCGGAGATGCCAGCTCGGAGCCCTGCCCACCTGCGGCGGTGCACGCAGCGTCCCGGCCGCAGCTCCAGCCCTGCCCGGGCCCTGCTGCCAGGCGCCCCGTCGCCCGCTGGCTCAGCCCCCTCACCGCGCCGGGCAGGCTGGGGTGGGCAATTCCCCGCGCCGGCCGCCAGCTGGGCGCAGGAACGGGGGCAGAGCTGCGGCCTGCCCTCCCCGCCGCGCGTGCCCAAGGCAGGGGGAGGCAGCCCCCGACGCGGGGGTCGCTGGGTCGGCGCTGAGCCGGCCTGGCGGGACGCGGCGGCGGGGGGGGGGGTTAAAGCCGAGCGCTGCAGCGAGCTTGCTGGGACCGGGAGCCGGGGTGGGCAGGGTGCAGGATGGCAGCCCCCCCACCCCGGGGAGGGGGCCAGGGCGCTGTGCCCTGGGCGCCGGCGGGCTGCGCACCCCCGTGGTCACCGCGACAGCCTTCTCGTGGCACTGCCAGCAGGTTGGCGGGGCTGGCACGGGCGCCGGCTGGCGGAGACCGACTGTCCCTGCCCTCCCTGGCCGGGCTGGGAGCCGCCGGCTCTGGCGACGGGGGTGCAACCGGCAGGGGTACAACTAGGGTTGCCCTAGAGTAGAGGAGGGGGAGCCGCGGGGAGCGGGCACCCCGGGGCACAGGCAGTGCGGCCAGCCTGCTTGGGAGCCGCAGCTTGTTTCTGCCCTGGGCTGAGAGCGCCGGGCCGGGCCGGGGGAGCCCAAAGGTGAGACGAGTGCAGGAGTCCTGGCACGGGGCCTTGCCGGATTCGCGTGTCACCCTTGGGCGCGCGTCGCTGGGGCTGCTGCGGGTGGTGCGAGCCCCGATGGGTGGCCGGCAGCCGTACCGCGGCCGGGGGCGCCGGGTGCATGCGTGTTCATTGAAGCGGTGAGTTCGGGGTCCTGGTGCCCCCCCCGTGCCCAAAAGCCCCGGCATCAGGCTCGGGGCAGATGGCAGGGGCTGCGTGTGATGGTGGGCTTGTGCTGGCGCTGCCCGCTCCGGGCTTTGGCCCTGCCCCGCTGGCGCGGTGGAGCGGGCAGGTGGCCTGGGGCCGCGTCCTGGCCGAACGGCCCCAGCGGGGCCGTGGGGCCTCGCCGGGGATGCGGTGCCCGCGTGGCCCTGCCTGCGCCGGCCCTTTCCGCGCCCTGGCATGGCGTGAGCCGGCGCGTGCCGAGCGCCAGCGGCAGGTTGCCCGTCCGCCCTCCCTCCCTGCCTCGGGCGGCCGCCGTGCCGCGGCTGCCCGCGCTGCGCCTACCTGCTGCGGGAGAGAGCGGGCTCCGCCGGGGTGCGAACAGCACCCGTGCGCCACTTGACGGCGGCTGGAAGAGGCCGGGCCCGAAATGCCCGCGGCCCCGCGACGCGCCCGGGCCGCGCCGGCTGCCTGCGGCGGGCTGGACGTGCCGACAGCGCGGCTGGCGGCGGTGAGCGAGGGGCTGAGAGTGCCGGCCGGGGGCTGGCATCTGCGCCTGACAAAGGGCCCTTGTGCTGCCCGCGCCTCCGGGGGAATCTGCTGCGAAGGGACATTTTTCTTCTTCCCCCGATGCCCTTTATTTGCTCAGAAATTCATGTGACCGGGCTGGGGAGGGGAGCGCGGCGGGCTGCTCGGCGCGGCAGATCTGCCAGGCTCTTCGCGGGGGACCCGGAGAGAGGGGCACCCCGTTTGCAGGCCCCCTTTCACCCCAGCAGCCATCGCCAGAGCCCCGGCGCTGCCAGCCGACGGCAGAGGGGTGAGCCGGGCCGCGGCTACCGCCCCGGCGCGGGGGCACCCTCGGCGCGGGGGCTGCTGGGCGCCGCGCGGGCTCTGGGGCGGGCAGGAGAGACCCCAGCTCGCGTCGCCGGCAGGAAAGGCATCGCAGGAGCGGGGGCTCGGGCGAGGCGTTTTCGGGGGCTGAGGGTGCCAGGGCGGGCACGGCCGGGTCGGCGGGTGCCGGGCGTCCGGTTTCGCTGGGCTGGGGCGAGCCTCGGCGGCGGCGCTGCCCCGAGCGGGGACCTGGTGCGGTGCCGGCGGTGGAGCAGGAGTGGGCTGGCATTTGGGCCAGGGTCCGCTTTGGGGCCGAGAGATAGATACCCTCTGCGCGCGCCGCTTGCCTGCCGGTGCCAGTACTTACTGGGCACTGGTGCCAGCCGTCCTGGCTGGAGAGGTCAGCACGGGGTGGGGGGGAGCTGGGGGCTGAGCTGTGCTGGGCGTGAGCGAGGGCCTGCTGGGGCTGGGGGCTGGCTCCGGGGCTCCCCTTTGCAGTGCCCTCCTCCTGCCGCTGCATCCTCAGCACGCCCGGGATGGGGGCACCACACCGGCAAGCGTGGGGGGAGCGTTTGCCGACCTGGGGGTACCCCGGAGTCACAGAACGGATGAGGTTGGCAGGGACCTCCGGAGATCATCTAGTCCCACCTGCCTGCTCCAGCAGGCTCCTCTAGAGCACGGGGCCCAGGAGAACGGCCCTGCCTGACACCCGTCTCTGTCACCCAGGTAGAGGATGGCGGGAAGGCGGCCCTGTCCCGCAAGCTGCAGCCGGGCGACGAGCTGGTGAACATCAGCGGGACCCCGCTGTACGGGTCGCGCCAGGAGGCCCTGATCCTCATCAAGGGCTCCTACCGCACCCTGAAGATGATCGTCCGCAGGTTGGCAGCGCTGCGGGCGGGAGCATCGCCCTGCGCGGGCCGGGGACAGGCAGGGAGGGGGGCCCAGCCCTGCGCCGAGGCCGAGGGGCGTCACGCCGCCGTGGGCAGGGTTGGCCCAGGCACGGGAGCCCCCGGGCTGACTCGAGACGCTCTCGGTGCCCGTCTCCAGCCTGAAGGTGCCCTGTGCCAGGGAGGGGGCTGGGGGTGGTGGTGGGGGGACCCCCAGGCTGGGTGTTGGCGGGGACACCGTGTCTAGGCGTCGTTTGCAACGGGGCAGATGGAGGACGCGGCGCCCCGAGTGCCCTGGCACCCTGCTGCCCGTGCCCCGGGGCGGGAGGTGGTGCCCCAGCCCTGTGCCTGCCGGCAGAGCCCCCCGAGAGCCCGGAGCCGTGTCGGGGGGCAGCGCCGCCCTCTCGCAACGCTTGGGCGTTATCTCGCGGCTCCTTCGCTCCTCTCCCTTCCTGCCGGCTCCCAGCGCCCGCCCCTGCGCCGGGCCGCCCAGGGAAGGAAGGGGAGGTAGGACTGCTCGCCGCAGCCCCCCCCCCGGCCGCTGCCGTCCCAGCTGCCCGGATTCGCTCCCGCCGGCCGCCGGCTCCCGCGCCCAGGCGCCTCCGCACCCGGGGCGCCGAGAGGCCCGCGTGGTTCGGGGCAGGGCGGCGGAGGGTTGCCGCGGGGTCGTGCCGCTGGTGGCTGGCAGGAGTCGGCCTCATCCATGGTGAGTTTGGGGGCCCCAGGGCAGGGAGGGACCCCCCGGGCCCCTCTGCTCCCCCCCCCCACCCCCAGCCGTGCCCTGTCGGCAGCTGCCAGGCCCCCGAGTAACCGCGCTCTGCCCTGCTCCTCTCGCCGCCACGGGACCTTTGTCCCACCCGGCAGGGACCTGGCATCTCCTGCCTGGCATCCTCGGCGCCCGCTCGGCGGATGGCGCGGCTGCCGTCGGCCGTTTGGATACGGCCCGGGGGTGGGGGGGTGGCGTTTGCCCGCGTCACCGGAGCCGGGGCGCGTGGCGGGACGAGGGTGCCGCGAGCCCTGGGGCTGCCTGGCGCAGGGGCTGGCACGGAGCCTGCAGCGGGCTCCCTGCCCGGGGGCGCTGCGTTGCCACGCGTTTGCCGGAGAGGCTGTGGGCTCCAGGCTGGTTAGCCCCTGGGCAGAAGGAGCTCCATGGATGGGTCACCTGGTCCCTCGTCCCCATCCACAGGGAAAGCGCCCCTGCGTCCGCCCGCCGAGGGCGTTGGGGCTCCGTGGAGCCTGTGGTGGGAACACGGAGATGCCTTCAAGGTCCCTTTGGAGGGCACTGCCTGGGCTTTTCTTCTCTGAGGCAAATCTTCCCAGGCTGGGCTGCCCTTTGGAGCGTTGCCCCCCAAAGGTGTGGCCAGCGGGGAATGGCGCGGGCCCCAGGAGCTGGGGCAGGAGGCCGTGTAGCCGTGCAGGCCACCTGGCCCGTAAAGTCGTGCTGGGGACCAAGCCTGCAGGGCGGGAGTGCTTGCCGCTTGCCACGTCGTGTCGTGCATCCAGGCGCAGAAACCAGCGGTGCCCGTGGACGTGGTCAAATCCCGCGGCTCCAGCGGCTCGGGATTTGGAGGGGCTCGAGTTTGTGCTGGGCCTCAGGGGGAAACGAGTCTAGGTGGCGGCCGTGCGCTGTGCCAGCAGGGCCCCTTGTATGGCCTGGCACGCTATGGCCCTCTGCCTGCTGGGTCATTGCCCAGGCGAGGCTTGTCTCCCTGGGGCTGGTTTGGGGCTATGTATAGCTTGGTCCCTTATTGAAGCTGGCACTAAGGACACTTCAGGAAGGGACTCGGGCCTCCCCTTCCCACGGTTCCCAGGGCACCCAACGGTGCCGGCCCGTCCCCTCGCCTGGGCCAGGGGATCGCAGTGTGGCGCGAGCGGGCGAGGGAGCCCCGGCAGAGCGGGCGAACTGCTGGAGGAGGCCTGCGGGATGCCCCCGCCTCCTCCCCAGAGCCGGGCGCTTTCGGAGCTGGACCCTCCTCTTCCCTGCCGTCCCCCCTCGGGCGGGTGTTGGCCTGGGGGGGACAGGAAGCCCTGTAGGAAGTGACTTCAGCCCCGGTTCCTTGCCTCGCTTCCTCCTCATTTTCCTCATTTTTCCGCTGTTGCTCTTGGCAGGAGGAACGTGCCCGTTCTCCGTCCTCACTCCTGGCATATGGCCAAATTTTCCGAACTCCGTCCCGACGCCGCTGCCATGCACTGCCCCGCGGACGCCTTCAGCCTCTCCTGGCCCTCGGGATGTGACGTCAGGTGAGACCGTGGGGCGGCTGCGGGACGTGGGAAGGGATGCGGGTGCAGAGGTGCCCGCTTGGCACATTGCAGCGGGGTGGGGAGCGTGGCGGGGGCAGCTTGGGGAATACCGGGGTGGTCCTTTGCTTGCTGGGCATCCCCCCTGCGTCCTGCCGGGACGGCCTGGAGGGATATCGCTGGGCAGTGGGGTGCAGGGCAGGGTGCCCACCCCAGCCTGGGGCCAGGCTCTTGGCCTGCCTCTCCCAACCCCGAAGCCTTTAGGGCCGGGGGTCCGGGGGGGGCCGGGGGTCGCTTGCCCTGGCCCTCCGCAGAGCTGCGCCACGGTGCAGCGGGCTCCGTCCGGCGGGTCTGCCCTCTCCCCCTGCTACTTGCTCTCCGGCTCGCCGTTCCCAGCAGGAAGGGGTGGTGGCTGCCGCTGGAGCCAGCAAGAAGCTGATGAGTCGCAACACCCCCTCCCTGCGCCGGGCCCGGCAGGCCCCGTGGGCCAGGGCGGGCCGGCGGACGGAGTCACGCGCGCCCCATGCCCTGGTCGTCACTGCTGGCACTGGGCCGGCCCTCATGACTCCCCCAACCCGCGGGAGGGCAGCTGGGGCCCGGCGGTGAGCGGGAGGTGCTGGCCGGGAGCAGGGGTGCCCCTTGGAGGGGGGCGGTGTCGCGTGGCCGGGGGCACCCAGGGGCGCGAGGGCAGCGGCGGGGCCCCCGCTGTGCTCGTCGGAGGGGGCGGTTCTCGGCTGGCGGGGGAGCTGGGCAGAGGGCTGGGGGGCTGCAGGCGCCGCTGACGCCGGCGTCCCGCCTGCCGGCAGCGAGCTGTCGCTGCAGTGGAACCCGCTGTCCCGGCACTGCAGCACGGACAAGAGCAGCTCCATTGGGAGCATGGAGAGCCTGGACCAGCCCGGCCAGGCCTACTACGAAGGGAACCCCTCGCCTGTTGACCAGGGCCTGTACCACAACAAGCGGGATTCAGCCTACAGCTCCTTCTCCGCCAGCTCCAACACCTCGGACTGCGCCCTCTCCCTCCGTCCCGAGGAGACGTCCTCCACCGACTCCATCCTGCAGGGCCTGGCCCCCTGCAAGCACCCGGACGGGCGCTACCTCCAGACGGGTGCCGACGGAGCAGAGTCGCCCGGCTCGCGCCGCGCCGGCAGGCACGCCGAGCCGTGCCCGCCTGACGGCGGCCCGGCGGGATCCTGGCGGGTGCCCGTGCCACCCCAGCCGCCTGTGAGGAGAGACAGCCTCCGGGCGGCCCCAGCCAGCGGCGCGGAGCGGCGCCGGGCGTCGGTGCCGGCGGACTCCCTGCAGAGCAAGTGCAGGTGGATCTCCGACACCTTCCTGTGCCAGCGCGACAAGGACGTGGAGGGCTCCTGCGGGCAGATGCCGGGGGCGTATCCCGGGCACACGAAGGACCGTCTCTCCTCTGACCAGTATTACATGCTGAGCTCCCACCCGGAGCGGTGCCTGGCCAGCGCTGAGCAGCTCCTGGAGGAAAGCGTGGAGCACGTGCGTGGGGACCGGCCGTACAAGGACAGCAGCGGGCACCAACCGCCGGACGCCGGGCCGGAGATGGCAAGCGACAACCCGTTGCTGTCTCCCCTCGACTGCCACGCGCCGCACCGGCACAGCGCCCCTGAGCAGTTGCTGGCCTCCCAGCTGCGCTCCCTGCACGTGGCGGCGGGCAGCAGCGGGCCGGCCTCGCCGGCCCACGACGGCCACCGCTGGACCGTGTCCCCGCTGCACTCGGAGCACCGGCTGGAGGGCTCCCGAGCGCAAGGCGCTGGGGGCACGGGGGCCGCCGAGGCGCCTGGCGGCTGTGCCGCGGACCCGCCGCGCTGCCAGGGGGTGTACCATCGCGAGCCGCCCTGCCGCTGCTGCCCAGAGCCGCAGAGAGCCTGCGGGCCCGGCGGCGAGCCGGCCGCCGGCAGCCTCAGCCCGGCTCGCAGCGTGGAGACGCTGGTGGAGGAGGGCAAGGAGGGCCGGGCGGCGGGCCGGAGAGCGGGCGCCCCTCACCACCGCTCGGCTCAGATGCGGCGCCGCAGCGACCGCTTCGCCACCAACCTGCGCAACGAGATCCAGCGCCGGAAAGCCCAGCTGCAGAAGAGCAGGGGCTCCGGCGCGCTGCTGCGCGGCGAGGAGCCGGTGGAGGAGACGGACGAGCCCGCTGAGCCGGGCTGCGCCGAGGGGCCGCGCGCCGCGCCGGGCCGTCTGAGCCCCGCGCCGAGCGACGACGGCGGGCGTCCCGCCTGCGCGGGCGACGGAGACCCCCCCGCCCCTGAGCCGATGCCTGTCTCCCAAGGGCCGCCGTCCCCCGAGAGGGAGAGGCGGCGGGCGGCGGGCAGGGGACGTTGGCGCTGGTCTCCCGAGCGCAAGCTGCAGCCGCAGCGGTCTCCGAGTCCCCGCGAGCCGGAGGGTTACGACAAGGGGCAGGAGGCGCCGGAGTCCCCGCTGCGGGCGGGCGAGGAGGTTGTCCTCCTGCCCTTCGCCGACCGGCGCAAGTTCTTCGAAGAGAGCAGCCGGCCCGTGCCCGCCCGGCACGTCAAGCCCAGCACCTACCGGCCCAAAGCGGGCGAGCCCAACGCCTTCCAGCCCGTGGGCGCCGAGCGTCGGGACTCTCGGCGCCTGTCCGTCGACCAGCCGTACGGGCCGCCCTCGCCCGCTCGGCCCGGCTCCGCCGGCCCTTACGCCGAGTGCTGCCGGGAGCAGCCCGCCTACTACAAGCCGCTGGCACGGCACGGGGAGTTCGAGTACCTGCGGGCCTTCCCGTACGCCTGCGGGGGCCCTGGCCCCGTGCTCCGCGAGCCCTGCCGCTACTGCTCTGGCGACCTGTGCCTCTCGCTGCTGCCGCGCGGCCACGGCTACCGCTGCCACCCCTCGTCCTGGGCGCGCTGCTCCGACTGCTACTGCCCGGCCTCCCACCCCGTGCGGGAGGAGAGCGAAGCCTGGTCCCCGCGGAAAGCCTTGCCGCCGGTGAGTGAGCCGTCCCAACCAGGCTGCGCGCGCCCCGGCCCCTGCTCCTGCGTCCTCCTGGCAGACGTGCCCGCGCAGCCGGGCATGGCCCTGCGCGCGTCGCCCTGCTGCCCGGGGGCAGCGCCGGCCGCTCGGAGCCCCCCCCGCCCTTGGCACCCGGGGCTGCGAGCCGGGGCAGTCCCAGCGGCGCTCGGCCCCGCTTGGCGCACGTGCCCGGCACCGTGCCGGCGGGCCTCGGTGGGACGCGCGGCGCCGGGAGCTGCGGCCGCTGTGCGTTCGTGCCCCTGCAGGCTCCCGGGGCGCGTGGCACCGGCGCGGTGCCTGCTCCGGGGCTCTCATCCTGCGCCCGGCCAGCTGTGCCAGGCGGGGGTGAGAGGCACCGGGGAGCCCAGGCGCTGGAGGGAGGGCTGATCCTGCTGATTGTGCTCCCTCTGATTCCCCCGCGTAGGAATTTCCTCTGGACGAGTGGGAACCACCGGCAATAAACAGGAAAACCAGCCAGTCTGTGAGGTAAGCGCCGGCGCGGGGGGCTGCCGGGGGGGAGCGTGTGCCGCTCGGCAGGAAACCTTGCAAGGCGTCTGCTCCAAGGAGAGAGGGCCGGAGCCGTCAGCTCGGCGCGCGTGGGGGCTCTGCGGGGCCCTGCCAGCTCGGGCACGGGCGGTCTCGGGGTGGCGCGCGCTGTTGCAACCTGCTAAGTGCCCCCATTGATGCCCTGACCACAGCCGTGCTGCCCAGGGGGGTCTGGGCCCGTCCTGGGGCAAGCAGGGGCCCGAGGGTGCAGATGAGGTGCCAGGGCAGGAGTGGAGATGCCGGCAGCAGGGTTGGGCTTCCCTGTCCTCGAGGCACCCGCAACGCGGGCGAGCGCTCGCTGCCACTGTGACTGGTTGGTGCCTCTGGAGAGATGGGCCCCAACACCAGGACACGGCCTGCTGGCTTCAAATCCGTGGAGATGGGTGGAGCGGAGGAGGTCCCTGGTGCCTCTTGCCCTGCAAGGTGAGGAAGTACCCCGTAGAGACCAGAGCTGCTGGGAGGCGATCCCCCCTCACCCGACCCTCCCTGGGGAGCAGGCGCCTGAGGGTGCCCTTGTGAGCGCGGTGCCCAGGCTGAGGAGCACCTAACAGCCATAGCTCTCCTCTCTAACCCAGCCCAGGAGCTGGTCGCCTCCATCCCCGCTTCAACGGCTGGGGAAACTGAGGCAGGGGCAGGCAGTGACCTGCCAGCCAGGCTGCTGGTGGTGCTCTGCCCACTTAGCCTTGCTGCCTTCCCAAACGCCCACCCCTGCCTTCCTCTGCCGGGGCTGGGGGGCAGCGGTCAGTGACGGTGTTTTGGGGGGTGGGTGGCTGGGTGGTGTCCTCTTGCCTCCCCAGCGAGCTCTCCCACTACAAACTGGGCTTCCCGAGGTTCGGCCCCTTCCGCCCGTGCTTCGAGAACGCCGACCAGGAGTGGCCACCGTGCTACAGGGCCACGTCCACGCACGACCTGTCGTGGGATGGCGACCGCCCAGCCCGCTCCCCCGAGAGCCCCCCGGACCCCCTGCATCGCCCGCTGCGGGGCAGAGCCTTCTCCGAGAGCCACCTCAACCTGCAACCTCCCAGCCCCCAGGGCAGGGACAGGAGGGACCTTCCCCGGGCCAAGCTGGAGCCCGCCTGCCCGCCCAAAAAGAAGGGCCCGCCGCCCCCCCGACCTCCGCCCCCCAACTGGGAGAAGTACAGGCCACGCCGGACGTCCCACCACCAGCTGTACCCACCGGACAGCTCTGGGCACGGCTCTGCCTTCAGCGCGGCCCCGGAGCAGCCGCGCCTGCTGTCGCGCAGCATCGCCGAGGTGGTGCGGGAGCGTTCGCAGAGCCTCCCCGCCGAGCAGGCGGGCAGGCCCCGCGGGCCCGGCGCCCTCCCGGCCGACGTGGCCCGTGCCTGGCCCCTGCCCGAGCGCCCCAGCACCCGCCCGTGCGGCCCCAGCTCGCTCCGGAGGACGCCGGAGCCCGACGCCGGCGCCGCCAATGCTTGCAGGCAAGTCGCGCCTCCTCGGCGAACCGCGGGACAGAGCGAGGCCGCAGGCCCGTCGGCCGACGCCGCGCGGCGCTCGCCTGCCCTTAGGGCCCCGGGAGCGCGCCGGGTCCTGCCGGGTTGCCGCCGGGGGCTGGGGCGGGCGCTGGGTGCTCCGCCGGTCCTGCTTCCGGGCGCCGCGGGCCGCGGCGGAGAGCAGCTCTTGGACCGGGTGGTCGCTCCTCTGCCCGCACGCTGCGTGCCAGGCCGCGTTCCTGGGCACGCCGTGAATTTGGGGGAGGAGGGGCCCTCTGCCGAGCCCCCGCAATGGAGGGGGCATAGCCCGCCGGTGCCCCCGTCACCCGCTGGTGCCTGCAGGCTGGCAGGGGAGCTGCTCCAGCCCTAACGTGGGCGCCCCGCGGGGTTTGCGTCGGCAGGCCGGACGAGGCTGAGGAAGAGAGGACGAAGGCAAGGCACCCCTGGGAGAAGGAGGAGCAGCCCCAAAGGGTCAGCCGGAGCCAGGACCGCGGCTGGGCCAGTCCCTGCAGCGTGGGTGAGTGCTCCCTCCCTGCCCCGAGCCCCGGGGCCGTCCCGGCAAGGGCTGCCCCACACGCCGGCCCCTTCCCCTCTCCCTGCAGCCCCCGAGGAGCCGGAGGCAAGCCCCGAGGCGCTGGAGGTAGCAAGCTGCCGGGCGAGCCGGCCCCAGCCCCGCCGCATGAACTCGGAGGAGCTGCTGTGGGACGTGGCGGGCAGGGACCGTTCCCTCGCCAGGATCCTCACCCCGCCGGCCAGCCTGGTCACCGCCTCCGAGCTCATGGGCGAGCTGTTCGCCGTGGGTGACCGGCAAGCCTGGAAGGACCGTTTCCAGCAGGACTGGCGCCTGGAGGCCGTGGCGCAGGAGAGGTAGGGCTGGCGCGACGCTCGGCACCCGGGGGCCCCCGGGTGGGCAGAGCCCCTGCAGCGTTTGGAGCACGTGGCCCCGCTTTCCCCGCGGTCCTGCCCGCCGCGGTGGGGTGGCCGCGTGGCTCAGCGGGTGGCTCGGTGCCCGACGAGCCCGGCGCGCCAGGGCCCTGGCCACGCTCCCCCGTCGCCGACCGCTCCAGCCGGGCTGCTGTCCTCGCAGGCTGGAGTTCAAGCCCATCTCACCGCCCCCGGCGGGGACTGCCAGCCCCACCACCTACTCAGCGTACTACAACACGTCGGCGGGCAAAGCCGAGCTGCTCAACAAGATGAAGGATCTGCCGGAGGTGGCGGAGGGGAGCTTGGAGGATGACGAGGTGGATCACGAACTGGCAGAGAAGAAGGTAAAGCGGGTGCTGCTCGGGCTGGAGCCAGGGCGCAGGGTAAGAGCTGGGGCCGATACCCGGCCGCCCTTGCTCCTGTGTGCCCGCTGAGCAGGAGCGGGGCGGGCTGGCACCACCGTGCTGCCCACCATCTCAGCCCCCGGCAGACCTAGGTGTCCTTGCTCCCAGCTGCCCTTCCCTGGCCCTTCCTTGCAGGGGGATGGAGCCCAGGCGTCCGGGGGCCTCTGACTCCTTCCCTCCCATAGATGCAGCTGATCGAGAGCCTGAGCCGGAAGCTGTCGGTGCTGCAGGAGGCGCAGCGGGGGCTACAGGAGGACATCAGCGCCAACGGGGTGCTGGGAGAGGACGTGGCAGCCCGCCTGCAGGCGCTCTGCACGCCCGGCGAGTTCGACAAGTATCGCCTCTTCGTGGGCGACCTGGACAAGGTGGTGAACCTGCTGCTCTCCCTCTCGGGGCGCCTGGCCCGCGTGGAGAACGCGCTCAACAGCTTGGGGCCGCACACCTCCGCCGAGGACAAGGTGGGCGTGCGCCGACGGGAGGGGGACACCGCGGGGGCCGGGCGGGCACGGGGGCGGCCCGCGGGGCTGGCGCGAGCGCCAGGCCTCCAACGCTCTGCCCGTCTCGCCCGCAGCTGGCCCTGCGCGAGAAGAAGCGGCAGCTGGCGGCGCAGCTGGAGGACGCCAAGGAGCTGAAGGAGCACGTGGGGCGGCGGGAGAAAGCGGTGGGCGCCATGGTGGCGCGGTACCTGCGCGACGAGCACCTCCAGGACTACCAGCACTTTGTCAAGATGAAGTCGGCCCTCATCACTGAGCAGAGGGAGCTGGAGGAGAAGATCAAACTGGGCCAGGAGCAGCTCCGCTGCCTCCGGGAGAGTCTAGGCCAGGCCCACAAGGGCTGTTAGCCCCGTGCCCAGGCCACCCTGCCTCCTCTTGCCTGGGCAGCGCAGGCTTGCCTCTGCCCGTGGCCGAGCTCCAAGCTTGCCAGCGCCTTGTCGAGGCGAGGGGCCTCCGCGGATCGCGGGCATCTCTCTGCCCCCTGAACGGGGGTCTCGGCTGGCTGGCAACTGGGCCAACCCCAGCAGAGCCAGAGGGCTCAGGGGGCCGAGGCAGCGGAGGGGCGCTCGTGGCGTGCTGCCCCTGCCGCCCAGCGCCCCGCCGTCCTCCCCGCGGCACGGGGGGGCCACGCTACCAAAGCAGATCCAGCCCCTTGCTGGCTCTCTCCGTGTCTGTCTGTCTGTCTGTCTGTCCATCCCCTGCAGTTTATTTATTTGTCTACTTTACCAAGCAGGGGAGGGGGCACCCGGACTTAACCCCAGCCGTGGGCACTGGCAGCGGTGCCACGGAGCAGTCCTGGGCTGGCAGCATCTGTCACCCCAGGGCCCAGGTGCTGATGGGACGGACCCTGGACCCCAGTTTGCCTGTGCCCAGCCCGGCTGCGTCCCCCTCCTTTCCCTGGTGCTGCACCATGTGCCTTAAAACCCAGCGATGCCACAGGGCGTCCGTCACCCAGCAGTGCCTGAAAGGGTTAAAACGGTCCTTTCGCTCGCTCGCTCTCTGGCTGTCCCGTCAGTCCAGCTCCAGCTCTGTCCATCTGCCCAGCCGGAGCCAGAGGAATGTGCTGGGGACCTGCCCCAGCCCCTCGGCCCCCAGCGTCCTCTTCCTCTCCATTGTGTCAGAAACAATGGCTCTGGCCGGTGGGCGCTTAACCCGCTCCCTGCCGGCCCCCGCAGCGGGCATGGCTTGCGGGGCACGGCAGGGTGGGCACAGCAGCCCCCGTCCCCTCCGGCGCGCCCGTGAGAACCGGGTCCTGCCGAGGCACCCGGGCAGCGGCAGGCCTGCGGCTGCGAGCGCCGCTGCCGTGGGCAGCGTTGGCACAGGGTCTGCCCGGCCCCCTCCGTACGGAAAAAAATCCCTGCAGGGACCAAACCGGGCCCACGTCCCCCCCCCCCCCCTTCCCTCCCAATGCCCCTTCCTGCCCTGGCATCCAAAAATAGCACTTAAACCTCAGCCCGGGTCATGGCTTCTGCCTCCCGCAAGGGCAGAAATGGCACCGGCCTGGGGGCAGCTGCGCTGGCCGCGGTGGCGCGTTGCCCGTGGACCTCGGTGCTGCGCCGCCGGAGCTGGCGGCGGCGAGCAGGGAGCCTGCGTCACCCCAAGGCCTGCAAGGGTCGTTGCTTGGGCTGCCGGGCGCCAGCGGTCACCCAGCTGGCCGCGAGCCTCGGGCGCCCGCCTGTACCCGCGCGCCCTTGCAGCGCCGCTGGCAGAGGGTGCTGAGCCCCCCCCCCAGCTCCCCTCCAGCCCAGCAGACGCTGCTCCCTGATCCCTGCCCGGCTCTGGCCCTCGTACGCTGCCTGGCAGGAGCTCCTTCCCCCGTGGGTCCCTCATCTCAGCTGCCACCCGTGCCCACGCGGGACCATTGCTAGGACCAAAGAGTGCCCACGTGTGGGTGGGCCCCCCCCCCCCCCTTGCAGAGCACCCCCTGGGCTTCGGGGGGTTGTGGGGGGGGGATATGATAGTGCTGCTCTGGGCAGGGAGCCGCGTTGCTGGCCCTTGGCATGACGCGCCGTCACGGAGCAGGACTGGCTCTCGCCAGGCGGGAGCGTGCCGGCGCCCGCGGCGCTGCCAGCGCTGCTTTCTGCCCCTCGCCCGGCGCCGTCGTGCTTCTCGCACACTAAAGGAGCAGCGGGAGCCAGCCGAGCTGTGTCGCGTGGTTTGTCGCCGCGTCCCGGGGCGTCCCGGCCGGTTGGGTGGCCCTGGGCATGGCGGGCGGGGGGGGGGGGGACGGGACGTTGCAGCGGGGGCGAGCCGGGCCCGGTTGTGACAGGCTGAAGTGGGGCAGGGGACAGTGCCTGGACCCGTCCCAGGTGCTCGCGGAGGGGACACAGGCAGCGCCTGCCGGGGCTTCCGGTCATAGCTTTGCGCCTGGCGCTCGCTGCCGTGGCATCGCTGGCTCCTGCGACCCCCAGGGCGGGCGTAGGGCTGTGTTACGCTGGGGTGCACGTCTGCGCTGGGCACAAATACCAGCTGGGAGCTGGTAAGTGCGGACCAGGTTTGGGCCGGCACCGGCGAGGGGGCCGCCGAGGTGCTGCTGGAGCGGTGCCTGCAGCCCACGGGGATGGCGTGGGGGCACCCACGCTCACCCGAGCGCGTCTGGGTGGCACCACGGGGCATGGCCCCTCGCTGGCTGAGCGCCGTCCCCGGTGCCAGCGGGCAAGCCAGGGGCCGGGCACCGCCTGCCGCCGCAGAGCAGGGTGCCGTTGCCTGGCCTGGCACCCGCCGGCCGTGCCAGAGCAGCCTGTCTCCCCCGGCCGCGCCAGGGGCCGCGGCACACGCCTGGCACGGGGCTGCTGCGCAGCCGCGCTGCGAGGGGGCTGCTGGCCGCTGGATGGCACCAGCGCACGCGTGGGAACGCGTGCACGCAGGTGAGCACGTGTGGGTGGGCGCACGCACACGCATGCACACACAGGTGGAGGCACGCACATGCCTGCGAGCGCCCGCGCGCGCGGGTGGGTGCGCGCCCGCGTAGGTGGGTGCGCGGGCGTGCGTTTGAGCCCCTGGCACGCGTGGCGTGGTGCGCGCGCGCCCCTGTGCTCGCGCGCACGCCTGGCTGACCGCCGGGAAGTCCGTGTGAGCGCACGCCTGGGTAACGGCGGGCGCCCGGCCGCACGCCAGCACGTGCACGCCTGGCTGGAAGCGTGCCCGCACGCGAACGCATGGCCAGCCGCGGTGAGCCCATGCGCGCATGTGTGAGCGCACGCGCGGGTGAATGCAGGCACCCACAGGTGAGCACGCGCACACGCGGGTGAGCCCAGCTCGACGTGGGTGAAGACGGACGCACGTGTGGGCGAGCGCACGCACCGATGTGGGGACACGCACGCCTGTGTGAGCACATGCGTGCCAGTAAGCACGGGGATACGTGGGTGAGCCCGTGCACACGTGCGTGTCTGTGCCCCACGGTTAGTTTGAGCCCCGCTCGCCCCTCTGCGGTGGCGTCGTGGCTGCCAGGTGCGCTCACGGACCTCGGTGTCCCAGGGCTGGCGGGGGGAGGCACCACCGCGCTGCTGGGGATGCTGGCCCTCAGCGCCTGGGCTGGATGTGGCCACACTAGCCCTCATGGGACACATTTGGGCCCGGGGCGGGGGAACCATGGGGATCCCTGCATGGGACCCTAGAGGGAGCTGCGGTCCAGCAGGCTCGTGGCCTAGGACCTGCAGGCCCAGAACTCAAGGTGCAGGTAGAGGTGGGAGAAGCTTTGGGAGCTTCTCACCCTCGTGTTTGTCTCCCTGTTGCCATGAACTCTCCACTTGACCGACCTCCATCTCCTCCTCACGCCCGGTCTTGAGGGCATCAGGAGCTGGCGGGGTGGTGGCGGGGTACAACAGGGTAGTGATGCTTCAGTGAGGGCCAGCACCCCTACCAAAAATGTGGAGACCCCCAAACTCTCCAACCAGGACCAAATCCCCTCCCCTGCCCAGCTTATTGCCGCCTACCTAGCAGAGCGACACAGGAGGCAGGGCCATGGCCTCGGGAGCCCCAGCGGTCTTGCCCTGAGCTGTGCATGGGCAGATCAGGAAGGGCCTGCAGTTTGGGAGGACGCTGGACACTCTTGTCCGGGCCTGTCTGGTTTCCAGCATGGAGGGGTTCTGTAGCACCCATGGGTGAAGGGCAGGTCCCAGGGAGGCCCGTGACACGCCATGCCAGCCCTGGACCCGCTGGCACCGCTGTGCTCACCTGGGGAGGGTGGAGCGAGGGTGCGGAGCCGTAGCTGGCTCTGGCCAAGGCCGAGGGTGGGGGAGGCGCGTTTGGGGGCGCGCACACCTCGAGCGCCCGCGCCTGTGGACTAAGCTGTTGCTGCACAGGTACGTTTGGGCCGGGCGCCCGGCGGCGCGCGCCCACCCGCTGGCGCGTTTGCCGGGCGGTGGCGCGTCCGCACACACACGCGCGGCGCGGGGTGGGGTGGGGGGGCGCGCGTGGGCCGCGCCGGTGCGCGGTCCCTCGTGCGTGCCCGGGCGATGCGCTAGCGGCGGCTGCCTCGCCGGAGCAGGCTGGGGCTTGCGGCGCGCAGGGGCAGGGCCGGGGCTGCCTGCAGAGGCGCATCCCAGCGAGCGCCGCTGCGCGCCGCGGCGGCGGCTGCTCGGGCAGAGCCGGGAGGGCTCGGGGCGGCGGGGCCGGGGCGGGGGGGGCCGCCGGCAGCCGGGCCCAGCCGGGGAAGGAAGCGCCTCCTTGCACAAGCGGCGGCAGCGGCGGCTCCGTGGTGCAAGGTGTGTGCGCGGCCGAGGGGGGGGGGGGGGGCCCTGCTCCTCCGCCCTCCCCTTCCCTCGCTCCTCTCTGGCTCACTTTAAGATGCACGGCGGCGATCCAGCCCGGACCGATCCCAAAGGTTGGAGGAGGTGGTGGTGGGAGGGGGGAATGGGGGGGGGGGGGGCCGAACCGAGCGGGGCATCCTTGCGGGCCGGGGCATCAGGCAGCACTGCGGCGCTCGCTTTCCCGCAAAAAAAAAAAAAAAAAGCCAAAAAACCCCAGCCCCCAACCCGCTTGTTGCTGCGCGGGGAGAAGGCACCGCGTCTGCCGGGGAGCTGCCCGTCAGCCGGGGGAGGCGGTTTGAGCCGGGGTCCGCGCCAGGCCGCCGGCGGCAGCGGCGGGCCCCCCCGGCTGAGGGGCCCCCTCCCGCCGCCCCGCGGCGCGCACGCCCGCTGCTGCGGGAGCCGGGCGGGGGCGGGCGCGCAGCCCCGCCGTCCCTCCCCGCGCCGCGCCGCGCCGCGCCGGCCACCGCAGCCGGCCGGCCTCGCCAGCGCAGGTGAGTGCCCCGCCGGCCCCGCGTGGGTGCCGGGGAGGGGGCAGAGCTGCTCTTTGGGACCCCCCCCCCCGCCTCCACCAACCAGCCCTCCCGCCACCGCTGCGCCCCTTCCCGCAGCCACCTGTTCGGGACCCCCCGCCCTGGGGCCGGCCGCTTCCCCTTCTGCCGGCCGAGATGCTCCCATCCCTTCGTGGCCGCGGCGCAGGAGGCGGCTGCTGCTTTTCATGGAGAAAACACTCCCCCTTCCTTCCCCCCCCCCCCCCGCCCGCCACGGATGCACGCTCCCTGCAAGGCGGCCCGGCACCCAGGGCAAGGGCACGGGAAGAGGGTGCTCCAACGCCAGGGCGCAGGGTGGTCGCGGTGTCTGCCACCTGCAGCGCAGAGCCCGGCTCGCGGCAGGGACGACGTTTGGATGCTCGGTGCGCGGGGAGGGGAGGGGGAGGAAAGCGAACGTGTTTGGACACCAAAAAAAGGAAAGGAAGAAAAAGTTGGTGAGGGAGCCACCCCGAGCGACTTTCCTGGGCGAGGAAGAGCTGTCTCCCCCGGTTTCCAGTAACGTGCCACCCAGCTGCGCTGGCCACAGCGGGGCTGTGGGTGAGAGGCCCCGTACCCCACTTCAGGGCTCTTCCTCCAGCACCGTGTGTCCTCGTCCTCCTAGGGCTATCACAGGACACAGCAGAGCCCTGAGCCAAGCAAGGTGGGAAGATGGCCGAGAAACTGGTGTCCGGAGACCTGTTCCTGAGGAAGGCCCGGGAATCGGTGTCATCCCTGGACTCGGATAAGCTGGCACCCATCTCACCCGAGGCAGGAGGAGAGGAGTCATCCGACAGTGAAGGGGAGCAGGAGGACAGTTCCCACAAGCTCATCCGGAAGGTGTCCACGTCTGGGCAGATGAGGAGCAAGGTCAGGGACGTGCGGTCTCTACGCATGGGGTCAGCTTGCGCGTGGGATCCTGCGGGGCTCACTGAGATCGGGGATTGCCTTCACCTGCCCTGGGGTGTAAATCCGTGTGAGATGCTTGCTTGCTACTTGCAACCCAACCAAACCCAGACCAGCCAGCCAGCCGGTACCCAGGCACTGGGCACGCTGCAGCGGGGGCCAGGGCAGAGCCAGGAGGGGCCTGAACCCTGACAGAGAGGTGCCAGGACAGCATGTCCCAGCGAGGGCATGGGCAACACGGTAGAAACCCAGTGGTGTCGGGGTCAGCAGTGGCCCTTGGGGGCTGTGCATTTGGGGACAGCAGAGCAGAGATGTTGCCCCACTATTAGGGAGCAGGGGCTCTCCCAGTCCAGAATCCCCCTCCTCTAGATCGCCTGGGTCCCGTCGGTGAGGGATCCTCCGGGTTTGGACATTCGACTTAGGAACGGGCTGCATTTCATACTTGTCTGTGGCTGGGGAAAGGGGGCTCCTTCAGGAAGGCTTTGCCGCCACCCAGACTGTCCCAGGATGAAATTTAGGGTCCGTGGCTCAGCCAGGCAGGTCGGAGAGCTGTGGGGAGGGAAACCTGTGTGCCGACTGCACGGCGGGATAATGTCACTCCGTAGGTCGTCACGGCACTGTGGGCCCCTGGGATCAGCTCCCCTGCAGCAGGCATTGCATGTGCAAGGCTCAGTGGGCGGCTCAGCTGAACCTCTGTCTTTCCTCGGTCCCCACGTTAATTAGGCCATGCCAGGTCCCCTGTGGGCACCTCTGCCACTGCCTTCCCTAGATTAAATTGCTTATGATGTTGTGCTGGGTGGACGGGAACACCTTTGACACAGGACATGATGCTCCTTTGCTCCTCTCCCTGGCCATTGACACGGGAGGCAGCTTGCGCGTGTTGGGGAGGCTTGTACAGAAGAAGCTAGTTTGGTAGGACCTGCAAAAATATGGGGTGGTGGCCCTGCTGTACAAGCAGAAACGGGTGGGCATGTGTGCCCTGTGAGGGGTGGAAAAGAGGATGGCGAAATGGCCAGGCATCTTCTGCCCGAGGCACAGGAAGGCTGGAAAAAACCCCATGTTGGATGGACTAGTGAGAAGAAAGGGCTAGAGAAGGAGGCATGTAGGGGGCCTTTATTGGCAGGGAGGATCTAGGGACAATGCAGGGAGGAAATCAGTGCCAGGCTCTTAATGAAATGATGGGAAAGTGGTTTTTTGAATCCACCTCCAGGCTGCATGCAGCAGCCCAGAGCCTGCAGCTACCGTATAGCAGGATTAGATGGTGGTGCGAGTGAAAGCGGTATCTGCAGTGCTCACAGGAAGGGCCCCAGCTGATCCCCCGGCCAAATGTCGCGCCTGGGGGTATGCAGGGGTTCGCCGCCATGGAAAGCCTCTCCCCGGGGGGCCAGGCTTCATTGCACCCCCTGCCCCAACAGTGCTGAGCCCGGCTGGACACGGCGTACCCAGCTCACTCTCCCCTGGCTGCCCCTCTGCACGGGGATCAGCGGCTGGGCTGGCTGCGCTCGCCAGCACGGGAGGAAGCGTGGATGTGGCCGAAAAGCCCCGTGGCGGCGGGGGGGGGAATGCATGTGCCGAATGCGAGTGGTGCGGAGCGAGGAGCGTGCCCGGCTGCACCTCCGCCTGCCCGCGGGCTCCCGCCGCTCACCCGCCGCCCCTGCGTTCCCAGCGTGGGAGGCGCGGGGGCTTGACGCTGGCGTCGGCGCAGGACCTCTCTGAGTTCGGCCGGGCGCCCCGAGCTCCCCGCCGCCCTTGGGGTGTGAATGCTGTAGCCGACTCGGTGGTGCCGACTCGTCCCAGGCTTTGCAGCTTCATGTTAGCTGCGTCCTAAGGGTCAGCAATGCCCCCCCCCCCCGCACCTCCAGCTGCTGTTGGCACTGCCGTGGCTGTGGGCTTCCCCCCGGTCCCCGCTTGGCTGGGTGCCACCAGGCATGGAGGGATGGAGCGCAGATGGGACAGCGCGTGGAGCCTGGTGACAGGGAGGACGGTCAGCGAGGGGCCGGTTGAGGCAGGCACTGGGGCTGGGGTCAGCTCCTCTCGCCCTGGCCCGGATGGCGCTGCCATGCCAAGCCCCGCGTGTTGGCACGAGAGGGGCAAAGGGCGGTTTCCCGGGAGGGTGGAAGTTGCCCGCTCCCGGCCGGCACCGTGGGGTTTTCCTGCTCAGCAGAAGACATTTCCGGAGAAGGTGGCAGTGAGGGCACTTGCTGAATCCTCCAGGAAGCCAGGGTCCCCGCGGCTGCACCAGGAGCGTGCCTCAGTTTCCCCATCGCCGCACCCGGGTGGGCATCTCCAGGGCTTCCCCTAGCCTCTGGCTGCCAGGTGGGTGCTGGCCACGGATGCTGTTCGAGGTGCAGGATGAGACCCTGCGGGGAAGGAGAGAGCTAGAGCGAGGGGCGCGGTGGGAAGCCAGGCTGCCCGGCAAGGGCAGGGGAGAGCTCAGCACCATCTGTGGGGGGTGGCAGTGACCGTGGCCGGAGCGGGAGCGCAGGGCAGCGGTCGTCGTGGACAAGGGCCCTGCTCCCTGCCCTCCCGGGCCAGCGGGGCTGAGCTGGCCGTGCCTGCCGGCTGCGGCAGCTCCTGCGGGGCAGCAGGAGCAGCGCTCCGGCCGGTGCGCCGGCGCTGTGCCCTTGCGCCCCGGGGCGGGCGCCGGGGGACGCGCGGGTGCTGCAACGCCCTGGCCCAGCAGCTGGAGCCCCTCGGCAGCGCCCGCCCCCAGGGGCCTGGGGAAGGCAGCAGGGAGGCAGCGGGGCAGCGGCGCTCCTGCCCTTGGCTCTGGCGGAGGCCGCGGCGGATCCGGGCTCCGCCAGCCGGTCCGTGCCGCTCTGGGTCTGACCCTCATGGGACAGCCGCTGCGTCAAGCTTAAGGCTTCTCCCCGAGGATCCCGCCTCCGTTTTTGGCTCCGTCTGGCTGGGCAGCACCACGTTTGCCAGCTCTTCTCCACCTCTCTCCTCACCTTGGCTCCCACGCGCTGGCCTGGGCTGGGGTCCCTCGTGGGCCCTGTTGCCCTGGCTCTGAGCGTGGCGTTGGGAGGCTCTCCCGCGGTGTCCGGCCTCGTGGGGGCAAGACGGCGAGGGCAGGATCTGCCTGGGGTCTACCCATCCCTGCTGGATCCTTCCCGATAACTGCTCCCCTTGCCCAGCACTCCCCGCCGCCAGCGCCAGGCATGTTTTCCTGTCCCCCCCGCCCGCAGGTGGCCCCAGCTGGCCCGTCCCTGCCTCCCTCCCTCCCCGGCTCTCCCCGTCAATCACAGCTCCCCACTCCCACTCTGTACGCACACCTCCAGCTTTGCCTTCTCCTCCGGGCTGTAATTGCCGGGGCGCCCCGTGGGGCGCTTTGCGCTGGCCTCGGCGCGGAGGCGGCAAGGCCATTGTGCTCCGTGACAATGGCAGCTGCCAGGCGCGGGTGCCCCCGCGGGGCTGAATGGCCCCAGGGAGGAGGGGGCCCGCCTGCCGCCCCCTCCTCCTCGCCGCGGGCTGCCGTTTCCTTGTGCCGGGGGAGGGGGGGGGCCATCATCAAAGCCGCGTGCGGCTCCGAACGCCCCGGGTTTGAGGGGGAACGACAGGAGGGCAGAGCCGGTGCTGGGGGCGGGCGGATGCTCTGCGGCATCCCGGCGCTCGGCCCCCTCGGACCGCTCGGAGCAGGGCCGGGCTTGGCCTCGAGGCTGTGCCGGGCGGTGACGCCGCGGGCTGGCAGCGGAGATGGGGGACAGCGTGGGGCTTGGAGGGGAGAACGGGAGGCCCCCGTGCCCTCCTGCTCCCTAGGAGGAAGGGGCGGCCACCTGGCTGCCGGACGGACCCCTCAGCCGGGGTGGTGGAAGGAAAGGTGGCCCGGCCCTGCCCTCACCTGCCGTCACCCACCTCGCGTCTGTCCGGGTGCCGCCTGCACCCGGGAGCGCCCGGTCCTCACCCGGCTGCTGCACGGGCTTCCAAACTGCTCCAGGGCGCGCTGAGGCATCTGAGAGGCTGGGGAGCACGCGGCTCCCGCGTGGGCTGGGAGCTCGGCGCCCTGGCAGGGTCCCCGTCGCTGCCTGAGCCCTTCAGGGCGCCGACCGGTGCCCGTGGGGAGCGTGCGCCGGGGCGGCGGGGGGCTGCGAGCTGGGATCCTCCGTGCCAGGAACCGGTGCAGCCCATGGTGGGGACCGGAGCGTTGCCCCCGCAGCGTGGGCACGCTGGCCACAGCCCTGACCGCTGCTGGCACGAGCGTTAGATGCCGTTCAGCTGGGGCAATCGCGGTCTCAAGGGCCCTAATTCCTTGGGCTGTGACAGTGCTGAGGGGTAAATTACCGCTGTTCTGTGGGGCTGGGGGGGCCCCATCTGCTCTTGGGTGGGCCAACAGGCTTCCACGGGGCTGGCGTCCCTTGCCACGGCTGCGGGGAACCAGCCTCCCTCCCCGGGGCTGGGGGACCCCGTCCGCAGCTGGGCTAGGTTGGTGCTTAGGGGCCCTGGGCTAGTTGTACCCCCGAGGGGTGAGCGCCCCTGTTGCTTGCTGGGGGTGCTGGGCATCCCGCAGGCTCAGGGTGCCCCAAGGAGGGACCTTGCGCGGGAAGGACGAGCCACGCGCGTGGAGGAACGCGGGTGTTGGGGCAGCCCGGGGTCGCTGGCGGAGCAGAGGGCCTGGGTCGCGCCAGGGTGCTGCTGCGGGGCATGGGGCCGGCTGGGTGGAGAGGGCTGGATCCTGGCCAAGGGAAAAGGAAAGCGAGGCAGGACCCATGGGGCTGGGCCTGGAAACCTCCTTCCTACAGCGGGAAGGCGGCGGGGCGGCTGCTGGGCAGCGCGTCCCTGAGGCGCTGCTCGGCATAGGGATGCTGGTGGCTCCTGGCCCTGGCTGCGTGGCCTTGCTGGCGCTGCATCGTCCCGTCTCCCCGCTGCTGCTCAAGGTGCTGAGTACACGGCCCAGCCCGCGCGCCCCGCTTGCTGAGAGCCTGGCCAGGAGCTCCAGCTGAGACACTACCCTTGTCCCCGCCGTGCCGTCTCCCCAGGCTATCGTGTCCCTCTGCGCCTGGCACCTCTCTGTGGCATGCAGCCTGTCTTTGGGGAGACCTTTTAGCCCCCGTTTTCTCGGGAAACTCCTCTCCATCTCTCTCATCCCCTGCCTCCCTCCCTGCCCAGCCCCCAGAACTGCTTTCCTGGGCTTCCCCCGACAGCCGGTGTTTCGGCCCCCGGGAGGACTCTCACCCTCAGCCTGCCTCTGGCCAGGGCACTGCTGTAGCCGCTACAGCGCCCGTTGCAGCCGCTGCTGGGGGTGTTTGGTGGTGTTTGTCGCCCTGGCAGGGGCCAGGTGCCGGGAAGCGCTGCGCGCCCGCCCTTGGCCTGCCTGCGCGCCGGGTGTTGGTCTGCAAGGGGGAGCGTGGGAAGGAAAAGGCATGAGGCGCAGCGGGACGGTGGAGGGCGGCCGCTCTGTCATCGGCAGCCCCTGGCTCCCTGCAGAGCTGCCGCGGGGCCGTCACCCGCTGCAGGGCTTCCTGTGAGGTAACCTCAACAATGCGCCCGTTTGCTCGCGGCTGGCAGGGCACCGCGCTGAGCTGAGAACTGACGTGTCACTGCGTGAAAGCCGGGCTGCAGGAGGCTCCGGGAGCTTCTGGCAGCTGCCTGGTCCTGCTGGCTCTGGCCGGGGCCACGTGCTGCAGCCCTCATGCGTGGCCCGGGGACATGCTGTGGCCCGGGGGCGACGGATGCTGCCTGACAGCTCTGCAGCGGGATGAGGCAGCGTCGCCTGCGGCCGGCTGCGAGCCCCTGGCCCTGCAGGGTTGGAGGCAATATTGCAGTGATGGTCTTGCCAGAGCCTCTGCGTGCTTGGCGGGGTCCCCTGCGTGCTTTGGGCTCCCCTGTGTGTTTTGGGGGTTCCCCCTGCGTGCTTTTGGGGTTGCTGATGATGTGCTTTGGGATCCCGTGCCTGGGAGAAGCCAGCCTTGGTTGGCTTGGTGGGCTCTGTGCCGTGATACTGGGTGTAGCGCCAGCGCGCGCTCCCGTCCCTGGCTCCCCGAGGAGACTCGCTTGCACCAGAGGCCGAGCGACCGGCGCAGGGGCGACCCGCGCCAGCTGTGCGCGCGGTGCCGGCGAGCGCAGCGGCCAGCTGGCCCTCGGCACCCATCTACGCCCCTGGCAGCACCGCTGCCTTGCTCCGGCGCTGCCAGCCCTGCGGCGGGTGGCCTGCAGAGCACCAGGGAGCAGGGTCACATCTCCCGGGGGACCTATCGCTCCCTGGGAGGCGCTGGCACAGCAGGGGAAGCCGGTCTCGCTCTTGTTAATCAGGGCTCACCGAGCTCGTGTCTGGGGTGTAAAGATAGCCACGGTGACACCAGCCGGATGTTTGTGCGGTTTCTGAAATGCGCTGCCCTCTCGCCGCTCACATTTTCCATTATGCAAGCACAACTGCCTCAACTGCAAATAGCTGGGCAGGGCAGGAGCGCTACGGCGTGTGCCCGCGCGTGTGCCCATGCACGCGTGTGTGTGTGGGGCAGGAGGGGACGGTGGCAGCTGCAGGGCTGCATGATGATGGGGCTTGTCTGGTCCAGGACATCTCCTGGGAGGGGCTCAGGGACAGATCCAACCGCGATCTGGGACATGCAAGCTCATTGCTAGAAAGCAGCCTAGGGCTGTCACTGCTGGAGTCCAAGCTGTAATGGGGGAGGGATTTCCCCAGGAGCAAACCAACCCCTTCCCTCATTCCTGACACCCTCATTAATTCTTTAGCCCGTTTTGGTGCCTCCCAAACCTGGGTGGTGCCTGGGTAGTGTCTTGCAGCACGCGGTTCCACTGCCTACTGGCATATGTTAAGACAAGTGTTTCACAGGGGCCGGTGTACAAACCTCAAGGCAGGGGTCCTGCAAACACTGAGAAAAGGGATTTGAGTTCCTGGAACTGCAGCCTTTTAAACTCTCCCCCCCACCCCAGTGCTTCATAGGAGGAGAGCCCTGGTGCGTTTGAGCCTGCCGGGCTGTCACCGCTTGGGGACTCTGTTCCTCGCAGATGCCTGGTTCCCGGAAGAGCTTTGCCGTATCACGGGCACCCAAACTTGATAAGGTTTCCAAATGACTCCGGCCTGCGGGTGCGCAGCACATGCAGTGGCCCTGCTGCAGCTGGGCTGTTTGTATGGCTGGAAGCTCTTATCCCGCCGTCCTGGAGGCAGCGTTCTTGTTGGACTTCTTGGGACCTGTGTGGTTGGCAGGAGGGCAGTGGTTATGACCTGATCAAATCCTGACGTGTGTCCAGAGAGAGCCCGTCACATCTAGTGGGCTGGTGGATTTGGAGCAGGGTGACTGCGAGCGCTGAGCCAGGGATGATGCTCATGTGATGCAGGTTGGTGCGTTGACCAGTATTTGGGCTCCTTTTCTCCTCCCTGGGCAAGGCGTTGTGTCAGCATGGGGCTAGGCAGAGTCTTGTGGGAGCCATGCAGAAGTGTAACCCAGGCTGTGACCCAGCGCGGTGGCCATGAGCTGTCCATGCTGGCATTGCCCAAGGAGCTCACCCTTCTCCGACAGCTCCTTTTGTTGCAAGGCAGAGCCCCGTGGAAAAGTCTTGCTGTCCTAGTTGTAAGCACAGCCTGATCTGGTTGCGCTAGGGGCTCTTCCCTCGGGTGGGCAGGCAGCTGAGCTACGGGAGCGGGGGATTTGAACCAGCATCAGGGGAGTCTGCCTTGGGGGCAGAGGAAGAGATGAACTTCAGGTTTGCACCCTTGCCTGGAAGAGGCCCGGCTGGGATGCAGCTCTGGAGGGATGTGAGCCTGAGCCCCCTTGCTCATGCCGTGTACATGGCCGGCCCGTGGGCACAGTGGCCGGGGGTACCAGGGAATTGGCTCCTTCCCGGCAGGGCGCAGCCCTGCACAGCCGAGCAGCGTGTGTTGGCGGTGGCCGGCCAACCTCTTGGCACTATTTTTAGCTGCATCCCCTCCGTGGCACTGGTGCTGCTCCCTCTTTGCCTATGCCGGCTGTGGGTGAGTCAGAGGCAGCAATTTCTCGTCAGATCCCAGACAGTTTCATTCTTGGTTTCACCCTGCTGCCCTCCGTCCCCAGGCCTGCTCAGCGCCTGGTGCATCCCCCACGGTGCAGGAGGTTGTCCAGCGCTGACCCGCGCTTTGCACCAAGCTGGGAGCACGCCACACCGGCAGAGGCTGCTCTGCCCTGCGCCGCAGAGCTCAGCCTCTGGGCACTGGCAGTGGCGAAGGATTTACCCTGACCCCTGAGGTCAGAGTACCCATGGAGAAAATTCACCGTAGTCCATCCAGGCCTGCCTCACGGCCAGCCTTGGGCTTGCTGCCAGGCAGGTGGCATTTCGGCCGTGTCGGACTTGGGCGAAGGGCATCCGTGTGCTACGTTGCCTTCTCTCTCGCTGGGATGGAGCCAATGTTGGCTCCACTGTGGCTCTCTAGAGGGCCCTGCTGGCACTGCAAAATCGCTTTGGAGTGACTGAAGGGGCAAGGGCTTGGGTTGAGGTGGGGGAAGCACGCTGCACTCAGGGCTGTACCTATGCAGTGGAAGAGTCAGCTGGAGCAGAGCTCCTGCCCCCGCGCATGGAGGAGCAGCAGGACCCGTGGGGTCCCAGCAAACTCCACAGGGTGGATGTGGCCCCAGGGCCAGGCCGTGCTCGGGCCGGGGCCGGGGAGAGCAGGGATGGGCATGCAAGCCCTCAGCAACCGCAGCGCGCGCTCCCTGCCCGGGGACGTAGCGAGGCGGAGGCTCGCCGCCCCCGCACTTGGGGACACGCTCCGGAAAGGCAAACTATTTATAGAAAGCAGGGCAGGCGAGCAACCGCCGCGCACCCGGCGTGCGCCGGGCAAGGCCTCCTCTGGCACGGGCCCGCCGGTCCAGAGCGCCAGCCACCAGCTCCCGGCGCGGGCACGGCCGCAGCGGGCAGGGGCGCCCGCTCCCGTGGCAGAGGGTCAGCCAGGATGAGAGATGCTCCGTGGCGCTGCGGTCACCCCACATCGGAGCTGGCAGGAGGCAGCGGCTGGCTCAGCAGGTTCGCCCGTGGGACCTGGGTGCCAGATGTGGGTGAGGTACTGCAGGACAGGGTGTTCGCCACCCCAGACCTCCGCTGTGCAGCAAGCGCCGGGCATTTTTGCTGCTGGCAAGTGCTTGGCGTATGCCGGGGGTGACTGGAGAGCCCTCAACCCGTGTTGCACTGTGCAGAGGAGGCTGCAAACCGGTGGGCTGCAAAGCTTGAAGGAGCTCGAAGGGGCAGTGTGGCCTGATGATCTGAGCACTGGCTGGGGTGGGCTGAAGTTGTGTCTGACCTAAGCGTCTCTGCAGTCCCATGGCTATATGTGTGGGGGGCTGCAGCTGAGGAGGAGGAGGAGGAGGGAAGAAGGCTGCCGATGCAAGTTTTCCCTGTGTCTCATAGGTGCCTCCCCAGGTGGTGCCTGTGGCGAAGCCAGGGGTGCCAGGCATGGTGCAGAACCCAGGTGTCCTGGCTGACAGCCCGTGACCTTAGCTGGGGATTTGCACCCCTATCTTAGGGAAGCAGAAGGCGGAGGGGGGGGGTCCGACAACGAGCAGGAGGAAGAGTATGGATGCGTTAGCCCAGCAAAAGTGACCAGAGCTAGCGCTTTGCCCCAGCTGCGTCAGGACTGGCTGGGCCGGACCCGTTCATGAGCGTCACCAGGCAGCGCGCTGGGGTGGGCCAGCATCTTCCAGCGCTGAACCAGCTCCCAGAGCTGATCCGGCTTAAAACTAACCGGTTGGTCTCAGTTTAGCACCCAGCATGGAGCAACCCAGCCCTGCTGGCCGGACTTCTGGCCCAGGATCTGGAGGGTGAATTATAGCCACTCTCTAGACAGGATCTCATTTCTGAGCCTCCTTGCGATGAGCCCGGAGCTGCCGTTGGCGCCGCTGGTGGCAGGGAGCCGAGTGGGCTTGCGCCACATGTGGACAACGTCCCTGGGCGCTCGCCCTCTCGCCGCGCGCCCCGAGATGGGGTGCTCGCCCTCCCCACCCCTTTCCTGTTTGCAGAGGGGAAACGACGGGCTCGTTCACTTCTGCCCACTGCAGCGCAACTTCCCATCGTGCGGCTTTGCCCCGCTTGCTGCAGCCGAGCGTGGGAGGCGAGTGCTGCGCGTCGCCCTCCCTCGCCGCCTCCACCCGCTGGGAGCTGCTCGGGTTTGGGCTCAGCCACTGTGCCGCCTGGTGGCCCCGTCCTCCTGCCCCCGCGAGGGCAAAGCTGCCTGCAGGGCCACGTAGCCCTGCTTTGGGGCACGGGGCGGTAGTGCAGGAGCGGTGCTGCCCGGGCGTCCTCTGCTCTCTCCAACAGACAACACAGGGGTCCAAAATCACCGCTCGCCTTTGGGCTGCTGCTGGGACGGAGCATTCTGTGGGACGGAGGCGATGTCTTTTGGACAGATATGGGGACAGGGATTTGGGGCCCTTCTAGGCCGTGCAGGGAGGCTGTGTCGAATGCTCCCGGTCAAGACAGCAAAGGGGCCCCACTGGGTGCTCTGACTCAGCTGCATGCAGCTGATTCACCCCAGCAAGGCCCTGAAACTGCCCCCCTGCGGCCGGGACAGCACAGGTCTGTCAACACGGCTCTGCTGCTCATTTCCTAGAGGAACCTGCTTCACTTTCCCCAGGGTGAGGGCTGGCTGCCCAGCCCTGCACGGGCAACCAAGGGAGCTTGTGCCCCATCAGGTCGGCCTGTGGCTGAGAGAGGACCCGCGAGCCCAGTTAAGCTGAAACCTCCGCTGCAGTCAGACCGCTCGTGGGCTGAAGTGCTGGCTGTCCCTGTCAGCCGGGCAGTGACAAGCACCTCGTGAAAGGGTGAATGCTTAGGGATGCCATATGGACAGGAGCAGGCAGACCCACACCTGCCCCCGGTCAGTGCAGAGCCATGATAGCTGCAGCCTCTCCGGCGGCTGAGCCTGCCCATCCTGCCCGTATGTGCCTGTAGCGTGCGGATGAGCTCGTGGCAGGGGGACGCGTGCCCGTTGCGTGCCAGGTCTGGTGGAGCAGCAGCCCAGCCCGGCCAGCACTGCCCAACCTGCTCCCATGACCCAAAACTAAAGCACCCAGCAAAGCATAACGAAGAGGATGCTAGGCCTGGCCTTGCTGTGCTACCGGAAGGGCGTTACATTGGTCCTGGTAGGGAGCCTTTTAAATGGGAAAACTGCTGATGAACTCGTGCTCCTAACGAACTCACCGTCTCAGGTTCTGGGGTTTGCTGGGATGCTGTTGGTGTCTGCAAAGCGCCTGCGAGCACAGCACAACCACTTCCCACAGCCCAAAGGAGAAGGGTGCTGGGGAGGAAGTGGAGAACACCACCGGTTTGCAAGAGCGAGGAGAGCAGGGAGGTGCCCGTTGCCACCATGCCTGGGACGCTCAGGCCTCCTGGATGACGGACACTTTGTGGCGGCTCCTTGTGCTGGACTCCCAGCCCCGGCGAGCCTGGAGCGTGGCTGGTGCTGCGGTGTGTGGCTGTGTTTGTGGAGAGCCTGGGAGGGCAATGGCAGCTAAGCCCGGCTTGGCTCACCCCAGGTGCTGGCGCCTGCCTGCAGAGCCCTGCCTGGTCTGGCAAGGACGTTGATGGCAGCAGGTGGTGTGCAGCTTTCCTGCAGCAATAAAGCCATAAACCTGGCAGGGCCCTGATGTGTCAAGATGACACATGAGTGATGAGAGCAGGAACACGTCAGCCCCCACCACCCTGGACCAGGAGGGATGATGGGCTGGGACCCCGGCCAGCTCAGGACCTTCTGGTGTGCCAGAGACCCCTTCCAGCTGCAGTGCTGGTGTCATGGGTGAACTGCCCTGGCCCATTGGGTGCAGCCCTGTCTTGTCTGCAGGACCCACTCAGGCTCGGGTAGCTGGTGGCAGGGACTATGCCAGAAGCCTCAGCCCAGGCATTTCAGGGCCTCCTGCTCTCATCTGGGATCTTGCCCTACTCCCTGTGTCAGGCTCTCTGTTGAGTACAGGGTTGTTGCTAGTGGAAGAGTAGTCACTTGCAAACATCCCTGCAGCAGGCTCTTGTGGCATCCAGGAAGTAGGAAAGAGCTGACACTGCACAAGGAGGCTAAGGTAGCTCATGAGCAATGAGTTGCTGTGCAGACAGAGGGACTTGCTGCCTTCTGGGCACTTAGAGAACCTGCAGATGCCTTCTCAGAGTCAACCCCTTTCCCCAGGCTAGGCCTACCCAGCTAGGGGGACGTGCTCCATTATTTTTCCCTTTAGTTTTATTTTTAAAGAGGGAAATGAATTGTAAGGTGGGAAAAAAGAGCCCAGCTCCAAACGCTCTGTGTGAAATGTGTCACTTGCGTCATGGGAGCCTTCGAAACTTTGCCGGTGTTGCTTGGAACTGAAACTGTAAAAATGTCACAGCAGAGTTACTGTGCGCTGAATGGGACGTGGAGGAGGAGGTCTCCAGGGAAAGGTGTCATGGTGGTCCTGGGCTCCTGGTGGCACACGCAGTAATGTGAAGGTCTGGAATTGGGATCGGCTCGGGGGGTTAGCAGGGTCCTTCTGGGTCCCAAAGAGAAAATTGCTCCCAAATGATTTCTGCAGTCCTGAGGCTCTGGGGCTCTTGTGCTTGAAGGACTTAGCCCACGTCTGGCTGTGCCCTACATAGCGAGCATCACACAGCCACTGAAATATGCTACTCGCCTCTGTAATGTCCAAAGAAAGGGGTGCAAGAGTTTCCACATGGGCTCCGGAGGAGACAGAGCATATCCACACCCCCAGCATGGGCATGGCCTTGCTCCAGACATGTAAATGCACATGCACACTGAAGGCAGACAAAATCTTCCTGGGCTCTGGTGGACCTTGGAATAGGCTTTGTTTTTGCAGGCTCCTCTGGCCTGCTTGCAGCCTGCTCCGTGGCCCTGCTGCTCTGAACCAAATCCCGCAGTAAAGCTGCATCCGGGCTGCCCAGCTCACGGCTGGTGCAGTGCTGGTGACCACATCACTGTCCCTGAGGCTGCCAGGGCTGAATGACATGGGGACAGGGCTGTGCCAGGAGAGCACAGTGCACTGTGGCATGCTGCCAGGGTCTGGGCAATGTCTGGTTGCTTCATCGCCGCTGGCTGCCAGGATAAGTCGCTGCAATGCCTGCAGCTGCGCCCTGGGAACGTTTCATCCCTCGGCCCCCTTGCAGCGAGGGGAAGCTGGCTTGCAGGGTGGCCTTCTGTTCCCTCATGGCCGAGTGCCCTTGGAGTTAGGTGAGGGGGCAGTGAAGATGCTAGGCTGCAGAGCTAGAGCCTGCCAGACCGTATCCTGCCAGCCGCATGGTCCCGGAGCCAGGTAGGCGCTGAGTGCCTGCGCTAAGCCCCCCTGCAGCGCTGGCTCCAGACCCTGCTGGGCAAGCCCAGAGCCACTGTAATGGACCCTCCACATCCCTCTGCTCCTCGCTGTCATGGGCCTGCTGCATCCCTCTGCTCCTCTCCGTCACGGGTCCTCTGCATCCCCTCACTCCTCACCCTCACATGCTGCTTGTCCTTAATGGCACAAACCAGTGGTTGCAACAAAAACGGAGCGTGTGCCTGTGTCTGCCACAGGCAAATAGATTTTGTGCAAGTGGCATTTTCAGTTGGATCCCAAACTACCGTGGCCAGACACTGCCCTGTCCTGCTCTGCCATGGGGCAGGGGCTGGTGAGGACGCTGGCCCTGCAGAGGCGCTGTACACGGACTTGGGACTTGCAGCTGGACTCCCTGGAGAGCTGTGCTTCCCTTGCTGGCTGTGTTGGAGCCTGGGCTCAAGGCTGTTTCAGGCTCACCATCTCCTCTGTGTGCTTTTGCAGCCATGGGAAGATACACTGCAACGCTGCCAGCCAAGAGACTGGGCAGGGTGTCCTAGGGGACGCACAGAGTCTGGCACCTGGGAACACAAGGGCTGTTTGAATCCTGCCCAGCCAGCCGTAGGTGTGTTGGGGCTGACCGCAGCTGACCTTTCTGCCCATCCCAGGGAAGAAAAGCCATGATAGGGGGTGGTGAGGGCTTAGGACGACCCTCCTCAAGATGAGCCGTGATAGGGAGTGATGAAGGCTTAGGACAACTCTCCTCTAGTTCAGCCAGAGCCTCCTCAGGCTTGGTGTGGGAGGGTGACGAATTGAGAGCATTTCAGGGAACTTTCTGTTTCCTTGTTCTCAAATACCCGTGCTGCTGCTCCCTTTCGCTTCCCTCTCCTGCTCTTCCTGCTGGGGCTGTGCATGTCCCGGCTTGCATAGGGTTGGAAGCCGCTCCTTGGAAGATAGCCCGGGACATCCCAGCACCATGAAACCCATGCACCAGGGAGCTTGGTGAACGAGGTCAGGCCTGGCTGCATTTGGGCGAGTAAAGGTTTGAGGAGCACACAGCTCCTCCCTGTCAGCTCAGTCACTGGGCTGGTGAAACGCAGCCTCCCCCGAGACGTGAGGGCTGTTGTGCAAGTCCAACAGTCTGCTGGGACCAGGCAGCACGCCCAGATCTCCAGTGCGGACGGCCCCTCTGATGAAAGGTTGCTGCGTACCTTGCAGTGTAGCTGTGTCCAGAGGCCCGGTTAGCTCTGCAGTGTGTGGCTGGAGCATCACGGACCCCACAGAAAGTGAGTGAGTTGCTCAGGAGGGATGCGAAGCCCTGGGGTAGAGGGGTCTCTTAGCAGTGAGGATGCAATCACAGGCTGAGCAGGTTCATGGTACCACCTCTTGCAGGATGCAAGCTGGGGAATGTGCTGGTGGCATAAGCGTTCATAACGCAGAGCCTCAGGTCCACAGTTCTCTCGGATGCCCTTGGTGCCCGGTGGTAGTTCACTATTAAATACACATTTAATTGTATATTGGAATCTGATACAACTGCTGTTCCGGCTAATTGCAGAGGAGCATCTGAATAGGGCTGCCGGCAGTGTTTAAAGAAGATACAATCAAAGATTAGGCAGTGCCAGAGCATCTCTGCCACCCTACTCAGTGGAGGCTCCTGGCTACGTTGCAAGCACTAATTAATTGAGCCTTGTAAACGCTGCTGTGAGGAGGGTAAATATTGGCAGGTGCTGTTGTTCTGGGAGGGAAGAGCAATGGTGGGATTGGAGGCCAGGCTGTGGAGGCAGAAGTGCCAGCGTGCCACGGGGTGCATCCTGCTACTGGGGCGCCCTTGCTCTGCCTGTCACACTGCTGTTGGTCCCCGTTCCAGGATTGTCCTCCCTTGGGGCTGCCAGTGCTGGTCTCACGGGTGAGACCATCTTCATGCCTGCCTGTTGTACCCAAGCGGCTCTCTTTGGGTTCTTGTTTTGTGAAAGAGGGCAGGTATTGTCCGTGCAAGCTGGCACCAAGAGAGGGCTGGCTGAATCCCTGGCGTCAGGTCTCCGGAGCAGTGAGACTGGGCTTCCCTGGACCTCTGACCAGAGGCAGGCTGAGCTTCGGAAATACCAAGAAGGTTCCCCTGTTGAGGTACCCCAGAATAAACCACAGAGCCCCGGAAGCTGGCCTGCTTTCAGACACCCAGCTTCCCCCCACCCCACCCCACCCCAGCCAGGTGCTGGCCCTGAGGAAGTTGGGGTGCTGGAGGGGGAGTGGACCCACTGTACAGCTTGTGGGAGCAGGGTGTGGGAGCAGAGAAATGATTCTGGCCCAGCAGCTTTCCAGCCTTATGTGCCCAGCACTATCCTAGGAGAGCCCATTCCCCCAGGGCAGACCAGCTTATTGCTGTAGGTGAGGATGGGTGGCCATGGGGACATCCCTGCTCCCCAGTAGTGCCAGCCACCTCGGGGAGAGGGGGAGTTGCAGGACAGGCAAGGACACTGCTGCCCTCTGCTCACCAGGGCAGGCAGCTCGATGGCATGGCCATGGCCATGGGTTTATCCATCATCTGTGTCATGGAGAGACTGCACAGTGCCAGGCAGTCTCTGCAGGGGAGGAGGGGATGGTGTGGTCTGGGGCTGAGACAGCTGGAGTGCAAAGGGGCTGGAGCTGCTGTGCCAGGGTCATGCCAGCTCTAACAAGCAGTCCTGCTGGTCCCAGTGGCTCTGTGCTCTGCCTTGCTCTCCCCTGCATGCTTAGGTTGTTGCAGAGGGACCAGGCTCCCCTGGGTGCTGCTCCTGGGGACAGGGAAGAGGAAGTCTGGCAGAGGTGGCAAGAAGCAGTGGTTTTGCATTTCTGAAAACCTCCCATCACCCCTTCCTTCAATGCCTGGTAGTATCCCCTCAAAGCACCAGTACCCGGAGTCCCATGATGGAGGGACTGGTTACAGGGACAGGTTTGAAAGCAGGACCCGTGTGCAATTGTTGCAAGTGTCCAGTGTCCAGACTCTTATGGACCCTGGCTCTGGTCAGTCCTGGAGGACTGTATGAGCAGAGAGTGGGCTCTCCTCCCTGCTCAGCCCTGCCTGGTGAGGTGTCCAATGCACCATCTTCCCAGGGTCTGTCCTTTCAGCATGCCACTAAATGGGACATAGTTGGCTCCTGCCAACTCTTCCAAAGTTCTTCTGTGCTCCTTCTGCACAGGGCTGCTCTTAATGCAAGAGGAGTGGGATTGGGAAGCCCCCTCTGGGGAGCTTTGTAGCATTTAGGGGAGAAACAGGTCTGTCCTGGGGTTGGACTCTCCTGGGGTGATAGGAAAAGTAGCCAATGCCCAGGGTGCAGCCAGCAGGCAAGGGGCATCATTGCTGTCACTATTCAGCACTGGTGAGACCCATTTAGACATGGAGTGGGACATTATGGGTGGGACATGGGGTGAGACATACATGAAGAGCACTTCTCCTGCACTCAGCGTAGGTTGCAGAGGGAAAGTCTGTGCACGGGCGTGTGGCTGGTCAACCATGCTGCAGGGGAGCTGGGAGATGGGCATAGCTGTCAAGCAAGGGGGCGAAGGCTGGGGGTGCCGTGCAGCCCCCTATGTGGAGGCTGTGCTGGATTTATGGCCCCTCTGTGTGCCATGTGCTGGGCATGATGCCAAATCTGGCATCCCTGTACATCCTGTCCCACGTACATCCAGCACAGCGTGACCGTCAAAATGTCCCACCTAAAGCACATGCTCTAGGCAGTGCTTTACTCCTGGGCACAAGATTGTAGGGGAATGGCATTGCTGGAGGGTCTTTGTCGGGGCTGGGGGCTCACTGGGACTCAGGGATGGGCTGCACTGCAGGAGCTCATGTGTTTCTATGGTGTCTGTGCAGAAAAGTGTGAAGGAGGGGCTGTTACTGAAGCAGACGAGCTCCTTCCAGAGGTGGAAGAGGCGATACTTCAAGCTGCGGGGCAGGACGCTGTACTATGCCAAGGACTGCAAGGTAGGCTGGGTGCCCTCTGCGTGCTGAGCGCTGGAGGCTGCCAGGGCTCGTCTCTGGGGGTTGGGGATGGTGCAGTGGCCACTGGGAGGAGGACAGAGCCACACGCTTCCAGAATGCGGAGCAGGAGGGCTTGACCCTGAAGATCCAGGGATGACCTTGAAAATCCTGGCTTGCAGAGCAGATGTCCAGGATCAACTAGCACTTTCCCCAGTGCGTGTGTGCCCCCATGCACAGAATTGCACAGAGCTGTGCAGCTGGTGAGAGAGAGGGAAAGAGCTCATACCCTTGGTCTCTGACCACCCACACATGGTAGGGGGGCGAGGACATGGTGTTGCACTGATGGCAGTGGCTGGATGCCCTTGTCGGGAGAGCACGGATGTGGCCAGTTAGGAGGCCACAGCTGTGCTTGGGCAGCCAGGTGATCTGGCTGTACCCCCTCTGCCCAGACATGCCTCCCTACAGACAGCTCTGGTGCCCATCTCTGCCCCAGTGCTGTTGGAAGGGAGGCTTTGCTGCCCATAATTTTGGACTCTGGCACCTGCCACTATGTCTGAGGCTGAGAGCGGAGCTCTAATTTCTCCCCTGCAGTCTCTGATCTTCGATGAGGTCGACCTATCTGATGCCAGCGTGGCGGAGACCAGCACCAAGAACATCAACAACAGCTTCACGGTGAGGGTGGCACAGGGCGCCCGTCCCGCTGCCTGCCATGCCACTCCACCTTGGCTGCAGCACCTGGCCCACGGAGAGGCTCTGCAGCCCCAGGCACAGAGCCATGGGCGTGTGGGGCAGCCCCTGCAGTGTGGCGGCACGGCCCTCGTCTCCTGTGCTATCGGAGCGGGCAGTGAAGGTAGAGGTGTCATAAGCCATGGGATGCTGGTTCGCAATAGCTCTCATGCCCATGGGATTTGCCAGGGGGCTGTGCAGGGACCTGACTCATTGTGTGGTGGCTTTGCAAGGGGACATAGGGGCCTGGCTTTTCTAGGTGATCACGCCTTTCCGGAAGCTCATCTTATGTGCAGAGAACCGCAAGGAGATGGAAGACTGGATCAGTGCCCTGAAGTCTGTCCAGAAGTGGGAAATCCATGAGGTGAAGAAGGCTGCGAGCACATGGGTGGCCTTATCGGTGATAGTCCATAAGGCAGAAAGCTGTTCAGGGGATGCAGGATTACCTGGATAGGTAGGACCATGCCATATTGCCATGGCGCCCAGGTAAATAGCCCCAAGGAGCTAATGTCCCTTTGGCTCACAGCAGCACCAGATCAGGGTGGGCTCTGCCAGTGTGTCCAACCAACTCTTTAGCCTCCTAGGCTCTGTCTGCTCCTCTTCTGAGGCTTGGATATCCTGCCCTCAGGACAGGGAGCTGGGACGGGCTAAGCCCACCCAATTCTGACCAGTCCTTAGAGAGGTCTCAGAGCCAGGGGGTGAGGAGGGGAGGAGTGCTTGCATGGGGCTGGCTAGGGATCCTGCAGCACCTGCCCAACGCTGCAGCCAGGGCCCTGGCACTGATGGGCCAGGGCTCTGCCCCGGCAGGCCACGCAGTTCAACATGGAGCACTTCTCGGGCATGCACAACTGGTACGCCTGCTCCCACGCCAGGCCCACCTTCTGCAACGTGTGCCGCGAAGCCCTCTCAGGGGTCACCTCCCATGGCCTATCCTGTGAAGGTAAGCGCCACCAGCCAGCTGCTGGGAGTCAGGGCCTGCCGTGGAGTGGGCTGGGACCAGTGCGGGGCTGGCTCTCTCCAGCTAGTGGGCAGTGCAGGGGGCTGGAGGCTCACTTGGACCAGGAGTGATGCAGGGTGATGTCCATGGCCAGATTTGCTGGGATGGAGCTGTTTCCAGCCTCAGGGGCTTGGGGCCCAGGGGTGCACATCCCCTGGGGGACTGTCCCTGCTCCTCACCAACTCTTCATCGCAGTCTGCAAGTTCAAGGCCCACAAGCGCTGTGCAGTGAGAGCCACCAACAACTGCAAGTGGACGACCTTGGCCTCCATCGGCACAGAAATCATCGAGGATGAGGACGGGGTAAGCACATTGGCTCCATGCAGGGGAGCCACTGCAGTGGATCCTGGCAGGACAGAACTGCCAGTGTTGTAGCACATGCAGAAGTAGCCTTTTACTGCCCAAATGAGGTGCACCTGGCACCCAGGTGTCCCCTGCCCTGCATGGCCTCTGGGCCTGGCACTGGGGGGACATGGCCCAAGGTGGTTTGGAGGAAACAGCATTTTCCAAGCAGGGCCATCTCCAAATGATTGCTGGTGACTCTCCTGCTCTGCCCCAGGCGCTGGCATCCACAAGGGGCTAGGCAGGCATGAATGAGAGGAGGCACAAGGCCTTCCTGTACTGGTTTGCTGGCTAAAGCTATGAGGCATCCCCTGCCCTCCTCTCCCTAATGTCTGGGGGAAAGGGTCACCCATGGTCACTGTTGCTTGAGCACACAAGGAACTGGCATGGGACACTGGTGGCCGACTACCCCTCTCTCTTCACAGGTGGCCATGCCCCACCAGTGGCTGGAGGGGAACCTGCCCGTCAGCGCGCGCTGTGCCGTGTGTGACCGGACCTGTGGGAGTGTCCGGAGGCTGCAGGACTGGCGGTGTCTCTGGTGCAAGGCCATTGTAAGGATGTACCCCCCCCCCCAGTGCCTCTCACCCTGGCAGTAGATCTGCCCCTGTTGCTTCTCTGCTTTGCATAGCTTTGTGCACCTCTGCCCATGGCAACCCCAGGCATGGTTGTGGGCTGCGGGCTGGTTGGGGTTCCTGTCTGAGGCCACTGGACCTCTCATGGGCCGTTGGCTGAGCAAGGACTTGGCAGGGTTTTGGGAAGGATGGCCCCAGTGCAAGCTGTGCATCAGACACCCAAAGAGCTGGGGTTGAGATTGGATCTGGTGTTCTTCTCCCAGCCATGGTACTCATCACTCACTAAAAAATCAGCTGCTAAAAAATTAGTGCTCCTTCTGGCTACATCCCTGGGGAAACTGAAGCTCGATGAGAAGTGATCAGCAAAGCTAGGGGTTGGTGCTGGGTCCCCTTGCTTCTGCCACAACTCATGCATATGTCTCTGTACCCCCAGGTTCACAGCGCCTGCAAGGAGCTCTTTGGGAAGAGGTGCCCCCTGGGCGCGTACAAAGTTTCCATCATCCCACCAACCGCTTTGAACAGCATCGATTCAGACGGTGAGTCCTGGAGTGGGGAATGGCTGATCTGTGGATGCAGAGGACAAGTGCTTCTCTTGAACTGTTTGGGACAGGACCTCATGAGTCCTGTGAGCTCCAGCTCCTCCTCAGCAGTCTTTGGCCAGGCTATCATAGCACTCGGCCTGCTTTTCTGTGCGGCACCAGCAGCACTGTGGTCAGTAGGTTCCAGAGTCAATGATGTCCCTCCCTGCAGCACCTTCGGCTGAACTCTGCTTTTTGTGATGTGCTCTAACCTAAGGCTGCAGCAGTGCCATGCCTTGGGGTGGCACTTCTTCTCCAGGTATTGCTTTAGTCGCTCCTGCCAGGCCTGCCTCTCACGGTGGCCCTGGTCATGGTCCCTGCCCACTGTTGCTCTGGGCTCTCACCTAGTGCACCTGCTGGTGGCTTGAGACACCACATCCCTGCTCAGTCCTCTCCATATATCCTCTCTGTGGTTTTCCACCCCTTTCCCTAGGATAGCTGCAGAGAGAGGTGTCTTTGCCCCTCTCCTTCACCACAGGCTCCACAGGGGTGTGGGTGCCTTTGCTCTCTGTGGCCTGGCTTTCCCTGGGCTGGAGTCAATGGTGCAGCTCCAGGTGCCAGCCTCGAGCTCTGTCTCTAACCGCAGTGGCTGCCCCAGATCAATGGCTGCTCAGCCGTTCATCTCCTTGCAGAGCAAAGCAAGAGCCTTGCTTGGGTTATTTCTCTATTTCCAAACCTTTGCTGGCTTTTCTTTAACACAGAGCACGGCCTCCCCAATTGGTCTGTGAGGCTGTGAGATGTCAGGAGGAGAAACGCTCTCGGTGCCCTGACCTCACAGTGATGGAGAGAAGCAATACCTGGCCCAGGGAGACTCCCTCCCCCTTTTCCCTCCCCCTCTCCGGAGGGGTCCAGCTTGCCTCCACTGAGCAAAATCTGTTCTTCTCCTCCAGATATTTCTTTGCTTGTTCTTTAATGATTTTTGCTGCTTCCCTCAGCCGGTAGCTCATCTGCTTCTCGTTACTCATCAGGATGCTGTCAGGGTAACCATCACGCGGCTTCTTTTCAGTTTTAAGAGCCATGTCTCCTTGTGGCTGGGCCCCTATTAGCATCTCTGCTCCATGCCTCCCACGGCAGCCTGGTTATGCAAGGCTGGCAGGGGCTGCAGGAGCTGTGTCTCTGGGTCTGCAGCCCGTCTCTTGCTGGCTGACCCTGGCTAGGCTCTCCTTTGGTGGCAGATAACCCTGCCAGGCCTCGGCACTCCCCCTCCTCCCCGCCGTGATTTCTCCCCCGCTGTACATGTGCAATCGGCAGCAGGCTCTTCCGCTCCCAACCCACACACTGACTCAGCAGCCCCCGGTGTTTTGGTTCTCGGATCCGCTCCGGTTGTTCCCGGGCGGTAGCAGATATCTAGTGATGCCTGAGCCAGGCAGAGGCACCAGCTGGCCCACGGTGGGCCGTGATGATGCCGCTCTGCATGGACGTGTGCCTACCAGGAGCTCCCTTGGCCGCCCCAGAAAGCCTCCTTGCTTGCGGTAGGGTCGCTGCATCGGGGCTTGTGCAGGCACCAGGGCTTCCAACTGCCCCTCACTGTGTGCTCCCGGGGTGGTCTGCGTGTGATGGTGGGAGCAAGGGGCTGGGGGCTGCAGAGATTGCAAGGGTCCCACTGAAGGAGCATGTGAGAGAGCTCCCTCAGCAGAGCCAAGGCAAGGAGCTCAGCACTGGATTCGCGGAGGGCCAGGATGAAGCTGAGGCAGTATTTACAGATACTGCAATACCACAGCTAGTGATTATATAGCCACGCAGCTTGCAAACTCTTCCAGCCGCTGCAAAGGGAGATACCAGACAGGCAGGATGTGTCTGGATTACCAAGTGCCTGAGGTCTCTGCACAAAAGCTGCGGTGGTGGCTAGGGCAGGGGAAGCGCATTGGGGGTCAGCCTGGGCAGGCACAGGCGGCTACTCGGAGCCACAGGTGGTTCAGGGCTCATGGATGCAGCAGCAGCATGACTGCGGGAGCATGCCTGAGGCAGGACACCAGCCATGGAGGGCTGCATCCTGGGGTGCCGTGGATGGGCCAGGGTGTGCAACAGCCAGCTGCGGGCTCCAGGCCAGCTATCGATTCTCCTCTGCCTCGAGCACATTTCATTCCCCACCTAATTTCTTTAAAAGCACAGTGCTGGCTTCCAAGCCTCCCTAGGCCTCTGCATCATTCACCTCCACCCTGCCAGATCTCTTGCACAAGCAGGCAGCAGAGCTGGGGGTGACAGTATGGCTTCCTGTGCAGGAGGCTGTCCTGGGAGAGCTGGAGGGTGGCTGGTCCTCAGTGGGTACTGATGGGCTGCAGGCTATTGCCTGTGGTCGTGCTTTCTGCCAATGCCACCCTGGGTTGCACTGCTAGGTCAGATTACCCCCCTGCTGCTGTGGGGTTTTGCTAGGTTGGTCCTGGTTGGATTGCTGGCATGAAGAGGAGTTGACCATCCTGTGCTCACCACCACTTCTGTCCTTGTCAGAGCAGCAGCCCAGGCCCAGGTTTCACCTTGGTGACTTGCCTGGGTCCATGCTCCATCACTGCATCTATAGGCACAAACTTGGACCTGCCCCTCATGCCGACCTGGCACAGCCTTGGCCCTTCCCCCATCCCTATTTCCATTCCAGTCCCCTTTCCCATCCCTATCCACATCCCTATTCCTTTCTTCATCCCCCATCTCTTTCCTCATTTCTTTCCCCATCCCCACCTCTATCCCCATTCCCATTCCTTCCCCATCTCTATCCCCATTCCTATCTCCGTCTTCATCTCCATTCCCTTCCCCATCCTCATCCCTATTCCCATCTCCATCCCCATCTCCTTCCCTGTAGCCGTTGCCACCTCTCAGCTCAAACTTCCTTTCTCCCTTCTCCATCCCCTGAACATCCTGACTGCCATTTCAGCCCTCTTTCTTGACCCCAGCAGCCTGCAGGCTGGGCATAGCACAATCCAGGTGTCTGTGTGGTCTCTGGTCTCCTAAGGTCTTTAATGTCCTCAGGGAAGCTAGGCATGGGGACGCTGCTTGGGGCTCATATGTGGGTTCACTACAGGTTTCTGGAAGGCCACCTGCCCCTCATCCTGCTCCAGCCCACTCCTGGCCTTCGTCAACTCCAAAAGCGGGGACAACCAGGGCGTCAAGTTTCTGCGCAAGTTCAAGCAGTTCCTCAACCCGGCCCAAGTCTTTGACCTCATGAATGGCGGCCCGCACCTCGGGTAAGCACCAGCCTGGGTGCTCTCTGTCCTGCCAGGATCAGGGAGACGGGGTTGGAAGGGGGGGGTTGCATCAGCGTGGGCCCCACGCAGGAGTATGATGCAGCCCTGAGCTCCCTCTCTCCTGCCCCCGGCCAGGCTGCGACTCTTCCAGAAGTTTTCCACCTTCCGGATCCTGGTGTGTGGGGGAGACGGCAGCGTGGGCTGGGTCCTCTCTGAAATCGATGCCCTTGGCCTGCACAAGCAAGTGAGCAGAAGCGTGGCTGCATGGCATCGCCGCGGCATGGAGCTGGGCGAGCTGGCTATATCCTAGCCCTCTCCCTAACACAGGCACCTGTGGGGCAATGGGGTGGCAGGCCAGCCCCCTCTGCATGCCCAGGGTGCTGCAAACTCCTGGCATGGGTAGGTTGGGGTGCAAGGGACAAGAAGCGGGTGCTTGGCTAACATGGACCCCAGCTGCAGGGCCAGTGGTGTTACAGGTGGTTCCTCCCTCACCTTGATGTGGGTACCCAGGGCTGAGCCTGCCGCAGTCCCCAGCTTGCTCAGAGCACTCTGGGCCTTCTTCTGCAGTGCCAGCTGGGTGTCCTACCCTTGGGGACCGGCAATGACCTGGCACGGGTGCTGGGCTGGGGCAGCCTGTGTGATGATGACACCCAGCTGCTGCAGATCCTGGAGAAGCTAGAAAGGGCCACCACAAAGATGCTGGACCGGTGAGTATGGTGCGGGCCACTGGGGCTCCTATGGGGCTGGGCAGAAGCATCTCTGCTCACCACTTGGCACTGTCATCTCCTGTATCTCTCGGTCACCCCCCCTACCCTCTCGGTCTGCTGGCATGTCCCAGGCCTTTGTCCTGTACTAGAGTGCCCAGGGTGGGCGGATGAGTGGCTGGGGTGAGTGACAGCTAGTGATGGTCTCTCCTTGCCAGGTGGAGCGTGTTGACCTATGAGGCACCCAAGCAATCTCCCCCAGCTGTGAAGGAGGAGGAGAATGGGGACTCCAACATCCAGGTAGGCCGCTCTGGGGGATGAGAGCTCTGTGCGGGGCAAGGCTGGTCCCCTTTCAAGCCATGAGCTGAGATGGGGGGGCACTTGCCGTGGGCTCACATATGTGAAAGGGAAGGTGCGGCCCCCAGAGAGGTCATGCCTGCAGTCCTTGGGGAATCGAGGCTGCAGATGGGCTTCCAGCTGGCTGGGCACAGTGAAATGAGTCTGGCAGGGCTCAGCTCAACACATGCAAAGCCACCCCCCTGCACTGGGATGCACTTTGCCATCCGCCAAGGGGCAGGGTAGCTGGGAGACATGGAGCTGACCTGCAGAGTTGGAGACTGGGAGGCTATTTTTGACTCTTCCATATTCCCCCACCAGCTATGTGCCTCAGTTTCCCTCCTGGTGTGTCCTGCAGGGGCTAAGCAGACTGAGCATTCCCTCTGCCCAACAGCATGAATACCATGTGCCTGCCTTTGGGGCTGGAGGGGGTGGGCTGAGGAGGGCTGTTGTTCATCCTTGGTCCAGGGTGGGCTGGGCAAGTCTCCACCCTGGATTGGGGCACCCTGGAGAGTAGCACAGCCCCAGCTGTGACCGCTGTCCCCCCAGGCCCAGATCTCCCACTACGCCGACTCCGTTGCCTTCCACCTGGCCAAGATCCTGGAGTCCGACAAGCACTCGGTGGTGATCTCGTCTGCAAAGTAAGGGGTGTGCTGGGGACAAGGGTGCAGCTGCCCATGAGCCAGTGCCTAGACATGCACCCAGGGGTGCTGAGCCCTCCCTGGATCAGATTAACACTCAGCTTGCCAGCAGCAGATGCCAGGCTAAGTGCCAGATAGTCCTGGCACTGCCCCACCAGAGCAAGGGAGGCTCGTCCCAATGGTCCCCCAAGGGATGGTGCCCATGCCCAGCCAGTTGGGCTGTGCCCCTGCTGCCATCCTGCCCCTTTCCTTGTCAGGTTCCTGTGTGGCACCGTGAATGACTTTGTGGCTGAAGTCGGCAGGGCTTACAAGAGAGCTACTGAGAACAAGCAGGAGGCTGAGCTGATGGCACGGAAGGTGGGTTGGGGGGCAACTGGGGGCTGGGGCAGGAGACAGGCCCCGTGTGCTGGGGGCATGATCCTGGACCGGTGGAGAGGCCAGCTAGACTTGTCCTGGTACCCTGTTCTCTTGATGTGTGTGGCACATGGGGTGCCCGTGAAAGCACGCTGTGCTGGCAGCGGGCAGCAGTGCAGGGTGGTGTGAATGGTGGGCATCCTGCAGTGCGCCATGCTGAACGAGAAGCTGGACTCGCTGGTGCGGGAGCTGAACGATGAGGCTCAAGCCATCACGGTCCCTGAGGGAATGTCGCAGGCCATGCCGGCTGATGCCAAGGACCACGACAAAGAAAGTGGCTTCAACCCTAGCCCTGTGCCTCGCATTTTCAAATCCAAGGAGCAACTCATGCTGCGGGCAAACAGCCTGAAGAAAGCCCTGCGGCAAATCATTGAGCAAGCAGAGAAAGGTGAGGGGGTGGTGAGGGTCCTGAACCCAAGGTGGACATGTCAGCCCAGGCCCTGCCTGGTGCTGGTCCCAGCAGTGAGCTTGCCTGGTAGCAGGATGGCTACAGTAGCTTCTGGCCATGCCTGGCAGGGGCAGTGCTGGATCCCGGGAGGCTGCTCACTCTGGCACCTGGGCACAGAGGGGCAGTCACCCAGGAGGGACCAGACCCTTGGGTGTAGGCAGGCAGGACTGCCCCGAAGTGCGCTGTGATGCCTGTTTCCACCCAGCTGTGGATGAGCAGAACAAGCAGACCCAAGCCTACTGTGGCACCATGGGCCCCACCAAGAAGGACAGCTCGGAGGAGTGCAACAAGGAGGCGGAGAGGCTCAGTAAGGCTCTAACAGGGCAAGCTGTGGTGGGGCACTGAGGTGGCACAGGGCTGAGCTTTGAGATGGGATGGACTCAAGGCGATCAGGGTAAGGACAAATTTACTAGCTGCCTCCTTTCCTGCTCTGGCCAGGCTCCCGGCGAGAGACAGTGACCTCTGCAACCTCCTCCATCATCCTCGACAGGCCTGACACCTTCGGCACTTTGCAGTTCCCTGAAGACCCCAGCGCCCTGTGAGTCAGAGGCCAAGCTCTCTAGAGGGCTCTCAGGCCACTCTGGCTGTCCGCATGCGCCCCTTGTGTGGCAGGGAGCACAAGCGGGCAGCTTGATGGTCAGCTTTACCTGCTGGCCCATGCTGCCTCTGAGAACAGCACTGCTGTCGGGCATTCTCTGCCTGGCGTCATAGGTGTCCCCTGCCCTGAGCCCTCCCTGGCACCTCAGTGCCCGAGTGCCAGCCACCTCCTGGTGATGTGAGCCAGCACATGCTGCTTTTCACAATGTCAGAGCCCCAGCCAGCATCTTGTAGATGCTGAAGTTGGGAGCACTGGGTCACCTCCAGCCAGGTTCTAGGTGCTCAGTGAGAGTCACAGTGGGGGGACCAAAGTGGCCCCAGACACAGCTACTAGGTCTCCCTGCTGGCTTGGGTGGAGCTTCCCTGTGCCTGATACTGGCAGCCCTTTCCTGGCCCATGCCAAGCCCCCTCCCGTTGCTCACATTGCAGCTCGGGCTATTTTTATTCTGCTCCCATTTCCCAGTTCCACCCCAGCAATCACCTGTGAGTGGCTCTCTACCAACCCACTTTCCCTGTCTACTGCTTTTAGCCAATTCTCGGAGAAATGTGTCATGAATAACTACTTTGGCATCGGCCTGGATGCAAAGATCTCTCTGGAGTTCAACAACAAACGAGATGAGCATCCCAAGAAATGCAGGTTGGCTGAACCCCCAGCAAAAATATATGCAGCTTGGTTGCCTCCTGGCTCTCTGGCTTGGGGCTTCCTGAACCAGAAGGGACTCTCTGGATCCCAGGAACTGCGAGGTCAGCTCAGGGCTGCACCTCCACCTAGAGCTGTTGTGCTGGTGCATAAGCACCTCTGGATGCAGATGGTAACAAACGAACCCTGGGAAGCAGGATTGCTGTGAGGCTCCTGCTACAGACACCCATGGGGCCTGGGATAAAGCCTTGCTGGATCCAACTGTGCACTGGTGTTAGGAGCTGCTCAATGGGGTTTACTTGCTGTGCACCTGGATGGGCAAGAGCTTGCCATGCCAGTGTGGACTTGAAGGGGTCTTTAGCATGCCTGCATGCCAGGTGCTGCATCCTGCATCTCCTAGGAGGTGCCAGGCAGCACCCTGTCCTGAAAGCAGGGAAACTGAGACAGAGCAGGAACGTGCCAGGTCTGAGCTCATCTGGAGTCCAAGCCTGAAAGGGAACTGAAAAGCTGGTTCCTGCCCTATGCCTTCCCTCCAGTAACTGAAACAGCGCTGGAAGGGTTAAGACCTTGTTTTTGGGAGCCTGAGCTGTCAAGGCTGCTAGGCTCTGGCTGCAAAGGGGACAATGAGTTGCTGCCCTTTGCGAGCAGCTGCAGACTGGGATGGGCGGTGTAGTAGCCTCCATGGATTGGGGTGTAGGGTGCAGGATCCAGGGTCCAGACTGGGTGGTTTGGTCCACTGCCCCACAGAGGGAGCACGGTCTGCCACAGGACAGAGGAGACTCTGCTGTCCCTCTAACCCTGTCTGTTCTGCCCCGGCAGCAGTCGCACCAAGAATATGATGTGGTATGGGGTGCTGGGCACGAAGGAGCTCCTGCAGCGCACCTACAAGAACCTGGAGCAGCGAGTGCAGCTGGAGGTACATGGGTGAGGGGAGCTGTGCCCCGATGAGCGAGGGTGTGAGGAGGTTGTGTGGGCAGGGAAGGCCAGCAAGGGCTGGCATCCTCCAGGCTCGGCTTTCTCTTCCAGTGCGACGGGGTGCCCATCTCCCTGCCCAGCCTGCAGGGCATTGCTGTCCTCAACATCCCCAGCTATGCTGGGGGCATCAACTTCTGGGGAGGCACCAAGGAGGACAACGTGAGTGTGAGCGCTGTGGGGTGGAGAGGAGGGCACAGGTTGTTCTTCCTGTGATCCTGGAGATCTTGTGATCCCCAGGGTGGGCAGGGGTCTGGGATGTCCCTGCCTTGGGCACACGTTGTGGGGGGAAGTGTGGAGGGAGGCGGGGGGTGGGTCCCAAAGTGCTGGGGCCTGACTCCAACTTGGGGGTCTCAGTTGTGCTGGCCCCCCCGCAGAACTTTGGGGCTCCATCCTTTGATGACAAGAAGCTGGAGGTAGTGGCCGTCTTCGGCAGCATCCAGATGGCTGTGTCACGAGTTATCAATCTCCAGCACCACCGCATAGCTCAGGTAGGCTCTGGTGGGGCCAGGAAAGGAAAGGACTCTTTGGGACCTGTGTGTGCCCACACTGATGCAAGCGAGCAGGAATGAGGTCCTCTGTGGCACCAGAAAGCTTTGGGGCACCTCAACCTCAGTGCAGCAGAGGACCTGTGGGTGGTGTGGGTCTGCTAGGCTTCTGGCCTTGTGGCTGGCACCTAAAGGTCACAGGTGGTGGCAGGAGACTGTTCAGCCTCAACACAGATGCTAAACCAAGCAGAACCCCACAGTGGGCAGTGCCAGCCTTGTGGTGCCAGCTCCAGGCTATCTGCCCTGCAGTGCCGTATGGTGAAGATCACAATCCGGGGGGATGAGGGCGTCCCAGTGCAGGTGGATGGAGAAGCCTGGATCCAGCCACCAGGAATCATCAAGATCCAGCACAAGAACCGAGCCCAGATGCTGACAAGAGATCGGGTGAGCTTTGCCCTCCAGCCTGCCGTGGGGGCTAGCAGGTTAGGTCTGGAGCAGATGCCTCCAGGACATCCAGGGAAAGCCCTTCTCCCTTGGCTTGGCCTCACTTGCCACACATGGAAGTTGGCACCATGTTCCTATTCAGCATCTATCTTGCTCTGCCCCAGAAGCACCTGCATCTTTGGGACAGGATCGTCCATTTGCATGCTGAGATCTGGAGGGTCCGGGTAGCCTGTGAAACCAGGCTGTGCTGGGGCAAGGGGAGGTCTAATAAGCATCTAGAGGGCTTCCCTCTTCTCACAGGCCTTTGAAAACACCCTCAAGTCCTGGGAGGACAAGCAGAAAGGGGAGAGCTACCGAGCAGCTGCCCGGCCTCGGCTCAGCTCCCAGCAGTCCATGGAGTACCTGACCGATGAGGAAACTGGCCTCTTGCTGCAGGTCTCGCAGGTTGCTGAGACCCTCATTGCCAGGTCAGGCTGTGGGTATAGGGCAGGAGGACAGAAGCTTTGCTGCAGAAACTGAGGGCCACAGAGGGATGGATGTTTTGCTGTGGTCAACCAGGGTTGTGGGGGAATGGATGCTGTGCTGCGGACACCCTGGGCTGGGAGGGCATAGATGATTCACTGCAGGTATCGAGGGCTGTGGGGAGGTGGAGGTGCTTTCCTGTGGGCATGGAGCAGGGGTGATAGATACTTTGCTGCAGGCATCAAGAGTGCTGGGCCAGATGCATCGCTGCAAGCACTGAGAGCTGCAAGGGATGGATGTTTCACTGCAGGCACAGGGTGGGGGGAAGAGAGACTTTGCTGCAGGCACTGAGGGCTGCCTGCCTTAACATCCCCCCCAAATCTCACAGCTCCCTCTCTACTAGGCCACGCAGGTTGCAGAGCCGGGCTCCCCTGCCCTGCTCAGGTACCTGGTGATGGGGTGGGTGACTGCCTCCTTCTCCTCCACCTCTGCTCCTGGGGTGTTTGTTCAGCTCCACTCCCTGCGGCTGGGCTGGGAGATCCCACGCGCTCTCACCTGTCTCACCCACAGGATCCACGAGGCAGCCAAGGCTCACAAAGCCATGGAGCAGGAGCTGGCCCACGCCGTCAACACCAGCTCTCTGGCGCTGAGTGAGACCCTGTCCAACAAAGCCGCTAACAGCCCGGAGGTGAGCTGGGGCTGAGGGGAGAAGGGCTGGACCCCTCGCCCTACCAGCTTGGGGCCCAGGCACTCAGGACTCCCTCCCGCCTTCTTCCAGTTTCTCAGCAGGAATGCGGCTGTGGAGGTGGTGCTGAGCATCAAGGCGCTGTACACTGAGACCAGGGCATTCCTGGAAGGGAAGGTGGTGAGTGCAGGGTCGGAGAGCACCCCAAGCCCCCCAGTGGAGGGGTCCTCGCTGGAGGAGGGTACCGGGCCCTTGGCCAGTGCCCCAGCTCATGGCAGAGGGGCTGGGGACGGTCCCTGTCCCCTGCAGCTGGACTCACCGCAGGAGGAGGAGGCACTGCACGGTCCCCTGAGCGTGCTCGGCCAGGAGCTGCAGAGGCTGCTAGACATCCACTGGCTGGCCCCCATTGCCCACTCTGCTGAGGAGGTGGGTGCGTGGCAGATGGGGGGGGCCCAAATCACCAGGCCACATTGGATGAGTGCTGGAGGGCTGTCCGGCTCCCATCTGTTTTTCACAGGAAAACGTTGGGACAGCCAACAAGGGCAGCTTCAAGCTTCGCCTCAACATCCCCAAGCCCAGGAAAGATAAAGACAAGGTGCCAAAGCAGAAATCCAACAGCGTCCTCCCAGGTAAAGGGGGTCACACACCAAGGTGGGAGAAGGGCACTTGAACTGCCCTGGCCATCAGTCCTGTATGTGAGGGGTGAAGGGCTGAGCCCCTTCAGGTAGGCTCAGACCAGAGTCCCTGGGGACCCCAGAGTCCTCAGTGAAGAAGGAGGGTCAATAAAATGTCCTGCCTCTGCTGGCAGAGATGTGACTCCACCAGCCATAAGGGTTAGTGGCTGGACCACTGGCAGGGGAGAAGGACTTAAACTTGCCTCGCTGGCACAAACACACCCGTAATGGGGTATCCACCATGCAACAACCCATTCTACTGCTGTTTTGCCACCAGCCTCAGGCTGCCCCAGGCCTGAGCTTGCCATGGAGGGACCATGGCACACTACCCCTGGGAGGGTGGCAGAGCCCTGCCAGCCATGCCGGGGTGCCACAGGATCCCCTTTGTCACTGGCAGCATCTCAGAGCTTAACTTTTCCCCCAAGGCACATGCAGAGCCCTCCAGCACTGTAACTCCACTGCCTCCACTGCAGGTGGAAGGAAGCTGGATTCTGGTAAAGCTCATCCCCAGCCTGTGGGTTAGTCCCTGCTCCATGGCTGTGGGCCTTGTTGAAGGGGAGACGTGCAATGTTAAAAATACAGATGCTTTGTAAGTAAACTAAGGAGAGGAGAAAACTCCTCTCCTGCCTGAGCTGCCTGTGACCTCAGGCCCTGCCAGAGCTGGGGTGGGATGGGAGATGCTGGCTGCAGCATGCTGCCCGCTGCTGCCCTCAGCTGCCTGCTTTGCCTTGGCCAGTTGTGTCCAGCTGCCTCCAGCAGGGCTCACTGGATGTCTGTGGTTTTCCTCCCTGCTAGCAGACAAGTGGGGCTCCGAGGAGGTGGCAGCTTGGCTGGAATCACTTGGTTTAGGGGAGTACAGAGACATTTTTGTCCGCCATGACATCCAGGGCTCTGAGTTGATCCTGCTGGAGAGGAGAGACCTGAAGGTACAAGACCCCCTCATCCCCCCATCTCTGCCCCTGCCAACAGATTCCCTGCCTGGGTAGCACCTGTGCCCGAGCTCCCTCTTCTTCCTCCCCATCCCTCGGCGGGGCTTAAGGCAGGGGATGTCATGGGAAGGCACCTACTTACCCTGCTCCCCAGCACAAAGTGCTGCAGGGCTCACCTGGCATGGCTTGCTCATGTTTGCATGTGGTCAGCAGCTGGCAGCAGGGAGGGGTCTTGCTTTAGGATTCCTGGCTTGCAAAATCCTGCCCTCCCCCTGCATCCAGACATGGAGAGATGCTTGCACAGGGGAGGAGGGACTCTCCCTGTGTCCTCTCACGGCATGGAGAGATGCTTACAAGAGGGATAAGAGGCTCCCAGGAAGTCCTCTTGTTGGGGAGAGAGATGCTTACAGAAAGGACAAAGAGCTCCTAGGAAGCCCTCTCCTTGCACAGAGAGGTGCTTCCAAGGGGGACAAAGGGCTTCTACTGTACCCTCTGGCTGCACGGAGAGATGCTTGCAAGCAGGACAAGAGGCTCCTGGCAAGCATGGCAGCTGCTCACTGTGAGGCTTGACCACACACTCACACCAAGAGCAAGGGGAGCTGGACTTTACAGCCTTTCCTTTCTGCTCCTCCATTTCCCTAGCAGCAGGGGAGATCTGAAGCAAGGGTCCATGCTACAAGCAAGCCAACCCACCTTTCTCCTCCCTACAGGACCTGGGGATCACCAAAGTGGGCCACATGAAGAGAATCCTCCAGGCCATTAAGGAGCTCAGCAGCACGCCCTAGAACGAGGGCTCAGCATGGCAGCCGAGCCTGCGCACTGGGTCCCTGTCCCAGGACCTCTAGCCCCTAGGGACTGGTGCCCAGGGGCTGGGTGCCAGAAGGGGGGGAAGCCCAGATCCCCAGTGTGCCTCATGTGTGTGGAGCCCCCCATGCTTGCCTTGCTTTGTCTGTTCGTTCCCTAGCATCCCTGGAGCCACTGCTTCTCCCCAAGCCTGTGGGGCTGGAGACACTAATGTGGAGGTATGGTCTGGTAGGCGATGTGGCATGGCATGCCTCGCAGTCCGGCCCACAGTAGGCTCACTACAGGAACCAGAGGGTCTAGACTACTGTATGTAGGCCCAAGCTGGGGCCAAAGCAAGGACTCCCTTCCTCCCCCATGTGGGTATTTAAGCTGTGTAAATACTTGGAGAAAAGATATTTATTGCTGCTGCTTGTGTAGTGTCATTGCTTAAGTGAAGCAAAGGGCAGGGAGAAAGTGATGGGGACCTGGCCCATTCCAGCCCTCACCCCTGAGCTTCCTGCTCTCAACCCTTCCTCCCTCCAGCCCCTAAATGCTCACACCTGCTCTCACCATCTACCCTGATACAGCTCATGGCTCAGCATAATCTCCACCTGTGTGCCATATCCAGCACCTACACAGGTTTAGCAACCCCTGTCCCAGTAGCCACTACCAGCACATAGGACATGTACACAATATTTTATTGACAGCTCTACATGACTTTTTTTTTCCCCCCCACCCTCCCCATTCCCTCCCATTTAGTTAAAACAATCACATTATCTATATACATAGCGCTCCCATGCCAGAGAGCACCTGGCTATTTACAGACTATTTACAGAGTCAGGGCTAGCTCTTCAGTATCTCCTCCAGCTTCAGCATGTCCATGGGGGTGGCCTTGGCGACCTCAAAGAAGACCCTGAAAGGAGTTGCAGCATCTTAGAGTTCAGTCCTAGTGCTGACAACCTACTGCCACCACCAGAGTGCCCCCAGTTCCCTGCAAGGCCCAAGGACCTGCACTCCTGATGCCACCCTTCACAGCTGCACTAAGCGAGCAGGCGTACTTCAGAGCCCCTGCCACTCACCTGTGTGAGTACTTGGTGCGTACAGCTTTCAGCTTGTCATGGGGTTGATATGTGAGTAGAAAGTTCAGCCTCTTCACTAGGGGATGCAGGTCCTGGGAGCGGTACCCACTGTAGTACTCCAGTGTGGGTGTCTGCAAAGGGACAGACTGGCTGAGCTGGGTCCTCCTTGCTAAGGCACACCCATCACCTTCTCCCCAACCCCACAAACATCTGAGGCAGGACCTCCCTTCTTCTGCTGGGCAGGCCTAGGTGCACCATCTGTAGCATAAAGCCCAGTGCCAGCTGAGCCAGTGTTGCCCCAGCACACAGGCCTGCCCCATCCTGCAGGGTGTCTGCAGCCAGGGCAAAGTTGGCTGTGTAGCCCCCCCCACCCCGGGAGGGTGCCAGGGCACCCAGAGCCAGGTGGCACTCACCCAACCTCCGAGGTTCCTCATGGTGAGCGCCAGGAGCAGGCAGCTGGCAGCCAGCTTGGAGGGGCTTTCCCGGACGTAGTCGTACTCCTGCAGGGTCATCTCACAGAGGAAGCGGGCTAGCGTCAGGGTCTCCATGTTGGCACGAGCACACTGGAGCCAGGCAGAAAGGGAAAGGCTCAACCTTTTGAGCAACACCTCCTGGCCTTTTGGGGGATCCAAAGCATGGTACTGCCACAGGGGCCCAGAGTCTCAAGGCTGCAGCATTGCATAGGCTGTCCTACACCAGCACCACTGACCCTTGCTGTGGAGGACCTGGCCAAACCCTCCCCGCTGACAGGAGGGAGCACAGGGCTGGAGCACTGCCTGCCCAAAGCTGCAGGAACGCACATCTACACCCAGGCAGGCCAGACTTCAGGCCCACCAGGCTGGAGAAATAGGTATAGTACCTGGCTCTAACCTGCCTGGCGGACACTGTGGGGCACAAGGGTCCATTCCTAAGGGGAGGGCAACACAAAGGGTGCCTGGAGGCACAAGCACCCCATGGGTGCAACGCCAGCCCATCCTCCTGCTGCACCCACCTTGGCAAAGCGTCGCAGGAACCGGTAGGGGATGGGGATGTTGATATCAAACTTCAGAGTGCGGAGGATGCTCATCTCCATGGCAATGAGCTCTTCCCGCTTGTAGGCATCATCACAGATGTACAGGAAGTCATCCACACACGGAGGGCACCGCTCCTGCCGGGGCACAACTTGCTCAGTACCCTAACAGGAACTCATCCTGGCAACGCTTAGGGAATCCTACCATTTGCAGAAGAGGTACACAGCCTGGCAGTTTGCAGGTCCCCTAAAGGGCAGTCCTGCTGGGTCCATTACAATGTTCAGTGGGACATTTTAACAGAGGGAGCATTAGTTTGTGTTGTCTGTAACTGCCCCAGCCTTTTTCCTCCACTGTCACACTGACCACCCTCTGGCTCTAACTCCTAATCCTGCTTGCACAGGATGAACCCAGGTGTCCTGGCAGTCTCTGCACTGCACAGTGAGGACCCAGGTCACCAGTAGGCAGAATCCAGCCCACCTGGCCTGCATTCACAGCCCCAGGGACAGGAGGAGGTTGCACATGGGCAGACAAGCCACTCTGGCATCCTTTATCAGCAGTGGCCTGGCACTGCAGCTTCCTGGCCTTCTCTGTAACTCATAGCTACGGAAGGCTGGAGAAACCAAGTCCCTTCTGCCCCTAGCACTTTGATGCAGCACAATGCAAGGAGTCACCTCAAATTTGGAGGCAATGAGGATGGCCGTAGAGCCAATGAGCTGCAGCTTATCCCTCATGCTCACCACCTCCACCAGGTAGTGGTCCACCAGCTTCACTGCCAAGTATAGAGTCTCGTGATTCAGCTCGAAGTTTTCCTGCAAGAATGCAAGTGGCAGGAAATCACACAAGAGCCAGGCCACCACTGTCCCCCCAGCCTGGTTGAAGAATTCCCCCATAAGGGCCAGAGAGGTGCCCACAGGGCCAGGCTGGGAGTAGGGTCATGTAGGCTTGCCACCAGCCTGCGGTGGTGGGGGAAGCAGATCAGCTCTGCACTGGGGAACTCTCACAGGAGCCTCTAAGTGACAAAGCCCTGCATGCCAAGTGTCCTGACCCTTACCCAGGGCAGGGAGCTCCTCCAAAAAGTCATGACCCCTCCCCAGATCCATGTACCTGCACTTCCACCATCCAGTCCACCAGGATGGCTCGCATGTCCCCACTGATGTCTGGCTGCTTCTCCATGTAGTTGGGGAGCACAAATTTCTCCTATCAAGAAAGGGGATGTTAAGGACTTGCTAGACATCCCCTACCCCAAAATGAGGTGCAGTGGTGACAGGCCCACTGCTGCTGGGTACTCAGAGCCTCTGGGCAGCACCTTGGCTCCTCTCTGAGGGTGGGCAACCTTGCCTGGCTCAGCCACAGCTGCCATCGCACCCAGCACCCACCTCTCTCTCCCGCATATAGTCAAAGATCTCCTTGGCATACTCTGCACTGGCGTAGGGGTCACCCAGCTGCTCCTTGTCTATGTCCTCCACTGTTGGTACCTGGAAGAATGGCCCCAAGCATCAATAAGGGGCAGTTGCATGCTGCCAGCTAACCTGAGGGAAGCTGGCATGGCTCTGCAGGGTACCTGGGGAGGTCACCCCTTTAGGGTAATGCAGCTGCACCTCCAACTGTCCCCCCAACCCCATCTGCTTGACAGCTCTGCCTCCACCTGCCCTGCAGCCCCCATCCTGCTCTTTCCCACAAGAGACCTTTGAAGGAAGAAGGTGTGGGTTATATTTCCCCAGCTCCTGTCACAACGGCCCACGCATCTCTAAGGTTCAAAGCACCTGGTGCCCTAGTGCCGCTGGCAAGAGCCACAGGCCTGCATCACCAGCAAGAGCAGGATGAGACCAGGAGCGATGCTACACCCCAGGATCCCTGCCCACTCCTTGGGTGACTGTGGTACCTGCACAGGCGCAGGTTCCTCTGGCACAGGAACCTTCTTGGGCTCTGCAGGAGTCTCTGTCGGGGGAGTTTTTCTCATTGATCTGAACAGGACAAGAGCATAAGTCACCATAGGGAGGAGGCCCACATCTCCCAGCTCTAAGGGGTCCTCCAGCCCCTTGTTGCTTCAGAAAGTGGCTCAACAGTTTCTAATACGCCCCCATGGACCCAACTACCCACTGCCCACCCCATCCAGCTCCTAGCCCTACACAACCACCTGCAGCAGCTAGTGCCATAGATCAACAGTACAGCACATCCCTTCTCCAGGGCCCAGGGTACCATCCCACAGGCTCTACATCCCCTGAGGAAGTCCCCCCACTATTGCTCGCTCTTCCCTATCCCTTGCAGGGCTGGTTTCCAGGTGCTGACCCTACCGTGTCTCCCCCCATCCCTGTCCCCCGTCTCACCTGGCTACTCACTTTTTCAGGTTGATCTCGTTGTTCTTTGCAACCCCAAGGACAACTGGGGCCTTCTGCACCTTGCGCGGCCCAGCTTTCACAGCCTCCTTCTTCCCCATCACCGTTTGGCTCTTGTGAGCCTGTCGTGGGGGGAAAGCAGGTCATACAGAAGGGTGCGTAGAGGGAAGCAAGGTGAGAGGGGGGTGAAACCTCTCCATACAGCCTGGAGTCAGACCTGTCCTCCCCACCACGGGGCACAGGACACTCTCCGCTCCATCAGCGCAAGGGGGATGCCCTGGAGAGAGGCAGCCCCGCTCCTTCCGAGGCCTCAAAGGGAGCACCGAAACCCCCTCAGCCTAAGGAAGCACTCACATTTGTGATGTCCCCAAACGCCGACCTTTTCTTGGGTGCCCCCTGAGGTGAGGACGGGGACCTCTTCGCTTGACAGCTCTCCTCCTGCAACAGAGGCTGTGAGACACAGCAGGGGGCCAGCCACCCCAGAGAAGCCCCCACACCTCCTGGCCGCAGCAGGGCTGCGGCCCCGGACCCAGCCGAGGGCTTACCTTGTCAGGCTTGCCATTCTCCGTCACGGTGCCCCCCTTGCCCACCCGGGGCTGCTTGGTGCCCAGCGTCTTGGCGTTGCGTGGCACCGGCATCGTCTCCCGTGGGCCTCTCTCCAAGCACAGCTGGGGGGGAGGCAGAGCAGGGCTCGGTACCAGGGCCTGGCTGCCCCCCAGAGCAGGGGAAACCAAGGCACAGAAGGGGCATGCCAGGGTGTCACGGGGAGCTTGCTCCTTCTGGCATGGGGGACGCAGCAGGGACCGACCGCAGCCACCCTGTGCAAAGCTGGTGGTGGCCATGCGGAGCAGCACACGGGGCTGGTGCACACCTAAGGGGGGGCTGGGGGGAGGACCTGGGAGCTCTCCCTGGCCTAGGGGGGCCCCAGTCCCTACTGCCCTGCACCCCCAGCAAGGGGGTCAAGGCTCCCTGTTGACCTGCACCCACCTTCAAGCACAGGGGGAAGGGGGCACAAGGGCACCTCAGGGAGGAGGTTTGAGGTCCCCGCTCACCCGCCCCCCACCCCAGCCCCCCAGGGAGGGGGTGCCCCAAAGCCAGGGGTCCCCACGAGGCCCAGGCCGATGGAGGGGGTCACCCACAGCAGCCCGGCGGCCCCAGGGCAGGGGCGGCAGCGGGTCCCCCCCGCCCCAGCAGAGCCTCCGGCGGCCCCGAGGCCGGGGACCCCCGCGGCCGCTCCCGGGGCGCCGCTCACCTGCGCCGCCGCCGCCGCCGCCCTGGCCCCGGCTCTTTTGAAAATAGCAGCCCGGCGGCGGCGGCCGGCACTGGCCGAGCGGCAGCCAATCAGCGCGCGGGCAGGGATGCGGTTTCTAAGGGGCGGGCGCGGAGAGTTTAAAATTCGGCCCTGCTGGCCAATGGGGTTGGGGCGGTGCGGGCGGGGGCGGGGCAAAGGGGGGGCAGGCTTCGCGGCGATTGGCTAGGCCGGGCTCGGGTTTAAATCGGTCTTAAAGCGGCCGGCGCACGGAGGGGCGCGCCGGGGAGCGCGTGGTGCCCCCGCAGGGCGGCCGGGGCCGCGGCCCCGCTGCGCCTCCCTCCGAGCCTGCCGCGCGCTGGGTCTGCCCCTCCCGTCGAGGCATGACCGCCCACTCGTGCACATCGGTCTGGGCATGACCTCCCTCGTGCCCCCGCCATTGCACATCTGTCCACCCCTGGTGCACATCGGTCTGGGCATGACCTCCCTCGTGCCCCTGCCACTGCACATCTGTCCACCCCTGGTGCACATCGGTCTGGGCATGACCTCCCTCGTGCCCCTGCCACGGCACATCTGCCCACCCTTGGTGCACATCGGTCTGGGTATGACCTCCCTCGTGCCCCTGCCACGGCACATCTGTCCACCCCTGGTGCACATCGGTCTGGGCATGACCTCCCTCGTGCCCCCGCCACTGCACATCTGCCCCCCACTGCACATCTCTCTGGACATGACCTCCCTCGTGCCCCCGCCACTGCACATCTGCCCCCGGCACATCTGTCTGGGCATGACCTCCCTTGAGCACATCTGCCCCCCACGGCACATCTGTCCACCCCCGGTGCATATCTGTCTGGGCATGACCCCCCTTGTGCACATCTGCCCCCACTGCACATCTGTATGGGCATGACCCCCACCTCGTGCACCTCTGCCCCCCACTGCACGTCTGCCCCCACTGCACATCTGTCCGCCCCGGTGCACATCCGTCATGGCATGACCCCCCTCGTGCACATCTGCCCCCCACTGCACATCTGACCCCACGGCACATGTATCTGCCCCCGGTGCACATCTGTCAGGGCACAATCCCCCACTGCACATCTGTCCACCCCCACTGCACATTTGCCCCCACTGCACATCTGTCCACCCCCAGTGCACATCTGTCTGGGCAAGACCTCCCTCATGCACATCACCCCCCCGCACATCTGCCCCCTGCACATCTTTATACCCTGGTGCACATCTGTCTGAGCATGACCCCCCCTCCCCATATACATCTGCCTGCACCCATCTGCACATCTGCCCCTCCACAACACAGCTGTCTGGGTATGACCCCCCCCTGCACATATGTCTGGGCCTGGCCCCTCTGCCTTCCCAGTCACTGCCCACCCGCCCCTTCCCCTGCCCACCCCCCCCGCACATCTGCCCCATGGCCTCTGCCCAGCACAGCCTCCCCCCTCCCAATGCCACCCCACTTCGTTACCCTGTCAGCCCTGCTGCGGCTGCCCCAGTTGCCTCCCCGCAAGGGGCCCGTCCGCCTGGCCCTGCCCCAGGCTAGTGCCCCACACAACGCTCCTCACTCGCCACCCTTCGGCGACCTGGAAATGCAGCTGAGTCCGGCCAGCTCGCTCCACGTGTTCCGGCCTCCTTCTGCAGCACTGCCAGAGAACAAGCCCAGGCACAAAGGATCCCTGGGGTGGGCCGGGATGGGCCTGCAGCACCTCACCCCTGGCAGGGAGCAGGGGAGATGGTGGGGCAGGCTGGAGTCTTGGGGCCCCTCCTGCGCAGAGAGGAATAAAGGGTCCTGAGAGGGTCCAGGCTGGGGAGCCGGTGCCAGGAGGGTGCAGGATCAACCCGAGCAAACTAATGGGTCTCTGGGGCAGCCCTAGCAGGGACCGACCCTCCCTGCCGCTGCCAGCGCTACCCACTGGCTCACCAGCTGCAGTAGCGGCAAGGAGCCCGGTGCGCAGGGGGTTCCTGGTGCCCATCTGCGACCAGCAGCGCTGGTGGGTAGAGCTCCTGAAGCCAGCAGGTTGGTAAAGGCTGGCAGGAGCCGGTTTTGCATCTCCAGTCCTCAACCCATTGCTTGGTGGGGCGAGCAGGGAAGCGGCTGGGTGAAATCAGGGAAGGGCTGGATAGGGAGATCCCTCATGGCCCGAAGCAGATGATCCCCATTGAATCACTGTCTCTTTTTCAGAGTGGGACGAGAGCACGGCAGCACAGCGGCTGCCTTTGGCACCTCGCACGCCCAGCGCCCGCAGCAACGCGCTGCGCACCAGGTGCGGCGTCGACAGCTCCTCAGGCCGGACCAGTTTTCCCAGTGCGTTTAATCGCCTCGTCTTCTTCCTTCCAGGACATGTTCCCCTGGCTTCCTAACTCAAAGATGCCAGCGTCTGATAAAAAAATAAAAAATACAAATGCAATCCTGGCCAATTCTTGAAGACGGCATCAAATGCGTGCCCTCAGCTGGCTGCATGGCTCATGGCCCAGCCGGCTGAGCACGGGGTGAGCACGGGGAGAGCTCCCAGCCACCCACCACCCGCTAGCCAGGTTGACTGTCTGCAGCTGCCATGTGAGCGTAACAGTGGCCGGAGCGGCACAGATTCACCCCCCAAATTCCTCCGTGGGAGCCACAGGGCTCCTGCTTCTGCGGAGAGCAGCTAAAGCTTTGATCGCAGATCCTGCACCAAGGTCCCGCAGAGCCCGCGGGAGGTCTCCTGCTGAGGTCTCCCACTGCGTCTCAGCCCATCAGAGCCAGCGCGGTGAATTGCAAGGAGCGTTCAGCAATGCTGCTGTTTCAGACTCACCCCTTCGAAAGTCTGAGCTGCTAGAGCTCTCTTCTGGGCAGAGCCTTGGCTTGAACTGCAGCCAAACCCAGCTTTGTAGCCACAGGGTTTGGGAGACGAGCTTGAACACATTCCCCAGTCAGGCTCTGAGGGCTTGAAAGAGCTGCAAACAAATTATCCCAAGCACAGCAGAACCAGTGAGCCAGGTTTCCTACTCATTTCTGCCTGTGCTCTGCCTGCTGCAGTCCTCCTCGCTCCATCCCGCCTCCCTAGCTCCCCCCACATGTATCGCTATGCCTTAATCTGGGACAGTGAGGACACGGCTGGGTCAGTGTTGGTGGGCCCATGTGGTACCCATATGCCGATTAACCAGCTGATTATTACCTCTCCAAGTCGATCTGGCCTTAGTCATCATCAGCTCTCCTTCTCTGGGACTTGATTTCTCCCTCCTCTACCCAGGCATTCATTGTCACAGCACTTGTGAGAACGTCATCTCTCTGAGATGAATCTTTTGCTGCATGGGATGGCATTCAGTAGATGCATGCTGCTGCTGCTATCGGCCTGGCAAGCACAGAGATTTCCAGGTTGCAACCCCCCTGAGTGCTTGTTTTAACCCTTCTCGCTTGCCTAGCCAGCCTCTGCGTTTGCAAGGAAGGCTGATGACTGTATTTCAAGCTGCTGAGGTTGAATGCATGAACAGTTGGGCATCAGAGAGATTTGCGCTTTCGCACCCAAGCCTGAGGAGGCTAAGCATTTCCCAAGCCAAGCCGGCCAGCCAAAATCTTGGCACCAAAACAGGGAGAGGGCAGCCTGGAGTGAAGGTGTACCAAACTCCTTGTGAGAGTTGGAAGCTGGTCAAACACATACGCCTGTCTCCAGCACCCAAAAGGAAGGTGCGCACCTCTTCCTGGAGCTGCAAACCTCTCAAAGACAGCAGGTCACAGGGGTGTGGGGAGCCCATGTTTAACCCATGGGCTTATCTCCTGCAAGTCAGCTGTTCCTGTCCCTGCAATTCTTGAAGGCTCCAGAGCATGGGTTCCCCTTGCCCTTGGTGGAGTCCTGCTTCGGCCACCATGGGGTGACGTGTCCAGCTCCCACAAGTACATGTCCAGGCAGCAACCTGGGCACACAGGCCATGCGTCCCCGCTGTGTGGCCCTGGACATATGACTGCAGGAGCCTGCAAGGCTGCAGAAGCACCTTTCCCAGGGAGGATGCATCACGCCCAGGCCTTGCAACAGCTGCAGGGCTTTTCCTGTCACTGTGGTTTTGAAAGCAGCTTGGCATGGCCAGGGAGCTGACCCATACCACTTTCAGCTCTCATAAATGGCAAGAGTCACAAAGGTGCGGAGATGAGCTGCCCAAAGCCATGCAGAGAGTTTAGGCCCAGAGAAACACATAGAAGGTGTGGATGCTGCTCTGTGAGCTCCCTCTAATGTCCATGTATGTGGATCCTGCAATGTCTTAGATGAGCCTCACTATTCCCTTTCTCCCAGGTGCCTCTTTGCTTGCAAAGACCAGTGGGGAATGGCCCGGGTGGGTGGCAGAGAGGAACTACGGCCACCGGCTTTGTGCCACTGGCTTTGGTGCTTGTGGCCTGAGCAAGTTGCAAACACCAAAAATCAGATGGTGGAAACTGCAGAAGTCTCTGAGGGCAGACTCAGGGGGGCCGGAGGGCATGAGAGGGCATGGGAGGACAACCCCCTGCCTCTGGTTGCCAGGGTGTTGAAAAAGGGCTTGGACACTTTTTCCCTGGTCTCTCCACTTGGCTTCTGGCTTACCACAGCCTGAAGCAACCACATGGAGAGTAGAGAGGAGCTGTCCCCAGACTCAGCACCTCTGGCCATGGGCTCAGCACCCCACTATGAGCTGTGCTCAGCATTAGGCTGCCTCAGGGTCGACAGAGGCAGCAAGCACGAAGACTGCACAGCACCATGGCACCAGCCACCACAGACCCCACAGCTGTGCACCATGCTGCTGCCACCAGGAGTGTGTCTTGGGTGGACCATCTTCCTGAGTCTTTTTGCCTCTGATGCCTCCGTTTCTGCAGCAAGATGTTGCTTGAACTCAACCTCCGTGTTGTTCTTGCCTGTTTATTCCTCGACTCCCACCCTCGGCTTAGTCACCAAGCCCATGCAGAGCGCAGTGTCCCCCATAACCTCAGCGCCATGGCCCCTCCAGCCCTGCACTCCTGGCCCACCTGTACTGATGCTCTGGCTTGAGGCGTGAGTGCACTTCGTCTTGCAGTGCTTCGTGCTTTCTCGTTAATCTGGTACCTCAGATCCCCCAAGGGGCATATGTGTCCAAGGCCCTCGCTGCACATCAGTTCTCCATCTCTCAGTCCCTGTTGCCACAGTGTTTATCAGAACGGGAGCATTTCCACGGAGGCTGCCAGGACCCCTTGTTTTCAGTGCCATGGGGATGCTCAGCTTTCCCAGCCAGGGGATAAGGACCACTGTGGCATTTCAAGCTGAAAGCTTTGGCACCTTTCTGTGGGAAGTAAAAGCAAAGCAAGTTTCCTTTTATTTCATTAGACTTCCATGCAATCAGAGTCTGGACAGGGCCTGTCATGCTTGCCTGAGTGAAATTTTCTGCAGTTCAGGTTTTCAGGAATATGCTGTCCCCAAGAGGCAATAGAGAGCAGAGCAAAGTAGGCCCCAGCTCTGAGCTGCGTCCAAAACCCAAGCGAATCCAAACCCTTCTGTAATCAGAGCTGCGTGTACTGATTTTGATTCAAGTGTGGGGCAGAAGATAAAACATGTGTGGATAACACTTAAGGTGGGATTTCCTTTTCTGTTCTCCAGTGGGTTGAGGATGCATCAAGGCTGTAGGAGATGCCAGGAGCTGCCTGAGCAGCAAAAACCCAGATAAAACCACAGCACATGAACCCAGAACACGCCCGGTTTTGGAAAGTGCCTAGGCAGGGCCCTGGGTGGTCCTGGCAAGCTCAGATCAGCTTTGGGCTCTCATTTCATAGGAAAAGAGCTGATAAAGTTGAGAGAGAGTAGGGAATAGTCTGGAGCTGGATGGCATTGCTTTGAATGCACAGAAGCCCTGCCAGTTTTTTTGTCACTCAGGGGTATGCGTTGGTTTTTGCATGTCTCCAGAGTTCAATCCATTCCCCACTTCCTGCAGAGCTAATCCTTGCCACCCCCTGGCCTGGGCAGCCTTGTGTCCTGCCCGGCTACATGCGGGTAGAGGGGAGAGAGGAGGACGCCAGACCTCCAGACCCCTGTGCCAACCTGGGTCCTAGGACCATGCCTCTTAACCGCCACAGTGCGGGGCCCTGGCTTTTCAGGGATGTTTACAGAGCGAACGAACTGAAGCAGATGAACAAGCTGGCATCTGGTGTTGCGGCACAGCCCCATCCTGCTGCCTGCAACACAGGATGCCACTGGGAGATCCTGGGGACAGGAGACAGGCTAGGACATAGCTAATGACTGTTAAGAAAATGAGGAGAAATGTTTTCTTTTTCTTCTTTGTGTTCCTTTCTGGGTTGAACGAGGCCTCATTCAGACAGCTCTCTCACTTTGCAGACACAGCTTTGTGCCAGCTGGTGGTACCTTGGTAGATCCATCTGCGGTTTTGACCCCCGTCAGCAGCATTTGGGATCTCACTGAAGTGAGGAAGCTCTGGCATGAGGAGGAATTAAGGACTGCAGGAGTCAGGGGTCGCCCTCTCAGTGCTGCTCAGGGAAGGGGCAAGGCTTCGCATCCTGGCACCTGCTTGCCCAAACTGGGCAGCAGGCAGCTCGCAGGCTGGGCAGCAGGCACCGTAGCCCCAGGTGCGCTGCGGGCACCTCAGTGCTGACCCCTGGGGAGGGGGCTCACTGGAACTGAGGAGATGTTGCTACATGTGTTTGCTGACTTTGCTGAGTAAATAGCAAGATACAACGTAGAGATGTGGCTGCCCCAGAGCACAGGCAGAAAAGTCAGGGAGAAGGAAGCACACAGCCACAGCCCCGGCTGATGTGCTGATGCTCCCAGCCCTGAGACTGCTCCCTAACCAAAATACTAGAGTCCAGCAAATGACTTATTCCCCCACCTTTGATGGAGAAATCAAGGGAGGGGAAAGTGATGTGACCAAGGTCCTACAGCAAGGTTGTGCCAGAGCATGAACTGGAACCCAGATGTCCAGCCAGCACCTCCGTGTCAAGGGCCTGTGTGCCTGTGTTTGACCATGCCTGGAGCCTGCCCAGTGTAATGGTGCTAGTGTTGTGCCCCTCTCTGCGTGCAGGACACCAGGAGAGCCATCCTGAGATGAGCTTCACCATTGTCACTCCTGTGCAGCCTTGTTCCAACACATGTGGCTCAGAAACTTCAATGCACTGCCCACACCAACATCCAGGCACCAGTGCCCTGAGCAGGCACTGCTGCACACCCTCAGTTTCTGGAGCTGTGGGAGCTGCAGGGCTCTGACTGTTGGAGACCATGCATTGGGGCCACTCTTGGCACCTGGGCAGCAAGGAGCACCTTGCAGCTGGAACGGGCACTCTGCCGGGGAGGATGGGAACACGACTCTGGGCTAAGTATTTGATTTCCTTGAAGGGGTGGAGCTGGGCTCTTCCATGCAGCAGACATCCTCCTGTCTCACAGTCAGTTGTGAGCCAGCTGGGCACAGAGCAGGCAGCTTCCACAACTCGGGCACCGTGGCAGGTGCTCCTGTCACACCTTGTCCTGCCCTGAAAGGCATGGAGCTGCCCTGCTTGTGCAGAGTGGCTCTTCTTGGACAGTCCCTAGCCGTGTGCCTTCATGCTCATGCTCACTGATGCATGGGTGTCATGGTCTCGACTGCTTCTGCAGGCAGAGAAGGATTTTTCCAGGCCATGACCTGCTAGGGTCAGGGCCTCCCTGCTCACAGCAAAGTCCTGGAATCCTCTGAGCATGGCCACCAGCAGCAATATGGGACAGAGTCAGGAGAGGTGGCAGCGTGGGAGAATTGATGGGAGCATGCAAAGGGAGTCCTCGCTGGCTCTCACAGCAGGAATTAGCACTGCAAAATAGTTGTCTCTCACTGTTACTGAGCACCAGTCTGGCTCTGTCTCAGTTTCCCTTCCAGCATGCCAAAGCTCCTACCAACACAGCACCCAGGGCTCACCTTGAAAACAGCTCATTTCAGCTGCCAGGACTGTCTTGCAGCTACAACTCAGCATCCTTTGATGATCTCAAAGCCCTAACTTTGGGGCCCCAGTGTTCACAGAGCTTGTACAGAAATGGCTCATGTATCAGCCATGTTTGCAAGCCAAGGCCACATTTCCAGCTTGCTGCATGGAGGGCTCCAGACCCTGCTGCCTGTAAGGATAAGACTGGAAGCAAAAGGGTCTCAGAAGTGTGTTGGGATGCTCTGAACTGATCCTCATTCCTACGAAAATGGGGTGGAGGGCCAACACGTACCACCCTGTGAGGTACGTGTTGGCCCTCCTGTGAGGGCAGCCCCAAAGGGCTGGCCTGGCAAGGCAGTCCTGGGCCACAGCGTGCCAGTCACAAGGCAGCTTCCAGCAAGGGCATCTGGAGACTGAGCTGCTGCAGGGGGAGCAGAGACACCCTGGCAGTGTCATGCATCCTCCAGTCCTCATAGACATCCACCAACTGGATGCAAGCCTGCATGGCAGGCAGCTTGGGGATGCTAAGGGCCCAGAGAGGAATCCCCTGGCCATAAAGCAGTCCATCCCGGACAGTCACCAAGACCCCCCAGATCGGCACGGTGTGTAAAATATGCCCACAAACTGTATCTGGTAAACACCCACTTTGCACAGCAGGATCTGAAAAACAACCAACGGCATATAGCATGGCCTTCCAAAACCCAGCTACAAACCCTCATTGCCCACTGGTTCCCCAGGATCAAAACCAACACACCTGATCTCATCACATGTATGCCTTGAGAGTAGCCATGCCCTGGGAAACCCATACACATGCTTTCCACCAGGCGGCCTGGAAAACATACCCTTAGCCCTACTCTTGCTGGCAGATGCAAGCAAATGCCCTCATACTGCCACCGTGCTACAGACTCCCCTCTATGTTCGGCAAAGGATTCCTGATCAATACAAAAACCCTTGATATTAGGGCTGGAAAGCAAACATGCACCCTTGCAGAATAACGCTCTGTAGCTTGCTTGTAGTAATGCACACATTACTCGGAGATTCCCACAAACAGCCCTTCTGTGGTGCAAGGACACTTTTTGCAGCACAGCTGGGAAAAAATCTGCCACTAGCTGCGAACACGGGAGCTCTGTGTTCAGCAGCTCCAGGACTCAGGAGCATGGGCAGCCAGAAAACGTGCTCCGTATCCTGAGAACGTGTGACCAGCTCAGCTTTCCTCGGTGAACCCTAAGGCTGGCTCTCACCTTGGGCTGAGGTTTTGCAACCTGAAAATGGCAAATAATGAAGGAACTGGTATGCCAAGGTCCACATGTGGCCCTTCCATTACAAAGACAATGAAGATCTTGCTAAGGAAACATCCAGGCAGTGCTGGGAGATCCACAGGTGCTGCAGCTTCCAAGGGAACTTAACCCTGCTGACCATAAGGCATGTGGGCAGGATCAGTCCTTTCTCCTTGCTAACAAGCAGAGTGACTTGGGTCATGTATGCTGAGGTCCCTCAGTGGCTTCTGCAAGGTCTATCTGGCAGAAAGAGGACCTAGGGATATTTGCAGCCAGAAGCAGTAGAATGGCTTTGCTTTCCTGGGTTGTGGCATGGCCAAGGGATGCTACCAGGCTAGGAGGTGTTTGAAGGTGGCTCCCACCCATTCTGAATACCTTGAATCCCCGAACCTGGCCAGGGCTGCTGTGGCTCCAACCTGCACTGCTTTGATCCTTGGCCATTTGCCCTTTCCAGCCCCAGCTCACTGGTGCGACTGCTGCCATCTGTGACCTGGGAGCTTTCTGAAGATTGCTCTCTGCTCATTTGGATCAGCTCCTCACAGGATGTAGGCATCTGTCTTGCTCCACACATGACAGGGGAGTGCACACCCCAGCCAAAAACGTAAGACACATGCTTCCTAGGCAGAGCTGGGATGAATCCCAGCTGATGGAAATGCAGTATATCAGCCTATGAGGTAAGACCCCCAGTCAAAAATCCCCCTGCCCTCTTCCAGCTCTGCAGGGGCTTAGGTGAGCTTTAGGACGGGTCTGCATCTGCCCGTCTCGCCCACACGTAGCGTGTGGAAGTTGGCTTTCCAGGCCCCGAGTCACTGCTGTACTGACACTCCTTCAGAGCTGACTCAGGGAAAAACTGAACTCACGGGAAACCAAACTGACGTGAAGAAACCTGGCACTGCAGACGAGGGCTATGGACAGCACTATGGATACCCGTGCCTGAAATCGCACTGGACCGTCCAGGAGTGGAGTAAAGATGGGGCCATTCTGTTGACTTAGGAGGAGCAAGAACTGAGCCCTGCAAAGTGAACAGCATGGGAAGGTAGGGAGATGGGTACACGTTGCTTGGAGGGGGTTGAGCTGCCGGCCTGCCTGTCTGTCATCTCTCCCCTCACCTCTTTCCCACCCTGGATGCAACTATCATTTTCTGCTTTAGTCTCTGTTTTCAGCGTCCTTCTCACCTCTTCCTCATCGGCTCCCTCCTCTGGCAGCTCTGGTGAATATACAGCATAGACGAGTGGTGTTGGTCTATAAACTGAATAAAAAGGATCGCACTGTGATAAAATCTCCAGGACAGCTTTGGGAAGGGCTGAGAGGGAATCTGGACCCGGTCATGAGAAGACAGAGGAGAAGATGTCACCCCAGTTCCTCCAGCTATTAATAAGAAGTTGGAAGCTTCCAGCTCAAGGCAGGAGCTTTTTGCAGTGCAAGGCGCCCTCATGGGCTTTTGCCTGGAGCCAAGCAATTGGGACTGGTGGGAGCTCAAATTCAGTGGCTTCATTTTGTGACTCAGAGCTTTGCATTTATTTGCTGGAAAAGGCCCCAGCAAGTTAGCCTGTTACCTGGAAACCGAAGCTCTGCAGCCAGCACAGAATGAAAGAAGCAAGAAGGAAATCACAGAAAGACGTGAAGTGAAAGAATTTCCTGATGCTCACAAGAAGATTTGAGCAAATCCCTCCTGAGAGACAGCATGCTAACAGGACTTTTCCTCCCTCACCTCACAGCAGCCATTTCTGCTACCACAGCTCCCAAGGGTGCAGCACTCATCAGGGAGACTAGGGCCAAGAGAAACACCAGCAACTATGCTTGTACAAGGCACCTGCCAGCACCCACTGCTGGTGTGTGGATGTGCTGGTTGATGCTTGTGGCCCCTTTCACACTCCCAGCAAGACAGTCTTTCCAAGTTCAATGTTCATCCTCCCCACACTTTTGCAATTTCCTTATCTATGTCAAAAGCTGTCTTCTCCAACCACTGGCATACTCTCCAAGCCTTTGGGGACATTCACAGCATTGTGGGAGGGAACCAGCACATGAAAAGAAACAGGAGGAAATAGAGCCTGAAAAGCACCAGGGCTTCCCAGACTTTGCTGGACTGAGAGGGGTTAAGTGCTGAGGGCCAGCAAGCCTGAGCAAGCAGTGAACATGGCAAGAATTGGAAGGTTAAATTAAGATTAGCGATGTGTTCACAGCAAAGGAGCCAATGGCGCCACAAACAATCCCTTAGCCCCTTATTACACCCTGGGATCACATTTTCCCACAGAGTGATCAGCTCAGAGGTTTCCATGCCGCTTGGAGCAGTGGGCTGATCCTGGAACAGCCTTCCCAGGAAATCCCTCCCAGCTGTAGGGCTGCACCAGGGCTGCAGTGCCCTCTGCCATGGTTTGGGATTTCTCCCTAGTGCTGGACCAGGATGGCTGATCCTGGCTCCATCCAGCTCTGAGGAGCTCAAACCATCATGTCTCTCAGTGAAGAGCTGAGGAGTCTTTCCTTGCAGGGCATCCGGATATCTCATCCCGCTTTGCCCCCACTCCCCCCTCCCCCTGGCCTCATTGCTCTACAGCCCTGTTCTTTCAGTTCTCATTTGGTAGCTGATTTGATCTTGTGGATGGCATAAGGGCTGGATTCCTTGGGCATCCAGATCTCTTCCCCATCGTGGCCCTGGTGCTCTGCCACCCCCTCCATTGCTGCTGTCAGTTCAGGGCTGAAGATGTTGTCGGTTGCCCGGTAGGTGCGGGTGAGGCGGCGGAAGGAGGAGTCTGAGGAACTGTCATCAGGAATATCTTCATCCTGTTCATCCTGCAGCTTGGTTCTACTCAGCTCTGAGCTTCTCCCCAGCTCTGGGTCTTTGAAAGCCTCCTTCATGTCCTGGATGAAGGCCATTTTAGGGCTGATGATGCAGAGCAGAAGCATGAGGCCTCCTGAGACCCCACAAAGAAAGTAGAGGCCAACTTTCTCTGGGATGCCTGGGGGGAGAAAGGCAAACACAGGCATGAGGGTATAAGCTACCCTGGAGCCTGCAGCACACCAGGGCCTCCAGAAACTCCCTCTGCCAGATGTGCAAGAGGAAGGGACAGGGAGGAAGACAGCAGAGATGCCCTCAACACACCAGGCTGCAGGGCTGGGGCCAAGATGGACCTGCTGCTCCAGTGACTGTGGAAATATCACCAAGAGCCCCTGCGGGAGACCTCTGGTCCCTGTGGGAGAAGAGGCACAAGGACCACTGTTTATGGTGCAGTGGAAAGAGGCCATCTCCCAGTGAGATGCAGGGCAGGTAGTGCAACAGATGGAGTCATAACTCCAGGAATTTATACAGATAATTTCCCATGTTGAGGGGCTACCTTGCCCTCAGAGAGGCACTGCCCTTCTTTTGCATGGAAACTGATTCAGAAGGGTCATGAAGGAATGAAACCCAGCAGGTAACTCAACTCATAGGAAAAAGAAGGATCTTTCTTGGTCTCTTGCATGAGGGGCAGGACTGCAGCAGCACTAAGACCACAGATACTGTGCAATCTCACGGGTCATTCAATCTTTGAGCCTCTATCACATTGCTCCATCTCTCACTCCCTCCCTGATGTGGCCATGTCAAAACAGCATGGGCATTCAGTGCTCCGCTCCCTCATATGCCTGCTGACCCGGGACCAGCCAGGATAAGACAGCTGACACAGTCCTTCTGGAGGGGGTTTGGCTGCTTGGGTTTGGGATCTGATCTTGCAAGCCCACAGTGGTGACCCTCGGGCTGAACAAGGGTTGACACAGGACCTGAGACACCCTCCCAAGCCCCTGGTTCTCCCCTCTCCATGTCCATCCCACTCCTCAGGATAGTGTGTGAGAGCAAGGGGCACGTACCCCAAAGGTGGGCAAAAGCTTCCAGAGAGCTAGTAAAAATCATCAGGTCTTTCCGGAGCCTGGAGAACCTGGGCCCTTTGTACCAGCCACCTGCAGCAAACAAGGGGACATGGTCTTAAGGACTGAGACACAAGGCGCTCCCCAATGACCCTTCCCCACTGCCGAGCTGCCTGCCTCTGCCTGCCTCCTTCCTGGGTCCTCCTTCCTTCCCACATACGCTCTCCTTTGCCTGTTGCAATGCTCCTCTGCGGGACACTCCATCCCTTTCCCTCCCCTCTCCTCCCCAAGCAGACCCCATCTCTCCAGCTCCTCCAGAGCTCCTTTTGCTCAGACGAGGAACTGTGAGTGGTTTCAGGCACGGCTTGTGGGCAGGTTTTTGTAATGCTGGACTGGCATTGGCTCATCTCACGCTAGCCCAATGTGTCTGTGCTGCCCTGCAGTGTGTGTAGATGCTCCCTCACCCAAGGGTTTTAGTGCATACGAGGCGGTTTCCCCTGGGTAAGAGTCAGGTAGGTTTTCCAGACTCCCTTGAGGGAGAGGATGTCAAGCCCAGGGGACAATCATTGCCTAAATGAGTCCCTGCTGGCAAGGGCATGGGAGCAGTGCAGGGCTAAGAGCACCCATGGAGCAGGGTGAAAGATACAAAGACTGAATGAGCCGCCATGGGAACAGCGCTGCACCCATGCTGGCAGAGAGGGGCCCCAAGCTTGGAGCAGCGCCCCAGATCCCACAGACGTGGACAAGCCATGGAGTTGCTGAGTGTAGTTCATCTGGGCAAGGGTGCGATGCCACACCACTTGCCGTGTGACCCAGATGTGCAGAAGCTCCTGGTTGTTACCGTGTGTGTAGTCCGAGAGCAGGAAGGGGTCCGAGGTGTCAGGGCCCACCTCCTCCAGCAGCTGCCTGGGCACTGCAATGAGAGCGCACATCGCTTCGAGAGGCTGGCCCTGGGGAGAGCAGGGTAGCCGTGGCAGGCAGGGGACAGGCAGGGCCACCCCAAAGGACACCACCCCAAGCAACCCCCAAATAGCCCACCTCAACTTCCCCCTGCCTGTGTGTCCCTGAGGAGCCTTGCACCTTTGCCTGTACAGTGCGGGGGCACAGCACTGCCCACAGAGCAGGGTCAGTAAGTGGGTCCCCCACCTTCCCAGCCCCGTAGACAGCTCTTGAGCCCCTCGCGTGGATCTCACCACATGTGTAGGAGACCCGCAGCTGTTTCTTCATGCCAGGGAAGCACGGGTCCCCAAAGGTGGCCCTGTCAGCAGTCACAGTGCAGTTCTCTTTCCGGTGGCACTTCCTGGAAACCCTCCTCAAGGCGTCGGGAGCCAAACACTCTGGGAACACACAGGGCGGGTGGGAGTCAGCTCTGCCCCCACTGGCAGCAGGCAGCACGGCTTGGTGGAGCTGGAGCAATGCCATGGTCCCTATGGATGGGGCCTGGACCCAGTGGGCAGTCCCTGCCTCCCCCTGCCTGCCAGGCACAGGCCAGGTGGGGGCGAAGGGTGCAGGTCCCACCAGCATATCCTGCTACCCAAATTTCTGCCATATGGGAGATGCTCTGCCCCATGCCTGCCCCAAATGCTGCCAGCGAAGTAAAGCATGAAGGCTGCGCGTGAGTTCAGGCATGCGGCGACTCTCACGCTCTTGAGCTCTGAGCATGCTGTAGGCCACACATGTTCGCATGTGACAAGTCATCAAGCGTGCTCTTGGGGGCTTGGTCTTAGCAGATGGCATAGCTAGAGCTGCTGTATTCACAGAGCTGCATCCCAGTGCCTGTGTAACAGGGCTATTTCCCTGCACAGTGTGACTATATACTTATGACCCTCTCTGTGCACAGGTTCTGGCCACGCTTCTGGCTCACGTCATCCAAACGTACCTATATGAGGTTGCTCAGTGTTCAGAGCATCACACTCTGGCTTGCCCCGCAGGAATCGTCCATAACTTGCAGAGTAAATGGCCAGGATGGATTTTGGCCGGCACTGCAGCCTTAGTTTGTCATTCTCACACACAGTCTTGATGCGATGGTTAGCTGGGAAACAACACCAGAGAGTCCCAGTGTGGCTTAAATCACAACATCACAGTGTCCCAGTGTGGCTTAAATCATCCTGAGCCCCCTGCCCTCCCCTAGTTCAGCCCTGCAGCCCAGCTGAGTTTTTGAGATCTGTCATGGGTAGAAATCAAGCTGTAAGGGTATGGCTGAGTGGCTATGATCCCCCACTCCCCAGCTGAGCCCCTGGCAGAGCAGTCTCTGACCCCACCAGCCTGCTGGGTGAGAGTCGGTGCACACAAGGTGCTGCGAAGAGGGCCTGTGCCAGCCCCAAGGGCATGCTGGGCCCAGGTGGGCAGTTCCTGCAGCAGAGCAGATAAGCAGGACTGCGGCAGCGCAATTGCTCGCAATCACAAGCCTATGCTGTATAAAACTTCTATTACCATCTTCTCTTCCAGGAGGTAGCGGCACTGCTGCACAGAACATGCCCTGCTGCACTGCCCTGCCTGCTTTGAGTTTGTCCCACAGCCAAAAGGCCCCAAAGCTGCATTGTTCCTGCTCTTCATTACTTTCCTCCAGGACTGTACAGCACCTAGCACAGAGCTTAGACCACGGCTGGACCAGGACTGCCAGATACAGCAGCAGCTTAGCTTTCCCCTCATTTCTGCTCAACAGAGGAGCTGAGGCCAGAGGGATCAGCTGGCCTCAGCTTTGCCTCACTGGTACCTCAGTCTCTGGGAAAGAGCTACGCCAGTGCTCAAACCCCACTCCGCCTCACCTGGCCGGCACTTGTAAGAAGCAACAAGGTACTTGTGTGTCCCAGGACACGGGTCTGGCCCAAAGACTTGGCTGTGAACTGAGAACTGGCACCATCGTTGGTCCTGGCACTCGTCGAGCAGTTTCTGGAGAAGCAAATGAGATAGCTATGAAGATGCGTGAGGAGTCCTGAAGCTGTTCTCACCTACTGTCCCTTGGTGGCATCACTGGGCTTGGAGAAATGGCCTCTCACCCCCACAAAGGTGCCCTATGACTGCTCACACCCCTTTGTCTGCTCACTCCATGGGTACCCCTGGTTCATGTAGCAGCTTTAACCGAGTGGGTGCCTAGATTAATTCCTCCCCTATGCCCGTAAAGATATGTATGCTAGCACGGTTCTGAGCCATGCACTAGCACAGCACCTTGCAATGCCTGTGCGATCACACTAGTACTGCTCCGTGCAACACACACGCAGACACGCACGCTAGTACAGCTCCGTGCAGTGCTTGTGCAGACATTCACACTAGCACGGCTCTGTGCAACACCCGTGAAGACATGCACACTAGCACGGCCCCATGCAATGCCTGTACCAGGCCACAAGATGGGGAAGAGGTTTCACACTGCAACCTGCACCCTGCCTCTGTCTGAAGGCAGACCCAGCTGGTCTGGCAGGCTAAGGTGGCCTGCGGTGCCATGAGGTGCCTAGCTGCTGGCAGCCCAGCTCTGCCTGGCTGGCTCACAGCTGCCCCGCGTACTGGGGCCAGAAGGCAATGCCCGAAAGCAAGGCAGCTAAAACAGCATGACATCCAGCCATGCTGGCCATGCTGCCACAGGCTGAGATGCACAGTGAGTGGACTCTCACTTGGTACCAGTTCAAATATGCCTTCCTGGGAAAGCTTACAGGCTTGGGCTGCCTTTGGGCCCACGGCTTCTGCTGCCAACACCAAGCATCTCCCCAGATCCTAGGCATGCTGTCAGCCCCAGCAGCAGTGAACCTACAGGCTCAGCATCAGCCTTCTCACAGCAAGGGGAAGGGTGAGGCCTAGAGGCATTCCCTACCCATGCTCCTTTGACAAATCACCCTCTGTCTTGGGCCTCAAGGGTCCCAACACCTGAGATAGATAGTCCCAAAACCCTGTGGCTTTTTCTCTCTGCTTTTTCGGTCCCATCTCCTTCCTCTCTGCCACATTTGGTGTATAGCTTTAGGCTGGGGTGAGCGGGTGAATCTCTCCTTGGTCTTTAACGACGGCCAGACACTGCTGGCAGAAGTGAAATCTGAGGAGGAAATGCAATCAACTTCAGTCCCCCAGGTCTTCTCTGAACAGAGCTAAGCTGAGCCTCAAAAACACCTTTAATCTCTGCTCTCCAGACTTCCTTCTTCTGTAAAAGATCTGCCTCTGGGCATCCTTCCCCATGGCTGTATGTTTGTATTCACCCCATGGCATGAAGGGAGATTGGTTTGTGCCCCATGTTTCACCCAGTGTGTGATTTCCCTGCTGTTCCTTGTGTCTGTCATGCTGCTGTGAGGGACAGGACGTTTAGCCTTGCTGTAATGACCCTCTCTCCATTGGGCCAACCCATTTGGGAGCCAGAATACAAAGCTGGGAGCAACCAGGCTCCCAGCCCTCATAATCATTGCAGATGAAGGAACATGCTTTGTTTTACAGTAATGGGATGAGCCTTCCGATTCTGAATATCTGTCCAAAGACAGAGCACAGCCCCTTCTCTCAGGCAGGGAACAAACTTGCCAGTTGCACTTTGCACTGGAAGGAAAGAGAGGAGGGTGCACGGGGACCAGTTGCAGCTGAGATGCAACAGTAGCAAACCCAGCCTGGATGCTGCTGCTCTGATGAGATCACTGGCCATCTTGGTGAGTGGTCCTCTTCCACTCCATGTCCCGGAAAAGCTGAGCCATTGAGCTTGAACCACAGTGGGGTGGAAGAGGGTAGAACGGAAGAGGTAAGTGCAGCTCTCCATAGCAAGAGTATCTCATCTCACCTGCTAGTTCTTGCTTCTCAGACAAAGAAGGAGCAATTCTTCTCTGCTCTCTTCCAGTGTCAAGTCCAGCTTCTTCCTTTCAGTCACTGATGGAGTGACGGGCTGTGTAGCTTTGCACTGGGCGGGAGTGGGAGAGAACCACTCTCAGCACCAGCACTCACCTCAGCCACAAGGCAGCAATTGCCACCAACATAGTGGCTAGAGCAATTTGACTTTGCATTGAAGTGGATGAGGAGCACTCACATGGGACCTTGCTGTGTTTCCACTGGGAAACATCATGGATGGAGAGGATTCCTATACTATACAGTCCACACAGATCCTGACTGCAGCCGTTCACAAACCTGTCCTTTCAGCCTCCAGATGTATATGCCTGACCATGTCCTCCAGCCTATCAACCCACTTTACGCACAAGCTCTGAGTACCCTGAACCAAAGAGTTTGCACTGTGGTTTATGGGACCTCTAGGGCCAGGTTTATGCCAGGCTAACACAGAAGTTCTGGCTCTGTCCTTGCAGAGTTCCTGGAGACATGTGAGAAGCCGTGAGGAGATCTGTGGCTGGAGCAGGACCAGGCAGAAAGACCTTGTGAGCTAACAAAACAAGGAATTAGCTCTCTGAGCTCTTGTTCCTCCTCTCCGACTTCAAGCTCTCTTCTCACCAGTGAGCCATGCACATCTCTTTTTACTTGGTAAACCCAAGCCCTAGCTGGAACAGGAATAGAAAAATAGCACAGGAAACTCAGCCCTGAACCCCATACCCTGTCTCCAAGGAACCCGCCTGTCCAGGCCTGGCATCTCTCCCTGGCTCCCACCCAGTCTCCCAGCTGCCATGAGTTCATTAGAGCCCTGGAGCCAGCAGGGAAAAACGGGCAGGCTTAAAGGTGCGATGCTGTGTGTTGCAGTTGGGCTTGATTCCTCCTTGTTTTTGAGGGCAGGTCTGTGCCTGGACCCACTCCTTGGTTCCCTCAGAATGAGCCAAAAGCCATTTGATATCTGCGACCATACATGTCTGGCTTCTTCTCCACCCCTCATGCCTCCGAAAAGACTAGCTTGGCTCAAGCTGGTCTTTGCCCTTCCTGGTGGTTTAGCCCAGCAGGCCTTCAATGAGCCAGCAAGTGTCTGGAGCTGGCAGCAGTTGCTGGGCACTGCCACCCTTGCCATGGGAGGATGGCCACGTATCTGAGTACTTCTCTCTGGATGCTGATGGAAGTCCCTCTTGTCCTTTTCACTCAGTCCTTATGTAATTAATCCCTGAACACTGTCCCTGATCATGAAAAACTACAAAAACACAAACACCTCCTGTGGGCCAGCCCAACTAATTTACTTCTTGGGAGATGGACTCAGCAAAAGTAAGCAAGTTGCTTCCTGCCAGATTAGTGGCATGAAGGAATTCAGGGCAGGATGTGATGAGTGGAAGGGCTAGTGCAGGACTATGTGGCTGGGAGGGCAAGGGGGATGCCCTCCCTGTCAGGTTGACTTTCCCCTTCCTGGGAAAGTCTGCCACTCTGCAGTTCTCTGCATGTCCAGCACCGTTCACAGCACTTGCTTCAAGCATAGAGCCCAGCTGTCCCCATTCAGCCAAGCTGAAAGGAACCTGGCCAAAAACTGCCAGCCTCCTGCAATCCTTGTGGGTCCATAGCCCTGAGATGACAGTCACTAGTACTCAAGCCGGCTTGAGAGGATGGAAGTGATGAGCAGCCTGCCATGAGGCAGGGACACCTGACAGGGACTGAGGAGACTTTTCCCATGGCTGAAACATGGCCTTTCTTGCTCAGGAGTTGAGAGCCTGATGCAGAGAGCAGTATCCCCCGAGTCCTCTGTGCATCTGGAGTTCTCTGTGCTGGAGGCAGGGAGCACTCCACTGCTCAGAACGATGTCACCATCCACACGGAGGTGCTGAGGGCCACCATCTCCTCTGCAGATCACAGGTCACAGAAGCATTGTCAGCCCCCACCCTCCTACCCAGGCACCCTATTAAATTTTCCCTGGTTCCTAGCTCCCAGACAGCCAAAGCTCATTTCAAAGCACTTGTGGAGTGAATGAGACACAGCACCCTGCTCCACCACATCAGCATTGCACCAAGGTCAGATTCGATCCCCAGGGTCTGTGCTAACCATAGTGGATGCGCAAACAGGACCGAGGCACAATGTCCCAGCTGAGCAATGCTCTAAGCCCAGTCACACCTCCTAAGCCTCGGACCCCAACCCCTGCACCACTTCTTGCTCTAGGTTGAATTCCAGCCACCATGTGTTTCTCAGAGCCCACTTTGTCCTGTAGAATTTCTCCAAAATTCAGCTCAGGATGCAGCAGTGTCTCTCCCAGAGTTATCTCACAGGAACCCACCACAGAAGGTCTTGTCCATCCTTGTATCCCAGAAGCTTTCTGGCAAAAGGACATTGCCGGGAATCTCAGGGTTTGGTTCTGACACCAATGGGGCTAATGCCCCTAGGAGAGAGGGGAGGCTGTGGTGTTTGCAGCCACGTGGCCCAAACTGGGAGTCCCATGACCTGTGGAGATGTGCAGCACCATCCCATAAGGCTGCACATCCCAGAAGTGTTGTCCTTACCTGGTGGGCTGTGGCAGACATGCATTCAGTGCTCTCCTCAGAAACATTACCAGGGTTAGGGCAGAGATGCGGGCTGGGCACGCGACGCCCATAGAATGCGCCAAGGATGCTGACAGTGGTCTTGTGAGGGCACATGATGATCAGTTGCTCCCCATCACAGGTGTGGATCGTGTGGTTCTTCAGCACCTTGCGCAGGTAGCCTGGCAGGGGACAACACAGGGAAGGTTGGCAGGAAGGAGATACTCAGGACCACAGTGACGGCAGTGTCTAAGTTCTCAGCAGCTGATGGCAAGGGATGGTGTCCTGGACAGAGGCACTTACCGGACAAACACAAGCAGGGCATGGTTGCGGGAGAGAAAGGGGGCTTGTAGCAAGGGCTACATCCAGCTTTTCTGCCAGACAGCTGGAAAGCAGTACAGACCAGCTGAGCCAGGTAGTACACAGAAGCAAAAGTTGGAGGACAGGTAGGAAGACAGCTCAGAAAACCACATGTGAAAGAATCACATGTGCAGTTATAAAGGGTTTCAAGAAAGTCATAATCTTGTTATAGAGACATGTGGAAGAGAGAGCAGGGATGGACTAGAAACCACTCGAGTCCAAATCATTCTGCAGTGCTAAAACCACTCCACTGTACAGGAAACCTGGGGAGAAGCAGGGCAAGAAGGGCAGGAATCAGCCCTCCTGAGATCAGCAGCTGCTGCTGTGAGGCAGAGCTCGGGGTGGCTAATGGAGTTCAAGGCCAGTGAGCACTACTTGGAAGGAGAATTTAGGGTGGGGACAGCAAGTGGCTATATTGATGTGACTCAACAAGTTACCAATCATCAGCTGAGCCCATTTAAACCCAGATTCTGGATTCCTCTGACTGAGAAACTCAGTGCGTCAGTGTAAGCCAGTCCCAACCCATGTCACCAAGGTTGGCTGATGTCGTGCATAGCCCAGCGACAAGGCTCAGCACACTGCAGGAGCTTGTAGCTGAATGACCACGCTGAGCCTTCTGCTCTAAACTGAAGAAGCATCTTAGCTCATGCCTTTAACCCATTCCTGGGCCAAGTCCCCAGCACACATAAAATAACCAACTGCAGTTTCATCTCATGTTACATATAAGCTAGCATCATGGTCACTGAACAATACATTTTCAATTAATCCTTTTGCATTGGTACCAGTATTTCTCTCCCCTAATTCTCAGTGCAGGAGTATTTCTCTCTTTTAATCCTGCATAGTTTGTGTTCAAAAATAATTAGCTTGTTTTCCCTAAAAGAGACAGTAAGGTGGGCCTGCCATGCCCGGCCTAGGTGACATTTAACAGGGTTTAACACAGAGATATCAGGCTTGATTGATAGTGTATGTTTTGGGTGCTGAGTGAAAGAGGAAACTAGTTCCATAATAACTCTGAGAACTGCCAAGGATGCTCTGAGTATACTCTGTTTGCTGGAAGAGGCTGAGAAACCACAAAAAAACTGACATAAAATGATGCACAGGGCTTTGGGCAGAGCAGTTTGCAGCAGACATTGGCCTAAAATCTAGGAAGTACCACTTTGAAGCTCTGAGGTGAGGAGAGGGTAACACATTATCTCCTAGGCAGGATCCCACCCCACTCCCCAGCTGTGGGGTCCTTGGAGGCACACACACCCTATCGAACAGCCCAACTGTGGGGTCTGGTGCAGGACATGCACCCCATCCCTCAACCTAACTCTGAGGTCCTTGGTGGGAAATGCACCCTGTTGCCTAGCCCAGCTGTGGGGTCTGGGGCAGAACATGCACCCCATCTCCCAGCCCAGATTTGAGGTCATGCAGGGTGCACAGTCAGCAGCAAGGCATCACCCAACCACCCATGGCCCCTGCACAGTGAGCCCCTTTGCAGTTCCCCTTTCTCTGCATGCCTCAGCCTGGAGTCATCCTGCCCCTCATACTATTAGACAGAAAGAGAGGGTCCTGCCCCTGGAGCAGCCACCCTGCTTCATGTTCGCTCCTAGCAAAAGCCCCCCTGACCTGCCTCAGTGCTGGACCAGGTATCCCTGATGCTGCAGGGTCTGCAGCCAGAGACCAGCCTGAATCTGCTTGCAAGGCCAAAGCATTGCTATGGCATCGGAACATCAGCCCACACGTCCTGCGGCAGCAGCAGGCACGTGAAAAAGAAATATCGATAAATGAAGGTGGTGGTATCACTAAGTGCGCAAGGACTCACATAGTTTGCCTGTATCATGCTTTTCACTTTCTGCAGCCTCTGAATAGCAAGATTCTGCAGGAGATTGTTTGGAAGGCAAACTGGGGGCAATGAGGGAAAGGGTGACATCAGTCTCAGCTGTCCCCAAGGCTGCAGGTTCACGATCGGTCTCAGTACAGTGACTGCTGCCTGGCAAAGCTGGAGTGGCGTACATGCCAAGCTGGGCTGTCTGGGGAGGGAGCAGCCCCCAAGCGATGCTCCTGCACTCTGGGTGCCGGTTCACAGCATTGCGCTTCTCCCTGTATCCGTCCAGAAACCCTAGTGCCAGGCTCGGCCACACAAAGGGCCCTTTTCACCTTCCTGCAGCACCACTGCTGACACTAGCCCTTCAACATCAGGAGCCAGGGCTGCTCTGAGGAGCTGCCACCATCCCTGACAGCTAGCCAGGGCATGCAGCTGGGAGTTGCCCCTGCCCAAGGTTTAATTTTTCCCTCACACACAACCAGCGGCTGATATTTCTCTACCCTTTTCTCTTTGCATTCACCAGGTGAGAAAGCCACCATCTGCCACCTGTCACGGGAGGGCAGCAGCATTTCATGAGCAAGGCCTTGCACGCTCATCTTCAAGCCAGAAAAAAAGGAGAAAAGCGAAAAGCAGAAGAGGAAGAGGGTGGAAGCAAGTGGATAAACTGTCTCAGCAGGGCCAAAGCCCGAGGGAGAAGCAAGGATGCTCCTTAGAGGGCACATAGCTGGCCTAGTCCCTCGAGTCATAGTGCTTACAGAGAGGGGAACAGGATAAGCCCATCCTGCCTCTCACCTCCAGTTGTCTCATACTCCTGCAATGCCACAGCTTAAAGGACTCCAGGGGTTGAGACAGCGCACGAGGCCCTGCCTGGGTTGCTGTCGTCCCACTGGATTCCTGCTACATCCCCCAGCTACCTCCACAGTGGCCCTAAGCCTGCAGCAGCAGGGCCCTCCTGCAGGCTCCAGAGCCATCCTGGGCTCAACTTCTGCCTAGCAAAAGCTCCCTATCTGTCCCTGAGATGGCTGGAGATAATGACAAAGCACTCGGTGGCCAAGAGAGCCCTGGGACTCTCCTTGGCTGGAGAGCCAAATTCCAGTGATGATGAAGAGGGTGGAGGGATGAAAAAGAGGAGAAGAGACCTTTCTCAGCTGCTGTTATCTCTCTGCTATGTCCTAACTCACTTCTCTGCAGGAGGAGAAGCAAATCTGGGTCTCCAGAACTTTGCTCCTCCTCTGGAAAGCCCTGAGAGGATCAGGCTGCTGACCAGGGATCAGCACTCGGACGTGCCCACAGTGCTGATGGTCGCACAGGGAGAAGGCCACTGAGCCTTGCAGCCCTCCCGCAGTGCCTCCAGGGCTCATAGCAAGATGCTCCCGCGGAGAAGTCATTTCTGGCTTACTGTCACTGAGAGATGCTTAAAGCTACTGTCTAAATTTATCATAAAGACTCAAAGTCACAAAGATATCTGACACAAATCCCTGGTGTGCACGCTGAGCTGTAACTTCTAAACAGCTCTCCCCAGGTGCCAGGGACGGGTTTTCTCTACTGACCTCAAGACTTTGACACGATTTTAGGGTTTTTAGTTGCAAGTTTGGTGCGCTCGACAGATCTCCCCCTTCCTGTTAAAACACAGCCTGCCTTGCAGAAGGCACTCCTCCTCTGCTGCCATGCCACAGTTTGCAGGACTGGCAGTTTTTATTTTAAATGAGGAGCTCAAATGGTGCTGATGTAGGACTGCTGTGGGCCCTGCGCGAGGGTGCATTGCACCGTTTCTACCCAGCACCACCACAAGTGCCACTTTCAGGCTGCGAGCACTTGCACAGACATTTATTTTAAGGAAAACAATAGCAAAGAGGCTGCAGTCAGATTTTGCAAATGATTATTTTTGCCTCATGGTTCCGGTGACTCAGTCCCTGGTCCCGTGGTTATGAAGTTAACTGTGCCTAGATGAAATCATATCCTCTCCTCCTGCAGCCCTCCCTGTCGTGCTCAACGACATCTTGTCATGCTTTTACGCCTCTTGAGCAAGGCAGCGTGGAGTGGAAGGTGAATGCAGCAGCCAGCCTTCAACAGGCTGTTAAGTCCAAAAATACCCCCCACACATCCGGTTTCATTCTCCACCCAGATGAACGGTTTCTTTCAAACCGTCTTGCGGCCAGCAGCTTCTGGACTACGCTGGAGAAAAGAGCGTGTGGTCGTTTCTAGCCCAGCCTGGATCCTGTGGGCTTTGGCAGCCGGACTGGGCTAGCGCCTGCCCAAGAAAGGCAGCCCCTCGGCACTCAGCTCCAGCGTGCCCGTTCCAGCGGCCCCCTGCGCAGGGGGAGCATAGACCCCACCTCTCTGCCTCGGCTGCATCTGTGAGACTCACTGCTCAAAGGGAAGCAGATTCGACCACTGCTCTGCCCTGCGGGCAGAGCACCCAGCAGGCTGCTGATACAGGGAATGGCTCTGGCCAGGGACTGCGGGAGTCTGCTCTGGCTGGGGACCACGCACAGCTTCAGCCCATCTCTTCCCTCTCCACCTCACAGCAGCAAAACGCAGCTCACAACATGGTCATGAGCGCTCCAGGAGGCTTCATCTCTGCGTCTCATGCATCACCCAATATTAAGGGCATACCCACCTCAGCAGGGAAAGGGGACAGTCGAGGGTCTCAGAAAAGCTCTGCTATTTTCTTAACATTTGTCTTCTGTTCGGCATTTCTGCCTTCAGACTCTCCCAGTGAGAGCAGCCGCAGGGCCAGCTGATCCCTTGCAGCACTTTAGGAAAGCCTAACACATGTGCACGAGGCGCTTTTGGATCCCAGGTCTGACGCAGGGATAAAAAAAGCCTTTCTGGAGAATTCAACACAGTCGGGATTGTGCCTCACTTGTTCCCCATCCCACCAAAACCAAACACAGGCCTCACTTCATCCTCCCCTCAAGTGAGCGTGGTCCCAGGCTGCCCTCCACATCCCACGTCCCCTCCCTGGCCAGGACGGAGAGCCTGGCCGGCGCACACAATTCGAGGAAGCTGTCCTCCCATCCCCACCCTCTCCAGCCACATCGCCCGGCTGCCAGCGGCTGCACCCCGGAGCTCCCTGGCCGTCACCCCGACTCACCCGAAAACTCAGGGGCTGCCTTGACCCTGGCAGAGAGGCACAGGAGGGCCAGGGCTGCCCCCAGCCCCATGAGCTGAGAACCCCGAAGCTGCCGGGCTGCAGCCATGCTGTAACTGCCTCCGGTCGGCGCTGGGTCCTGCCGGAGAGGGTTTGCTCGTCCCTCGCGGCAGCTGGCGCTCAGGGTCAGGGGCTGGCACTGCGAGCTGACAAAGGCTCACTTCTTTGCCTTGCCAAGGCTTCTGGGAGCCGGGAGGACATGTGTGTGTGAGCGCGCGCTTGTGTGTGAACGTACATGCTCATTTTGCATGCCGGCCAGGGACAGAGGCTGCTTTAGACAGCTGGGATGCTCTCAGCATGGGGATGACCCCTCTGCGGGGGAGGTGTAGAGGGAGGTGCTCTGCAGCAAACAGAAGTGGGTGCTGTGCCTTGGTGCAGCATGTGAACAGCTACTACCACTGGGGAAACTGGCAGCCCCTTCTCTTCCTCCTCCTCCATCCCCCCAAGCAAAGGTACGGGGACTGGCAAGACTTCTAGTGTATCACTTCCCTTTCTCGCAGAGACGTTCAGGCAGAAATCAGGACGCACACACACACTGTAATCTCCATCTCAGCAACTGTCTGGCTGTTCACCATTTTATGTGGAAGGGAAGGGCTGCCCGGACTGCCTCCCACAGAGAGATGTCTGCTGGTGGAAAAGACAAACACCTGCCCTGCATCAGACAGCCCAGGCAAGGATACTTCCTGCAGCGATACCTCTACCGTGGTCCTTCTTCCCACCCTGTCTGCACGGGGAAAGCAAATGTATCTCAGGGTGTTTGACAGCAGAGTGTTCATGAGGAGCAGGGGCATTGCTCAGATACTGCAGGAATTAAATATCTGCCTGCTCCCTCAGCTGGGGGCTTGGAGATGTTCTCATCCCCAGTCCATAGACCCATCTGGTCTGAGCCTGAGGTCAGCAGAGAAAGACAGCGCTGTAGTGTCAGCCAGCGGAGTGAGCGCTGGCACGGATTCTCTGCAGAGCTCAAGACCAGGCAGCATTCAAAGCAGGGCGGCAACAGGGCAGGGAAGCAGCAAAGGCGAGCAAACATCGTCTGCCTGGGTCCGGAGCAGGAGCTGTGGGTGAGATGGGTCCTGAGCTCATGCTAAGAGTGCTGTGGCTACGGTGCCCTGGAAAGCAGGGAAACACTGCCCCTGCTCATGGTAGTGTGCAGCACAAAGCCCAGAAATCTCCTACGTGCTTCCTCTTCATGGACTGCTCCAGCCTCTGCTGGAGCTTTTTATGCCAACCACGGGCAGCCTGCGCTTTTGCAGCAGTCCTGCATGCCCATGCTTTTCATGCAGCCCATGCTGCAGTCAAAAGTGGGACTGTGGACCCACTTTGCATGCACAATGCTGTTGTTTCATTCATTGCCCCACTTACTTACAAGAAAGTCATGTGAAATGGGGTCAAATGCTTATAAAAATCAAGCTGTAGAATAACTGATACTTCAATCTGGTATTATCTGCCCTGGACAAATCCATGTCTGCTTTCACTTGCTGGTCCTGCAGTGCTGTTTCGGTCCCCTTGGGCCAGAAGCCCGTAAAACCAGGTTATATTCCCAAGTCCAGTCACTGTGAATGTTTCTGGCTGTCCTTTGGCTGTGGCTGGTGAGGCCTGGCAGGGTCCCCAGCACCTCATGACACATGCTCACAAGGTACCCAGACCCCAAGAAACCGCTCCCCTGCTTCCCCATCCCTTTTGCAGCGTGGTGCATTCCTGCCTGCGGCCATGACTCACCGGCCACACAGCTGGGCTAGAAAGGGACCCAAAACCTATCTGTCTCACACTGCTCTGCTCAATGCATTGCTCTTGGGGCTGGCTCCTTACCCAGGCTTGGCTGCCCAGCTTTAAAGTGATGTCTGGGTGGTGTATGGCAATGATAGGTTGCACATGAGGGTCCTGGTTCATTCAGGTCCTGCAGAAACAAGAACTCACTTCCCTACCACCATCAGCATCCCTGAAGTATGGCTTGCTTTGGCCTCTGAGCAGCACCTGGCACAGGGGCCCTGCACGGCTCTGGTGACATCCCAGCACTCCTGGGAAAAGAGCAGTAGGGACACACGGAAAGCCCCAGCCATGCTGTGGGAAATTTCCTGCTTAATAGTCGGTGTTCTCCCAGGCCTGTGCACTTGCTTTTCCCTGAGCATCCCCTCTGGGTGCTGCTCCCGGTTGTGCAGACCTCCTCCTTCTCTAACTACACCACATCTGCCACCACTGGTGATGAAGGGATCTTTCTGCCAAGCCAGGAGATGTGGCAGTGTATCTGTGGCTGGAGAAATCCTGCACCTCCAGCCACAGATACACTGCCACGTCTCCTGGCTTGACAGAAAGACCCCTTCTTTGCTCCTGCAGCTCACTGCTCTCCCTCCTTGAGTGCCTCTACCTGTAACCCCTCTTCCAGCTCTCAGGTCAGCTTAAGGTGTTCCTATGCCATAGCATTTCCACTGCTGGCAATTGCTCCATCTCCATCTCGGAGGCCAGAGAGCTGCTCTTTATCTGCTCCCTCCACAGAGCCCTGCTGCAGGCTGGGCTCCCCAGACCGTGCAGTGCAGGCAGGGAAAGGGAATGAGAAGATGCATGAAAAGCAGCTGCAGGACTCATGCCATGAGCACAGTGCCTCTGCAGCTTTCTTACCCTTGAATCTGTGGGCTGCGATGAATTGACTGGTTCAGTTAGCATCATCCTGGCATCCTTGTCTTATGCATGAGCCTTCCTTTAGGATTAAAGTTGCCCTGTTCCTGCTCTTGCTTCGCCCGTGTGCTGCCCGCTGTCCTCCCGTCTCCTACCTTCAGCAGTCATGCCAAGCCACACTCCAGCCTGTGCAAGGGATGAGAAGGGAGAAGCAGGCTGAATCCTGGTGCATAGGAGCCTTTGCAAAGTTGGTGTCATAAGCAGTGACAATTAATCCTACAGAGCACCTTCCCTGCAGAGCACCTTCCCAGCTCAGCGTTCTGGTCAGGAGATAGCACAAGAAATAGCTCCTTTTTCCCTCCCCGTGGAAAGGATTTGTGCAGTGGGAGACACTGCAGAGTTTCAGGCTCTCAAAAAGCACTGTTGGGGTAGAAGGAAAAATCCCCTCCTCTCAGCCCTTCACAGGTACCTGCTGAGTACCTCTCTGTGCTTGGCAGCAGGAGGTCCCAGAAATATCTCCCTCTGGAAGTCTGCAAAATCATTTGCCAGCCACTTTCCCTCAGGATGGATGTTCGCACCAGGGTTTGACTATTTTCAGAAAAGCCTGAACTCACCCAAGCTGGGGGCTGACCTACTCTTCAGGCAATAAAGGTGCCTCCACCTTTTATGTAATATGTACTTGGTATCAGCTACACAGTACCAAGGCTTGAGATAGGACTCGCCCTAGATCACGTTTATGAGACAAGGGAACCACAGTCAGGCACCAATAAGAAACACAGAAAGAAAGTGAAGCCCGTCTCTGCCAGTGCTGCTTAGCCACAGCTCTGCACCTGGAGGAGGGGTTATCCGCCTGCCATGGACAGCTGACGCAGGATAAAACCTTCACTGCTCTCCAGGACAGCTAGCTGTACCAGCACCACCCTTCCTGGATGGAGCAGGCTTCACCCCCTCCTTCTTCTCTCTCTCTCGTCCTCAACCCTCCTCCTCAAGTTAGGGCATGGAGGGTAAGGACTGTGGCTCTGCTTGCCTTAAACCTGTGGGTGCTGGGAGGCCTGTCTCAGCTGAGATGGAGCCATTCAGGTCTGATGGCTGTCATTTCCCTCCCATCCTGGAGAGGAAAACAAATCAGTCATCTTTCCTGTGAAGTGGCCCAAGTTCCAGGAACGGGGCCCTGACGAGGGTCAGGCCTGGAGCCACCCTTTCCCATCACTCTGCAACGCACTGCCCCAGCTGGGCTGCTGCCTGCAGAGCTCCGGGATTCCCCACTGGGCCCTAACATACTCCAGGCTCTGTACTTTCTCTCCCTGGATATTTTGCAATCGGTTCCTGCCAAAAATCTTTACCCTGGCAGCCCTCAAAGCTGCAAAGAGTTGGTGGCAGGCAGCCAAACTGCCCTGCTTGGCCTCTGTCTTTCCCTAAATTGTTCCTTTGCTCAAGCACCCTCCTTGTACTGGGTGGTGGACACGGGGAGGAGCTGTCTTCTCCCTCCTGGCAGCTGCAGTTGTGCCTACATCAAAAATCAGTGGGAACTCATATGACAGTACGAGGGAAACGGTGGCAAATTCAGGTCAATCTGCTCCAAGGAGAGAGGGGCTGGAGGTCAGAGCTGGAATTTGTTCAGATCCCCCAGCCCCGCTGTGCACACAGCGGCCAAGTGATACCACTGGCATCCTTGAAGCATTACTGGAAGGATGTGATAGGTCCTGGTGACTCCAAGCCGGGAAGGAGGGGACACGCTGCATGGCAAAGCTGTGCCTTCCAGAAGAAGGCAGATCCCCCTCTCTGCAGGAGCACGGCGTTCCCCCAGCCGGGAGCCAGAGGGCACCCGGGTAGCCAGGCACATGGAGGGGAAGATGGAAAAGGTGAAGACCTTCCCCTGCAGGCCAGTCCACTTGGAGAACTGGAGTGCAAGATGCTTTCTGCCTGTTTCCTGTGCAAAAAACCCACTCTCCCAGCTCGGAGATTACAGCAGCAGTGATGGGTCTTTCTGGGCCACGAGCCCACTGCTTGGAGTCTCCAGGGCAGCGCCTGGACTGGTTTGATAGACTGGAACGGGACCCGTGAATGCGTCCAGATAGATAGACTGCTGCTGAGTCACGGCGGCTGGGAGGCCTCTGTAGTTCCCCCCTCCCCTCTAGCAGGTCGCGGCATACACCCCATTGCTCCTCCCCATTTCAAAAGGAAGGAAAAGGCAAGCCACAGCACTCCGCAGAGGAGCGAGCGCAACAGAGGTGTTCAAGACATCTGCCCTCAGAAAGGCTCCCTGCCAGTTCGCCCCAGAACGCTTAGCAGAGAACAGATCAACTCGCCTCAACAGTGAGCAGCCAACGGTTTCCCCATTCCACCAGGATGGAGAATCAGCAGCACAGCCCCACAAAGGAGCCGGAGATCGAGCTTTTTGTGAAGGTGAGTTCCCCGAGGCAAGTTTGCTTATTAGCTGTTGCCTGTGGACTCATCCCAGGCAGGCGGGCTGTAGCCTGTCTTTTCCCAAGTCAGTGTTAATCACCAGCTGGTTTGGGGCGGTGGAAGTTTGTGAGTGTCTTCATGTTTCAGAGTCTGGAGAGGAGCGCCAAACTGAGGGTTGCTTGCCGTAAAGACGGGCTAATCTTCCTGAATACACCTGCCTGTTCTCAGAGCCTGGGCACAAGGGATGTCCGGAGCCTGGCAGGGAGGGTGCCGAGGAGGCTTGGGCTTGGGCAGAGGCAGGGTGTCGTGCCCGCTCCACTCGCCCTGGGGAGCCTGGCAGCACCCAGCTCTGGGTGCTGGGTTAGCTTTCGTGGCGGTCGCATACGTCTGGGGAACGGTGTGGTTGGTATGAAGGAGCAGGGCAGGCGCACGTGTGCTTCTTGAAACCCAGATAAGTCTCAGCTCAGGAAAAGCAGGCTGGAGTGTTGAAATGAAAGAGAGCAGCGACTTCATTTTTTCCTTTGAACTGCAGTTGTGAAACAGACGCTGGATGGCTCTGGGAGCCTGTGTGAGTGCCCACATGTGGGCGGATAGGGAGGGATGGGATGGCTCCTTAGGTCAGCCCAAGGGGATTATTCGCTGGAAATGTTTTTTCCTCTGTTAAGCAATTTTTCAAATACTTCCTCTGGAACATTTCAACACTCTTGTTCAAAACATTTGCAGCAAACATGCAGGGAATAGAAAGAGAGGAGCCAAGGCTGACAGCTGAATACTGGATAAGCGCGTAGTGGCAGAGAGGCCCTGGGACAGGATGTGGCCCTGGGCACGCTATCATGTTACAAGCAAGTGGGAGAAGAGCAACGCCGCTGCGTGCCACTGTGTCGCGGTGTTAAGGGCAGTTCTCCAAGCAGCCTTTCAAGCCCTGGGCAGCAAACCGCTGTGAGCTGTGCAGTCTTCACTCCTCTTCTACTGAGACAGCTCAGGGTCTGAAAGGACCACGGCGTCTGTCCAGAAGAGCTGGTTCCCCACTGGTACGGCCGCCTGACGCACCCCCACCAGCGCTATGTGCGGGTCTGCACTGGCGCCGCACTTCAGGGCCTTGCTTGCAGAGGGATGTAATTGGAAATAAGTGTTTGTCAGAGAGGATTATCTGTTGGCTTAGCAGAAGAAAGTCTCTCCCATCCCCTTGCTGAAGCTGTGGCCACAAGGATAGTTGCCAGACACTGAGCTTCGCAAGGCTGAATTCAGGCAAGTGTATTTTCTTGGTGAATGCAACTCAGGTCTTAAATTCCCTCCTTACAGTCCACTTTCCCCCCTAGGATGCCTGGGGCAAAAAGGAAAATGATATACAAGGTTACTATAATGGCTGCAGAAGGTTTAAGGGGGTTTCATAGGGAAGAGAAACAGAAAACAAAGCAGCAGCTTAGTCAGGACTTCCCCTAAATCTTAATTTAGCACTGAAAAGCCCCTCTGACAAGTTAGCAGACCAATTGATGCCATATCTCGTTCTCCGACTCTTCAGGACACAGATTTATTGAAGTCATGGCACCCCACATGTCTCCCAGGCTGCAGTCTGTCCCCTGAGACACCACTGCTGGCATCAGTGGTGACAACCATAAATCAAGGCTATCCTGGGATGGGTGCTGCCAGCGAGCCAGTGCTCGTGTGAGTGCACTGGCTTCAAGCGTGTACCAGTGCGCAACATCTTCTTGGGGCCTGGCAGAGCTTTCAGCAAATGCCAAATTAACTTGGCAAGGATGGGGAGGGAGTGAGGCAGCTCCCTACATTGCCTTTGGACCTAGGGGTGGCAGTTCCCAAGAGCCTGTTAATAATTTCTCATACTTCCCCCCTTGTCATCTTCAAATGCTGGGAAGGGCCTGGGGTATGGCTAGCTGGCATAACCACTGCTCAGCTGCTGTGGTAGGCCTTGTGCAGGCATGTCCCACTGGAGAAAGCCCTGCAATGGCGAAGCTGCAGTCCCAGACATGTCTTCTCCAGGGAGCATAATCCAGCCATCCCACCTAGCAGTAGTCCTTGGGGCAGCAGGCAGGTGTGTGTCTCCCCGCCTGGTGCCGTCAAGAGGAGGCTTGATCCTTCATACTTAGTCCTGTGAGAGGTTTAGCCAACCCCAAGACTACTTTCCGATTTTCTGGGTAGGCATAGGAATTGTGGGCAGGCCACAGAGGACTGGGTGGGTGTTGAGCAAATCTAGCCAGTGTCAGCAGTGCCCCAGACATGCTCATTGCCTCCCTCCTCCCATCATGTTTCATGCTGTTTCACCAAGGGAAGAAATATGGGGGCTTCTAAGCAGCTTTGGGTGTGTAACATCTTGTGCAGTCAACTCCCTGCAAAGTCTCAGAGAGTTAGGGCTAAAAGCCCGCACCTCCCTGGAAAAGCTGTGCTAGCCCAAGCCTCCTCCTCTGCCCCAAACATCTGCCCATGTCTAGCCCTCTGGTATCCTTTATTACAGGGATCAACACAGACCCCCCACAAGACTGACACCCCCCATCCCATGCCAGCTACACTTCCATGGCCAGGCATTCAGCAGCCCTCAGTGGCATCACCTCTGTACCTGGATGCCCAGCTGCATCCCATAAAGCAGCCCCACACTGACTCACCCAGGGAGGAGGGGGTTTGAAAACCCAGGACAGAGCTATTTTTTCCATCATCATGCTGTGATGGCTCTGCAACTCCATCCTCCCAAGAAAAGACTGGAGGGCTGGAAGGGAAACCAATGAGGAAAGTCTGCCTGGGAGAGCTGCAGGCTCTGCCTTCCCCCAGCCCGGGGTGCCAGGCTGCAGCAGAGGAAGAGGTGCTCTCTGGAGAAGGAAGCAAAGAACAGAGACTTCCCCTCATTCCTGCTTGGTCTTTGCTGAGGAGGGGAAGCACATGGCTACAGGTTTCTCCAGACCTCTTTTCTCTGAGCTCCCTAGTTTTTGAAGGCAGCTGAATGCACTGTGCCCTCCACGGCCGTGGCGGGGCGTCACTGCTCTCTGGGCTTGCTGGGCCAAGCCCCAGCCCTTTTCCTCTTGGCAGCGCCCGAGCACTGGTAGAGCTGCCCCTTTTTCTTCTCGATAAAGATTTGCCTCTGAGCATCCTAGGATGAGCCTAGTTTAATTTTTTTTCTGCAGAGGCTATCCTGGTTTTCCTTTTCTTCTGTTCTAAAATCACCCACCTTTCTATTTTTAAAAGACAAGGGGGAAAAATCACCCAGAGCTGTTCAGAGGTTGGAGTTACAAGGCAATTGTGGAGAGGCCTGAGATGGGTCAGCACAGCCAGCCTGGGCCTGGAGTAGCACCATCCGTTGGTGAGGGACATCCAGTCTGCCCCTACTGCCTTGTCCATCACTGTCATTCCTCCCTGTGCCTTGCGTAACTCCACCTGACACAGGGCCGCTCATTGTGTTGGCTCAGCACAACAGCTCCTGTGCAGTTGACAAGACAAATTGCTGTTAAGCCCTCTCGCTCCCCAGCCTCATACTGATGAAGGAAAGCAAGGGGGAGCACAACCAACTGGCTCCCCTCTTCTGCCACCCTGTGCAGCTCTGCTCCCAGCAAGGGACGTCTCAGGGGAGCAAGAAGGAAAGTATGAAATTCACGGTCCGTTTAGTAGTCAGTCCTCACACAGGGCAGCCACAAAAGCACCTTCTGAGCTGTTGATCCTGGAGATGCTTCAAAGGACAGTGTTAGTTTTGACTTGTAACTGCCATGGATGATGGACTGTGGAAGGGCAGTAGACATACCCATTAGTATGACAGCAGGTCAGCCCTCGTGGCTATTTTCCGATTATCTCCCCTCCAACTCACCCCTAGGACATTTGATACACCATTTTATCCATTTCAAATCAATTCTTATTTGCCAGAAGCCAACACCGGAAGCATACTAGTGATTTATGACCTTTATGCCAAAATGGCTCCTGGGCAGAAGCCACCCAGGAACAACTCTGGTGGACTCACAGCCCTCCCTGCATGGCCTGACTACCCAGCTTGGTGGCAAGAGGGCCCACGCTCTCAGAGAGCTTTTCTGAGGGCTCTGGGGTGCTGCAGTCAGAGCAAGTGATGCCAAGAAGAGGCAGCAAATATCCACAGGCCCTGGGGCACACTGGAGTCAAGGCTCTAAGTGCTGTCAGTGAGATGCAGACTACATCTTCTTTTCATTTTCTTATTAATAATGAGCAAGTAGCATCAACAGGCCAAATTCCCTTCTGTGATGGATCTTGAAAGACAGGAGGAAAAGGGCGCAGGAGAGGTACAGGCGAATTTGCTGAATGCATCCCCTCAGGCCGGGCTTACCTGCTGGTCTAATACGCACACGCTCCATTCCTCCCCTTCCTCCAAACACTGTTTCTATAGACACTATTTGCTGTGGTGACCCCCAGCTGCAATGCCATGCATGCTCAGAGGAGGGATGGCTCTTCAGCCCCTATAGGGCCCTCTTTACACCAGTGAAAACATGCTGATGCTCAGGACCCTCACATGGGTTTATCCCAGAGGAAACTTGAGCAAAGGAATGTAGTGACTTTTTCTCATGACTTTTTCTCATGAGTGACTTTTTCTCATTTTTCTCATTTTTTTTTTTCATGACATTTGAGAATAAGAAATACTGGTTTAAAAATCATTTGCATCCTTTTGAAAGGGTGGCTGGTTTTGGTCTAGCAGAAAAGCAGACCATAACCTCCACCTGACTGCTCTGAGTGTTAGTGTTTTCTTATTTTGATCAGTTTACTGTCTTCTTTAGAGTGAGTTTTAGGCCAGTGTAACTGTCCCAGAGAAGCTTGAGCATTCCAGTGTCCAAAGGTTTCTAGGGATGTTATTCTTGCCTGCAACTACTTGACTTCTTTCAATTCCACCAGATCCTCCAAAATTTCATCATTTTCCTGCTTGGTCTCTGAACTTCTGCTTTCCTGTTGCTTTTCTGGACAGTCAGAAATCAAGCGTTATCATGAAGCCATGAGCCTTTCCCTCTACAGTTCATTTGCTATGTGTCCTCTGCCAGGAGGTGTACCAAACACAGGCCACACTGTGGGAACAGCATCCTTCCACAAAGGAGCTGGAGTGAGCTGTCCCTCTCTGCAGCACTGGGGCTTCCACACAAGCCGGAGGCCTACTGTGAAGGTGCAACTAGGAAATGAGTTTATTCTCTTAAACAAATTACATTTCCTGTGAGCTATTTTTCCTTTCATCCCATGGTGCAGCTCCCTGCTCTGAGCAGCATCTAAGCCAGTCTTCATGTGCTTAGGAGGAGCTGCCTGGTTCCTCTAGAGCAAATTCCTCTTTTGGAGCTTCAGTCCTTTTTGCAAAGACTATTGATACCTTCAGCTGCTAGTTAGCAAGGAAATTGGCCTGCAAATGGCTTCACTCCATCTACCACTGCTTTCCCCTGGGGTTACTGAATTGGCATCAAATGGGCAAAACCCTGAGGGAACCCTGATGGGACTTAGATAGGTTGTCCAAACTCCTGCTTTCCAGTGTCCTCACTGATGTTTGACTTCATCCTGGAGTTTAAAATACACTGCACAAAACAGGTCACAGAACAGCCCCCTGAGATAACGTGCTTCAAGAGCAGTTGCAAGGCATTGTCTGCAGAAGATGAAGCTTTAGAAATGGATATGTGGGTTCATTTCCCACTGATAGTGGGTGGGATGTTGAGAGCAGATTCACCTCCACACGGGCAAGCATGGACTGCCTGCTAGGAGCTGGTGCAGCTGCCGACACTTTTCCTATCTAGCAGCAGGGCCAGAGCACAGGTCCCACTTGGTAGATGGGGCTGGCAGCCATGCAGTTCCCAGGCCATGCTTCCCTGCCTCTTCTCCTCACAGAGGTGAAGGAAGCTGTTTGTGTGGCTCCTAGCCATCCTCAGCCTGGGGAATTTATGCCTGGGCTCTTTAAACACAAAAGAAAAAGAGTCGGATGCTAACAGCACAAAAACAAACCACTCTTTTCCTGGCAAGCATGAGCACATTTCCCTTTGTGTCCACCCTCTTAAGTCTGGCCTCCCAGCCAAGTAGACCCTCCCTTCCTCTCCCATCTATTATCAGTCACCCTCCACCTCCTTCCCCCAGCCTCCTCCTTCTCCCTGCTTTATCTCACATCCCTGGGAAAGGATCCGACCCCGGCCATCCTGAGTACAGTCTCCAGCACTTTCCAACGGCAGCAGGACCATGGCTCAGAAAGGGAGATCCTACAGCCGAGCCCCCCAGCACAACTGCCAGCTGCAGCTCCAAGACAGGGCTCACCTGAGATCACTTTGCAGGGCAGAGCTACTTTAATGGGGTTACCTGAAGGACATGCTGACCCAGGCTGGGGCTCAGGGCTGTGCCTTCCTCCTGAGATCAGCTCTGGCAGCTCTCCACCTCCAAACAGCCCAGCTTTCTGGGCTGGGGCTTTGCAAAGGGAGAGCCGGTCAAGTGGTGTTGGCCCCTTCACCCCAGTGTACTGCATTCATGAACCTGGCACATGCATTCCGGACACAGCAGCCAGACCCAGAGGCACACGTTAGATGGAAGGTAGGTAGGTAGGTACATAGATAAACAAACATAGACCTTGTGATGAAATTCCTGCTGTCATGGGACTCTGTGCCAGCACCCCCAAACCTCTAAGTCTGCCTAAGTCTTGTCTGCAACCAAAAGGGACAGGAGAGGTCCTGCAGATCTGGATGGAAGGCAGTGTTATAGAGCTGCCCTCTCTCCAGCCCTCCGGAAGGTTATTCAGTGCACCCCTGTGAGGGCCCCAGGTATGGGGCCTGGATGTTAGGTTAAATCGCTGTTTCTCTGCTTTCCCTGCAGGCTGGCCTGGATGGAGAAAACATTGGGAATTGCCCCTTCTGTCAGCGCCTCTTCATGGTGCTGTGGCTCAAAGGAGTCAAGTTCAATGTGACCACAGTGGACATGACCAGGTGAGACAGCACCACAGCGCAACTTTGTGCCACCAGAACCTGTATGATGAGACAGCCCATGGCTCAGCTCTCCTCTGTCGGTGCTTTTCTCCCTCCCAAAAGCACCCTTTGCCTACATGGGCTGCCCCAGCCCTGCACCCTGCACCTTGCCCTGCACTGGAGTGTCACTGTGAGAGGGACAGCAGTGACAATTCCTGCCTCATGTTCCCTTGCCCACAGAGTGATCACACTGCATGGATGCATGGGATGGGCCAGCACATAGATCCATCCCTGTGCAAGCGCACACAAGGACAACAGCAGCTACCTGCCCTGCTGGATTGGCATGCAAGTCCATGGCACCATCAGGCTGGAGAGCGCTCCCCAGCCCTGAAAAACCAGCAGAGCATGCAGGCGGGGATGCTCTTGGCCCTATGCCCTCCCATGGACCCATCCAGGCCTTGTTCCTGGCTCCAGGGAAACTGGCTGGTGCAGAAAGTCTGCAGGCACTGAATCTGCTTATTTTCTCTGTTCCAGGAAACCTGAAGAGCTAAAAGATTTAGCGCCAGGCACCAACCCACCCTTCTTGCTGTTCAACAAGGAGCTGAAAACAGACTTCATTAAGATTGAGGAGTTCCTGGAGCAGACCCTTGGCCCACCCACGTAACTATAACTTACTCCTTTCCCCTTTCAGGGCCTGGAGGGCGCTTAGCAGCATTGTACAGTGTTTGGCTGATGGGAAAACCAAAGCAGGGTGGTTGGAGGTTCCTGGGAACCAGCATGGGAGTGCTGGCTCTTGGCCCATCATGCTGACCTGTAGCCACACTCCTGCACCCTTGCGGGACCTTGCTCTGCAGGGCCACGGCTTGCAATGCTGAGGAACTGTGTGTCTTCTCTGCAGCAGGTTAGGCTGCAAGGAAGCAGGGTGGCCTGGGAGAGAAAACAATGGGAGGAAGTGTACTGGTAGGTAGGTAGAAGGGGAAGGAGCAGGTGAGTAGGGGGATGTTGCTTGCAGGTGTGCAGGCCAAGAGCCCCAGGAGCTGGTGCGGTTGGTTTCGCAGCAGCTGGTATCAAAGGGTAGATGGGGAGTACAAGACCCCTTTTGCCTGCTTTTATCTGGTGCACTCAGCTTTGTCAAAGAAAACACTGCTGCTTGAATGTGGGAGTGCAGCTGGCCCAGAGGGTTGCTGGGGAAGGAATGGTCTCTGAGCTGAGGAGAAGAGCTGTAGGCCTGCTGCTGAGCGTAAAAATGGAGCTTTCAAATGCATCTCTCGCCCAGTTCCTTAGATATGTCTGCCCTTGTGGTGCACCCTGGGACACCTCAGCAACCAAAAGCCCTTCCCTGAGGAAGTCATGCGAGTTTCTGGCTTCCCCAGACCCCTCTCACTCCAGCATGCATCCTCCAGGCTCGGCCAGAGCTGCTGTGAGCAACCCCAGCCTGCAAGCAAAGCTCTGCTCTGGGGCCGCTGGCATCCTCCAACCCTGGGGTTACTGCAGTATGCTTTTTCCCAACAAATACCAAAGAATAGGTTACAGCTCCCAGGGAGGCAACTGCAATCATTTAAAGCTTCACAATACACCCACAACTGGCTGAGCTGCACCTGCATCCACCAGTACCGATGCCAGGGACCACAGTTCTGGAGATGATGCAGCTGATTATTGCTAAGGTCCATGCAGCCAGATATCTGACTCTGTTGTTGTCCATACTGACAGATGTGTCTTTTTAAAGGTATCCACACTTGAGCCCTAAATACAAGGAGTCCTTCGATGTGGGTAGTGACATCTTTGCCAAGTTCTCAGCGTATATCAAGAATCCACGCAAAGAAGCAAATATCAGTAAGAAATGGTCGGTTGTGGGTGCAGGGGCCCCTACGTCTGCATAGCTTGTGGTTGTGGCTGTGGGGACCCATGCTGCTGAGGCAGGCTCCTAATGTACACCAGCCCTCAGAGGAAAGACCCCATGGGGAAGAAGGCTATCGATTTGCCTTGATGGGAGGGCAGCATTTTTGTTTGCAAGCATCTTGTTTGCTGACAGGTAATTCCTGCTACCAAGCTGGAGTTCCTGTTGCCTCAGGCTTGTTGTCTTCCTCACTAAAGCCTCCTTGGCAAGCGGAATAGCAGGCAGGAAGGATGGAGGCAGTCCTGCTGTTCCCTCCATGCTCCTTGGGGCTAACGACCCCAGCAAATGCAGTGCTGGGTGCAGATGCTAGCCAGAGGCCAGGACCTCTGGCAGCCAGCCCTGCTGTGGAAAGCAAATGCTGGAGGTCAGGTCCCAGAGAGAGGCAAGAAGAAAACGCTGTTATGCTGGTCCTGGCTTCTGGCTCCAGTTAGCAGAGCAGGGGCCCATCAGATCTAATCATAATATGGGGACATGACCAATGCTTAGATGCGTGTCATCCTATAGCCCTGCTCCCAGAGTTTGCATTGTGCATTCTCTGCTGCCTGGCAGGGATCCAGCTCTGTATACCACTGGCTTGGCCCAGAGGGCTTCATGCCCATACACAAAGTCTGGGAGAGGCTCAGCAACTCGATCAGAAGGCCTGGCACACTTCTGAGCCTGGCACTGTGCTGGGAGCTGAGGGGAGCCACCAGAGCTGGGTGTTGCAGGCTGACTCGGAGTGTTTTTCTGCCCACCTAGATTTTGAGAAGGCCCTACTGCGGGAGTTTCATCGCCTGGATCTCTACCTGAACACCCCTCTCCCTGAAGAGATTGACCAGGACAGCATGGAGGATGTCACTGTCTCCAAGAGAAAATTCCTGGATGGAGACCACCTGACATTAGCTGACTGCAACCTCCTGCCCAAACTGCACATCATCAAGGTAATAGTACTGGCTCCCAAGGGAGCCACTGCTCCAGGACCAAAACAGAGGGCACCCACCCCAGGAAGTGGTGATGGGACAGCGTAAAGGGCCTGGGGGTGGTGATGTGAGCATGGGGCCTGGGGCCCCCTGTTGTCCCCCCCCCTAAGCTGGGAAGCAAACATTTCTCAAGTCTCAGGAGTCTCAGCCTCCCTCTCTTCCCTCTGCTACCTGCCCCCTCTGCTCTAGATCGCAGCCAAGAAGTACCGTGACTTTGAGATCCCGGCGGACATGACAGGTGTCTGGCGTTACCTGCACAATGCCTATGCCTGCGATGAGTTCAGCCACACGTGCCCAGCGGATGAAGAGATAGAGCGCACCTATGCCAGCGTTGCCAAGAAGATGACCTAGTGCGGCTGCTAGAAGCACACTGGCAATACTGCCTCTGTCCAGACCCGCTATGTCTCCGTAGTCCTGATACAACCAAACCCCAGCTGAGAGAGGAACTGGAGGGGGATTTATGGCACCGTTAGCCACTGCCTTTTGGAAACAACGCCTTGCTTCACAGCCGCTGCTGTTCCCTCCTCCTCTACTGGCTGGCTGCAGCCCTGATAAGCACGCCATCACCACTGACCATGCTTATCGACTGGTCACTACCTGGCTGCAGTTGCAACTACTTCCCCGTCCCCCAAAGACCAATCTCCTTCTGGAGTTGCCAGTTTGGCCTTGAACCACACATCACTGAAAAGGTGACCACTAGCCTTTGGTATCAGCACCCTTGGGGGAAGAGATGAGATCTCAAACAGTCTTGCCAGCTACTGCCATGTTATCCGGTGCTGGAACTGCACGAGCATCTAGTGCCCTACTCTGCCTGGCCCTGGTCTCTGCGACTGCCAGCTCCACACAGGCCCAGCAGTCCTGTATGCTCAGGAAAAAGTGTCCAGGTGTCCAGGGATACCAGCACATCACAGGCTCATGGGAGGTATAGCTGTTTGAATTCACCTAGTCGTTCTCCTGCGCAGCACCCCAGAATCTGTAGCTGGTAAAGTGTCTCTTCCACTAAGGCATCCATGCTTGATCTGAAGACACCTAGAGGTTCCATACTCAGCAGTTTATTGCAGTAATTAACTACCCTCACTGCTAAAGGCAAAGAATTGTAACGTGCATACCCTTGTAGGGGCATGTAGATTTCGGGGATGATGCCTGGTGTGAGAGTGCCAGGACATGCCGTAGGTTGGGAAGGAGGTGCATGGGGGTTCTGTGGAGGGCTCAGAGCAGATGGCTCTGCTGAGTGTGCTGGGATCTCCTTGCAGACCAGCCTGGTGCAGCTATGGCTCCGCAGGTGTCGGGGCATTCCTCCTGAGCGTAGTAGTAGAACTGAAAGCACCTAGCTCCACATGCAGCTGGCTGTAAAGCCCACCTGGCTCCTGTGAGCTAAGAAACCTGTCTCTGCCCTGCCTAACACCATGGGAGATGCAGCTATGTGCAAACCCAACTCTACCACCACATCCCCAATCCCCATCAAAACTGAAGATGTCTGATTTGGAGAGGTGTAGGGTAGTACATTCATGTTGTTTCCACACCCCAGGACCAATCAGCCTGAGAGAGCAGGCAAAAATTGTTTTGCAAAGCATTGTTTTTGTAGGAGATACCTGGGCAGGTTTGGTGCCAGCCTACTGTCGTTGGCTCTTTTTGTCCCTTCCCATCCAGCATCTATGATGTAAAATGAATTGAAGCCACTCTGAATGGCTATGAGTTCTCATCTTCCCCCATTAGATACCTCCAGCTCCCCCCAGGGCTCCTGTCAGCCCTAACGAATTCAGCCAGCTCTCCCCAGCCTGCCCTCATGGGCAAAAAATACTGTAATCCGAGTGTAACGAGCTCTGCGGAGACACAGAGATGGCAGAATCACCCTCCAGATCTCACTACCGCTTCCCTCTTTGCACTAAAAGATGTGTCCTTGCAAGCCTGTTTCTGATAGCGCTGGGTTTGGGGACTAGTTTTGTTTTAAGGGATTTTGGTTGGTTGGTTGGTTGGTTGGTTTGTTTTTAACTAAGAACAGGAACAGCAATAAACTTTATTTTAATATGGCTTGTTTGTGTGTTGTCTGCACACAGGCCAAGGCTGCAGGGCATGGAGGCAGCTACAGTGGGTGGAGAGAAGGAAGGGATTTCCCCATGGTGGAAACCCTTTTGGGTTTTAACATAAGAGAAGCCATAACCCACAGTCTCTACCAACCTGGCACTGCTGAATCACCAGGCTGCATGTGGCCATGAGGTCCCTGCAGCATCTCTGCCCTGCTCGTAGGAGAGACATTCCCTTCCTGGGACACTCACATGCTTCACTGTGATCTACCCACATCCTGTGTGCAGCAGCAGGAGGAAACAGGGTCCTGCACAATGTGGAGACGGAGCAACCATGGGATGGAGCAAGCCAGGACACAGTGTTCAGCTGCAAGAGTTTTATTCAGTGAGGTGCCATTTCCTGCACTTGGCTCCTGCTGGTGGCCTGCAAGCCCCCCGCAAGGGCATGATGGCAGCTTTGCCTTGCCATGGCTGTAGTTTGCCCCACTGATCACCTGATATGCAGGGCAGCAGCCATGTGGCTGTGGGGGACACGCTGTCCTGGGCCCTGGACCCTCATGGGGCCTCTCCCCTTCCCTGTGACACCCCTCTCTGCTGCATATCCTCTCCCTTTTCCCCCACAAGGAAATGGAGACATTTCAAAGCGCTGTGGAAACCAAGGCACACTGTGGTGTGGTGGCCAGGCAGGGTCACATGCAGAGGGGCCAACCGGCAGCTGTTAGGGTAGAGGTGTCATGGAGCAGGCTGGCAGGCAGATGGCAGGCAGGGCTCCTCTTGTGTCCCTCATTTGGTGACACAGTATTTCCAGAAGCAAGCTGGAAGGGAAAGGAAAAGACACCTGTGCGAGGGGCTGTGGCACTGCTTGGCTACAGCAGAAAAGTTTAAAGGAAGAGAGACAGCCATCTCTTCTCCTCGACTCCCGTTCAGCCTTGCAGTCGGTTCTAAGAGCATAGACCAGGAGCTGGATGGTTCTGTCTTAGTCTGTACAATGGACACCCTCCACCCCCTGAGATGGGCACCCTCCACCACACGCTTGGCCCCCGACCACTGTGTACCCTTTGCAGGTCAGCTATCCAGAGCACTTTCTGGTTTGGGGTAAGATGAGAGCAGCCCTCTGTAGCATGGTGACCTCATGTGGCTGGACCCCAGGACCTAATGGGAGTCAGCACTCACCTCTCTTGTTGGGTTGTTGAGGGGCCTGGTCTGCATGGGTAAATCCCTGGCTCTGGAGCTCACTCACTGCCACTATCTTCCAGAGAACTGCCTTGAGGTCATCCACCTGCCACGGCAGAGGGTCACACCAGCCCCATCACATGTGTGCAGTGCCCATTCAGAGAAACCAGCCCCCAAGCCCCCTCCCCTCTCTGTCAGGCCGAGGAAGGAAGTAGTGTCAGCACCAACCTTTGCCTTTGAGCAAAGGTAGCCTCCAATTTACAGGCCCATAGGGATAGGGTTTTCTGGGACCTTGTGGGAAGCGGGCTCACAGAACTCCCCTGCCCAGCAGTATACCCCCTTGACTACTCTCCCCAAAGCCAGGGCAGCTTCCTCTACTCACCAGGCGGTCAGGAACATCTTCCTGGAGAGCATTTTTGTTTCCTGAAAAAACAGATATGTATGAAACACCATGAGCACACAGGTGCTGACAGTCTGGCACAATGGGCAGGAGCCAAGGGAACATATCTCAGGAGAAGGAGAGGGGAAGAGTGGACGTGGCACTGGCATCTGCTTCTCTCCATGCTCCTCTGGGGCCACCTAACCTGCAGCGCTCTTTCGTCCTGGATGTAGGCCTCCTCCTCTTCGAGAGCATCCAAATGACTACTTCTCTCCACACATGCCCTCACTCCAGTCCTGTCTCATGGTCCAGCTGGTCCTGAAGCCCAGGACTCACCTTGGACCTGACTGCTTTCCAGGCATGTCTCATTCCTTCCTGCAGCGCAGGAAAGAGCTGAATTCAGGCTCCTGGATGGTCAGAGCCCTGCCAAAGGCGTCTTGTCAGCCACAAAGCCAACTGAAATGTCAGCTAGGTTAAAATCTGTCAGCATAAGGTCTGAATTGAAGGGGGAGACAGTGACAAGGACAACGCAACTCCTTTGGGGTGTGCCTGCTCCTTGGGCAGTGGGACTAAGAGCCTGAACATAGCATTGACTATGATTCCTAAGAGTGAGAGGCAGGTTGTGGGAGGAGGCCTGGGGATCTTTGTCTCCTTATCTGGTTGTGAATGGTGGCCTGGGCTGGGAATCAAAATGTTAGCCTGTGAGACAGCTGGGAGCAAGACTGCTTCTCTGCATAGGAGAATGAATTACCCTGTGTTGCCTTCAGCATGACCACAATGGGTGGGTGAGGAAGGGTCGCCATTAGCTGCTTGGGCCCCTCAACCTTGGAGAATGGCTAGCAGCATTCCCCGGTGGCCTTGCTTAGTTAGGCTTCCGCAGTGGTGCGGACTGGGAGGGTTAAATCCAGACCCTCTTTATCCCAAACAACATGTCAGGTAAACGCAAGCACAAATCTTGCCCAGCTGAGTTTGTCTCATAGCCTCTCTGTATTGCTTTGAGGAAAGGACAGTCCGAGTCATCACAGGAAGAAACATTAGGTGCATGTCGAAAACTAAGGCACCAAGCCTTTGTTGTCTAACTATGTTTAATTAGAAACCACTGGGTGTGTCCCGTGCTTTCCAGCATCTTCCCCTTTGACCCACTGCTCTTCCAGTGCCTGCTGAGCCCATGCACAACCCCACAGGATGCTCCCACTGAGCTCTGCAGGATCAGGGGCTCTGGGAACTGAGGAATCCCAAGAACTTGGCCGTGGACATATTTTCCTTGCCTCAGACATACATCCAAGTTACTGCAGTTTTGGAAGTCCCCATGAGTCAGCCAAGTGACATGAAGAGCCCATATGCATACTCATTTCCCAGAAACACTGGGCAACATGTCTCAGCTGGGGCCCACTTATGTGGGCTGTGCAAGGTTCCACTGTTGCAACCTAATGGCAGGATCAGAGCATGAATACAATTTCCAGTTTCTGCTGCCTTGCAGAGGTTCCTGAGATGTAAGGCTGAACTCATACTTTCTTTTAGAGCTCAGGCTCCCTATCAAAATGACCTCTTCTCCCACAGCAGGAAGCCCACTCTGTCTAAACAAGTGCTTGCTTGCTGGTCAGTACTAGCACATGCAGACCAGGCCCATAGATACCCCCTTTGGAAAAGGTTCCCCCCAGGTGTACTTTTGGATGCAAATGGTGTCATTGGCCCCTAGGTCCAGCAGACATGGGCTCTGCTACCTGCAGTTCCCTTGGGCACTAGCCAGCATTAAGTGATCACATAGCCGGGCACCAAGCAGCAGTAGAACCTCGAGCACGCTGTGCAGGCAGCCAGCATTGGGATGCCAGGTCTCACAGCACTCTTTCAGGGAGGCTCCCACCAACACTGTGACCATGAACAGAGCTCGTCCTATCTCAAAGGTCACTCATCATCTACATCTTGCTCTGCACATGAGCTGTGATTCCCTCATCTCCACATAGGAAGTCAGAAGAATAGTGAGTCTACAGTGATGTTTTGTCTATACCTCAGACTGCCTCACTCCAAGGGCAATTGCATCTCTCGTACCAGAATACATGAACACACCACTCAAACTCTGCTATCTGCAAATCACAGCAGCCGAAGCAGTCCCTCATGAACAGGCTAGTCTTCTCTTGCTCAACCTGGTCACCCTATGAGTCTAACTACTTAACCCTACTGGATGTACAATAGCCCAGACAATACTAGGAAACCCCCTTCCCAGGCCAGAAGACCTTTCTGCCAAAGAGAAAAGGGGGAAAGATGCACTACTGTGCATGTCTGGAGCAGACAGACCCCATATGAAACATTAAATCGGGGGCTAACAAATTGAGCCGGCAGTCAGTGCCAGTCATAAAATGGTGCACAAGGTAAAACCCCACCTGGGTTACAGGTATAAACATGCAAGTTGGTTGCCCTTACCTTGGACACCATTGCTTTCAGGGTAGACAGGATAAGCGTTAATGCAGCAAGCCTCCAACAGTACTGCCAAGGTGACTACCAACATCTGGGAAGGCATCTTCTCTCTTCTCCAAACTGTGACCAATTTCCCAGGAGCCTGTAAGTGATGGAGCGTGAAGAGGTTCTCTTTTATGCCCTCCAGCCTCATTCAGCTCTCTGTAATCAATATGCTGTCGTTAGATGCGTTGTCTTGTCTTCTGAGTTGGCCATTCATCCTAATGACAAGAGACAAACGGCCCTGCTCTCTCCCCTGTTCGATCTTCACTTGATCATACTTGACAAGGAGCTTTGAAAAATGCTTGGCTGGGATGTCAAAAAACACCACTGTTTACCAAGGCCTTGCTGTGCTGGGGGAGGAGTGGCTAAGGAAGACTGTACAGGCTAACCGTGCCCCTGGTAGGGTCTGGCCAAGGCTGAACAGGGATCAGAAGAGGACATGGGGGCTGATACCTGAAGCATACAGAGCCACGCTTTCTTTTCACATGACATTGCTCCCCAAAGGTCACCATATGTCTTCCACCCCTTTCCTTTCTGCTGGAAGGACCAGGGCAGTGATGAAGCTTTCCCTTCGAGGGCATCTCGAGTTGATGTGCACCAGGTGCCCCGTTCTCTAAAGACAGGATCAGGTAAGGTATAATGCTCCTCCTCAGCAGACAGCGGCAGCTGGAGCTTCCTTGCTAAGGTAGTGTTTGGCCTTGCTGATGTTCAGAGGAGCCTGTCTCTTTGTCTCACAAGCTGTCAGTAAAATTCCCCCTTCCAGAGGAGGACAAAACCAACACAGTGTCTGAGTTCTGACAGTCCCAGCCTCTTTAGATTGGGAACGTCTAGGCCAGTAAGTCACTGCACGTTGAAGGTACTCTTGCTGGCTTTCACACTAGCATGCACACTGTGCAATTTATAGACAGTGCTGGAATCTGGACATTTTCGATTTGGATTTAAAGGTTTTTTCCCTCTTGAGAAAAAGCAGCTGGCAGTGGGAGGACTTGCAGTCAATGTCTCAGTGCCACATCTCTTAGAGACAGGGCCCGAGAAATGGCTTTCCTCAGACAATAACACAGATGTGGTGTACACTCTTCTTAAAAGCTGTAGGTGCAGAGATAGACCCTCATTCATTCACTATAAAGACTTGATCAGGATGTATCGGCAGGGACTTAACTTTTTTTTTGTGTTCAGATTTCTCCAGTTCACGTCTGATTCTCCATTTTATTGACAAACTTCACTTTCAAATTACCATAATATCAGCAAACTCTAATTGCTTTTATTTAAATGACTTTGCCCAGGAGGCTTAATTTAAAGAAATGCAGCTGAAACTGGTCACCTTTTTGACCTCAGATAGGCCATCTTTGCTGTGACAGTATCTCTCACTGTCATTCATAGTGTCACACTTCCTGAGAGCAGTAAGGAAGAGTTTGACAGACACAAGAAGACATTTAAGCTCCCAGGAGCTACACATCAACCTTGCATCTTACTCATGGGGGTGAGGAGACAGAAAACTTCATTTGGTGCCCTTTCCTACCCCTACAAATGCTGGCGTTCAGCCTGGCCGGACAGTGCCTGCTTCGGAGGTGCCTTGAGGAAAGTCCCTTTGAAATCTTGATGGGAGATCCACATTTCTCCATCTCTTGTGTCCTCTGCTTTCATGAGGAGCAACACTGCTGAGTCTTTGCTGAGGAAGACTGTACAGGATGCTTGAGGGCCCAAACAGCTATTTCGTTGCTGACCACGACCCTGCTGACCATGAAAAGCTAACAGTGTCTGCAGTCCCAGTTACAGACGCTAATTTTTCATGAAGTAGCTTGAAGGCACATTAAACAAAGATCATTACTTCTGCCTGCACATCCCTATGTGTCAGACACACATCACAGTAGTAGATGGATGAGGCAAAATGGTCATCCATCCTGACTGAGTACACAAGTAAGCTGGGATCTTTCTCCTGACAAAATCCATATCTAGGCTGTTTTTCGTCTGTTCGCATTCCCTGAATGTCAGGTTTCACGCAATACAATGAAAAAGCCTTGAAGAAGGCTCATCAGTTCTGCTGTCAGGACAGGACAAAGGGACATGGGCAGGAAGTACGAACCAGAGAGGGTCATCACAGGGAGAAGGCAGCAGAATCCAGACTGGGATGTAAGCTCAGTGCAACAGGTACCACATTTGTGATCTCAAAAGAATCTCAGCCTAGAAGAATTTGGGGGGGGGGGGGTCATAGCCCTTCTTTGCAGGCCAGTTACACTCCATTTTACACCAGTTAGGCTGTGACTGAACCTGCATGACCCTAGCAGACCTTTCTGGAGGCTCTGCTCAAGCTGAGATTACCAAAGGGGCTGCAGTCTGAGACCGATGGCACTGGCAATGGTCCAGGGCAAATCAAGAGGAGAGGACAGCACCGCATGCTGGAGGATCATCATTGCTATGGCAGGGAAGCACCAGGTAGGTTGCTGCAGAGACATCACATTGTGCCTCAGTTTCCTCAGCTGCATGTTAGGGCTACCATTTTACTTCCATGCAGGGTTGCAGAGAAGCTTTCTTGGCTTTACCTTGATATAGCAGGGAGAAAGCACTAATTGTATGGTTTGTGTGGGACAGCCAAGGCACAACTAGGGCATTACCTGCAATCTGAGCTATCATCCTGACTGTATTAAGGCTAAATACAAACATTATCATTTTTATAAATAGTGAAGGAATATGAGTTACTGAAAATTAACTCCTAAAAGACTTTTCAGTGAGGCACTTTGCTAACCTGTACTGATCTCAGGGAGATCAGTAACTGGTAAGATGGTACACATGCTGGATTACCTTCCAGCCCACTGGAGGGACGATAGCTGGGCCACAAAGCAGTAAGTCACACTAATCTTCCAGACTAAAAATACATGTGGAAAAGAGACAAGGACCTTGGTGCACAGGCACCCTGGCAGCCATCCTGAACCCTGGTGGTGCCATTGACCCAGAATTAATGTAGATGCAATTGGATGAATATACAGACAGTTGAATGAGCTGCCCCAAATGCATGGGTACATCAGCAGACTACCTGGAAAGCCACCACAGCCATCGTCTGAACTACAGAAGAGCTGAGGGATAGTTTTTTGGAGCTGCTTTTCCCCGATACAATCTCTTCTGTCTCTCACCATCTCACTCACCCTCTTGGAGGCGGGTAGTTGGTGTGAGCACAGAGAGCACCACTGTCCTACGGGCTGCAGGAGGCAGTCACACTCCACTCCTAGCAATAAAAGTCAACAACTTGGTTCTTTGGTGTCTGATCAGCAACTACAAAAATGTCTGTCTTTCCCAAGCAGCTGGCTGTGAACCGATAGCTTTGGCTGCAGGATCAGCAGCCTGGAAAGGCGGAGGCTGCAAGGGATGGAGATATGTGGTTGGTGTTTTTGTCATATGGTTGACCAGCAGACTCTGGCAAGTCCTGGAGAATCCCAGGTTGGGCTCATATTGTCAAGAAACGAGTGTTTAAAGGCTCACAAATGTTTCACCACCATGTTGCAGCATTTTTGATCCCCAGGATCATTTGGCTGAAGGACCATGGAGACCACTTGTCTCAGGGCAGACCTGCTAGTCCAGAAAGTCGAGGAGCCATACATGAGCTGTGTGCGGAAACGACCTCTGTGAACTAATGTGTATATCATGCGGGACTGTACGCATGCAGCCTCGGAGGGCAGCTCTATCTGTGCTGTGTATCACTCGGGGCATGAGCTGCCTCAGTGGGCTGAAAGCTACAAAACAGTGTGCCCAAAGCAGTGCAAGGAGAGTTCAGCAGCCATTGAGCCAAGCCAGTCAGTTCTGCGTCTGTTCCTCATCTACAGGCCCAGAAAACCTCTGGCATTGCAGAAGATGAATCCCTGTACCAGGAATGTGAGGAGCACCAGGCCCAGGCCACATTTCATAGATCCTGCCCAGGCATTCTACTGGGAGGAGCAGAGGTGAACGGAGCAGCAACTTTGATCCAAAGCAGGGACATTGGTCCAGCAGAGCAATGGGACTTGGTAACAGAGCTGGGCAACTCCTGGCTCTGTCTCCTCAGGTTCAGCAGAGCTGACCTGAACATCCAAGCCATGGCATGTCTTGAGGGCACAGACACTTGCCACAAGTCCCCAAACCAGCGTACTCCCGAATCATCACGTGGAGCAGAAATAGCTCAGGTTTGCAACAAACCCAATCACAGGTCTCTGTAAAAAACATTATTAACACTGGTCCCACTCTTATGCGCTTGTACCTGCTCCATGGGCTGGTGGCACCCTGCCTCCGGGGGTGCCTGCTGCATTTTCCCACCACAGGCCCCACATTGCCAAACCTGGACCCTTCTCCGTGTCCCTCTTCATCCAGCTGGAGGGGTGCAGAACTGGCCAGTGCATGCTCCTGCTGGAGCTCACACTCTTGCTTTCATGTCCCTTTCCACACTTGGCATAGCAGGGGCACTTCAGGTACCCACTGAGCCTGTCCAGTTGTTCTGCTGCAAACCCAGCAGAGTCCTCCCAGGCCAACAAACTGCAGAGAAGGATGGTGGGGCTGCACTGCAGCAGAAAATGCCTTTCCTGACACAGCCCTATTGCCATTCTCCATTGTGCAAGAGCCCTACCAGCCCTCTGCAAAGCCCCCGGGCCAGGCTTAGCCTGGCCAGTACTTGGGGAGCTCTGAGCACAAGAGTGGAGATGGTAAGCCTGCAAGAGATCCACTGCCCATATAGTCATGCCAAGATGCAAAGACCCCAGAGAATTTGGGGGCATTTATCTGGGCCAAGCACCCATCTAAGGCCAGAGCTTGCTGCAGGGAGATGGGGAGTGCACACAGCACAGTCAAAATGGTTTATAGGCCGCACAGGCAACGCTAAGGAGGGGCAGCGGGCATTGTCCACAACATACCTGTTAAGCAAGGAACCTCTGGTGGGAGAATACATGCAGGGGTCTATTGCCACCAACCTCTCCAAGAAAACCTTGCCAGATACCTGAGCACATGCAGGACAGCACTTGGGGATGACTGTAAGGATCTGGGATGGCTGCAAGGCCAGGGAACCAGCCTCCTGCAAACCCTAGCAGACCACAAGCTACCCACAGAGTGCCAGCACTGCTGTGGCAGTTGAAATGATGGGCAGGATGGAGAGTGGGCAGGCACCAACTTCCCTGCAGGGCAGAGTGGGCATGGGGTCACAGCAGGTCCAGGGGGTGGGCTTCAGCTCGAGACATGGGTCTCTGCATCTCTGCCTCCCTCCACCCCCTTTCAAAGGTGAGCAGGTCTCTTCTTTTGGTTGCGGCAGCCTGATTAGGGCTTAATTTTGCCCTGTCATTTCAGGAGCTGCCATCTGCCTCATGTTTATTAGGTGCTGTGTTTCCTATCTGCCGTTGCAAAAGCCCCACTGGCCCCCGCATAGAAATTTTCCTCTCTCCAATACTTTTATAGTTTAGCTTGGAACAGACTGGCAACTCAGCTCTCTGAGAATTAGTAATAAAAAATACCCTCTTGAATAGTCCTAAAACTGCTATTTCTAAGAAAGAGGTGTTTTCAGCTGCATTCCCCTCATTGCTTTGATCTGGTACTGGTGGAAATTGAAAACACAGGCAATATAGCACAAAGAGCAGTTGGGAACAAACCTATTGATTACAATGAGTCAGAGATTTCACAGGCCTCCACGGTCAATACTTTCAGGCATGGCACAGTGGCTGTAGGCCCATGGCCAGCATGAATACTACAGTGGTCAAGCCCGTGGTGATGCACTCTGGAGGGCTGAGATGGAGGTTAAGCCTGGACCAAGCCCCCAGCTCCTGGAGCTCCAGGACACAGGGAGCTCTCAGGACCCAAGCCCAGCTGTTCTCCTGTGGGCAGGTGACATTAGCTCTAACAGTCACAAGCTATTCTAGAAGAGAGCTGGTCCTACCTCTCCAGGCTGGAAGCACTGCTGTGGGGATGAGGTAGTCGTGGATGGCACATGGCAGCACAACCTCTCCTGTGAAACGCAGAGCTGCAGCCCTCCAGCACGAGGCTGGAGCCAGGCTCACGGGCAAGTATGACCTTGCAGGAGTGAGGGAGGAAAAATGCACAACTAAGAGACACACGAATAGGCAATGGCCTCCTGCTACGCAGGCTTGCCTGGGCCTAGGAAACTGCCCCAGCTCACCACTCTGTCACATAGTACAACTTCATCCTGCTAAAATGTTTAACACCTGGAAAGATGGTAGTCAAAGCAGGAAATAAGCCAGACACACTTCACATCCTCAGACTCCAAGCTGTGCATAGTGGGAGCAGGTCGGCAGCTGCTCTCTGTCCAGGCATGCCGGGCATTCAGCATCCAGTCAAGCATGGCGCCTTCTCACTGTGGCACTGGAAAGCTCTGCAAGTTGCTCACACCTCTGAGAGTGGTTCTGGCAGAGATGGAGGGTGCAAAAACCCCTCTTACATCAACTTGGAAAGTTCAGCTGCTATAATGCCATGTTGAAATGTCACAAGCATTTTGTCTTTTTCCACTCTTACTAATTCTGCACCATAGAGAACAGGGCCTATTCAATTATTTAAATCACCCTCTGGGTTGGGGTGATGCCCCATTGCTGAAGTGTAACTCACCTGAGTCACTCATGGTGATCCTGTGCCAGAAGTTCAGAACAGAATCGTCTCGTCTCATCTCGTCTCACCTCTCCTCTCTTCTCTTCTTCTCTTTTCTTAGGCTTGATAAACAGTTATAAAAAAGCTGACTGTGTCCCAGAACAATCTCAGCCTCCCCTTCAGGCTCTGGGCAGGTTGTGGACCCTTCAGACATCATTCCCCAAGGGACAGTGGCAACTGCCCCACACAACTGAGGGTGCAAAGCACACATCCCCATCTGGACAGCCTATGAGTTGTTTTTCTTTTTCAACCTCTCCATTCCCTATTGAAGATAAACCGCTAACAGTAGCAGCTATCATATCAGACAACAAGGCAGTAATGGAACCTAGTTTTATCCCACCATGCCAGACCAGCACCTCCCAGTGTACAGCCCAGATCTTGGCTGGTGTCACACCAGCCAGGTCAGCACAAGCACACACTTTGCTTGGTGTGGAGGGCTTGAACCTGGGACTGCAGGTGCTTTCTGTTCCCAGTGCTCATGAGCATGTGGGAACCCTGCCATGTGGGTCTCTAACTGCACACGTGAGGGAGAGGCTTTGACCAGTGCTACTCTTGAACGGCTCCTTGAAAACACCCTGCCACCATGAAATGACATTCAGGAGCCGTGGTGGGGCTGGAGGCCCCGTTGGCACTGCTGGGGATGAGGTGGTCAGTCAAACAGGGTCCATACACCTAGGGTTTTGGCTGTGACCTGAAGACACATCAGAGACTGTGAAGCACAGAGGGGATGGTTCCCACGCACCACAATGAATCATGGAAAGAGAGTGAGCCCTCAGCATGTAACCTCTGTTCAGTCCTGAGCAAAGGTCCCAACATCTCACTGGCCAAATGCTCCCTAACAATCAAAGGCAGTCCAGTATTGCAGCAGGATGCTTAGGGGTGTTGTGTAGTTTCCATCCTTGGAGGTTTCCATCTGCCGAACACCACCAGTGAGAAGAGAACTCATCTTCCAAGCGAATGGTGCACAGACGCACACTCCCTTGTGCAGATTTAATGTGGTTTCTAGGGCTCACCCCAGGCTGCAGTTTGTGATTTTGGCTAGCTGCAAACATTTTTGTCACTCAAACTGTTCTGTGGGCACATACATGGTCTAAGCAAACCCAGTCAGAGTCAAGAGCAAATCCCAGGGTGGTCCAGCACCTCTGTAAGAGTGAGAGCTCAGAGAGAGCTCAGCACTCCATTATAAGGTATAAAGAACATAGCTTATGGGGTCCGAACAAAGGGAACAAGGGGCTAGACGAGAAAATAGACTGAATGAAGTCGCAGAGGAGTGTTGAGGGAAAGGTAATAAGCTGTTCTCTGGGGATAGGACAAGACACCACAAAAAGGAAAAGTGTGATGAGTCACTGGGGAAACATTTAACAGGGAAATCTCTGACCACTTGTGAGGAAAGAGCAGGTCAGGTTCTTCATTCCTGGAGGCCTCAAAGCAAAAAGTGGGAAATGCATCTCAGGAATGCTTAAGGGAGAGAACATCCTGGCCAGGAGTTGCACTCAACAAATTCCTAGGGTTGCTGCTTCCATCTGCTGTGATGCTGCAATTCATCCTCCAAAAGGGTGGCATGACCACAGGTTCACAGAATTTGGCAAAAGCAGGCACATGGTTTTGGCTGTGCAAGTTTTTGAAGAGCAGCCACAACTGCAGATGAAGTGCCTCAAAAACCTTCAAAAAAAAATCACTGAGATGGAAGGAGGGCATCTATAGATTGCAACGCTTTGACTACTGTGTGTGTCTCAAACTATCAGCTCCTCTGAAGTGTGCCTAACTTTAGTAAGGGGGGAATTTTGGCCTGGATTTTTAGTTTGCTTTTTAAACACCTGGAAATGAAAAAGGTAATTTCATGTGATCCAAAACAATGACAAATATTTGTGCTCAAAATTTCATTTTATCCAAAAAAAAAAAAAAAGTGAAACAGCAAAACATACAATAGCGACTCCACAAATTAAGGAAAATCAGACTCTCTTGTTCCTGCTGAGCCTGAAATGAGCTTTGTTGGAAGCAACCAGGACATGTGGGAAATACCCATGTCCCTTCGAGCAGCTTTTCTTTCCTTTTTTTTTTTTTTTTTAAATTCAGCTCAAGCTATTTTCTATCTATCTCACAAGTCCTTGGATCATCACTAACAAAGATTTTGCTAATCAGGTGCTCTCCTCTCTGCCCAGAGGAGAGCAGAGCTCTTTGACCTCGTCTGGTAGTGCTTCCACAGGGAACGCTGTGCCTGGCTGTGGCAATAGCAGAGTTTCTGCTCCTGATCATCCCAAGCACTGCTGGGACATGTATCTCACAACAACAGCAGGTCACATTTGGGCTCTGCCTCCGCACTCAGGGCCAGCTGACTTTCTGAGCCCAGCTCCGGCAGTTTATGGCAGCGGTGCTCAGACACAGGGGAAGCGTTTCCACCTTCAGCACCTCACCCCAGGAGGAAGCGCGCAGCACACAGCGCTGCCGCAAAGAAGAGTTTCAGTATGACGAGCGCAGCCGGAGATCCCCCCCCTCCCCAGGGCGACGCAGGGGTGGTAGAGACGAGCGCTTCTCACCAAACCGAGAGGCTGATGGCACTTGGGCTTGGTTTCCATTTGCTGCTGGAAAAGCGCCCATCACAACGCGGAGGCTTGCTCACCCATGAGACTGGGGCAGTCACAGAGACTCCCTGCTACCTTCACACAGCTGCTGTCAAAGAAGCTGAGCTCACCAGCACAGCAAACCCCAACCCTTGCCCGCTTCAGGACCAGATGTGAAGGTTAAGGTGACCTGAGAACATCACTGTGGGGACAGTCCCAGAAAAGGGCTAGCTGGAGAGGCAGTTCCTTTGGCAGTAATTGGAACTTTTAGCCATTTGCTGCAAGGACAAGAGTGACACAAAGACAGACTGATCTGAAAATACAGGCCAGTGATCAGGGCCCCTGGGACACACTTTAACCTGGGGATCTCCGTGTATTTTGCAGCAGAAGCAAAAAAAGGTATGGAGGAGAAATATGAATTTCTGGGGTAAGCATTGTGAGAACGAGTGGATGGTGGGTCTGCTGGGGTAAGTGGGGGCACCACAGCAGCTCAGAGGGGCAGCCGTGCAAGCAGGTGAGTAAACGCCACCTCACAGCTGTGGTCAGTGGAACGCAAGCTCTGCAGGGACATTCTAGCTACCGTGGGATCCTCTGGAGCAAAAAGAGAGCCTTCTCTTCCCTTCTTAGCAAGCCAGAGGATTTTCCTTCCCTCCCTTCCAGGCCTGCTCACACAAGGCTTCTAGGGAGACAAAAATCATTCATTTCCTGTCTAAATAACGATCTAATGACAGCCAAAGACGAGGAGGGGGGAACCATTGACATAGTTATGGAAGGTAGCCCTGGCCCAAGGAGGCCCCGAAGGTGGGTCTGGTTCAGAGCTCTTGCAAGGCTTTACCTTGCTCACTGCAAGTGAGCTCTGCCCATGACACATAGGTTCCAGGCCATCACTGCCTAGCTTAGCCAAAATCCAAACTAATTTATCCCAGCTGTTTCTCCCTTGCAAGCCCAGAAGAAAACCAGACCAGATACCATGGGCTCCGAGCTCTCAAAGTGCCTCATTTGGGAAACTGCAGCTTTATAGGTGACAAAGCAGAGAGATTTTCTTCTAAGGATAAGAAAAAGCACCAAGTCATAGGGCTCGGTGCCAGCCGAGTGGGGCTAGGGAAGCAGGGAGGCCAGCAGGCACTGCGGCAGCTCCACTGGGCTCATGGCCCTGCGCAGGGCATGGAGCAGGAGCCGTACCTCTAGGCCCTCCCTAGTAAAGGCCTGTGCAGGAGCGATGCAGGGGCACACACAGGCAAACCCTTTAGCAGCATCACTGAGAGCCTCTTCCCAGTTGCCCTGTGCCAGCCTTGACCCATCTACATCCCAGAAGAGCTTTGCTTTGGGCCTGCCATAGCAATGCCCCAGGCCACTCGTATTAGCATTTCAGCTAACCTCTCCCTCTGAAAAGTGGCTAAATGTCTCTATCTATGTGCAGATGTAGGGGACACCTCCCTGTTGCTGAAAGAAACAAGCTGCACAACATAAACCAGTCACATCTCACAGTCCACTGCAGCAGGCATTCAGCCACAGCCCTGAAAATACTTGCATGACCTTTCTCTCTACTGATACCACTTCATGCTGGCTCCGGCTTCTTGCACACCCTTCATCACCCGATGCATACATTTAGCGCTGTACCTTTTCAGAGGGATTTAGAAATGCTAAACTGCACTAGCAGCTTCTTCTGACGCATGCTGCCACCTTTCCCCAGCCTTGGTGGCTAAGGGCACCCAAGTGGTTTTGATTCTTCTCCTGACCAGGAAGCAGCTACTGAGCTGAATGGGACAGATCCAATGTAAAAATAACTACTGGGGCTGACAATGTGCTTCTAACATAACAGTTTCTAGCTAGAGAAAAAAGCCCGCAAATGCTGGCAGAGCCAGGGGCTCTCACTCATCTATTTGCTTCTCAGGTAGGAACGCAGGGAATTTGCAATAGCTCCTGATTTCCTGACTGCCTTTGAGAAATCCTGTTTGCATGTGCCCTGAGACTGCCCGGTTCCCTCTCCGAGAGAGGGTGGTGCAGAGCACAAGATCTGACCCAGGGCGAAGGGGAGAAAGCGCCCTGCACAGCGGCAAGGCAGGTGCTGCCCCACGTCCCCACTCAGCTGCCAGAAAAACCACAGCCAGTGTGCTACAACTTTCTGGATGAATCAGCCAGCCCCAGCGGCAGGGGAAGGGGAAGGCTGACACTCGTGGAGAGGGAGGGCACAATCACCCCAGAGACGGGTTGCACAGCTGGGGTGACGCACAGGGCTGTCGGAGAGATGACTCACTAGGAAGCTGAGCTAGAAAGGGCCACAACGCCTAAGGAACCTGGTGCAACTCCATGCACCATGGCTGAGGGCTAGGGAGGCAAAGCTTTCATCCCAACAGTTCCCCAGAGCGTCACTCACAGGGCTGGCAGCTCTGCCAGCTGCAATAGGTGCCAGGGTGCTGGACACCAGCAATTTCTCATCTGTTCCCAAACCCAGCGTGAATCTCTTGATTTATCCTCCAGAGCTCGGATCCACTGATCCTGGCCCCTACAACACAAAGGTAAAATGCTGCCAGATACTGAAGAACTATGAAGACTATGAAGCTTCCCCTCAGCTTCAGAGCTGCAGGCACAGCCTTACCAATATATCCAAGAGGACAACCCCAGGGCAGGGTTACTCAAAAGGAAATTGCCCCGGTTGTGGTAGATGGAACAAGAAAACTATTCTGTAGTTGCTAAAGTACCAGCCTTTCCCCAGCCACAGGCACAACCTCCTCCCAGGGAAGCCCCAAGTTTTCCTGTCTCCTTTCCCAGATACTACTTAAACAAAGTTGCACTGATTTTGTAACACAGAAACAATCAGGCATGCAAGAGACTTTCCTGTAATAAATTAGTCATTTAAAACCAGTTCCAGTGCACAATCAGTATTTCCAGAGCCATACCAGCCAAGCAAAAAAAAAAAAAAAAACTCTTTAACATAATGGAAGAAGTTTATATATAAAAATATATATTTATATAAGTATATATATGTACACACACACATATACACACATATATATACATATACATACATATATATATGAAGGACCAAAAACTGACAGGGAAACTCAAAAGATGCTGACCTCACTGTCTTTCTATGGCAGTCAGTCCCAGAGCACGCTGGAGCCTGTCTGCCCAGGAAGCTTGGCCTAGTCCCATCCCCAAAGAGGCACACACATGTCTGAGCAGGCAGACCATCACAGTTGGGTCAGCTTTGGGTAATGTTCCTTGCTCCATTGGAGTTACTCATTAAGGCTGCAATCTGGCTCTCGAGGGCAGTCGTGCATCTGGGAGAGCCCTGCTCTCCTGTTACACTTCTTTACACTAGGGCTCATCAGTGACCAGGGGATGCATCTCATAGCCAGAGGATGTGGCTGCCCTCAGGCTGTTGAGGGGTGAATAGGGCACTTCGCAGGAACTGGGGAGAGGGATGCTTTGCCAGCCCAATGTTGCCTGATCCAAGTCACTCTGCTGTGTGTTGCTGTCACCCAACTCTGACTCAGCCCCATGGCCATGCAGGTGACAGAGAGCAGGGAAAAGGTGTCCTCTGTCTTCCTCACTGCCTGGCAGCTTCACAGAGCTGAGCGGTACGCCGGGCTGGCAGCAGGGCTCTGCTGTGCCAACGCTTTCCTTTAGGTCCTCCTGGCTGAAACTTGTGTCCTGTGGAGTCAGAGAGAGGCTGCTGCCCACTCCCAAGAGTGGGCATTGGCATTTAGAATAAAGCTGGAGGTGCAAAGAAAGCCACATCTCAGATGTCTGGCAGTCTTCGTCATCCCTGTAACTGTTGCCATTCAGTTCCACCAGCATTGGCTGCTCCAAACACGCCCATGAACCATGGGGCAGTTGGACTGGCAAAGCCAACACATCATCCCTATTACACGCTTCCCTGTCCTCTCCCAGCCCCTCCAGGGGTGAGGAGGCCCCAGAGTCCAAGACATGCCCCAGCTGGCTGGGGGCAAAGGACAGGACCTTGCTTTCGGGGCAGTTTGGCCTAAATCCATTGGCACAGTAGCCACCCATCTCCTGTGGAAAGCTTTCTCCAAGAAGCTGCTGGACTTGGGGCTTTTTCTGTTCAGCTGCAGAGGGTCCAGGGGAGGGAAGCACAGCCAGCGAGAGTAGAGTGAGTGAGTCCCCCTCAAGTTCAAGAGTGGGCACCCTGATGTTCACAGTCAGCTCCTCATTCAAAATAGCCTGCCAGGAAACAAGCAACAAACCAACCAGTCTGAGATTGCTGAAACTTCCACCAGCCCTGTGGTGACAGACTGCCAAGCCCAGTGAAGACTGTGGTCCAGGACAGCCCATCCCCTGTGCTCGAACCCCAGGAGAAATGCACATAGGACTCTGCCCCGTAGCTCATGGGGGCTCTAATGCCAGGAAGTAGCAGAGGTAGGTGCGCCTTGGAGGCGTTGCTGCCTTCCAAGCTACTTCCCAGGCACCAGATGCTGATTGAAGAGCTCTTATCTACTCAGAGACACAAGCAACTCCCACAGAGATTTCAACGAGAACAGGAAAGCAAAGGGCGCTGTGACCAAACCAGGCCAGGGCGAATGGAAAAACCTGCCAAGTTACTCTTCATGTTGGCACAGGACGCTTCTTAGCTCACACAGTTGGGTAAACCATTTGCACACCTGGAGCATTCGAAAGGTGCTCAGACCAGGCTGCTGGCTCCCCTAGGATTGGCATCTCCAGCACCAGGAAATGGGCACACAGGGAAGAACTGAGTCTCAGGGGAAAGGCTGTTCTGGGGCCTGGTTCCACAGGGCTTTTCCCATGGAAAGTGGAGATTCACAACCCAGTTCGGCTGACTTGGAACATTTAGTTGTCCATTTGTACTAGCTCAATAGAACTGTAATCCTAGAGGCATCTCCAGACTTTCTCCTGGTGCTGCACTTGACCCAAGGATAGAGCAGCCTGTTAATGTGGCAAAGAGCTATGTCTCAGCAAGGCCACTGACCATCCCAGGAGAGCATCCCCACTATTTTATGCTCTTCCACTCTTCCTCCTTTCTAAGCTACTCCGGCTGGGCACACAGACAAGCCAAGCCAGTGGTCTCCAAAGCAGGAGGATTTGTGCATGCCTAGTGCCATGGACCACACTCCCAAGCTACTTGCTGCCCAAGGCATACTTCTTCAGTGTGGATCGTGGCTGCCTGATGCATCCATCAGCATCTCCTACAATGCAATAAGAGGCCTGGGGTGATGATGGGTCGAAGAGCAGGTGAGGTACTAGGACATCAGGAGTTGGTACAAGATGTGAAGGGAAGGAAGTGCTGAGCTCCCTGAGTACACAGATAATCCTGGCTCAGTCACGGTGCACAGGAAGAGGAAGCCAGAGGATGGTTGTTCACTCACAAGCGAGTTTGGGATGCGTGTCTCCGAGGGTCTCAAGAACACAAATAGTCTGAGGAAGCAGAGCCCGGCCACACACAGCACCAGCAAGACAGCGCTCAGTACGACGAGGAGGACCCATGGAAAGTCTGCAGGGGGGTCATAACAGGTTGAGAGTTGGAGGAACCCCCCACTTTGCATCCCCAACAGCGTGCCCTAAGCCAGCTCTTCCTTGGGGGTCCCATGGCAGGCTGGGACAATCCAAGCAGGAGGTGCAGGGCAAGACAAAGTTAGATGGCAAGAGAACTTAGTCCTCCAAGAGAAGAGGAGGAGGGTCCCAAAAGGGTCCTGCTGGGTCACCAAACCTGACCAGAAACTGTGCGTCCCTCTCCCTCTGACATGTGTTCACGCTCTGAATCAGGGCCCTGAGATGGAAGTACAGCAGCTGAGACAGCTAGAGAGCTCTCACCTCCAGGGGTGGCTGGTGTTGTAATGCACTGTGCAGCCTCCCTGCTCCGTTCCCTGGGCATCCTCACCATCACAGTCCGGACACAGTACTGGGTACTTGGTTTCAAGTACCTAAACATGCAAGGAGCTTCCTTGCTTCTCTGTTCACAGTGCACCTGCAAGCAGAGGGGGATGCTGAGCTAAGGGGGTCTGGCAACACTTCCCCCGGGGCCAGGGGACTTCTGTGCACTGCCCTGCTCCTTGGCATCGGGAAATGCAGCCAGAGACGGAAAGCAGCATGTCCGTCAGCCTTGATATCGCGGGACCAGCATCGACCTACGATCGATGGGACCTACCATCCCACTTCCCAGCATCTCCAGGATTTGTGTCTTCACCCCAGGAGCCCTTCAGTGGCTGGCACAGGTCCCAAAGCACATTTGTTTAACAGTCAATGTATGCTGTCATCCCAACAGGTACTGTAACAGTTTTTCTCTTATTTGCACAGTCTAGATGATGAAAGGGGTCTCCCCCCAGGCCTCTGCACACCAGAAAAGCCAGTGGCCTGGCCTGCTCCATTGCCTGTGAGGCTGTCTCTCCCCCAGCAGAAGGCATTGCTGTAGCAGTATAGGGGGCTGAACTAGCTGCCCGCGCCCTCTCTGGCCACCATAGGCCTCATCTTATGAGCGCAAACTGGCACCCAGCTCATGCCCACTCACGCATGGACTGGTCACTGCTGGGCCCCAGCAGGGCAATGGAAACTTTATGGGGACTGTCAGTCCCAGATGCTGTCAAGAAAACGTATCCAGAGGAGATCTCAAAAGCATCTTTCCGAAAGCTCCATTTTGCTGCATCAGAAAAGCTTTTCCAAATCCTGTGCCCTCTGAGCCTTGCCTGTCCCTGCTACATAGTTGGGAAGCCCTTTTCTCCCCAGTACATACTTGCTGGACAAGCACGTCCTCTTCATAAAGGTTCAGCTGGTACTGCAGTGTCCACAGCACTTCGTTGACTGGCTTGTAAGAGCCATTTTCATTTCGGTATGGAGTGAGTGGCATAATGAGGCTTATGCTAAGGTTGTGACCCTGGAGCATCCAGGACAGCTTGGGTGGACCCACAATTGCTGTAGAAAAAAGAAGAGGGGAAGGAGGGAAAAAACCCTTCAAAACACAGAGTAGTCATCTCCTTTGTCAAAAAAGGATGCTCTTCTGTTGAATGTCCCACTCTTGGTGCAAAGACATTTCCTCAGGCAGGTTTAACCTGATGGCACCTCATGCTGTGAACTATCTTTAGAAGCCACAGCAACCAGGTGTTTCTGATGGTTGTTGCTGCTTCTGACTCCCCTGGTAACACCAGCACAGTCCTTGTTAAACCAGCTAGTGCTTCTGGCTCCCTTCTGCTGATCGTTTTGTCTCTAAGATATCAGTATGGCTGATTTTTAGCTGCTTGCACATTTAGTTCATTTTGACAACCCTGTATAAGACAGGTTAGAGGAAGGTCATGAGAATTTTTCCTAAAAAAAAAAAAAAAAAAAAAAGCTATGCTGTTTGGACAGGAGACTGCTCTAGTCAGCATGTGATAGAGAAAAAAACGTTTGCTCACATCTTGCTTCCCTCCATACGTATGGCCTCACAAACACAGCAGCTAGGGTAAAGACAGTGCTGTAGGGGCTGTTCTTGCCTTAATCAGCCTGTACCATCTTTAACTTGCTTGAATAAAAATGGCCCCACACAGCACCTCTCAGATCTATGACAGGAACAAATGGGGGATGCTTTTAAGAGGGAAGCCTGGAAGGGCATCTGCTGTTTTGCCCAATGTCAACACGCTCTTCACAGGCTCAGATTATCACAACGGCTTGTTCTCAGCATTCCCTGGGAACCTGGTGCTGATGGCCAGGGTCAAGGACAGCTGCCCTAGCATGCACATGAAACCTGGTCCTCGCCTACATACTTCCACCCTAAAGCCTGAGTGAGTGAGAGCAAGCCCCAGATGGCTGCACAAGCTTGGAAGAACAGAAGTAAGAGGGCAGATATAAAGCTCTTGTCTTCCTGCTAGTTCATCTCCAATTCTAGGCACTGATAGTTTTTGGAGTTCTGAGCTGGTGTTTGTGTGGTTGGAGAGAAGAGGCCACTGCAGAATTTAATCCCTCTCCCAAGATCCCTCATGCTGGTGGGATAGCTTGCTAGCCCTCTCGTCCTTCATTCAACCTGCTAAGCCCATCAAAAATTGCTCTGGGATGCAGATTGGAAACCTGGATCTGAACCTGGGCCTGGATCCACAGCTCCTACATCCCTTTGGGCACCATGAAGCCCACCCTACAATAAGAGAAACCTACACTGGATCAAAGGGAAGGGCTCTCCCCTCTGTTGTGCACAGCATCTGGGCACAGGGTCCATTTTGGGGCTCCCAAGCCTCAGGCAGACACGGACACACTGGAGCGAGCCCAGCAGAGGCCCCTAAGCTGATCGGGGGCTGGAGCACAGAAGGTACAAGGAGAAGCTTAGGGTGCTGGGCACGTTCAGCTCAGAGAAAAGAAGGCACAGGGGGATGTTACTACTACCTGCAACTACCTAACCGGAGGGTGGAGAGAGGATGGAACCAGAGGCTTCCCAGAGGTGCCTAAGGACAGAGGCAATAGCACAAGCTGCAGCCAGAGAAATTCTAACAATTTTTTTTCCCCATAAAGATGGTCAAACACTTGAACAGGGGCCCAGAGGGGTGCAGGAATCTGCGTGCTTAGAGATAGTCCATGCTAGACTGGACAACACTGAGCAACCTGCTTTAAATGGATTTGCTTTGAGCAGGTGGTTTAACCAGAGAACTCTGGAAGTCTCTTCCCACCTACTGTATCCTGTGATTTGGTGCTTGGCCCCCCCTTTCACTTCCACTCCCATAGAAACTCTGGGGCCTCCCAGAGTTCTCATCTTACTGTCTCTTCCCTAGTCCCCCTGTTCTTCACATACCCTAACATAATGCAGGCCCTTTCCAGCAATTATGCTCATATGCTTTTCCTCTGATCAAGCTTCTCCATGCTTTTCCCACCAGTAACAACCCCTCCAAAGGCTCCCTATCCCCATCAGCTCCCCCAAAAGAGCAGGGACCCAGTTAGAGGAGTTCCCGGGTCCTTACTGTCTCTGTATAGCTGCAGGTCTCTAGAATAGGCCCACTCGGACAGCTCATCTCCATCCACTGCTCTCACCCTTGCCAGGTAGGTACCATGGATATCTTCAAAATACAGCTCACAAGTCCAGGATGAGCTAGTGCTCTTCCCCCAACAGGTATCTGCCTTGGTCCAGTGAGAAGTTCTGCCCCTGAAAAGAACGCAGTGAGAGGGTGTCAAAAAGGGGAACAACTACTGCCTACGCATTGCAAACCTGATGAAGCAGAGTGGGTCAGAGAACACAGATAATGCAGCCCAGGACATCTGGAAAATAAGAGCAGCACTCTCAGGTAGAGAGAGGCGATAATTCCCTTTTATTTGGCCCTGGGGAGGCCACATCTGGAGTGCTGTCTCCAGTTCTGTGCTCCCCAGGACAAGAGAGGCATGGACATATTTGAGTGAGTCCAGTGAAGGGCTACAAAGATGACTAAAGGACTGGAGCATCTCTCATATGAGCAGAGGCTCAGAGAGCTGGGACTCTAGCCTAGAGAGGAAAAGACTCAGGGGGAAGCTTATCAATACATATAAATATCTGACGGGAGGATGTCAAGAGAATGCGACCAGCCTCTTGTCAGTGGAGCCTCATGATAAGATAAGAGGTGATGGATACAAATTGAAACACAGGAAATTCCATTTAAACGTAAGGAAAAAATATCCCACGTTTTTACTGTGAAGGTGGTCAAAAAAGGGAATAGTTTGCCTAGGCAGGTTGTAGAGTCTCTGTCCTTGGGGATATCCAAAACCTGACTGGACACAGTTCTGAACAGCCTCCTGTAGTTGCCCCTGCTTGAGCAGAGGACTTGAGTAAGATGACCTCCAGAGGTCCCTTCTAACCTCAACTACTCTTTTATTCTGTGATATTTACTTTACAAAAACAGCCTCTGGCTAACAAAGTATCCCCAGCTTCCTCCTCACACAACCGTCTGCTAGGAGGCTCAGGCTGCAGGGAGGAACTAACCATAAGTATCAGATCACAAAATGGCCAAAGTTGGAAGGGACCTCTGGAGATCATCTAGTCCAACCTACCCTGCTTGAGCAGGGTCACCTAGAGCATATTTCCCAGGATCGCATCCAGACGGGTTTTGAATATCTCCAGCGAAGGAGACTCCACTACCTCTCTGGGCAACCTGTGCCAATGCTCTGTCACCCTCACAGTCAGGAAGTTTTTCCTCAGGTTCAGATGGAGCTTCCCGTGGTTCAGTTTATGCCCGTTGCCTCTTGCCCTGTCACTGGGCACCACTGAAAAGAGTCTGGCCCCATCCTCTTGACACCCTCCCTTCACATACTTGTACACATTGATGAGATCGCCTCTCAGTCTTCTCTTCTCCAGGATGAACAGGCCCAGCTCTCGCAGCCTTTCCTCACAGGAGAGATGCTCCAGTCCCCTCACCATCTTGGTAGCCCTCCGCTGGACTCTCTCCAGTAGTGCCATGTCTCTCTTGTACCGGGGAGCCCAGAATTGGACACAGGACTCCAGGGGAGGCCTCCCCAGGGCTGAGGAGAGGGGCAGGATCACCTCCCTCCACCTGCTGGCAACACTTCTTAATGCACCCACCCCAGGACACCATGGGTCTTTTTGGCCACATTGCTGCCTCATGGTTAACTTGTTGTCCACCAGCACTCCCAGGTCCTTCTCTGCAGAGCTGCTTTCCAGCAGGTCAGCCCCCAGCCTGTACTGGTGCCTGGGGTCATTCCTCCCTAGGAATAATCTAGGGAGGTTATTTCAAAGGCACTTGCCTTTGTTGAACTTTAGGAGGTTCCTCTCCGCCCACCTCTCCAGCCTGTCCAGGTCCCTCTGAATGGCAGCACAGCCCTCTGGTGTGTCAGCCACTCCTCCCACTTTAGTATCATCGGCAAACTTGCTGAGGGTGCACTCTGTCCCTTCCTCCAGGTCATCGATGACTAAGTGGAACAAGAGTGGACCCAGGACTGACCCCTGGGGGACACCACTAGCCACAGGCCTCCAACTATATGCTGTGCCACTGAGCACAACCCTCTAAACTCTGCCATTCAGCCAGTCCTCAGTTCATCTCACTGTTCACTGGTCTAGCCCACACTTCCTGAGTTTACCTAGGAGGATGTGATGGGAGACAGTGTCAAAAGCCTTGCTGAAGTCCAGGGAGACAACATCCACTGCTCTCCCCTCATCTACCCAGCCAGTCATTCCATCATAGAAGGCTATTAGGTTGTTTAAGCATGATTTCCCTTTGGTGAATCCATGCTGACTACTCCTGATGACCTTCTTGTCCTTCACGTGCTTAGGGATGACCTCCAGGATGAGCTGTTCCATCACCTTTCCAGGGATGGAGGTGAGGCTGACAGGCCTGTAGTTTCCTGGCTCCTCCTTGCCCTTTTTGAATACTGGAGTGACACTGGCTTTCTTCCAGTCCTCAGGCACCTCTCCTGTTCTCCAGGACCTACCAAAGATGGAGAGTGGCCTAGCGATAACATCCACCAGCTCCCTCAGCACTCGTGGGTGCATCCCATCAGGGCCCATGGATTTGTGGATGTCGAGTTTGCCCAAATGATCTCGAACCCGATCCTCCTCGGCCAAGGGAGAGTCTTCCTTTCTCCAGACCTTCTCTCTGTCCCCAGGGTCTGGGATACCTGAGGACTGGCCTGCCCTTTAATCCTTACCCATAAGCTCTCCACTTGCTCTTCATCCACCCTTAGGCAGAGCTCCATACATTCTGGTTGCTCCCTCACAGAAAGAGCAACTCCACCACCTCGCCTTCCTGGCCTGTCTTTCCTAAAAAGCGCATAGCCATCCATGGCAGCATTCTAGTCATGTGAGCTACCCCACCATGTCTCTGTAACTGCAATGGAATCATTGCAGTTACAGAGAAACTCTGTAAAATGATGAAATCATGATGAAATCATCATCTGCACAATCATCAAATCATCAATAGTGAAATCATTGACAATCATCAAATGATGAAATCGTCATCCGCACACGGATCTCTAATTCTTCCTGCTCATTCCCCATGCTGCACGCATTGGTGTACAGGCACTTTAGAGAGCCAATCGAGCATGCAGGCTTCTCGGGAGCGGTGCAAGGGGATCCTCCATAGCCATGTCCCGTACGCACTCCTCTGGCTGCATGCACCCGCTGGAGGCATCCTGACTTGAGCAGGCTTTTACTGACTACCCTGTCTCTATAACACTCCCCTTCCCCTCATCTTTCCTAGTTTAAAGCCCTCCTTACCAGGCTGGCCAACCTACTGGCAAAGACAATGGCAGATGACAGATGATCAGCCCATGAGCACATCTGGGCAGTGAGAGAGGAATAGGAATTCCTCAGCGGGCAGGCCAGGGCTTGGAGGCAGTGGGGACAAAAACATCTCCACCTCCTTCCTCCCCAGTTCCATACATACCAGATTGTCCACTCCACCTGGTACCTGGCACTGCTGGGTGAGCGAGGGTCCGGCTCCCACGTCAGGCAAACGTGGAAGTTTTTTGCCACTAGTGTCACATTCTGTGGAGGAAATGGCATGCCTGGGGGAAGGGGGGAAAAGGAGTATAAGGGAAAAGGAAGGCAATATTGCTCTGCTTCAGGATGGCCCACAGAGCAATACATGCTCACCCTTCTGCCATCTAAGTGGGAGTTGTTGGTGTTCAAGCAGGGCTGTTGCCTGGCCCTTTCCACCTTCACCATTCACCGCTATCCCACGTTAACCTGGCTCATGGCTACGTTGCGTAGATCTCACTGCTTTGTGCAGGCACCATGGGCCCATGCACACCTGACAACCCCGCAACTTCAGCCCTGCGCAGGTGAATACCAACTCCCTGCTTGTCTCCAGCAAGGGCTGGCTGGAAATATGGCTCTCAGCATCTATGTTTTGGGATTCTCCCACATGACTCAACACATCCTGGAATATCCTGTTTACCATCCCTTGAAAGGCACTGACACCCTGAGGCGTTTGCTGCCCCCCTGCTCCCCCAGCACCATTGCACTCTTTAGATGGTTATGGAGGTGCACAGGGAGCACAACCAGCCCAGAACTCTGCCTCCATCACCCATAGCACACATGAGGCACCCAGCTGGGTCCCCCGCATGTTAGGGAGAGGAACCCAGCACAGGATTTCCTAGTATTCCACCTCCCCTTTCTGAGTCTCCCCAGTGCGTGCTGATTTTGCCCACGTGCCCACCCTACTGACTTTGCTTTCTATCCCCTTCTCTTCAATAAAACACCCACATTGCCCCAACAACAGGACTCTATCACACGGCTCCTCCGATGGCATGTCCCATAGGGCTGGGGAGCAGCCAGTGTACTTCCCAAGCCTCTCTCAGCTACACACGGAAGATAATCTTTCCTTGGAGGCTCTGAGACCTTAGAAAAGTCCAGTTGCATTTTCCAAGTCTTGCCCCCTCCTCTCTGCCAGTACCTTTTGTAGGTTTGAGAGCTGTCCTTGTGCTTTCTCCTCCACTGTAGACCTTGCAGCCAGGGCCACAGTGAGACAGTCAGAACTTTGCCCCCTTTTCTTGGCCCACCAAGAGCACATGGCAGCTCCAGAGCTGGACTTACCCCAGAGCAGGGTGCAGCTGGTGACAGAAAGAAGCAAGCTCAGCACAGCACTCATGTTCCCACCAGGCCACGTCCATTTGCCCCCCACTCTACACTGGCATGCTGAAGCCCATGGTAAGAAGTACGGGTCGTCTTAGCTGTTCTGCCACCTGCAAGCACAATGGATGACTGGAACCTGAGATTAGACAAAACTTATTTTCCCAGAGCCATGGCTGCAAGAGGAGGCATTATACTCCCTCCATAGCAAGGGATGCACACACCACCCTGCCCCAGACCTGACTTGCACATGGAGTTTGTGTGCCTGGGTTGCAGACAGCCTTGGCATGGTGGTGCCTGCTCTGTAGCAATTGGAGACCCTGTATTCCCACCGGGACCCGGTGAAGCAGTGCAACAGCAGGTGTCCTCAGGGCTGTAGTGACAGGGAGGGAGCACCAGCTGCAGTGATGACTGGTACCAAATCCAGCCAAGTGATGCTGCCTTTGCAATCTGCAGCATCCTGCAATTCCTCACAGAATCACAGAACGGCCAAGGTTGGAAGGGACCTCTGGAGATCATCTAGTCCAATGCCCCTGCTCCAGCAGGGTCATCTAGAGCCCATTGCCCAGGATCCTGTCCAGTCCTCACATTGTTATTCAGTGGGGCACTCTGAGCCTGGATCAGCCATCTGCACACAAACCATAGCAGGGAGCCCCTGGCAGCCCCTTCTCAGCGCCACAGGACCTGGAAGGGAGCCTGGTGGGATGGCGAGCAGCTTTCCATCCCTCATGGCCCATGTGCAGAGGCCTCCCAGCTCTGCCCTGGCACGTGGCACACCTGAGTTGGCCTAACTCCAGGGCCATTTACTGCAGGATGAGGTGCCTGCTGCCAGGCACCTGCCAGCCTCACTCGAGAGCTGTCCTGGGTGGAGGGTGGAAGGGATCCCTCACTGGGGGGCTGGGCTTGATCTGACACATCAGCAGGCCACCAGGTTGGCTGTTGATCAACCCAACCCTCCCCCCCCCACCCCAAACCCTGCACTGGTGCTGCCTTATGCCATGTGCAGTCACTGTCACACAACATCAAAAAAAGCAACATTAGGGCATGATAATGCTGTTGGTCACCAGCACGACACTGGTCACAGTGGGACTCCTCTACATGGTAGGACAGGTCCTGGGGGGAGCGTGGACTGGCTTCCTCCCTGTCTCACTCTCAAGCAGCAGCCCGAGACTGGAGACACCCACGTTTATCCGGTTCCCCACCATGCTTGGTCTCTCTCTAAAATTAGCAATAAGTCATACTCCTGGTATCATTAGAACATCCGCATAGTGAGTAGTTATTTGTCAGAGAAAGCTCACGGCTTAAGGTTCACATCACCCTGGTGGTGAGTCAATGCTGCTTACCCACCTGCTTGCTAGGGATGGGCACACTTCTGGGGATGACTCACCACTGACACAGTGGCTATACTGCCACCTCAACCACCCTCAACCCTCCCAAGGGCAGGACAAGGTGCATCCATACGCACCTGCTCCCTGCCAGGTGCCTTGAGATGCCCCCACAGGGCACAATGCCCTGAGGAAGAAGGCCTCAGTCTGCACAAGCCACAAGACCACTGGGGCCTTGGTTCTTCCTGGGCTCCTATGTTACAGCCTTGCACTTCACAAACCTAGAGGTGACGTTGGGACAACGCTGCAGCACATTATCATTTAGTTTCCTCATACCTATCTCCATTATATATTGGTATATAATGGCATGTACTATATACCATTTCCTGTCTCCAAAATCTGGGTGGTAGCTCCTTATCTTTGCCTCGCTTCAGAGCCCAGCTCCTTGCCAATTTTCGCCCCTCTCCTGCCAGCTACGGAGAACATTTCCAAATGGCATGGAGGTACCTTGCTCTCCAGGGAGAGCTGGGCAAGGGTTTGACTTGCAGTTGCCAATTCTGACTGCCTGGTCATGGAAACACATTTCCTCCAGCAAATGAGGGGAACTCGGGGCCATTTCCAGAGGCAGAAGGGTGGGAGCATTTCCCATGCCAGACTGGACGTCCTTTAGGCTTACTCTCAGTGACTTGCCTCCCACTCTTTTCATCTCATATTGACTACAGATCCACAACTCCAGATTAATGTTATTACCGTGACTGGCTTTGTAAGCAGGTGTATAACGCTTTCCCCAGTGCACGGCTAGAACTTTCCAATGTCATAAGAAAGGGTGGCTTTCCTGTGCATGATGCAGCCTCTCCTGTTAGCACAGCAGCAACCCACCCGCTTGGGGCTGCCAAACCACCTCCTTTAGTTCCTGGCCTCACCCTAGTCCTGCCACAGCTGAGCACCATCCTGAAGGTGTTTTCTGCCCCTTGCAACTGTTCAGAGCTGAAAACAAGGAGAAGCAGCTAGTAACACAGGGCAGGTGATTGGAAGCTATGGTCAATGGCTCTGAGCCCCAAGGTGAGACCTCCAAGAAGCCAGAGCTGCTGAAAGGTGGGCAGCCTGGCAGGCAGCTGCTTTTTGCACCTTCACCACCCCCACCCAGGCCCACGAGAATAAGCAGAAGGCAACCGCTGGGTTGCTAAACCCAAGGCACAGGAAGCAGCTCAAATCAAGGCACAGACTTAACAGCACCACAGAGGACAGTTTTACCGCTCAACACTACCTCTGAAGTCACCCCAAGCCCTCCCAGCCACCTCAGCAGGCTTTGCACGGCGCCCTGGAGCAGTCAGCAGGAGGTTCCCCCGGGGAGCGAGGGGCCCTGCACCATGTGAGCAGGCTGGCCTGAAGGCAGCAGGAGGCAGCCCAACCACAGGCCATGCCATGGCCCTGCTGATGGGTGCCAAGGGCCGCGCCGCAGCTGAGAGCGGCCGCCGGGCCAAGAACACCCGCGTTCCCCAAGCCGCTCTGCACGCCTCTGCCTGATGAAAACAGGCGCCGCCTCTCCTTCCTCACTCCTCTTCCTTAACGCTTGGGGCTATTATCAGAGCCACCTGAAAGTCACCTAAAAACCTTCAATGCTGTTACTAGACCTGCGGAGAGGCAGAGCAGCAAGTAAACGCCCTGGCGACGTTAAGGCTCTCCAGCCACTGGCCCAGCTGCCTCAGCAGGGGAGGGAGGGCGATTTGGCAGGGCAATTTCTGCCGCAGGAGCTGGGTGAGCAGCTTCACACCCCAGCAGACACGGTCCCTGTCTGCCTTTGCCAGCAGACGAGGGAGAAGCCCAGCGCCACACCTCATGTTGCATAGTTATGCATTCTTTAGGCTCCGACACACCTTGCTGCTGCGGCAGAAGGCACTTTGCCAAGCTAATGCTGCCCGGAGGTCTCAGACTGCCCAGCCTGCGGTGGAAGCCCTGCAGAGATTTCTATTCCTGCACACGCACTTTCTGCTGCCCACGGCACCCATAGCAGGACCCCCCTCCCCCAAGAGTCAAGACCCTGCCAGGGACTGCGATGAAGCTGGCCCTGCGCCCCAGTGCGGCTCTGTGCACGCAAGCAGGAGGTATCCTCTCCTCCCCAGGACCAAGGTGCCCAGGAAGGGGCTGTAGGAGGCCGGGCGGCATGACCAGCTGCAGAGCAAAGCAGCGAGGAAGGCCGGGGTGACCTCCACCTGGGACAAGGAGCCCACTGCACTACGCTCCTGGCAGCCTACGGTGCCTTTCAGGGCAGCTGCTACTCTGTGGATCAAGGCACAGCAGCTTCCGTAACTTCCTGGACCATTTCGTTGTAAGGGAAAGCCGGGAGGGCTAGCGGGGAGGCAGCGACACGCAGCTCAGTCACCACTCAGCACTACTTGGGGCCCAAAAGCCCGTAGAACTGAGGAGCATTTAAGCCCAGAAGAGAAGTTTTCTCCTTAAAAACAGTGCTTAGTAGCTATCCCATATGCTGAAACTACAGTGATTAACCCCCTGCTCCTCCCTGCACCCTTTCTTCCACCTGTTTCCCCCCATTGCCACACTATGCAAAAGCACAAAAGGTCCCTCCTTCTTTCAGCCACGCAGTTATTCATTTGGCTTCTGCCACCATAGGAATACATTCCAGTGAACACGGCAGTGCAATTTGAGCCCACCACAGTCTATTAAATACAGGCACAAAAGTCCTTTAGCTCAGAAGTCCCGAGTCAGGTTACAAGATACTCCAAGAGTATTGGCGGAAGCATCATTAGTTATTTGCCTGGCTCTTATGTTCCCTCCAGGGCACCCGCCCTGGATCATGGGGAGCAGGACATGGGCCTGGATAGACCCTGAGCCAGCCTAGCAGAGCCACTTTTGAGTTAACAGCAACTCCTTTGACTCACTGGAATCAAGGCATTGATTCCAACGTCTTTGTCCCACACTCTGGGGCTTCCCATGGCAAGCATGCTAGCCCACTCTGCGAGGTGGTCTCCTCCACCAGGATGCCCCAGGAATGCCTACACTTACAGTACAGTCCTCTCCTTCAGCCTTCCCCTCTCCTCCTCCCTTACCTGCGAAGAAGTCAGTCCCGTCTTGCCACCAGCTGCGCAGCCTGACCGTTCTCAGAGGCTGAGAGGGACGTCCCACTCACCTGCTCACAGCACAACACGTGATTCTACTTTGGTGGTTCATACCCTTTTTCCTAGGTCTGGTTTCTTTTTTCTTGCTTCCTTGTTGACTGTGTCATCTTGTTACAGACTTCCACTAAGCTCAGCACTCACTTAGTGGGCTCAGCAGTGCCCTCTGCAAGCACTGAAAGACACAGCCTCACTTGAACGTGTTGGCTCTTTCCAGGTTTACTGCTAAATGGACATACCTCTCTGCAAGGATGACCAGTGGCCAAAGAGCCACAGTGCTGGGAAGAGAAAGCAACAGCACTGCCAAACATCAGAGAATCTGTCAGGACTACCCTGTGCCAGCCCGTGCACGGGAGCATGGATGCAAGCCAGAATGCCTTCAGCAAGTCAATGTCTTCCTGGGAACAGGTTTTATCTTCTTGCACATCAGCATGTCAAGCTTGATGTACAGACCTGCAGAGAGGTCCTCTGGATGGGACTCAAAGTGACCACCACAGTCTGCTCCCCACCTCTGGCCAGAGGTAGCCTGGCACAGACACAGTGTTTCCAGTGTCACATCTGCTCAGTTGCATTGCTGCTCCGCCCTGGAAACTACTGCTTCAACAGAACCAAAAGAAATACGTGCACAGCTCAGCAATGCCTTGTGAGGCCAAGCCTTGCTGAGAATAGAGGCAACAGTATAGCAGCTTAACAGGGAGAGTGCGCTTTCTGAAAGCATAACGCTGTGCAATTGCTGCACGCAGTAGGCTGAGAAGTAACTGCACCCTAAACTTGGGTTCCTTCAGCACACTGCTAACACAGTGACCAAACATGGCACCAAAGGAGCTTGATTACTCCCTTATGTTCTGCCAGAAACAAAACACAGACACCTCAAATACAGCCACTTTAAAGTAAGAGCCTGGCAATGACTGAGTGTGACCCTGAGAGCAGACACCTCTGCCTTTGCTGCTGTCCCCACACTGCTGAGACAGCACAGCAGCATTCAGCAGCCCATACTCTAGGCTCAGCCCGCAGGAAAAGTCTCAACGCACCCCACTATGCAAGCACAGACGGGCGGCAATGCAAGCAGGATCACAGAACGTGGGGAGCACGCAGGGCAGCACAGTTGCAGCATAGGCCTTCAAGAACAAGGACACAGAGATGGCAGCAGACTGGACGGATAGACTTTTTAATACCATCTTCATTATGTACACCTTGCACACATTCATTGCCCCCTCCCCCGCCCCGAAACGGCCAGCAGCCTGCATTTCTGCATACATCCACTTACGGAGGGGAGAGGGGCTGGAGAGCAGAAGTCAGCAGCTGCCAACATCTCAGGAAGAAGTCGGGTGGTAGGAACAGAGGAAGCCCATCAGGCTGGGTGACCACAAACATCCAGCCCACTAGGGTGGAAGGGGATGAAAAAATGGGCAGGAGATGCTTTAGCCATCTCAGCACACAGAGAGTAGCATTTAAAGAACTCTGCCAGCGCTGTTAAAGGCTTAAAAGAGCACCTCCCTCCCAGAAAAGCTCTTCCTCCCTTGCTCAAGCTTACAAGACCAGCTCCTTCTCAGAAAAGCTCCTCCTCCTTCGCCCATTAAGGCACAGCACAAAGGACAGAGCCAAGCATGCTATTCATCCCACAGAAGAGCTGCAGTGAGTAGAAGATAGGTCATAAAGCTGCCAACAGCTACGCTTTCAGCATTAGCAGCCCCTCTCCTTCTGGATACAGTGTAAGAGAAAAGCACTTGGCGCTCTCTGAGTCCAGCAGGGCTGCAGGGGCCAGCAAGCCTCTGGTGCAGGAAGGCCACTGGCATGCAATCTCAGCCACATGAGATGTGGGAGACACTGAGGAGCAAGGGCAAACGTGCCCAGGAGAGTCTCAAACATGGTGCTGGGAGGTTGTCCCCAAGCAGTCCAACAGCACCCAAGCTCCTGCCAGCCCCCTCTCTCTAGCCTTTACCCAGCATCTCTAAAGCAGCAAGTGTTACAGAGAAATAGTGGTCTCCGTGCCTAGGGAAACGTCAGTGCCTGCCCCAGAAAGAATATGGGCAGGCTCAGTGCAGGCCATCAGGGGCTCCAGAGGGACCACAGTAAAGGCAGGTCTCTCCCCTCGCAGATGGTGCTGCGGGGAGGAGACAGCTCCAGTGGGAACGGTGAGGTTTCCCCACATCCCTGCACTGCTCACAGGGTGGAGACACTGGGCTGGTCGGCTTCTCCCTGTGTGGAGGGAGCAGGTAGTGCTCTGATGGTATCGGATATCAGCATCTGTAGCCAGCCTTTGTGAACACAACCATCTCTGTCCCTGCCTCCTCGGAGTCCTGGAAACCCATGCTAAGCTTTCCCAGGGAATACCCATCCTCCGAAGGCCTTCTCCAGATACCGGGCTACCGCCAGCGTCAGGTGGTCGTTGTAGGCAGCTGCAACCAGCTGGATACCCAGTGGCAGGCCCTCGCTGCTCAGGCCTAGCGGGCACTGTGTCACAGGCAAGCCCAAGACGTTGAAGATAGCTGGAAGAGAGAAGGTTGCATCAGAACAGACACTGGGCACAGCAATCAGTTATGCACAGGATAAGTCACTCCCTCACTCCTCAAAGTTCTGACACCAATGGGTAACTGCTATCCTGCATGTCTCTGGGCTCCTGGAAGCAGGTCCTCTCCACAGTGGTACAGTCAAATCATGCAACTACCAAGCAGCAGAGACACGTGACAACAAGGAGAAGCTGCTGGCCAGAAACTCCCAAGTGGATTCCTATCAGCGCCATGCCACTAGCGCCAGCATCACAGACAAAAAGTCCACTGACAAGTAATGATACGCTCACATGGCACGCCAAGATCTGCTTCAGAACATTGTTGCTCTAGGCACCATCCCTACATCACTCCAGAGCCAGACACCACTGCAGCGTGGTGCTGAGATCAAGGAGCTCAAGAGCCAGGAAAGCCACGTAAAGAGTCCCATAGTTCAATCTCAGTACCTCAGGACACGTGGCAGCCCTTGGATGCCTACTAAAACACTGTGCCAACAGCTTTAACACACCCCTTTAGAACAGAGAAACTAGGCCAAGTTTCTCTGCAAAGGTGCTCCCATCAGAGATAAGATACATCAGTCAAACCTGTCCCACTGCAGACAGCAGGCATAAATACTACATAGTTTTAAAGCATGGCAGTAATTCTTGCCTGATGTTCTGGAGCAGCGACACAACCAGCTGCAATGCAAAGTCCACTATTAGTGACATAAATACTCCAGTTAAAATACTCCTGGCATTCCCCCGAACAGGTCTCCCCACCAACAGCTCTGTAGGCACAATGGTTGCATTGAGCTCCCCCTACAGCTCAAGGGAGCCACATAAAGGCCCACAGCAGCCCGAGCGCCTGGCTGCTGCTGGCACAAGCACTGGGCATCGCAAACCTCTGCACAAACTGTCACCATCACCTCCCTCACTTACAGGGGAGCGAAACAGTGCAAGCTCCCCAGCACATGCTGTTACAATAGGCAACGGCAGGTCTGAGACCCCTGCCTCAGGGGTCAGGGCTGCTCACCCGTGTAGGCAAAGTTGAAGGGCATGCACAAAGGAGAGTGATGCCTGGGAGCCACGGTGGGATGAGAAGGGTACAGGAGCACCCCATCTGGCCCCAGTAAGGTCTCCATCTCAGCCTGCAGGCTCTTCCCCATGCTCACCAGCTTGGCATTCCCACCAGGGTTGAGTTTCACCAGCTTCTCTGTCAACCCTAGGGCTACAGGGCAAGAGCACAGACAGGAATGCAGCATTAGAGTGGAACGAGCAAGAGAACTGTGTGTTACACGAGGCTAGAAAGCACATTATGCAGGCATACACAGTACTCCCCACCTCTTAAAGAGTTAGAGATGAGGCAGGGGAGTGACCCAGAAAGCCCTTCTCCCTCCAGGCCTGCCTGATCCCAGAACACATCTGCCCCTGCATGCAGTATGACAAGTCTTCTGCTACCTGTTTGCTAGGGTAAAGGCTTTCAGACCGCCTGACTAAGGCTTGGTTCTGCTGCTTCAGGGAGTTTTTCCAGCCGCTGGCTCACTTCACCTGGATTGAGCAGAAATGCCAGAGGTACCATACTCCCACAGGCTCTCATGAACACAGAGGCCCAGGCAGAGGTGGCAGAGTGAACTTGGCACTTCTTAGACAGCAGCAGCACTTGTATCAGGCACTAATAAGGGTCCTCTACTGTCTGTAATATGGGTTAATCCCCAATGCTGCTAAGCAGCGATACACACAGCTAGCTCCCTCTAAGCCCTATCACTTCTGGCAGAGCTCACAGCAAGGGGCAAACCCTGCCTGCAGCTCTATTACCCTCACTTTTCCTTCTCTGGAGATGTCCCGTTCCTGTTTACTGAAGATCTGACCAACTCCCCCTTTCCCTAGAACACACACTTTCCCAGGACTTAAAGACACCAAGTGTCCTTACTAAAAAAAAACAATCTGAAGCTGCCCAATACAAACTCTGGAGCCCCTTCATGTGTCAATGGAGGGATGCTTTCTTTTTTTTTTGTTCTCTCTGCAATAAATTGACAAACAGACCCCTCATTTAACAATTCACCCAGCCCTCCCCACCCTCAACCTGCATGCCACTTGGCTCCTCACAGACTTACCAATGGCTGGGAGAGTATGGGAAGACATCCCCACGAGCCACTTCATCAGCTCCCACAATGGCCACACCGGCTTCCCATGATCCCCAAGCAAGTCTGTGAATAGCTGTGCCTCCTGCAATCACACACATCCCCTCGTTCAGCAACAGCTCACTGTGGTTAACACACAACACTGAATAGTGGAGTGACAAACTACAGCTAAGTCTACAGCTGTTCAATTACCCTAATTATGTTCTGATGAGAGAAAAAACAAATTTCCCCACAAAGTGGGTCAAGGGCAAACTATTCCCACTTTCAGACAGAAGGAGACATCCATCACAAGCTTTACATAGTGCTTGCACTAACCTAAAGAAGCAGGAGGAGAACCTCTTCCTGCTAGACATACCAAGAAATCATCTCTGGGAAAAGAGTCCCCCTCACTGGCACCTTTCAATATCTCCCTTCTCTGAGACGATGCTATGAGAGATGCCCCAGATAACATTCCCTGGAGGTATTTACCATTGTTACGTGACTCCAGAGTCAGGAAAAGTGAGACAGAAGGGAACAGACATGCCTGGAGCCTACATGGCAGAAACACACTAGGTATACTCTCAGGAGTTTATTTTTGCTATGAAATACTTCCATACCTGCACAGAGCATGGCATGGGAACTAAAAATTGAGGGGAAGCAGCTGGAACACAACAACTGACCTCACTGAATCAAAGCACATGGAGGGCAAAAAAACAACCAACCACGCCGCCTACTCCATGCAGGCCTGCTGGTGAAACGGTGCTAATTCAACATTTTCAGTCCCGGGCTCCTAACACATATTAATCCCAACCTGCAACACGGCCCTGGCCTGAGAGGCACAGCACAAACGTTAAGAGAACTAGACAGAAAGCTGTCTGCTTGGCTGACTTGATATCAACTTGTACAGAAAAGGCCAACATGCTCAAATGCTCTCTCTCCCTAAAATGTCTTGCTCCTCTGCCAGGAGCCACTTACCAAGTGAGAAGAGAACATGTAGCTCTGGAAATAGATGAGAAGAGGAGAGCGGGGACAAAAGGAGCACAGAAGGCCTTCAGCCAGGTGTGGAAAGTCTACAGCTCTCCATGTCTGGCTCCAAAAGAGCTGACTCTTCTCTGCTACAACAGAGTTTGCACCTTTGCCCAGCTCTCTTACACACCTGTCCATCACTGTCCTTGGAAGACATCATGGCTGACCAGATCTGGAAAGAATACTTCATCTTGTGGATTGCCACACGCCGAACTTGGATCCCCAGCTCACCTTCAATGTGCTCCACCACCTAATGAAAGCAGCGGAAAGGATTTACTTCTAAGAGGATGTGACATTTTGCAATTAGTCCATGCAAATCAGAGAAAGGAAAGGCCTGAAGGCGAGACAGTGTGTAGACTAGGGTTCCTTTGCTAATACGCAGCAAATACTGTAGATCTTGCCAGCTCTCCTCTGCAATTAGCAGCTGGAATTTCTTCAACTTGATAACAATAAGCCATGATCTTCGAGCTCCCCAAAAGTCCACCACGCAACCTCCAGCTAAGTGGAATTTGGGTGCTCCAGAACAGCATCAAGAAAGAGCACAGAAGAATTTATAAATCCCTTAAGTGTCGCTCACGTGACAGCACAGCAAAACACTCTACTGTGCAGCCACTGTGCTACCAAATGCAGTGCCTGCAGCCAGGACTCAAGCCCAATAGATCTCTTCCTTTGCATTACTAAAGCCCAGACAGCCGTCTTGGGGGACTGCTAACACACAGCATTCCCTTCACCACACAGTGCATCCTCACAAGGTCTCCATAATATAAAGAAGAGAACTTAAGAAAGCAAAAATGCAGCTATTGCAACGGAAATCGGGCCAAAAACTTTGGATACCCCTCTAACACATGACCAACATATGACTACTGTTGGCAAGGGCATTTGCAACTGCTCACAAGATTTTCATCTCACTTCTGCTGTTACACAGAACAAGAAAAAGATCTTTCCACATTTTTCCACTGCTAAAACGCAAATGGGACTCAAGGCTGCCTAGACAGTGTCCAATCCAGCAGTCCTCCAACCTAACATCATGTACAGGAGCCAGACACAGGCATGCACGGAGCAGGTCACTTTGTCCCCAAGTGACTCCTCAAACTGTTGTCCCTATGTTTTATTTCCATGCTCATCTCAGGGACAGCCAACCGTCTAAATAACCCATTCCAGTTCCTTCCTACCTTCTTTTGGGCCTGCAAGATCTCCTTGTCCACAGGTGACACAAAAATGGACCCGCCATCATGATCCATGCAATGAAATTTTATTTTCTCCAGGGACACCTTTTCATTCAGTTTCAGCCTGCAAAAGAAACAACACTGCTTACAAATCTGTCTCTTGCTTTTCCCCGGCTGCCAGAGCTGCTCACACACTTGTTAATATGAGATACATTTCCTGAAGACAATCACAGTAGAAAGGGGAGTCTCTGAAGCTAAACAAACACCTCAGTGCAGTCCAAAAGCCACCCACCTGCTTGCATGATCAGTCCTAGGCCCCACAAGTTCTGCATACTTATTGCTGTTGCCATAACTCTTGGAAAAATCCAGCTCTCTCAATACGCACCCTGTAATTACAGATTTTGGCCATGGCCAGGGTTAGGAACGCGGCTCAGCGCCATTCCACAGGAGCCATGGCAGAAGTGAAAGTAACAACAAGGAAAGCAGCCACGTGCAGCGCAATGAGCCAGCAGAGAGGTCACAGCAAGGAGCAGGATCTGCCTAGACTGCCCGTCTCTGCTTTGCTCCTTACCGACGCGAGCACAAGCCACTCTGCAGTACAAAGTCTACACTGCTGCACTGCCAGGCTATTCGCTCCTCTCCAACTCCTGGCCAGCCTGTCAACGAACAGCAAGCCCACACATGCCAAAGCGAGTGCTGGGCTCTGCAGTGGCTGATGCTGTCTAAAGCAAGGTAGGGGGACCAGTAGGACCAACTTCCTAGTCCTCCAGGCAGGGAGAGGGACCCTTGTGCCATTCAACTAGTAACATTCCTCCAGACTTTACAGGGGCAGAGGAAAGGCATATATCCCAATGTGGGTCCTGTAATAAGGGAGAGGGGCATCAAACCAGGTGTTTTACTGCTCTCTCAGCATAAAGGACTTCTGAGGTGCACGAATCTACCAAGAGACCAAACAGCCATAGGTCAAGGTGGAGGATGAAAAACTAATTGTTCAGGAATAGGAAAGAGCATGCATAAAAGTCCGGCCCCAAAAGGGAACAGACGTGTTGACACCCAACCAAAGGACAAGCTGGGCTATGCTGCCCGAAGCAGCTCACAGATGAAGCCTCTCCTCAAGCCTCACTTGCAAGGTGGGCATGGCTGACCAAGACAGCCTGCTCCCATGAGCTGCTTAAACACCAGGCATATCAGTGGTGGGAAGGAAAGCTGCATGCTCTGGCTGCAAGGGTCCTACTGAGGCCTGACGCAGGTGAAATAAATCAGCAAGCAACTTGGGCTTCAGAGACCTGACTTTTTAGACAAGCTATCATGTCCAAAAGAGAATGAATAAAAAACGACCTGCTGCGACAGCCAGAACGTAGCTGAGACCAAGGAAAGCAGCACAAAGCAATAAGAGCAACCTACTTTCTGACTCCAGGCCCAGCCATGACCCTCAACATAGGCTCCAAGTCCTCCGCGTAACGGCACATGGGCCCCGTGCACAGGAAGTTGGTCCGCACCCCCCGAGCATTTGGGAACTGGCCGTCGTTGGGCACCACCCCTGCAAGCACAGAGGCACACGGGTTAGCCATCACGTGGTGAGCTGCGTCGCTGCAAACACCATCTCAAGCTAGGCCAAGCCTTGCAAGGACATAGCCTCCTAGTGCAGAAGAAAGCTGTCACTCAGGGAACTGCATGCAACAGCACCACTCAAAAGCTCTTGGTAACATGCATAAGCAAAAAGGAGTACAAGCACCTAGTTAGCAGAGAAAAGAACCCTGCCTCTCTCACTGCGCAGTCACCGGAGTCTGATAACCACCCCCAACCAGGCTTGGAAGGTGTCTTATGTCAACCCTCAGATAGTTACCTAATGCCAGGAAAACTCCCAAGCAACAGATACTGACCTTGGTATTGCATTGTCAGTGTGGGATGTTTTCCCACGTGCAACACACCGCCTACCTCCCATGTACTTGACATTCTGCCATAAAATAACTTGCCATTGCTGAGGCCAGGTTGTGCTCATGCAGTGGGCTTGTCCCATACAGGAATTTGCCTGTTCAGTTACAGCAATCCCACCACATCAAAAATTATGTCACGCCAACTAAGGAGGGTCCTCAACACATTCCTTGCACAGCCCTCCCCCACACATTTCACTTTATGCAACTTTTGCTGAGGAGAGGAGAAGATGCACAGCCTCCTCCCCTCCTCTTGCCTGCTTTACCTGTAGTGGGTTTATGGCCAAAGATCCCATTGAAGAAGGCAGGCATCCGGATGCTGCCACCAATATCGGAGCCCACACCTATCACTGAGCCGGCAGCTGCCAGGACACAGCCCTCCCCACCTGCACAAGAAAAAAGAAAGCAAAAGCCCACAGGTTTGTAACGCAGAACATCCAACAACAAAGGAGCATTTTGCTGCAGCCATTTCCCTTCACAGGTAGATGGGATAGGAGCCACGTCAGCCTTAGCGATGACTGGGGGAAAGCTGGGCAACTCATGCCTGAGTGATTTTCCCTGTACGAGTGCCATACCAGTGCTGCCATTCATAACCATAGTAAGACAGAGCGATCCAAAGCAACGCCAGCTGTAACGTTCAAAAGATACCAGGCAGCTGGACCTCTGAATCACCTACTTGCTTCCTGGGCAATACAGTAGGTGAGCTCTGCAGAGGCCCAGTGACAAGGTAATGAAGCACGCAGAGGACACTGCTGCATTCATCATTCGCTAGCGGTGTCCCCCAGGGGTCAGTCCTGGGTCCACTCTTGTTCCACTTAGTCATCGATGACCTGGAGGAAGGCACAGAGTGCACCCTCGGCAAGTTTGCCGATGATACTAAAGTGGAAGGAGTGGCTGAACCTCCTGAAGTTCAACAAAGGCAAGTGCAGGGTCCTGCACCTAGGCAGGAATGACCCCAGGCACCAGTACAGGCTGGGGGCTGACCTGCTGGAAAGCAGCTCTGCAGAGAAGGACCTGGGAGTCCTGGTGGACAACAAGTTAACCATGAGGCAGCAATGTGGCCAAGAAGGCCTAGGGGATCCTGGGGTGGGTGCGTTAGGCAGAGTGTTGCCAGCAGGTGGAGGGAGGTGATCCTGCCCCTCTCCTCAGCCCTGGGGAGGCCTCCCCTGGAGTCCTGTGTCCAATTCTGGGCTCCCCAGTACAAGAGAGACGTGGCACTACTGGAGAGAGTCCAGCGGAGGGCTACCAAGATGGTGAGGGGACTGGAGCATCTCTCCTGTGAGGAAAGGCTGAGAGAGCTGGGCCTGTTCAGCCTGGAGAAGAGAAGACTGAGAGGCGATCTCATCAACGTGTACAAGTATGTGAAGGGAGGGTGTCAAGAGGATGGGGCCAGACTCTTTTCAGTGGTGCCCAGTGACAGGGCAAGAGGCAACGGGCATAAACTGAACCACAGGAAGCTCCATCTGAACCTGAGGAAAAACTTCCTGACTGTGAGGGTGACAGAGCACTGGCACAGGTTGCCCGGAGAGGTAGTGGAGTCTCCTTCGCTGGAGACATTCAAAACCCACCTGGATGCAATCCTCGGAAATATGCTCTAGGTGACCCTGCTCAAGCAGGGTAGGTTGGACTAGATGATCTCCAGAGGTCCCTTCCAACCTCAACCATTCTGTGATTCTGTGATCTGCTCCCTGCGGAGGGTCATGCTATGGCAACGAGGCTCACCTGAGCTGCCACCCACAATCCTTTGCAGATCATAAGGGTTGTTCGTCCGGCCGTAGACCCTGTTACTGGATTCATACCACATGCACAGCTCACTGCAGTTGGTCACACCCAGTGGGATTGCACCTGCCTGCTTCAGTCGCGACACCACCGTGGCATCCGACGTGGCGATTACGTTGCGGCGGCTGACCAGGCCAGACGTATTGGGCATCCCTGTGGTGCCGGGATCAACAGATAGAGAGAGGAGTCAGTGTCGCCTCCCCAGAGGTTGCTCTCAGGACAACAGGCAAACTTGTCTGCAAAGCTGGCTACAGAGTCCATTTTTCTAGTACCCATGGGAACAGCAGGACTACTCTCTCCTCCTCTGAGGTCCTGCAACATGCCCAGAGCATTTGGGTGTTAAAAAAAAAAAGAAAACAGATACACATGACTGGGTGAAGGGGGACATAGGGGACGCAGACAGGGGAGAGGGAAGCTGTTTCCCACCAAACAAGCCTCACGGCTGCCTGCCACCCTGAGAAGAGCTAGGGCAAGAGGGAGCAAGCTGTGATCCAAAAAGCTGGAGAGGAGCAAGGGCCAACCCACCGTGCAGAGAAAAGGCCTCTTTGACAGTGATGGGAACCCCCAAGAAGGGGAACTTCTCCTCCAGAGATTCATCGCCAGGGGCCTCTGAAAGCAGCTCGTCCACCTGCCGGGCTTCCTCCAGGGCCTCCTCAAACCTAGGAGGAAAGAGCAGAAGAGGCGGTTGCGGCCCGTCTCTGCAGCCTTGACGGGGCTAGGAAGGACTGGAAGTCTCCACAGGGCGGTCACAGGCCTTCCGAATCCAACCATGAGGCAAGAAGCAGTTCTCACGCGTGGCAGAGGCGAGTGCGGGTGAGCACGGTCACGGGGAAGGGAGACGGCGTACGAGCCCGGCAGCAACGGGTTATACAAACGTAACCGTGCTGCAGAACGGGGAGGAACGCGCCCGTAGGTAATAACTGCGCTTCCAGGCACAGCTCTTGGACAGCTCGACGCGGGGCTAGGCCCGGCTAAGCGCGTCGACACGCAACGCCGGCAGGCGCTCGGGGCAGCCAGGGCTGCGCGCGCGGAGGCTCAGCACCCCTGCGGGGCGGCACCCGGGCACCGCAGCCCGGGAGGCCCCCTGCCCTCTTTTCCGCCAGCTCACCTGTCCTTAACGACGGCGTTGGTAAGCGGATTAACTTCTTTGATCCTCTCGATGTACGCCTCAACCACTTCAACGCATTTCACCTGAAAAAAAAGGCCCGAATGCCGCGCGCTTCAGGGAGGGGGCGCCGCGCAGAGGGGACGGCGGGCCGGGGGAGCCGGGCGGCGCGGTGCGGCCCGGCCCGGCCCGGCCCGGCGGGCGCCTCTCACCTGGCGGGCGCGGATGCGGCGCGCCAGCTGCCGGGCGGGCAGCAGTAGCAGCGCGCGCCGCGGCGGCGGCACGGCGCGCGGCCCGGGGCCGGCGGGGGGAGCGGCGGCGGCGGCGGCGCGCGCCGCCAGCGCCAGCAGGGCCAGGCAGGCGCGCGACACCAGGCGCAGCAGCAGCGCCAGGCAGCGCTCCGCGCGCGACAGCGCCATAGCTGCCGGCGGAGGGGGCGGCACCCACAGTGCAGCGCGCCGGCTGCCTCTTCCTTCCTCCCGCCCAGGGGCGGGGCCCGGCCCTTCTGACGCCCCGTTTCGGGGCCGTGGCGGCTCCCCTGGGCGGTCCCGGCCGACGGATGGCGCCGCCCCGGCGCCGCGGTGGCCGTGGCAACTGCCGCTCCCCCCGCAGTGTGAACTGTCAAGGCGGCCTGCCCCCCCCCCCCCCCCCTGCGGTGTGAACTGTCATGGCGGCCTGCCCTCCCCCCTCCCCCCGCAGGGTGAACGCTCAAGGCGGCCTGCTCCCCCCCCCCCCAGTGTGAACGGTCATGGCGGCCTGCCCTCCCCCCCCACCCCCTGCGGTGTGAACTGCCATGGCGGCCTGCCCTCCCCCCCCACCCCGCAGGGTGAACGGTCAAGGCTGCCTGCCCCCCCCCCCCCCGCAGGGTGAACGGTCAAGGCGGCCTGCCCCCCCCCCCCCGCGATCTGAACTGTCATGGCGGCCTGCCTCAACCCCCCCCCCACAGTGTGAACTGTCAAGGCGGCCCCCCCCCCCCGCAGGGTGAACGGTCAAGGCGGCCTGCCCCCCCTCCCGCGATCTGAACTGTCACGGCGGCCTGCCTCAACCCCCCCCCCACAGTGTGAACTGTCAAGGCGGCCCCCCCCCCCCCGCAGGGTGAACGGTCAAGGCGGCCTGCCCCCCCTCCCGCGATCTGAACTGTCACGGCGGCCTGCCTCAACCCCCCCCCCCACGGTGTGAACTGTCATGGCGGCCCCCCCCCCCGCAGTGTGAACGGTCAAGGCTGCCTGCCCTCCCCCCCCACCCCCTGCGGTGTGAACTGTCATGGCGGCCTGCCTCAACCCCCCCCCCCCCCCCACGGTGTGAACTGTCATGGCGGCCTACCCCCCCCCCGCCCCCGCAGTGTGAACTGTCATGGCGGCCTGCCCCCCCCCCCCCAACTTCCCCTAACACTGCTGTCACCCAGGCCAGGGCCTGCTCCCCCGGGGGAGGCAGTCCGCCGCCAGCCCGGCTGGAGCAGCCCCACGCAGCCAGGGGCGCAGGGGCATCCGCGGGGCCGGGTACAAGGCCGGCGGCGGCCCGGCGGCACCAGGCCTTGCCCTCCGGCCCCGCGGCCCTGGCCCTCCTCACCTCGCTGAAACGCAGCGGCTGCCAGTCTGGAGAAAGCAAACCTGGGCAATCCTGTCCGTGCTATTAGGCGCAAGTAAGAGTAATTCTCTGTTTGCTCCAGGCAGCCCCTCCAGGCCTGTAATTGTACCGCGCTGTTTCCGCAAGCGGGAAAAACACCTCTTAACTGCAGCGACAAAGCTGATGAGGAAGGGTAAGTAAGGCAACTTGACTGGTAATTAGCCAGTGATTAAAAATAGCCTAGTGAAGAAAGACTTACAAAAAATTTTTCTTTTCTTTTTTTTTTTAAAGGGCATTTAGGAGAGCAGCTGACTCTCTTAAAAGATCTTCACCGACAAGCTCTCTCGAGCGACAACGTGCAGAAGGAGCCGGAAGCTGCCAGGGCTGAGCTGCCATAAGGGCCTGTGGCTGCGTGCATCAGCAGTGCCTCTGGGTCGCCTACAGGGATGGCCTGTGTTTGGGGGGAGGAGGAGGAGGGACTTCCATGTGCCCCGGAGACTGCCGGTCCGCATCTAAAAGCCTGTCCTCAAGGTCGAGCGCTACACGGGAACAGAGCGGACGTTACCAGCCTGTAGGATTTTAAAGCTGATGAGCTGAAATTTGATAGCTAATTATATCGATCCTGTATGTTTTAAACGCTGAGCTTCATTCTCAAGCTCTTCCCTGGTAAAAGACAGCAATTAAGATACTTTTTTTTTTAGACAAACACTGAGACATTTAAAGCCCTTGATTACAGTAGCCGGCGACTGAAGAACACTGGTAAAAGAATTGGGAACGCTGGAAAAAATGTTGTCTTTTGAAACGAGTATTTACACAGCATCTGAGCTGACTCTGTTAAGTTTCTTTTCCTCCTCATGCTTAGGGATTAAATTCTCAGTGAAAAGCAAGGAAGGTGCAGGTATTCCTTTCCTTATGAAAATATCTTAAGATTGCAAAGCCAACTTGTCAGTATTTATGAAAATAATTTTTGGCACACACACTGTGCCTGGGAGGATACTAGATTGACTTCTCTCCCATAAAAGCCTAGGCTGAACATAAACGAGAAGTCATCTTGATAAATTTTTTTTTACAAGCTCTTATCCAAGAGACATTTTTTCCTTCCTAATGTGGATGGAGGAGGGAAGAAAACAGGACAAATTTATTTCCCAGTTTGGAGTTAATTGTCCCAGGAAAACATAGAAGGCTTCTTCATCCTTTAGTTGGTTTAGTTAGTTAACAGAAACTTCTGAAAATTCACAAAAGCCCCTCCGGCTGTAAAGGCTAGTGGTGTCCCCTACTCCTGGATGAACAAGGGAAATTTTTATGCCCTGCTAATTTTCCTATCCCAGTTTTTCTTTTCCTTTGGCAGGTCTGCCTTGACCACGTGCTACAGCCAACTCTGGTATGGGTTACAAGCACTGCTGTGCTCAGTGCTTCCTCAGACAGATGAGTGTGCATTGAGGCTGACAGTGCAAAGGGAGATTTAAAGCTCCTTTCTCCATTTCCCTGACAGTGCCGAAACACCCATGCGGGTGGCCTTATCTAGGTATACAGCCTTTGCACTTTCCCCTGTAATATCTAAACATCTACGCAGCCTTATATTACAACAGGTGCAGATGGGAAAAATCTGTGCATGTGCCCTCACCTTTCCTCTCATCCGAAGTCATGTGCTTACAACATGACAACCGTAAGACAGGACTTGTTAAAACTTGGCCCATGAAAGCAGCGCTGGCAGCTGCACCTTCAGATTGCCGGATCTGGAACTTGCGCAAGGAACGGCAAGGCTCCCTCAGAGCTTGCAAGTGGTCTGTGTAAGTCAGTGGTCCCACAGCTGCATCCCAAAGCTAGAACAGTAAAATACATCATTTGAAAGGAAATAGGGTGAAAATGTCCCTCCCTCCTAAACTTTGTACGTTGCAGGTCCCAGTTTCTGGGACTCGTTTGCCACTTGTTCCCCCTCAGGTCCTGCACAGCTGTTGACAGACACTAGTATAAGTAAAATCACTCCTGTCCTGGCTAGCTGCTTCCCTTTGCAGCCCAGGAGTTTTAGCAGAGATCTTCCTTATGCAGCCCAGCTTTGCGCTCCAGTTTGCAGTGGAAAGTGTCTCCCTTAATCTTTGTTTGGCAGCTTTCAAGAGCATTGCTTTGAAATTCATACCAGATTAGCTGATCTATACTTGGCATAACCTCCTTGCATCCCTGTTAATCACACTGTATACCAACAGTGTTGCAGATAGCAGCTACTACTGTTTCTCATTAGGTCAAGCAGGCGAGTTTTCTGTGAGTTACGCCAAAAGAACAGCTATCCCAGTTCATGGGAAAAGGTAGCCCAGGTGAGCTTTATTTCCATGACAAATGGAAACTCTGGGGTAGCAGGTGCTCTAGAACTAAAGTATCACTAAGCCTAAGATTAAAATTACTAAAACTGCACTTCAGTTACCAGAAACAAACAAGCAAACAATACCCCATACACACACTAGGAAGCCACGTATTTCCAGATTTAAAAAAAACAAGCCGCCAAGAGCAAGAGGGTTGGAAACGTGCAATGAAGCTCACACATCCAAACCTGTTCCACCACTCTATCGTAAGGAACGCTATCTAGTTAGAAGAAAAACACGTTTTGTAAATCTTGACCTCCTTGAATGTATGGCAGTCGTTATCCCCAGTCATTTCATTATTGCCAATGGCTTAAAAAAAAAGATTAGCAGGAATGTATGGAAAGTTAGAGTGGTTCTGCTTGCTCTATTTATACATGTTGTAACCACTGATTGAGTAGGAAACCATGAAATGCGCTCAGCCCCACAGCTCAGAGCTGGTGGGTAGCAAGGAGACATACTCTCATCAGTGATTTCATGTTCTGGTTACCTTTGCTGAACTCATCAGGCTCTTCTGGATCTTTTCACTAGTGAAGAGAAAATAAAACTTTGGGGGTGTGTGTGCAGAAAGCCTTGACAACTCAATTCTTTCCCATGCAAAATGAGTCATTTTAAAGCTTATCTTTAAAATAAAGCTTCAGAACAAAACTGTTTGTGTAGAACAATGGTGGGGAGGGGAAAGAAAAAAGGGATGTTTAAAGGTTCAGATTTAAACACAAGACCTCAACACAAATTCTTCTGCTGACTCACAACATTCAAAAATTTCCGCATCTCACTCCGTGCAGTGACTGAGGTGGGAGTGTAAGACATCAAATCCTTACTAAAAACCTTCACTGTGGGTGAGGAGAGGCAAGGATTAATTTCATGATCTACAGTTTTAATAATAGGAATAGAATGAGAAGAAAAATTAAAGGAGGTTCCTCTGAGCCTGCTTTTAACTAGAGCAACCGCTGAGCGATGCTACGTTCTGCGTTTCCATTGTTTGTCTTCTTTAGCTGTCACAAGTTTGCCAGAAGCCAGCTTATTTCGCCTAAGGTATTTGTACAGCTTGTGGTTACTAGCATTATGGAAATAGTGCATTTCCCCAGGAAATGTCACTTATGCTCTGTAGAGCGCACTGATTGTCTTCAGTAGAGTGTCCCATAGCCACACGATGGGGCTGTTGTTTTTTCCTGTGGACCAGAGAACTACTAAGCCGGCTGGATCTGGGAGATGTGCTTCAGACTGTCAGTGTTGAAAGAGAGAGGTCAGAAAAAGCCATTGCATTAAACCACATGGAATCCAAATCTAGGAGAGCACAGTGCAAGTCGAATGATGAGCTTCACAGGACCCCTTTCATATGTTGCCATGGGCTAATTTATAGTTATGGTTTTCTCAAGAGCTTGACTAGATCCTCTGCTAGCATTGCCGTGTTATGCTGCTGTCGAGTATCCACGTTGTAAGCACACAGGGTTTTGAAAAAAAGGTCTCTGAAATTGCTCCCAAAAACCTATTCCCCATGCCTGCATATCCAGGAATGCAGGGCATTGCATTTAAGCAGACAGGACTTCACAGGAACTTTTGCCTGCTCGCAGGGTGAAGGGACGCTCGGGAATGAGGATCTTTAGGAACAGAGAAGAACTTTCTCAAATATGGACTGAGAACAGGCAAGTAGGTACCTTTTCAACAACAGCAGTTTGCAGCGACTGGCAGTGCAAGCTGTAAAAAGCTTCAGGCAGGGCTTTAGCTGAGAGAGATGAAGGTCTGAATCCAGTACAGGCGTGCTCCCCAGCAAACCCTGCTCCCTCAGCTCATGAGCTTTGGCAAGACAGGTCCTACAGAGACGCTCCTCCCAATGTCAGAGCAGTTTTATTGCTTCCATTGACTTTAACAGCACAGTTGAGTGCCCACGAGCTGGACTCCAGATTTCTCCATCATAGATTCCTTTAGGCAACAAGGATTGCAGAGAATCTGGGCTCGGAAAGCTCAAAGTATTTCTGGCTTGAGCAGTTTGCAGCAACCACTTGTCCCATCTGCTGCGTATGGTTAGTCCAAAGAGCTAAATTTGCAATTCCTGCTTATTTATGTCCCAGACCTTTTCAACTCTCTTCCCAACTGCTAGTGACAAAGTCACCTGATCCTTTAAACATCTCTGAAAGAAAATACACATGCAGACTGAGGTAGGCCTTTTCGTTTATTTTTCTCGGCATCAGAACACAGTCTGCAGAGTGCAGCCACCAAAAGATAAGACCCAGTAGCTCTCAACGTTGCACCCCGGCTTCTCTGTGACCTTCATTCTCAGCTCATGTGCACAGATAACCCTGAACCCATATTACAAATTTCCAAGTTGTCATTAATGTGATAAATATGTCAGAAGGAAAGAAATAACGAATGACTTCCTTCATGAAACAATGAAAATCACTTCCTAAAGTCACCTCACTGTTCCTACCTGTGTTACAAAAATAATAACAATGAAAAAAAACACAGATCAAGCCATGAGGGATACAGAAACCAGCTGATTATTCTGAGGAGCTATTACTTACTTCACTCCATTGCTCTGATCCCTTAATGAATGTCAGATCTTCATATCCATCTTGTTCATAAACACAGTTTGCTTACTGCCGAGCTTGTTCTTCAGTATCTTAGGAAATGGGTGCTCCAATATACCCAAGAACCCCATAACCACCCTTGCCCACCCCTCCCACACTGGTCCAGGCAATCTAGTTATAGTCCATAATCTGAAGTGGCTAACCTCCCCTGCCTAGTAGTAGGCACCCTCATAAATGTCCGTGCGTAGGCAGTAGAGGATGGCTGCACCCAGCATGAAGATGGCAGATCCCCAGCCCAGGCCATAGCCCCAGTTGAATTCGTGGTAGCTCCTCAACATGCTACTGTCAATGAACTTGATTGGATAGAGAATCAAGGCACAGATCTGTAGTACCACTAGGACAGAGGAAAAAAAAAAAACAGGGAAGAAGCAAAAAAAAAAATTGTGTTACAGTTTCATAGAGCCCAGAAGCATGTATCACTTTGCAGTTCTTCCCCTTAACAAGGGATTCCAATAAAATACTGATACTCGAGGCATGGAAAATTGCAGTCATCTGTTGGCAACCTTCATCTCCACTTCCCTTTTTCCCCTTCCATCTAAGCATATAGAGGGCTGACACATTTAGTACCTCAGCAGTGGAGGAAGGCCTGGGACAGACCCACATTGTGCTTTCTTCATCATTTTTAAAGCCTCTGTGAATGTTCAGCTGCGTAAAACCAAAATCAAGGGATGAACTTTTTGCCCCAACTTCTTCTACTACTACAAGGCAAAAGTTATTAAAAAGTATTTATTTCTATCTCTGTATTTCACCTTGGAAAATCTATTTTGCATTAAGTGATAGTTCTGCCCTAACTAATTTCATGAACTCACGTCCACAGCATTACTGGGTTTTGGGTTCACAGTATTACAGGAAACATATACTGCAAACAGTTTCCACTGGCAAGTGTATGAATATTTTAAAAAGTCACAAATAAACACAAAACTGGGGGCTGTCTCTCTCCTTCTACTGCAGAGTGAAGTTACTGCGCTTTCAAATCTATGACTGACTCACCAAGCCTAGAGAACAGGTATAGTGGATTGGACAATACCACAAGCACTTCTCAGTGATGCTCCTGACACCTTTGCCTTAGGACAATTGTCCTGTGGCTTCTGGAGAGGTTTCTGGTAAATTAAACAGTAGTGTTTTCGAAGGGTTGTATTTAAAGTTGTTCATTCCTTCCCCCAGGGAACCTTCTGATGTTAGCTTTTCACTGCTGGATCAAATTTGAGCTGTCCCATTTGCAGGCAAAAAAGTTCATGGCTTGGCCCTAATATATACATTGAGCAAATTGATGCCATTAGCTTAAAGCAAATATACTACACAGGAAGACCACACATCCCAGGATACAGGATCCTAGCAGGCCACAACTCATTATTAAAAATGAAATGTGAATCACTCCTGTTCTTCAGTTAGCCCAGAGACACCTTTTTTGGGGAACCAATCCAAACCTTACCCTGATTTATAAACTTAACCAAACTGTACAAAATGAGTGAGGAGAGAATTCATCCCTTGAAATCGAATCCAGGCAGCCAAAGGATAATCTATTTATAGAGGTACCTGCAGCAAAAAGAAGAACAGCAACCACTCTGTAGTACTGCCAGTAGATCTCCAAGCAGAATGAGATCAGAGAGATGAGGAAGGACAGGAGAGTGATCGTAGCTGCTGTCAGAATTAACACCAGTGTAGCCACTTGCCAGTCTAGAGTAGAAAAGAGACAATTTGGAGGAAAACCTTTGGTTTATGACAAAACATAGCCTCGGGCCTTCAGACTACTCCAGTAGCAATTTGTCACAAGCATCCCTTGCCTGGATTTTCCCGTGATGGGATTCCAAAGCCAATCCAGCTATTGCTAGAGCTGCTCATCCCCTCAAATGTCCTCCGTGCCTGAGCAAAACCTGTTTCCCGTTTCCAAAGTGAGAGTCTTTGGTGAACAGCAGTTTGCTGAAGGAAAAATGCCTGGAAGGACTTCTGACTTAGAGCTTGTGGGAATTGAACCAGAAGACCTGAGAGCATGTGAAGCTGCAGTAGTAGTTCTCACATCCTTGGGAAGATAGTAGCAGAAGTAGTCTTCTTTTGAAAACTAAAGCACCGGTACTTTTGGTTCAGCATATTGTGAAACTGTAGCCTAAGTCAGGTAAGTTGAAAATAAAACACAAATAGAAAAAACAAAAACAGAAAAACCCACACCACTCAATATACCTTGTACGAAGATTTCCAGAGATAGCAGGACCAGACTTACGTAGCTCATTTCATAAGCTGCCCTTTTATGGAAACCTCAGAATGAATAGAACAATAACAGTGTTAAGAAACTGGAGGAGACATTATGAGTGTTGTCCTGTCGAGAGCGTTGTGAATCAAGCTCATGGTGGACAAGTATCCTGTTACTAAGTCAGAAACATCTCTGGGGCCAGCAGTGAGTTCCGCCTTCTGCCCTGTTTCACCTGGTATGCTGGGTCTCACTGGAGTCTAACTACACTCTGCCTAGCTTTAAAAAAATGGAAAAAAATTAACAGAAATAAGGCTGTTTAATTTCTCCCCATAAAGGAACTGAGTTCAAATTTTTTTTCAAGTGAATCATAAACCAGCAGGCTCACAGCTTCCCACACATACTCACCAAAAAACCCACTATACAAATACAATCCAGTTTTTCTTGGAGATGTTGATATTTCAAGGTCAGCAGCCATAATTTCTCAAGAGGTACAAGACAATGCCTTTTAACAAGCTCAGGGCTTTGCCACCTATGTAAAAGCATTGCAGTCCAAGCTATCCCAGCAATGCATTACCTTTTGGGGAAGTATATACCGGCCCCTTCCAGGCCCTCTGCTCCCTAAGCATTGGGAGCGGAGGAAAAAGGCAAGTGAAGGATCTGAGACAAGTTATTTGGGAGGACTTGCTTCGCCTGTATGTTCATGTTGTTCATGCTGTTATTTCAGGTGGCTCAGCGGCCAAATGGCCACGTGACAGCAGGGAGGTGGTGGAGGGAAGTGTTTTTCTTTCGCGTCCCCCAAGGGCAGAAGGAAGCAGAAGACATGTTTGCACTTAGAGGGGGTGGGCTGGCAAAGCTGACACCAAGGCAGGGGCTGAACACCTTAGAAAGCATTGGGGTCTCCTGGGAGCATGTCCTTGACCTTCCCATCAGCATCATTAGGGGTTGAGCAGTTTGTGCCCCAGAGCTCACATCCTGTGACTGAAACATAGGCAAAGCAAAGGGGTTTCTCTTCTAGTAGGGAGTGCATAAGTGAGTTTCTTTGTGTTCCTATGACTAAACTAAATATATGCACAATATTTAGAGGCTTAGGCTGGGGCAATGTGTTACACAACTGAACAGGAATGCTTCAAGTTAAACTGGATAACTAGTTTAACACTAGTACTTTGGTTCTAAATGCTTGAGGAATGACAATTTGTATGGATAAAAGGATCTTTTGTCTCACCCCAGCGGGAATCACGTTCCAGGAGTACAGCCAGGACCAGCTTGTACGTTTCCAGCTTTTTAAAGCAACAGCGCTTCCCACCACTTTTTTGTCTTTCTAGTGTAGGGTTCTGACCAGCTCTGCTTCAGAGTCACTGCACCTGGTAAAGGAGAATCCCCATTCCAAGCAAATGGAGCAGCAAGAAGGGAAAACAAACCAAGCCATTGATATTTTCCATATTGGGCTCCAAGCTCATGTCCACACCATGTGAGACAGCATCAGAAGTGCACGTAAACCGGCTCCAAATGAAGATGACTTAGGTTGGCCCTGCCAACAGTGCAAGTGCATTAGCAAAGTGCTGTGGGTGCGCTTGGAGGGTACCAGCACCAGCACGGAGCAGAGGGGAGGAAAATCAGGCAGAATAGTACCCCACGGAGTGGTGGTTGTTTTAAAGCATGGCTGGCAGTGGAGGGAGCAGCAAAGCTGGCACAGACCCACCTCAAAGAGGAGAAGGAGGCTGCAGTCTCGGAAAAAGCCTAAGGGGCAATGCATGGAGGAGAGACCCTGCACTGGGACCTGAGCCCATGACAGCCTGCAGCTTGTGCGGGGAGGAGGGGAAAGAAAAGTCAAACAACCCACAAACAAATGAAGCATCTGGAAATAGCAGGGCTTTTGACTCAGCCTTTGTGGCCACAACAAAGGACTTTTCCCAGAATTCCTATTAATCAGCAGTTAATAGCGTGGTGATGTCCCCAGAAGCCTCAGTCTCACACTGGCAGAAAACAGATGGGACAGCAGCCCAAAAGGTGATGGAAAGGGACAGCGGAGTGACAGGGTAGGACACTTGGAAGGTCCAGCTCAAGACATTTAAGACTTGAGACTCCCCTTAGGGTCAGCCCTACCATCAGGAGGCTGAGTCTGCCCAGATGTGTCCCGACTGCAGCAAGGTGTGATGAGGTATGTGCGGAGCCTCCAAACTAAGCTTGACCGAACACCCCATCAACATCATGTACTTGCCAGGCTCTCACTGCTGGTTCAGCAACAGGGAAAAACGCAGTAGCAGGAAGAGCTCTGCCCACACAGCCTGCAGCCATGCCATTGCCATGCTGGAAATAGATTTCCACAGTGCAGATGGGCCCACCAAGCACCTCCACCTGCATTTGCTGGACTCTTGCACAATGCAGTAGCTGGCTGCCAAGTACCACGTGCCACCTCCAACCATCCCACATGTGCAACAAGAGAACTTTATGCAGTGCACTGCAATCCCATCCTTCAGATGGGCTGGCTGCCCTGAGAAGCACCTATGTCTGTAGGCAAAAGGAAGTTGTGGGGGCATAGGAGAAGTGATGCAGGTACCTACTGCATCAATAAGGGCAGAGCATGGCTGCCCACATCTCAGCACAGCTGTCTCCAGCTGTGAACCCATCACCAGCCTTCCCTCTGTAGAAAATACACATGCCTGGGATGTTGGGAGAAAAACCCTGCATCTCACACCTGCCCTCATCTGGGCCAGAGCACCCCAAGTAGTATCGCACTAACTCCAGGGCTAGAGAAGACCTAGGACAAGAGGCATAAGCCAGGAAAGCACCTCCAGGAAGAGCTCAGCTGCTCTCTACCTCCCTGTGGGATGGCAGTTCAGCCTTTACGGCAGCATCTGGAAAGAGAAACAGGATAGCTGGTGAGCAAGAAAACCAAACTGGAGAGCTAGTGCAGCAGGACCAGGACCACGGATCATAAGGAGCTGAGGTCCCAGGGAAGGGCACCAGCAATCACATGCAGACCCTCAAGGGAGAGCACCCCAAGGCTCTCTGTAGGACCCAGCAGCCCCATTCAACTGTATATCTGCGAAGATGCTGGTGTGTGAGAGGAGGTGGGCCAGGCTTCAGAACCATCTGGAACAGAAACTTCATCTCTGCTTAACGAAGAACAGGCTTGGACCGGGTGGGGGCATTTATAACAGGCTTGTGTAACACCTGTCATGTCCAGGAAAACAGTCAGCCCTGGAAAGGACAGAGCCTGAGCTGCCTCCTGCTTCTCCGCAGCCTGGCCTGGGCTTTTCCTGCCTTGTGCACCAGGCACTGTGCAGAGCAGGCAGGACTCCTCCAGCATCTGGCAGGCATCACTTTGTCTGGGGACAAGATGTCTTGTGCCTGCGCCATCTGCACCTCTGACCCAACCCAAAGGCTTCTAGCTGGCAGAAGGGGGAGTGGAGTGCCCTGTGCAGATACCACTCTGTGCCACATACATGTCCGATAGGGCAAAAGCTCTGCTGGAACATGCAGTCAGGCACAACTGCAGGCACTGGGCAGAATACATGGGTATGTGGGGGAAGATGAGTCATGTCTGCCTGCTCACATGCCAGCATCCCAAACGCTGTCTGTTTGCAGCAGCCCAAAAAATTGCTTTGCTGCAAAGGCCACATGCTTCCCACACCTGCCTGTTCAAACCAGGGGCTATTTCTACGGTTTCCAGGAATCCAAAGGAGAATTTGCTGTGGGAGCAAGCACATGCATAAAAGTAATCCAGGGCTGAAGAAAATGCAGAGAGAGAATCTGAGCTCTCTCTGCAGAGCTTGTTGGAAAAGGAAAGCCCAGAAATGTTTTGATTCCCATCCAATGGCTAATTACCTTCACAGGGTGGGAAGACAAGCTGGTAGCAGTGAGCTCTGAAACCCTTCTAGGAAAAGCACAGCTAGACTAGCTGTCAGGGCTGATGCCAAACACAAAGAGCCATGTTTTCTGATAGCAAAGGGGATGGGCTGTTGGAAGAAGCCACTGAGAGCAGCGCTGGATACACTATTTCTCCCTGGTCTTCATATTACAACCAGCTGCCTTCCTGGAAGAAGTACTTGAGCCAAACCTCCCTTAAATGACTCCACCTAGGGATACAGGGTGAACTCATGGGACAGCTAAGAGGTGAATGAGCAACTGACCCCTCCTTTGGGAGCTCCACCAAGACTTCAGGGGTCCCAGCTGAATCCTCTGCTCAGAGTTTGCCTACAGCGAAGAACCTTCACGTGAAACTGAGCCATATGCAGTGGCTAGAGCATCCAGGCGGACGAGGCGTCTCCAGCAGGCCCCACATCAGCAAGCAGCCTCTGAGGAGGCTCTCCCAACCAGGCCATGGCAGGAAAGAGGCTGAAGTCAGCCCCTCTGTGCCTTCTCTTCCCAGCAGTGGCTACACAGCCTTGCCTTAATTTGTGGGGGATGGAGACAGGCAGTTGGAGTATAAATCACAAGGGTGAACTGTGAAGGAGAAGGTCAGCACATGCAGCGAGTCCCCATCTGCTTCAGTGCCCTCCTGCTGCATAACCCCCTGCCCACAGAAGAACAAGGGATGTGGCCCCGTTTCCCTGGTTGAGTTGTTACCAACAAAAGATGGCACAAAAAAATAGAAGCTGACAGCATGTGTTGGCCCTCCTGCCTGTCTCCCCACCGCCTTGCTTGCAGCTCTGCCATGGTCCCCTGCCTCACTGAGGAGATGGCCTAGTGGAGGGGGTCCACATCCTCCGGGCCCAGCTGGCTGGAGCATCGAAGCCATCGCTTTGCCATCCTGGCTCCGCCAAGGCAGTCACCTTCACAAGCCACCAAAAGCACAGAGACGTGATACAGATTTTTCATTGACGAGGGACTCCAGCAGAGCTGAAATCCCCCTGACTGCTGAGGGCAGGAGGCAGTGACTCTGGGCCATTACCCGGCACAGAGGACGGATGAGGAGGGAGTTTACAAGGCACCCTCTAGCTGACTCTGTGGGCATAGCTAAGCCACGGAGCTTCACGACAGCTTGCAGCAGAGACCAGGATCATGTTCTCTCCCTCGGCTCTGCAACAGTGCCCTCGAAGCTGTAGTTTTTGCCCTTCCCCCTCCTGGCTCGGAGGATGAGGCATCAGCATAGACTTACCTCCTCATAACTTCCTCTAAACATCCTGCCATGGCCACTGTTTGGGGCAAGCAAACTCCTCCTTGGATTGTGAGCCCTGAGAAGGGAGATATGAACACATCCACCATGTCCTGATATGCTGCCTGCCTGTGCTGTCTGCCACCTGGATCCAGTGACCTCCTTGACGGAAGACCAGGCCCCTGTGGGTGATGGAAGTGAGGGGAAGCCCAGATAGCAAACACTTCTGTTGGACTCATGTTCTGTGGGCTTTTGGTGCTGGGGAGGGAAGGGCGTAGGCAGGGACTGAGGGATGAATTCCTACTTCCCCTTCCAGCAAAGCATACTCAGTAAAACAGTTGCGGTTTGTGACACACAGCGGCAAAGGCAAATGTGGGGAGACCTCAGCAGCATGTGATTTCCCACTGCCTCTTCATTTCATCCGTTTCCATCCCATGGTGCAACTGTGGCCATCTGCTGGATATCTCTTCTAAGCATGAGAATCTGGGAGGATCAGGTCTCCACATGGTCCAAATGTCTTCTGACGGTGGGGCTCGGGTTTGTCCTGGGAGGAAACACAGCTGGCACAGCACAGGACAGGGAGCCGTGAAGGCCCAGGCACACTGCTTCACGCTCCAGGTCTCTGCTCACACTCTTCCTGCAAGGAGGGATCTCTCCATTTCAATTTTATACCTGTACCATGCCCAGCAGATGCAGATGTGTTGGCTCTTAATGAAGATTTGCCATGCCGTGAAACATTGCATTTGAAAACTGTCTCAAGGTTTTACTATATCTAAAAGGGGTCCCGATTATAAAAAGATGTGGAGGAAGCAGTGAGTCAGTTCTCCTGTTCATTGTAGCCCAAAAGCTACAATGTAAGGAGGAAAATGCACCAAACCAAGCCGTGTTTGCTGATCGATAGTCACAGGTGGCCTAAGTGGGCAAACAGATGCAGCAGCAGGTGGGAGAAATAAGCAGCTGTTGGCTGACTACATCCCCTCTTTTTCAAAGGAGAGTGACCTTTCAAGGCACCCTGGGGTAACAACTCCCTGCAGCCTAGCAGCACATCTGGCCTGAGCCATTTGGCCCGTTGGGCTGGTCTAAGCTTGGGCTCCCTCAGCTCCATCCTCCCACTCACAGTGAATGAGCAGGAACCTCCTACATGAGCTCACTCTTATCTATGGAGGATGAAAGCAACTTGTTAACTTGGCAGCACCATCTCTAACATCCCCGGAGCACAGCCTGGATGGTGGGGCTACGACTACAAGCTCTGTGTCCAAAAACATGCACAGACCTCCTCACAAGCACATGCCACACTCCAAGACTCACACAATGTCTCAGACCAACAAAGTTTCACCAGCTTTTGGCAGTGCAAGGAGCAGGCCTGAACACAGACACTCACTTGGTAAAAGCCTGGCTAGCAGCAACGCACACTGCCTGCCAGCCAAATGCATGTGCCAAGCTCCTTAGTGTTAGTCAAGCCCAAGGCCATGCCTGGAAGCAACCCTAAATTGTGTAACCGTTGCCTTATCCTCCCTTAGTCCTGCTTGCCCAAGGAGCTGCAAAATCCTTTTCCAAAGAAGAGGATCAGTCTCCTTATTCCCCTGTTACAGGAGATGAAACGGCAACACAGAGACCTGAGCTGCTGGGTAGCATGCAGCTGCCCCAGGGCTGGACACACAACCCCAGCCTCTGAGCTCTGCCGACTACACCATGCTGCCTTGCGTGATGGAAAAGTCCGACCCTTCCACCTGGGTCTTTCCCACTAACTTACCTCCCTTATGCGCTCCCCTCCTGATACCTCCCTCTGCACTGTGCTTGCTCTCTCCCTGCAAGGTCTGGACCAGCTCCCACAGCCCAGGAGAAGCCTGGACCAACAGGAGTACAGCTGTGGGCCAGAGGCAGGGACAACAGACCAGGAGAACAGGGCTAGGTGAGGGGACAGGTGTCTTCTTGGGATGTGGCCACTAGCAGGGCAGCAAAAAAGGGACACAAGCAGAACAGAGACTAAACCCTGAAAATCCCCCAAACAGAGAGCATGGCCCTGCTCAGCATCACGGAGGGGCTGTTAGGAGCTCCCCAGCACAGTCCTGCCAGGGGCCAACACCTGCATCCAGCCCTGTTCTCCTCTGCCTGGTCTGCTCTGCTCCAATTGAGAAAGGTCTGGCACATCTCCCGACCCGCACACACCCTTCTCACAACCTAGCAAGCTCCAAGGCTGGGCCCCCTTCCAGCAGAGCCCAGGACAGAGGGCCAAAATCATCCTGGGGGCAAATTTTTGAGGGAGGTAAGCACCAGGGAGAACTCTGGCAGGAACACTGGCAGCAGGAGTCCCAGCCTGGCTGCCCATGCTGATGGTCCCATCCCCCAAGCAGGACGTCCCCTTCTCTCACCTGTCTTGAGGGTGGACAGGCAGTGCCACATGTCCGTGGACTGCTTGCACACTTCCCATAAGGACAGCGAGTAGTAGTCCGAGGTGACCCAGGCAGGACTCAGGAGGGCCACCACATCCAGCGCCAAGCCAATGAAAATGCAGCAGAGGGCGATGAGTTTGAAGGGACGGAGGACGTACACCTCATCCGTGGACATACTTCCAACCAGAGCACCCAGGAACCGAGAGTGCAGGGCTGGGGCAGAGGCACTGAACAAAGTTTGTGGGTGCACTCACTCTGCGCAGCCCTGGGCACACACAGCCCCCTGGCCCAGCTTCCCTGCGGCGTGTATCGAATCAGAGCAGACAAGTCAGCAAAGCAGTCCAGGGAGGGGAGTGTGGAGGCAGGGCAGCTCCGCTCCATTCACACTGCAGCGTGCCAGTGTGCCTCGCGGTCCTAAAGCCACCAGGATTTGGGGGAAGCAACGGACACAGCAGCCTTCCTGTGCACTGGCTGCTCTCAGGCCCTCCCGTGTACCGCACGCACCTCGCCCGCTTCTCCAGACCACTGGCAAGGCCCCACATGCCAGACTGATTCCCAGCAAGGATTACTTGTTAAAAATCACTTGGGCTGTGCAAGCCACCTTGACAGAAACAGGGCTCCCTCTTTCCTGCAGCCACATCCTCTGCTCCCTGGCCCCCGTCTCAGCAGGGATGCAGGAACCTGGAGAGGTCCAGGAATGGTGCACTTATGCTACTGTGGCTCAGTAGCATATGTGCACACGCAGCAGGCTGCCTGCCTGTGCCTTGTGCAGCACACCTAACACTGCTCCACCTTCCATGCATGCTGCATGCAGTGTTGTCCTTCCATGCAGCGGGCTCCCTCCAGACCTGTGGTGCCATGCACTTACTTCCAGCTCTGTCTGGGACCTTCCAGGTAGAAAGAGAATCCCTCTCTTCGAGTTTAGAGGTCAAGCTAGGGGAAACTGAGGTACAGAGGGTGCCACTGGCTTTTCAGGGCCAGATTTCTCAAGCATTTCTCTGCCTTATGAGCGTCACTAGTATCTGGCAGAGAGCGGGAAGAGCTCTTGAAAACATTCTTATATGACTTCGCTGTGTAGTCAGGAGCCTTCAAAGGGTTAAGTGCAGCAGCTTTGGGGAGCAGTGGCCCCCTGCCAGCCTGCAACATGTTTCACAGGCCACAGCGCACCATTCCCATCTGCTTGTAACAGAAGATAGCCTGCAAAAGATGACACCATTTGGTGAACAGCTTACCACAGACCACAATCTGCAAGAAGGATTGCAGGTTTTCCAGCTACTAGAGCAGTCCCAGGCAGCTCCTGGCAGCCATATGGCTCCTGCATCTTTCCTGGGCAGGGGTGATGAAAGCATTGCTGCTGCTGAACTTGGCAAAGCCTGAAAGGTGCCTGGGTAAATCCACAGCTCGTACTATCCTCAGACATCTTCCTGGGGTCCCTGTCAGCAGGCACTGTCACAGCAAACATAAGGAGTACAGCCTTTGCAGGCAGGGAGACAGCTCCTAAGTGCTCAGGTGGTTTTTACTGTCCTCTCAACCCTCCCCCAGCTCCCCCACTGCTACTGTCCCCTCTCTGCTCTCTTCCTCCACACCTCTCTGGAGGGGTGGTAACAACTTTACCCCGGTCAAGATCAGGCATATCGGCATATTCATACTGTGGGGAAGAACATCCAGGGATCTCCATGTACCTCTGGATGGAGCCAACATGGTCTAGACAGGTCCGTTGGTGTTGTAACCTGTGAGGGAGAGAGGCAGCAGTGGAGAGCAAAAGGAGGAAAGGTAGCAAGGGAAGCAGGTTTTCCTTAAGCAATACTCAGTGATAAGAAGCTGGCAATCCTGCCCATCCTGCCCATCCCTCCCTCTGACTCCCTAGAAATGCAAAGTGGATTTGGCCAGAGGAGCATCGCTCGTGTATGCTGCTGTACCATCTTCCTCCTTGACTGGTGTTGGTTCCATGTCTCCACTTGCTGGCCTGCAGCTCAGTAGGGACTGAGCAGCTGGGGAGACCCTTGAGCTTCCTTAATGCCATCACAACACTCCCCTCTGCAGTCACAAAAAAAACAAGATAGGAGCAATGAGATAAGCCACGTGGGACAAAATGGCAATGGGGGCTTTGGCCAGCAGCAGCTGGAAGAGAACAGCCAAGCAGGCAAATTCATGGGGGCAGAGGAGGAAGATAAAAAGTGAGGCTGATCCAAAGATGTCTTGGGAAGGGCCAGAGATGTCTGCTGCTACCACCAAATCTAGCACAGGGGTGCCCTCAGCACCATCATCCCTTACTGCCCCATCACACAAGCAGATCACTCAACCAGCCTAGCAAATGTATGATTCACATCCTGGCTATGCCATGGGCTCCAGCCAGCATAGTCAGATAAATTCCTGCTCTCTTTCACTGACTGGTGTCATGCCAGGCTGGGGAGTAACATACAGCCTGCCAGGCTGCCTGACGGAGGTTCCTGCTGCCAGGAGGACGCCAGGACAGGAGATATGGGAATAGTTGCATTTCCCATACCATGCATGGCAAGACCCCCTCTATCCTCAAGGAGCTCATTCTTTTGGGCTCCAAGGTCAGTGCCAGAGGATGAAGCCAAGGTAACAGTGCCAGATCCTGGATGCTGCTCCTGAACCGCATGACACTGATGGGCAAACCAGCATCTTGAACCATCACTGCTAGCCTGCTCCTCTCTGGGAGGATGGGGGTGTTCCTCAGGAAGGGGACCAGGATCCATTTGATTTCATCGGAGCCCCTCACTGTACCATGCCAGACACTGGACCTGGGAGTCTGAACTGGTCTGGGCCTGGCCTTGCTGCCTGGGACCAGCAGGTCCCATTGGCACTGGGCCGGACTTGCAGTTAGACAGAGCGAATGGAGAAGTTAAGCAAGGTGCAGAACCCATCGCTTGCTGAGATAACGAACGGGGAGGAGAGCAGGTAGCAGCTCTTGCTGGCGTGTAACAACATCCTCTGCTCATTAATAGCCAGGGCCCAAAGGAAGACTTACGGGGCTCCCAAACCTAGGCAGTTCCTGCAGCCTCCTAGCCAACTCTCCCGGCCGAGCTAGGGCAGGGAATCCACTCCTACCTAAACTTGGATGCTAGTTTTAGATAAGCAGATGTACAGTGTTATCTAGGAGAGGAACAAGTCTGGTTTCCAACCGGAAGAGGCACAGTCCCCCTGCCACTTCACCTCTGGCCCTGGTTGCGCTAGCAGCACCTGAACAGATGTTTGCCAGCATCTGGTAGCTCTGTGCTTGGGAGTGTTTGCTATACTAAGCCAAAGGCAGGAGCCCACCCAAATGCTTGATAGAGGCATCTGGTGTCAGGTTCCTGAGGGCACAAATGGGCCTTAATGGCCCTTACCAGCTCACCTGGGGCCTCCATCCACACCTCTGCCTGTGGGCCCAGGAGCGCATATAAGCTCAGCCCTGGACCTTTAGCCCCTGCTTGAGTTATATTGCAGGAGGACCAGTCTCCAGCTTAGCCACAGCCATACCGTGTCTGGCTATGAACTCTGATCCTGATCTGCAGACTGGCTTCCTGACATGACCTCAGACCTGCCTTGTGACCATGGACCTCCCTGGCAATCACTGCACTTGATTGTGATCTGAAAATTGACTTATTGGCTTGAGTTTGGACCTGCATCATCACCACAAACTTGCTGATGATCTTGACTCTTGGCTGAACCTCGCCGTGATCGCTGAGTCTGCCCTGCTTGTCTTGCTTGGGTGCTGTGGGACTGAATCCCGGCTGGTGAGACCCCAGCCCTACTAGCTGTGTTATTTTACCCAGCTCCCTTCGGGAGCAGCTGGCCCTTGCTGCTTCTTGACAGCTGACAGTGGGCAGGCTGACTTTGGCATTCACGTCCTTTAGGGAAAGCAGCCAGAAGCAGCTGGCCCAAACTCTGGCCTCTTGCAGGATAAAGATGCCTCTCTATCAGGCATGCAAGAGGGCCAGACCTTACAGCTCCAGAAGGTGTACCCAGTTCAAAGGCTCACACTGCTCACCCAGCCTTTGAGCCTGCCAGTGTCCCAGCCTTTCCTCCCATTCCCTTTTTTCCAATGATGGGAAATGTATGCATTGGGCCTTCCTAGCAAGGGCAGAGATGGTGACTCCTGCTTCACTGGTGCATTGCCCCAGGTTATTTTAACAGTGCTATCACACCAGCGTGTCTGGGGCTCAATGAAAGACAGCAAAGGGGAGAACAGTGTGGGTTCATAGAACACCATGAGGGGCAGGCAGAGCAAGATAGGTCTCTCTGACCTTCCAGGCTGGATGTAAGTGTAAGAAGATAATCAGTTCAAGTCTTGAGGCCTTGTGGAGAGGAGCTGAGAGCAGGGTGGTCACTGGGACTGCTTCCACTGGGGCCAGAGCTGGCCACACTTTTGCTGCTCAGGCCGGGGCCAGCCTCTTCCAAGGTTATGTACACCAAATGGTTTGTGATACAGTCATAAATGGAAAGAATGAGCTGCAGGCAGCTGCCTCTCTGATGGCCATGGCAGCTATCAGAGATGGGCTATCAGGTATCACAAGATAATAATTTTTCCTGCTCTCAGCTTGGGGCATGCAGGTCTCCCGCCTGGGTGTCTCACACGCAGGACCTCTTCACCTCCTGGAAAGGCAGTCCTAGTGCCAGTGAGGGTTGCTACTCTGCTGCCTGGCACTGCTGGGGAAGCAGGCGAGAGTGAGTGCCTGTCTTGTGGCCTGGGACAGTATCTGCGACAGCACATGGCTGCCTCGGCAGATGAGGCAGTTAATGCACCCACAGGGTCATCTAGGCTGTTTTATAGGCTGCTCTGGGGCTGGCAATGATCACATGAGATGAGGGACAGACAGCATATTTTAGCCTGAATGGGCATGACCCTACATCTTGAGCCTATGTTATAGTTTATGCTGCTCTGCCCCTCTCCACTCCCCCAAAAACCCAGCCACTTTCCCAGGGCCTGTACCACTGTGGCAGTGCCAGCAGGTGAGCCAAGGACATGACAGTGTCCTGGCAAAGTCACCCTGCTCCATGTGAGAGGACCAAGTGCTCAGCAGAATAGATAGGAATGTCAAGAAGTTGAAATAAAATTTACCTTAGCACATCTCACATGTATGAGAGCCCCTGGTTCCTTCCCTCTCAAGGACACTCAAGGAATAGCACTTCCCTACCTCACCAAGATGCTGTACTACCCTAGGCACCTGGCTGCTGAGGGAAAAGGAGCTGTAGCATTAACCCATCAAGTCAGTGACTGCTATTTATCATCCTGTGTCACCACAGCAAGAGCATATCATCCTGTGTCACCACAGCAAGAGCAGCAGTAGTACCATTACTGCTCTTCTTGCTTGATGTTGGACAGTCAGGAGGTGGAATCAGCACTCCTCACTCCCTGGGGCTTTAGAAATACAGTGCGTCATATTTTCTCTGTCCAGTCCCACAGCTGCCCCATATAAGCTGCTATATGCAGAGGCTTGCTTCTGGCAAACATAGTGATACAAGAGTATGCCCACCTTCTCCTTCCTGCCTTCAACAGGAAAGCACCCAGCGCCCTGAGTGCTGTCCATCCTGCTGTCTTGCTTCACATGTGTGAAGGGCCTGCAACCCCAATGCTGTATTTGGCAAAGCTGGGGCATGGACCAACTGAAATCTCTAGGCAACCTCTATGTGAAAGCAGACTGTGTGGAACTCAATAACAAGTTCCAAAGTGCTGAGTTTCATCCCTATGTTTTATAATACTACCAGCAGCCCTCACTGGAGCTATGGCCTTCTATGTTTTGGCAAGCCGCCCTGTGGCTCTCTGTGTGCTTATTGTAAGATAAAGTAAATTTGAAGATATGTGGCATTACATATGATTTTTTAGCAGAGTGATGCAGCAGTATGCTGATCACACAATACAAGTGTAAGTGACACTTAGCAGAATACGCCAATTCCAATATACAGCTGAATCACAATACAACTATGATTCCCATTACTGGGCTCTATATGTTCACCATCACGATGCTGGGCATCCCCAGTCCCTGGGAAGGAATACATGGGTTGATACCTGCTCAAGTCCGTTGCTCTCTTCAAAATTAGTTAGTTGTTCAGTTTTATACTCTATGTTGGGCTGAGTCGTGTATACACTCCCCCCATGCTGGTCTGGCTAACTCGGGGAGACAGTCATGCTCTTTTGATTAACTCAGGGAGAAACATTTATACAACCAGCTGATCCACTCAACTATGATACAGTCAGTTGATCCACTCAACTGGCATAGCTGCTTATCTAAAACAAAGGCCATCCTCTAGTCACCTTTGTGTTGAGATAAATTCAGCTTTCTTTGCAACAGCTGCGGTCAGTCACTCCCCACATTCTTTCCTGAGCTTCATGGGCACCTCACCCTTGCCCATCCCTTCTGACCCTTCTTCCACTGTAGGGGTTTATTTGTTGATCACATTCCACCCTTGCTCAGACCAACATTTAATGATTACTGGTATTGCACAGTGAGCTTAATCCATTCATTGTATGAATAACCAGCCCTCTTGCACGTGCACAATGATGGTAAGAACATAAATATGTATGGGAAACAAGTAATTTACAATAGTTTTGTAACTATTTAACTTGATTGTAACTATTGCAACTTGATTTAACTTGAGTTAATATTTCCTTTATGTGTACTCTTCAATTTTTAAGATAACAGATCAATGTTCAGGTTGCAACAATTAACAATAGAGTGTTTATTAACAGTATGAGCATAGGATGTAATATGAGTTACAATATGTTGGTAGCTTTTTCTTACAGAATCACAGAATCACAGAATGGTTGAGGTTGGAAGGGACCTCTGGAGATCATCTAGTCCCACCGCCCTGCTCCAGCAGGGTCCTCTAGAGCACATTGCCCAGGATCACATCCAGACGGGTTTTGAATATCTCCAGCGAAGGAGACTCCACTACCTCTCTGGGCAACCTGTTCCAATGCTCAGTCACCCTCACAGTCAAGAATTTTTTTTCTCAGGTTCAGATGGAACTTCCTGTGGTTCAGTTTCTGCCCGTTGCCTCTTGTCCTGTTGCTGGGCACCACTGAAAAGAGTCTGGCCCCATCCTCTTGACACCCTCCCTTCACATACTTGTACACGTTGATGAGATCGCCTCTCAGTCTTCTCTTCTCCAGGATGAACAGGCCCAGCTCTCGCAGCCTTTCCTCACAGGAGAGATGCTCCAGTCCCCTCATCCTCTTTGTAGCCCTCCGCTGGACTCTCTCCAGTAGTGCCATGTCTCTCTTGTACCGGGGAGCCCAGAATTGGACACAGGACTCCAGGGGAGGCCTCCCCAGGGCTGAGGAGAGGGGCAGGATCACCTCCCTCCACCTGCTGGCAACACTCTGCCTAACGCACCCACCCCAGGATCCCCTAGGCCTTCTTGGCCACATTGCTGCCTCATGGTTAACTTGTTGTCCACCAGCACTCCCAGGTCCTTCTCTGCAGAGCTGCTTTCCAGCAGGTCAGCCCCCAGCCTGTACTGGTGCCTGGGGTCATTCCTGCCTAGGTGCAGGACCCTGCACTTGCCTTTGTTGAACTTTAGGAGGTTCCTCTCCGCCCACCTCTCCAGCCTGTCCAGGTCCCTCTGAATGGCAGCACAGCCCTCTGGTGTGTCAGCCACTCCTCCCACTTTAGTATCATCGGCAAACTTGCTGAGGGTGCACTCTGTCCCTTCCTCCAGGTCATCGATGACTAAGTGGAACAAGAGTGGACCCAGGACTGACCCCTGGGGGACACCGCTAGCTACAGGCCTCCAACTATATGCTGTGCCACTGAGCACAACCCTCTAAACTCTGCCATTCAGCCAGTCCTCAGTTCATCTCACTGTTCACTGGTCTAGCCCACACTTCCTGAGTTTACCTAGGAGGATGTGATGGGAGACAGTGTCAAAAGCCTTGCTGAAGTCCAGGGAGACAACATTCACTGCTCTCCCCTCATCTACCCAGCCAGTCATTCCATCATAGAAGGCTATTAGGTTGTTTAAGCATGATTTCCCTTTGGTGAATCCATGCTGACTACTCCTGATGACCTTTTTGTCCTCCACATGCTTAGAGATGACCAGCCTTTAAAGATATTATGCCAATGATGTTCAGTAAGACTGGTTTCTGCTTTTGCTAACCAAATAAATTCATTATTATCATATATCATTTTTATTCCTTTTTATTCTAGGTGTTTTCCAGATATTGAGTAACTTTGGTGTTACGCTTCAGAAAGCTGTCTGGTTGACCTAAGGTTACTCCAACTACTATAGATGTATTAAACAGTGCAAAATAAGACATCTTTTGTTCAGTCATATGAGAAGCCATCCAGTAAGTCTGCTTGGTGATTTGGTCAAAAACATATGTCACATTACTATAGCAAATATTTTTCTAATATAATAATAATAATAGCCAATTATTATTAATAATAATATTATTATTTATATATAATTATATATATATAATATGTATAATTATATAATAATAATTATTATTACTGCTATTAATAGCAATAATAGCAAATATACGTTTCTTTAGTACCCATTCCACTCTATTGTCAAAGCCACGTGCAGCTTCCCATCCAATGTTATTACATATAGTTACATTTACAATAACTTTAGATCTTAGGATTAGTTTAACATTATTGCCTGCTATCAGTCCTTGACCTCATGCTATTACAGATGGTATTCTTCCTGGAAGTGTAGTTTTAAAGATGGATTGTGACTGGTCTTCAGTGCCTGAGTTCTTCCATGGGCAATGTGAAAAGGTGGAACGTGTTAAAGATAGGTTTTGGGTGTGTGTTCCCGTTATCCGTGTTCCCACGGTGATAAGGTAATACATTTTCCTGCAAGAGAAGATACCTAGGTCTTGGACATAATCCAAGCCTCAGTTATGGTCAATTTACTCCCTCTAGTGTCTACAGCGTCCCATACTCCTTTTCCTTTGTAAAATGACAGTCATCCAAATCGAACTCTGAGTTGGATGTTTAACCACAACTTCACCTCCAGGAGTTTGATAGGGTTTCACTTCTGTTTTAACAGGAATTTGTGTGGGTACTGACATAAACCCCTTATCAAGGAGACTTCCCATGGCGGGGTTGTTACTTATTTAGCTGTCTTACAACTTCCTGCAAATCGGATCCCCACTTAGAAGTATTAATAGATTCACTCTTGTGTAGCTGTTGTTTTAGTAGTCCATTCCACCGTTCTACTATCCCATTACTTTAAGGTCGATATAGTAGCTGCAAAGTCCATTGTACTCCATTTGAAGCACACCAAGTTTGCACTTTTTTTATTCTTAAAATAGGATCCATTATCAGATTGTATTTCTCTGGGCAAGAGGAAGGTAGCAAACCACCTATTTAAACCAGCAATGGCTGCTAGACCAGTTGCAGCTCAAGTGTAGTACACATTGCCTATATTGCCGATTAGTTTTGCTCCTGTAAGGATATATTTCCAGCCTTCAGGTGTTTGCTTTAGAGGAACAATATAATATACTTGCCAAGTTTCCCAGAGTAGTTCACCTTCCCTAAGACTGGCAAACTGTTGTCTTTTTGACACGTATTGCACCATTGTTTGACAAAAATGGCATGAGTCTACAATTTGTTTTGCCAGAGCTTTTGTCACAGGCCATCCTTTCCTTGCAGCCTATTGATATAAATCATAACGCCCCATGTGTCCTTGCCGTTCATGTTACCATTTACCCAGCCATTCTGCCTCAGAATTTTGTAATGTGCTTATTCTAGCCAAACAATAAGCCATCTAATTCCACTTTGCCTCAAGGTTTTTAGGTTTTTGGTGGGCAGATACACCTTGTCCTATGGATACGTTCTGAGATTAAGCTATATCATAAATCTTTTCCCAGGGTGTTTCTTCCCAAGCGTCTCTACCATTTACTTGCCAATTGTTTTTTCTCCCAATACTCTAGCCACAGGGTGGCACTGGCCCATACAGCATTTGAGTCCATATTGACACAAGTGGCTCCTTGCTCCATGGACATTTCCATAGCTCTAAGCTCTGCCAGCTGGGCCGAGCATTTGATTTAGTCTGTGAAAGCTTCTCTAGCTTTACCTCTCCATTGTTTCCCCATTCACTTGGCACTCCCATCTGTGAACCATACCCCTTCTTTTGTCTCACCGTCCCAGGCACATTCATTTGTTGTATTAACTATATCTACAACACTAGGAACAGCAGCTGTTAAACGGCCAGTACCTTTATTTAAAGCCCTGTAGTGAACAGTGATGTGCTATATCCCATCTGTTTTTTAACAGGCTGTACTGGGCTGTTATATAGTGATTTTTTTTTTTCTATAATACCCTGTTGCTCTAACTGTTTAGTTAATTCTGTCACAGGTTTTATGGCAGGAGTGGGTAGCTTACACTGAGGAACGTTAACTGGTTTGATATTAGGCATGGGGGTGGTGGTGGTGCTATTTGTAGCAGATTTATAGGCTTAATCATACAGAGATTAGCTTCTCCTGTAACTAGAGGATGACTAGTTTCCCATGTACCCAAGCTATCTATCCAAGACTGTCCTTTCAGAATATCCATTCCCAGAATATTCATTTTGCCCCATAACAACAAGTTATGGTACAGTCATTGGACAATATTAATTTAGCCCGTACAACTGTATAAGTGTTAACTGCACCATTGACGCCTACTACTAAAACTACTTTTTTTTTTTTAAAGGATCTTTACCTTCATAGGTATGCTGATCTATTATTAAAACTTGTGGTCCTGTATCTGGCAAAAATGTGGTATGCTTACTGTTTACAGCGACAACATTTGCGGGCTCCGGTTCCATGTAGCTGCCCTGGCTGCTGCAACCCAAACAGCAGAGCCAAGCTCGTTCCCTTATTCATTCAGATAGCTTTGCTCAATGTTTCAGGTGACGCCAAAGGCAACATGGAGGTTTATGGGGTACACCCAAAGGCACACAGAGGGCCCTGGGCACAAAGGCACACGGAGGGCAGGGGGGTGTGCTGAACAGCACGTGGAGGGCACTGAGTCCCACTGAACAGGACACGGAGAGCCAAAGGCACAGGGAGGTGTCTAGGAGCGCATTGAAAGGAGCACGGAGGGCCCTGAGGTGCACTGAAAGGCACACAGAGGCTCTTGGGGCACACTAAAAGGAAAATGGAATGCCCTGGGGCACTCAGAGGTATGTGGAGGGTCCCAGGCTGCGCCGAATGGAGCACCGAGGGCCCTAGGGGTGGCCCAAAGTGACACAGAGAGCTCACAGGTGCACCCAAAGGCACACAGGGGCTTGTTGGCTGCACCTAAAGGCACAAGGGAAGACCTTGGATGTGCTGAAAGGCACATGAAGGGCCCTTGGAACCACCTTAGCCAAATGGAGAGTCACAGGGTGCAACCAAAGGCACGCAGAGGGTACTGCAGTACACCCATAGGGCATATGGAGTGTCTGGGCTGCTCCAGAATGCACACTGAGTGCACTAGGTTGCACCGAAAGGAACAGGGAGGGCCCTGGGAAACACCAAAAATCACACAGAAGGCCCTGGGGGAAACCATATGCACATAGAGAGGGCCCTTGGGTGCACAAAAGGCACATGGAAGGCTCTTGGAAGCACCCCTAGGCTCATGGAAGACCCTGGGGAACACCTGAAGGAACACAGAGAGTTGTAGGACACATCCAAAAGGCACACAGAAGGCATCGCACATGATCGTCTCCACTGCACACCAAACAAGGAGCCTAGCTAGAGCCTAAAACGGTGGCCCTGGCAGGCTGGTAGAGAAGTGGGCAAGGAATGAAATAGCAGTTATTCTCAGCAACAAGCACCTAGGAAAAGAAAATGTATTTTGACAGAAATAGCAGGAAAAGAAACTCCAGGCACAATAGGGCTAAACTGCCCATTTTGCCCTAAAAGTGTGTGGCTCAGCACACTGGGTTTGTGCCCCCCAGCTACAGCAGACCCAAACCCTAGCCCCAGCAGAGCCCAGGGCTTCACTTCTCCTCACTGACAGTGCTGCCAGTCTTGGACCCACAGGTAACCCATGGCTGCATGATTTACACCCAGATGGCCAGACCTGGCACTCCAGCCATGGTCAGGCCAGCCAAGAGTATTCCCAGCTTCACCAAAAAGCACAGGGCATTGACAGCAAAACTCCCCCCATCCTGTAGGGGGCTGTAGGGCAAGTGCAGATGCCTGCTCTCACCAGCACCTTCAGCAAAGGGGAATGGTCAAACAATCTTGGGTGGAGATGGTTAGGACAAGAGATTTCCCTGAGGGCTGCCCACTCTGGCGCATGTTTAACTGCGCTCCTGCTTCTTTGAGCCTGGTGGCCTTTCCTATGGAGAGAGCACTCTCCAGCTGCTGCCTTCACAGCACAGCACCCTGCACTCATTGTATGGCCCCCAAAACAGCCCCGATGACCACCTCAGTCATGAGAACCTTTCTATTGCTCCTGAGATTGCCATGCCTCTGGCAGGTAGCAAAGGATCTTCGTCAGGCTCTCCTGCTCTGATGCGCTGGGCACAACCGACTTTTTGGGAATGGGGTGCTCAGGCCCTCAAAGCCACCTTGGGGTTTAGCTTTGGTCACTTGCCACTTTGGGGCACTTACCCAACAACTCCTCTCCCACCTTGATCCTCCTTCACTCCCTGTATCAGCAGGGCTGTGCTCTTTGTGGGGGGCTTCTGGCACTTCATTGCAGAGACCCAGCATCGCCTGTGCTGAAAAAAAGCCCCTTGTGAGTAAATGAGAGTGGAACTGGGGCAAGACCAACATGGCTTTCGCTGGTGCCCCAGCTCAGGCTCCTGCCCTGCAAACTCCAACCTAACGAATGCTGGCCAGGAACTGGCTCCCTGCCGTGGAGGAGGCAGGGATCACAGCAGCTCCCCAAGATGACCTGTCTGGCAGCACCAAGAAGGCAAAGGCAGTCGATGCAGCCTCATACTTATCACCACCCCAGGACTGCTAACAGAGCTGTTGTGCACCACGCACAGTGTTGCCCCCCCCCCCCCCCCGCCTCCTGCAAAGCCCTGGGCAGCAGCAGGTGGCCACAGAGCCCCAACAATGGGCATGTACATGGGCACCCCAGAGCTAATAAGGATGTCAGAGGTACCAAGACACCTCCTGCAGCATCTCCATCCTGCTTACCTGGCTGTCTCCAAGGTTGGCCACACAGGGAATATCATCAGTGGCTGGATGCTGGCAGTTGTGGAGCTGTCCTTGTGCCCTGGCTTACCCCAGGCAGCAGCAACCAGCTCCCCAGGTGGTTCACTGGCGATAACAAAGGCAGGGGTGGGGGGATCCCAGGGCAGCTCCCCAGAGCACCTGGCTCACAGCACAGGGATGCCTCATGTGGATGAGCAGAGGATTGGAGCCAAGAGGGTCTGAAAGTTGGCTAGTAGAGGGATGAAGAGGTCCAAGCCAGGTACTGGAGACACACGGTGGAGTCTGGGTGTCGGGTGCAAGAGACGTGTGTGTACCAGTGCATGAGGCAGCTGGGAGAGCAGGGGATCAAGGGGCCAGCCCTGGATAGACTGGGTGTCTAAGGCCAGCTACTTGATGGATCCTTACTGTACGCATGGATATATATGTATATTTTTTCCATTAACAGGCTTTCATCCTGATCAGTCAGGGAGGGGAATAGGATGCGGCCATGGGCGCTACATTTTCTGTCTGTGTTGATCTCTGTGGCTGGCTGTGTATAAATGTAGGTGTGTATGTGTGCATGCCTGCCTATCGGGACTACACACTCAGCCTTGCTACTGGCTGGATGTGGGAACTCGGAGTTGCAGCAGCCTTGCCTCTATCTGGTTACCGGGTTCGGCAACAGTTAGCTAAAAACATCAAAACCCCCCAAAATGTCCAGCAACTGTTTTCTGCAAATGCCACCTGGCATGTGACAAGATGACACCTAGTCAAGTAGACCAGGACAAAGAATAGGCACTCAGTCTGTCTAACACAGCTTCACCAGTTTCCAGATACATAAACAAATATGTGCCTGTGTTGCCTGGCAGTAACACAAACTACTTATTATTCCCTTCCTTAGATCTTCTACAAATGTCAGGGCCGGAGGCTGTGTGTCAGGCAAAAGGCATTTCGTCAGGATGGATGATACGGGTGCCAAGTAGAGTCCTGAGCGAGCAACGAACCCTGCTTGCTGAAGCTCCCTCCCGTGTGCTCTGTCTCACCTCTCGCCCCAAAACCATCTCAGCCATCCAAACACCTGCCACAAAATGAGGTTCAAAACTAGTGTCTAACAACTCGTGTCTTTTGTAGAAGACCTCCTGGGCAGAGAGAGCCAGCGTTATCCAACCAGCAGAAAATATCTGTATTGCTCTGCTTTTGCCCAGCACTACCCAGCATCGGATATACCAGCTCCATGCCTGCTCACCTGTCGGAGGTAATAGGTTCTCCTGTGAGTTGCTGCCCAAACCTTCAGTCCTAAAATATCTCAGCTGTACCAAAACCTCAAAGTAAGCGACCTAATAATTGCCACCCCAAATCACACAGTTGCTTGTGTTGCTTTGCCGTCCCCCATTTCCTCCCGGCTACACAATGCAGCGGCTCTGCGTGTGCAACGAAATGGGAAGGATGTTTGAAAAACAAGGAAAACAGCATCAGGACAAGTAATTACGTGTAGTTATCTTCTCTGGCGTTAAGTGCAGGCTTTGTTTTTACTTAATATAGCCCGCACCGCTCTTAACTGCCACAGTAAGTTTTTTTAACAGTTAAGTGCAAAATGACATACATGATGAAAGAACTTTGCTACCTTGAGGTCCCTCCTGCCTCCCCTTGTATTAACAAACAAGATAAAAAAGCTGGTTTCATTGCCTCTGTGGTCACTCGTGTTTATTTCCAGGTTCTGGAGATCATCCTGAGAAACGCTGAACGCTCAGAAGTGGAGGAAGCCCTTCCGCCTCCGTCTGGTGTTATGCGTATGGCCCCTCCAGCGATGCCAGTAGAATTATTCCTATAATGATTTCTGCCTGGTTGTGCCTTGAGCGCGCTACATCCGTGCTTTGGTTTTAGCGGGTGTGCGATGCACAGAGAGCCCCAGAAGCTCTCCGCCGCTTCCTGCTCTCAGACCAAAGCTAGGCGCACTGTGAAAGCCAGGAGCCCCCCCGCCCCGAAAGGCAGAGATAGCACACGACTAGCACGTGCGCACACACGTGTGCATCTGCACACATACTGCACACGCAGGAGCGAACACAGGCAAACGCGCAGGCACCTGCACGCCACAGGCGCACACACGCGCACGCAGGTGTGCGCGTGTTCGTGTGTGCTTGCTGGGGGGGTGGTGTGCACGTGCGCCTCTGTGCACGTCTGTGTGCTCGCGTGCGTGCCCTCTGCACGTGTGTGTGGTTTTGCGTGCTGATGTGAGCGTGTATGTGTGCGTGCGTGTACTTGGCTCTGTGCGCGTTTGTGTTTTCGCATGTGTGTGCCTGTGTCTGTGTGTGTGTAGGTGTGAGTGTGTCCCTGCATGTGTGTGCACCTGTGTGTGTGGGGGGGTGTGCACGTGCATGCACCTGTGCGCTTGTCTGTGTGTGTCTCTGTATGTATGCACACGTACATGAACACACATGCACATGCACAAGCATGCACACAAGCACACACACACACTTGCACATATGTGCACACACACACAGTCATGCACATACATGTGCACACATGCACACGTGCACATGCACAGTAGCACACACATGCATGCACCAGTAAAGAAACTAACTTGTCCGGGGTTGGGGGGGGACCAGAGGGCACATGCAGGGCTTGGGTGCACGGAAAGAAATCCTGGGGCTCTGGGGTGCGCTTCAAGGCAGATGACATGGCTTGAGGGGACCGAAAGGCTGAAGAAGGGCCCTGGGGCCCTGAAAGGCACGCGGAGGGCTCGGGGGTGCACCTGCATGGGTGCTGAGGGGACCGCGGGGCAAGCAGAGGGCTGCGGGGCGCACTGAAAGGCACTTCTCTTGTAAGAGGTGCTTTAAACTATTCCCATTACTCTGTGTGAGCCTTCAGATGTTTGGAAACACAATTGCTTCCTTCCTATTAGTGCCCTGGTCTGACAGCGATGCAGAGCTGCACCTGCGCAGCAGCTCAACAGGGACTTCAATAAATATAGCCACAAAATTACTCACAGGTCTGTGTAGGGAGGGACACTCGCACCACAGCTCTCGAACTAGCCACATCCCAAAAAACCACTCTGAAGAGATCTGAAGGAGGCAGAGGGTTGCCAGCATCCAGCTAGATTGGCTCAGCTGTCTTCACTGCTTGTGGATGTGGAGGGCAGAGAAAGAAGGGTTTCGATTCTGTCTGTTTTGTTCATACCACGTACATTTTTCTCCCTTAGATAATATAAGGCATTCAGGATATCACTCTCGGGGCGTCGCAGAGGTGTTGTGACTTCCGTGCCCAAGGCAGCAACGTTCTCACCGTTTCTTTGCGTTGGCAGTGGTCACCGGTTTGCGTTTTGAGCATTCAAATTGAGGCTTCACAGAATCACAGAATGGTTGAGGTTGGAAGGGACCTCTGGAGATCATCTAGTCCAACCGCCCTGCTCCAGCAGGGTCCTCTAGAGCATATTTCCCAGGATCACGTCCAGACGGGTTTTGAATATCTCCAGCGAAGGAGACTCCACAACCTCTTGGGCAACCTGTGCCAGTGCTCTGTCACCCTCACAGTCAAGAATTTTTTTTCTCAGGTTCAGATGGAGCTTCCTGTGGTTCAGTTTCTGCCCGTTGCCTCTTGTCCTGTTGCTGGGCACCACGGAGAAGAGACTGGCCCCATCCTCTTGGCACTCCCCCTTCACATACTTGTACACGTTGATGAGATCAGGCTTCCGTGCTTTGAAAAGAGACTTATGGTCTGCTCCCAGAAGTACATGCGTCAGCCGTCTCCCAAGCGACCTCGTGCCATAGGTTCCTAAAAACTGCCTGCCTTGGAGCTGAAAGCCACGCTAACGCTTGCTGAAGCGACGCTCGTGCTAGCTGAACGCAAGCGCTGCCTTGGCTTCTGTTGCTTTTCTGCCGCTGGCCGAAGAGACCTCCTCTTTTAGCCACGAGTTTCTTCAAATGCAGGCTCTGGAGCAACCGGGACCTTCCCTGCGCAGCCCAACGGCTGTGACCCACAGCGAGGGGAGAAAAAAACCCATTGTGCCGGAGGGAAGGATCTCCCGAGGGAGAAGGGGAAGGCTGTGATGCCGTAGCACTCCTCTTTCCCATTCCTAGCCTTAATATGTAACCTGCTTTCTGAAACGCCGGGCAAGAGCATCGCCCACGTTTCAGAGCAGTAAAATACCCACCCTTTATAAAAGCAAATAAAAACCCCGTAACTAGAAACAACCTAATGTGAAATGCCAACCTGAGCCCATGTGAGCAGACACCAAAGTAAGGGCTGATAGGGAAGAAAATGCGCTGTCCGGCTCCTGCAGGCCCCCATTCGCATTCAGGTGCACGCCGAGGACCGCTGCTTGTACGCGCCTCAGCTCTGTGTGCGCCTCTCGGAGCCCGGCCATTTATCTTCTGTGGTGCCCTAGATGCCCCCGTCCCCTCTATTTTCTCTCTGTTCCCCTCAAGATCCCCCCATCTACGTTTTTGTACCACCCAGAGCCCTCCGTTTGCTCTCTGGTCCCCTCAGGATGCCTCCATTTGCCCTGTGCCGTGACACATAGACCTCTGCCTTTCGGAGCCCTAGATGTACCTAGGGCTCACAGCGTGCCGTCCAGCGGACCCCAGAGCCGTCCATTTGCCCTGTGGTAGCCCCCAAACAACCAAACTCACACCCCAAACAACCGCTACAAGGATAATTGAAGGAGGCCGAGGGTTGCTAGCAACAACTAGATTGGCTCAGTTGTTTTCACTGCTCGTGGATGGGGAGGGGAAAGAAAGAGGGCTTTTAATTCCAGGTCTATTTTCTTCATAGCATGTCCATTTTTCCAAAAAAAGAAAAGGAGGGGAAGAAAAAAAAAGTACAGTTGATTCACCTGTCAGGATGGAGACAGGTGTGATGTGGCTGAAGGGCTGCGGGGCTCTCTGTTGAATTCTGGCTGATCGCTCCTGGCCTTTGAGGTTGTACAGTGGGGAAAATCCCCCTTGTAGCCACGGGGAATAGGGACATTTGAGGAAGAGAAATCTTCATTTGTCCAACCCTCATCTGAAAGGTGTAAATCTCCAGGTAAATAATGTATCATTATTTTGAAGGACCACTGTCAAGCATCGTCCTTACATTTGGCTTTTAAAATAGCATTGCTTGGAGAGCTTCATTTGCAGAGGGGTTGGAGTCCCTAGTGCCTGTGCAGAGCTCTGAGCTCCGTTGCCCCGGCATCTGTACGTGCAAATGCTGAGACATCCTCTCACTTTCAGGACAACCTCATTCTTTGGGGGCTAAGTTTTCCCCCTCACCTTTGTCTCCCTAACAAAGCTACACCCGTACCGGGTGAAGAAACAGGGCACCAGCTCTGCTCAAACAGCCATCTCCCAAACGGAGGGTGCCACCTCTCCCATGCTTTCTGGAGCTGGTAGCTTAGTGTTCCTATGTTGAATCTTCACAGGGACTTTTTCCCTGGAGTTCTCAGGTTCAGGATAGTCTGTGTTACCAGGGAACAGACTGAGGGTTGGACATAATTGTCCAGGGTTTGGAGGACCGAGACGAAGATAAATCTTTGGGGAGACATGGGAGAACCCCTCCTCCCCCATGCAGAGCAGAGGACTCTTCCGCCCTTGCTTGGTGATTCAGATGACCTCCCTCCTATGGAGACAGCCTGGTTCATAGGCATGCCTTTCCCCACCCTGTACTTTTGCATTTAGGCCAACTTGCTAACAGTGCTTCCGTGGTTTCCTTTCGGCCCTGAAGAAGACTGAGGATCTTTTTTAGCTTCACAGGTGTTGCTGAAGAAGGACAGTGTTTTCAGCAAAGCAAGGCAGGAGCAGCGGTAATGTGTGGCAGGGGTCTATGAGTGGTGGAAGTGCACGGAGGAGAGAGTGATGATTTCCCAGATATTTCTGCTACGTCTGGGCCCAGATGTCTCAGTTAGACACAGAGGGAGTTCAGTTTGCTGTAGCGCTGAAAATCAGGCCAGGCTCTCTCCTTCCCAGAGCCTCCCAATGCCCACGAACCAGTCCAGGTCTTTCTCCCAGATCCAGGCAACTGAAGGTTAGAGATCGCAGGCTCACCAGGGCCTGGTATCTCTGGCTCCGTGTGTTAGTGAGAGGAAAGCTGTTAAGGATACAAGTTCCCGAGAGAGATGCAATTGCTCTCCATGGAACCTTAGGGATTAGCAGCCTGGGAGAATTATAACATGCCTTAAACAATTATTCATATATCAAATCCATAATTTGCAGTGTCTAGGAGAGTTTTCAAGCGTAATTTGAACTGTGGAAAGTGCTTGTTTAAAGATGTTAAGCAGGAAAACAGACTGGGTTTTGCTTCCAGTACAGCATCCTACCAGCAGTGTCAAGTACTGGCCAGTGACTGTTGTCAAGTGTCACACAGTCTGTGCTGGTTCCAGGTTTGGATGGGCAGGAGCAGCTTCCTTCCAAAAGCGGCAGCCAGGCAGGCCAGCTGTAAGGAAATGGATGCAGCGTGACACCAATTGCAACGTGATGGCAATAGAAATGTGAGTTAATCCTTCCATGACATCACATTTTTGTCCCAGATTCTTGGAAGCTCCCCAAACACCTTCCTCACACTCCACCCCACTGAATGCGTTGCAATTAAAAAAAAAAAAAGCTTCTTGAACATAAAGCCCAGGGAAGAGCTACCAGCTCTGAGATGCACCTCACCCCATCACCACCACCGAGCCTGGATATGCATAGGTTCATGCTTGTTCTGACGTGTCCTCATGGGTGACGGAGCAGGGCAGGTCTGAGAGCCAGCTAGTAATAAAAAGGGAAGAAGAGGGGTCAGTAGCACTGAGAACAGCCAGCGCTGGCCTACAGCTAGGGAGTGTCCATGGGAAGAAACCGTAGCTGGTTTTTCCTCTGGAGATCCAGCTGATATGAGGAGAGCTCCCATCTCCTCATCAGTGCAGCCACCAAGGCCTTGGGAGGAGACTGACAGGCCCCAGCCTTGACTGGTGTCAAACTTGTTGCATTTTTAAGGGTGGGTTTGGATCCGAAATAGACGCTGCAGTGGTGTCTGAACCTGCCTGCAACAGGAAGCTCTCCTGCAAGGGGAGTTCACAAACCAGTTTCGCTTGGCTTTATTTTTCATACATCCAGAGTTGGTTTCGTCAGACACTAAGTCACTGGGACACGCAAAGTACCACTTATGGTTTCACTGCGACAAAAAAGCCGTATCCAAGGTGCCCACCTTGTACCATTCGTCACTCCCCGCCTGAACTGTCAGGATAAGGGAAACGATATGGAGAAGGAAAAAATCCTTCCTTGTACTTCTACGTGATAAACTTCAGGTGGGAACAGCAGAAATCTCCGAATTGGGCTTTGTTGCCACAGAAGGAGCATGAGCATGTGACCGCAGTGTCAAGTCATGCATGGCTGAGAACGCATCATGGTGGTCTCCTTTGCCTGGAGGCCTACACTGTTGGAGGGCTGCATGCAGTACCGCCTTGGGCTGGAAGGCTGCTCTGGCAAATTATGAAAACACAATTCTTGGTGGCTGTTCCGTGCCCCTTTGCTTCTCCTAGCAGCACAAATCCACTGAAAAGGTCCTCAGGAGCCATGGAATATGTCAGTGAATGCATTTAATGACATCCCCCAGCACCTTTTTCACACGGCATTTGATTTGAGGATCTTTTTGCTGATTACAAAGAAGCTGGGGCTTAATGGAGCAGTGTGTTTTCTTCTGTTAAATATTGCCCTACATGTCATCTTCGATGTCAGAATAAGTCCTGGCATGACTGAGAAGGACTCGTGTACGGCCTCCAGGGTTTGCAGGGCTTAGTGTCACGCTTCTGCCTTAAGTACCGGACCCTGGAGGGGAATACACATCTAGGTTCAAAAATGGTCCAGCTTTTTGGTGGGCTGTCGCTCATGCAGATCACCTTCCCAACCTGGATAGCTTTTGGGACACCTTCCCGGAGCTGCCTTAGCAGGAGCACTCCTGCTTAACGACTGTGGCTTGAGGTGTAAGAAATGGGCCTCAGACACTGGCTAGCAGGCTGAGGGGAGGATGTGAAGGCCGGCAGACAGCGATGCCAGTGAGAACGTCCTATCTAAACAGATGGTGCTCCCATCTTGCACGTATACAGATGGTGCTCCCATCTTGCACGTATACAGATAGTGCTCCCATCTTGCACGTATAGGTGCACCCCGGGCTCTAGACCGAGATGTAAAAACCTCCAGAAATCCCTGGGGGGGAAGAAGCAGGCTTTACTGGTTCTCCCTTCCCTCCCAACTGGAAATATTAGAGCAGTTAACCTTCGGTGGTTGTCCCTGGCTCATCATAAGCTCCATCTGCTTTGAAGCGCTGCATTATAAACGCAGCTGGCACATAGAAAAAGCACAAGCGGTCAAGCAGCTATACTTAAAAACCAAACGTAAGAAAAGCTAGATTTCCCCACCATGACGAACAGAGTGGATGTGAGAGGGGGAAGCTCTCCTGCATGCTGAGGCACTGCATTTTTTGCAAGATGACCTAGCTGTGAGTCAAGCAGTGGGGTCAGCGGAGCAGCACAAGCCCTGCTGAGTTTTGCTGCTCCGGGAACGAGCCCTGGGCATCAGGTTAGGAGCAAAGAAGCCAGAAGCAAAGCCCCGGCTGCAAAACTGCGCGCTCCGCCCGGCAGCCTGCCCTGCCTCTCGTTACGGCTGGTTGCACGAGAAACGCCGCTCGGCGCTCAGCCGGCGCTTGCAGTCGCTCGTCCTGCAGCAACTCTTTCCGCCGGGGAGGGTCCTACTGCCTCTCCTCCCCGCCGGGGTGACGAGCAAGCCCAGCTGCGGGCGTTTCCCAGAGCGCCCAGCACGGCCGGGCGGCGCGGGGCGGCGCGGGGCAGGGCGCGAGCGGCTCCCCCCGCCGCCCGGCCGAGCCGAGCCGAGCCGAGCCGAGCCGAGCCGGGCCGGGCCGGGCCGAACGGAGCCGAGCCGAGCCGAGTCGGGCCGAGCCGGGCCGGGCCGAACGGAGCCGAGCCGAGTCGGGCCGAGCCGAGCCGAGCCGAACGGAGCCGAGCCGAGCCGAGCCGGGCCGGGCCGGGCCGAACGGAGCCGAGCCGAGCCGGGCCGAACGGAGCCGAGCCGAGTCGGGCCGAGCCGAGCCGAGCCGAGCCGGGCCGGGCCGAACGGAGCCGAGCCGAGTCGGGCCGGGCCGAGCCGAGCCGAACGGAGCCGAGCCGAGCCGAGCCGGGCCGGGCCGGGCCGGGCCGGGCCGAACGGAGCCGAGCCGAGCCGGGCCGAGCCGGGCCGGGCCGAACGGAGCCGAGCCGAGCCGAGCCGGGCCGGGCCGGGCCGAACGGAGCCGAGCGGAGCCGAGCCTCGGGGCCGGGCCGGGCCGAGCCGAGCCGAGCCTCGGTGCCGCCCCCGCCCGCTCCGCGCTGAGGCCGCTCCCGACCCGACCCGGCGCGGTTGGGGAAGGGCGCGCTGTGCCCGGCCCGGGCGCAAGGTGAGGCGGGGGCAGCGTGGGTGCGGGGTCCCTCCGCGGCGGCCACGGCGCCGGCGAGCCCGCGGCCTCGGGCCGTGCCCGCCGCTGACGCGCGTGTGCCCCTTCCCCGCAGATGCGCGCCTGCTGCCCGCTGCTGCTGCTGGCGCTGGCGTGGGGAGCCGGCGCGGCGGGAGCCGGCGCGGCGGGAGCCGCGAGCGCCATCACAGGCAAGTGGCGGGCGCGGGGGCGGCGCGGGGGCTTGTGCTGCTCGCAGACTTCTGCGCTCTCCAGGCCTGGCTTTCCCACCAGCCAAAGCTTTGGGGGGGGAGGGGCTTCTGGGTTTTCTTGGCTTTTATCCTATTTCCTTGGTACCGGCGCGATGCGTCGGTAGGGTGCTGATGCTTAGTGGAGGTGCCCCGACTTTTGGGTCCCTGATGCAGCGGGAGCTAGAAAAAAGGGGTTTTTTTCCAAGCTTTCTCCCTCTCTCTGCTTTAACGCCTCCTGGGAGCAGAGGGCTCTAGCAGGAGTACCCAGGAGCAGAAACCTGTGAGACTTTCAGATGCAAACGGTTAGGGCCGCGTAAATACGCGTGCAAGTCCGCTTTAAAGTTGAGCAGCCGAGTCTTTCAGGCCCAGGACGTGAAAGAGGCCCGTAGTCAACCGCTGAGGCCTTCTGCTTTCCATGTTGCTACTTAAAGCCGTGCCACAGTCCAGCTCATCACAGAAATAACTGAGGCCACGCCGCTCCTGTTTGTAGAGCCGCTGAGCCAGGGAGCGTTTCTGTGCTGATACGGTTAGAATAATATCAGTATTCTCCTAGTAATAGCAACCGACCTAAAATAACTTTTGGTTTATTTGCCAGCGCAAACACTTTCTCCTTGCTACTCTGCTGACCTCAAGCCAACGTCGGGGAGACTCGTCTCAGCGGTGGGCTGCACCGTGCTTTTGGCAGCGCCACCGCTGAACGCCAGTACAGTTGTGTGCTGGGAGTACGAAAATGGCCCTCACGAAGGAATCATCCTCAAGTATTATCTCAATAAGCCCGTAAACACCGCTCCTTCCTACCAAAACCGCACAAAGTTCAACGAAACGGATTTCTCTCTGCAAATGGTGCTGCAGCTGGGAGACAGCGGGAGGTACCGCTTTGCAACAGAGGCACAGCAAACGGACTGGTTCCAGCTGGAAGCCATCGGTGAGTGACCGTGACGATTTGGATCGCGGCTCCGTAATCCGGATGGTGCCTCCGTCACCTCATTTTTAGGTTAACTCTACCAAACTTGTATGCTATCAGTCACAGAAGGGGCAGAAATACCGCTCTGTGAGTGTTTAGCCTCTGCCCGTGAGCCGGGGCAGTTCAGCCAGCCGGGGCGTAATGGGGAATTTCTCCACTTCTGGTGGAGCGTTTCACTCCAGGCAGGACGGAGCCTGTGGACATTTCTGTTGAGTTGCTTCACTCTTCTGTGCCGGTTGGAATTAGCTTTAAAAGCAGAGTGTTTTTTTTTTTCCCCCCCTGCTTCTTTGATTTAAGAATAACCAATTCAAACTGTATATAGTTAATTGGCTCCTCTCCGTTCCCTGAGCCCCACGCTCCTGGCTTTTGCCTTGAAATGTGATATTGCCAGGACAGTCTGCTGAAAAGGTACTAGTGCTGCACTCCCAGGCCGGTAGAGGCCTGGCCTGTGACTCAGTTTTTATCTGCTAGCACTTTTGAAAAGCTATTAGTGGGTGGGTAACTTCCCTGTGCTGTGTGAATAACAGCATATTGTACCAGCAGATCTAGGTGGAGCAAAGTGGAGTCCCTGGAAGAGTAATTGTCACTTTTTTTTGTATTGGATGCTCCAAGGCAAGGCCTTTAAGCCACTGAAATTTAAACTTTAAGCCACCTAACTTAAACTGCAGTGTGGTACAGCACCAGTGAATGAAGGGAGCTGTATGCAGGCACCAGCAAAGAGCTGCTATGTTTAGAGGCTTTCTTTGGGTCCTGTGGGCTGGGCAGACATTGGATAAGACTGAAGGGACAGTGAAACATCGTCTTCCTCTCTGCCCTCAGTTTTTACAGTAGTCAAGCAGACCTTGGAGTAGGGAACGGGGTGCTGGAAGTGCAAGCGAACTCTGATCTGGATTCACTTTCAGACAGAATCACAAATACCCCTCTCTCTGTTTCTCTCTCAAGTCTGCTCGTGCTTCCCACTGAACAGAAATCCTCCCTGAGCGAGTCCTCTCCTAGCGTGTGAGCTGCCTCACAGGCACGGGCGCCCAAGCTGGCGCACGGTGAGGGGAAATTGTTGGGATGCCGAGTGCAAAGAAGGGGAAGTTTTGCCTGCGTGCTGGCATCTCACCGGGCGAGGTGCATGGGAGTTGTTGGATATGCTGCTGGGTCTGTAGTTCGTGGAAACGTACTCGAGCTGACTGGAGCTGATGCAGATGCATAGAACGGAGTTCATGGAAATGCTTGGGCCTGTGCCGAGCCCCAGGCTCTGTTTGAAGTTAGGGGCGTTCAGATCAGATGGTTAGAAGCAGCTCCAGGCTTGCAAGCTGTACGAAGCACTCGTTTGAATTGCTGGGTAGGAAGGCGCCCTAGTTCTGGCCTCGAGGAACTGAACAGTTGTTGAATGCTGACAATTGTCCCATGTCTCCCAGAACCACTGCCTGCGCCGGAAATCGTGGGCAACTCCTCTGTGAAAGCAGGAGGCAACGCTAAACTGGTCTGCAGCATCCCAGAAGGGAAGGCAGACTCCTACTGGTGGAAGAAGAACGGAGAGCTGCTGCTTGGGAGTGACCATTTGCAGTTCATTCAAAACAACACGTTGCTCATCACCGAAGCGACAATGAATGACAGCGGCTACTACACTTGTGTGGTCCGCAACGAAGTCAGCCAGAATGAAACCTCCTTCCTGCTTCGTGTTCTGAGTGAGTGGGTGTTTCCTCCTGGTGCCTGGGAAGGGAGACCCGGGAAACTAGCCCGTGACAAAAAAGAGCCCTCCAGCCCAGTTCTGTGAGGCCGCCTCAAGTCTAAAGCATCCCCCAAAAACCAAAGGTCACCTCTTGCGTTTCATAGCTTTCCCCTCTGCAAGTCCCCAGTGACTGCCTAGCCCCAAACACACCCCTCCGCTCCCAGCATTAGCTGAAAGGAACAGTGGGAATAGCGGGGCTTGGAGGGGCGCGTACCCTCTGTGTTCCTCGCATCGCCTTGCACTGCGTGCAGCTGCCTAGGGGCAGGTTTTTGCTTGAAGGGTGTGGGTGGGAAGTAAATTCAATCTGGCTACAAAGACTGTGAATCGTCTCTGTCATAGATGCTGCAAACATGATCTTTCCTGTGATCATGGCGTGCGTTGTCGTTGGCTCTCTAATAGGTGAGTGTTGCGATTCACTCTTGACCACGTTTTTTTGGCTTACTGTGTTATCACTGGTGGGTACTACAGCAGATACTGCAAGCAAGAAGGGATGGGGTGAGTGAAGGGGGAGTGGGGGTGTCTGTGCTGACTGATGTGATTGATGCATGGTGGCTGCGCACCTGGGTTTCCCCACCTGGGCACCCTGCAGGGAGGTGGCTGGTGCTCTGTCCCTGCCGTCGTTTGAAGGAGGACGTCCCCAGCCAGAGCAGGTTAAGCCGGGCTAAGGTCTGCATGGGAAGGAACGGCTCTCACTCTCTGTGCTTCAGGCCCTGCCGGGTGGTGGGTCTGGGTGGGTCCCTGTATTGGGACTACTGCAGCAAGATGTAGCTTTTCTAGTAAAAATCTTCCTGTGCCCCCTGATTTTTCTCTGGAAACAAATAATTTTGTTCCCATGGTTTCAGGCCCTCCATTTCCTTCCTTTGCCTCCCTGCTCCAGGCCTGGGAGGGGAGGTTGTCATGAGAAACTCTCCTGTATGTCCAGGAAAGGCATGATATTATATTTTACCTTCCTAATCTGGGCAAAACTCCCCCTGAAGTTCTGTGGACCCTGACTGGCTGATGGATGCCCCACGTCCCTTCTAGGGTGAAAGCAGTTTAGGCCCCCCAATGTGGTCAGCTGTTCCCTTTTGCCCACAGAAGGGAAACGTGCTTCCTGACTCAGTGGGCTTGGTTTTCTTCCTTTTTTGGAGCGGGAGAACGCTTTTTCCGGCCTATCTCCAGTCCTTGGCAAAGTGGGGATTATAATTCTCAGATTGCCAACCGCAAACTTGAAAAAAAATGAAATGCACGAGTCAGGACCTGAGAAAAGAATCCTCTGGTTTAAACCAGAAGTAGGAAGTGTTCTGTAGCTGATTTGTATTTAGTTTTTACTGTTGGATTAAATTTTCAGCATTGTGCAGGTGCTGGGAAAGCTGACCTGAGTGCTTCTGCTCTCATCTTCCCCCATGACCCTCCCCTCACACCTGCTCACGCATGGCCAAAATTGGTGTCTGGCTCTGTTGCCTGGCCTCTGGCTGGGGTGGATGCCAGCTCAAGGCTGAGGCCAAGCAGACTTCTGCAGGTCTCTGGAGATGAGCTCCGGGTTCCTCAGGACCAAACAGTTGAACGTCAGCCAGCTGCCTGCAGGCAGTGACCCTGTGTCAGGGAGTGTTGACAGTCACTCCTCAGCTCCCTGCTTGAAGTTTTCTGGCTGAGTGTTGCTACGCAAGAGGAAGAGGCGACTGCTGCTTCTTCCTTTGGGAAGTGGTGTCTGACAACCATCTCTGGAGTCTTTAATGGAGCCAACCAGTGGTTTGTTCGCAGGTGTTTTCGTCTGGTGTAAGAGGAGGGGCTGCCTTCGTCACTGTGACCGTAGGTAAGATGCCTTGAGCCCCTTTCTGCCCTGCCTGGTACTTGGGGGTGGCCCTGCTCCTCCATTCCTAGCTACAAGCCAAAACCCTCCTTGGCAATAACTGAGTAATCTTGACAAGCTGAAGGTCATGGGGTCCTTGGCTAACCTGTGTCCGTCGCCACAGATCCACAAAACTCTGTGAGGAAGCAGCCGGATGGATGCAGTTAGATGCAGACGCTGCTGGGGGGACAGGCCCTTGCACAGACAGAGGAGGGGAGCCTGTTCTCTCGCTTTTCATGTAGTGTAAAACCTCTCAGCCCTTCCATTTCGCTAAACATGTCCCTTGTGCAGAGATCTCTGTGCCGACAGACCTTACAGCTGGGCAATACAGGGTTGCTCTCCCCACTTCATAAGTGGGGCGCTGGGGCACCGAAGGACAAGGTGGTGGTCTCTGGCCGTGCAGAAGGCTGGTGGCAGTAAGAGTTGAGAGCACTCATGTCTCCTGAGTCTCCAGCAGCCCTTTCAGCCAAGGTGAGCTCCAGGCTGACTGCAGGCACTGTGTGTGGCCAGCCAGGTTCCCAGGTTCAGCTATAATTCAGGGGCTCAGAGGGTTTGCTGTTCCTAAACACTTCCGCTGTCCAATCCCTACTAAGATTTGATCTGGAAATAGGAATCCTGACAGAATCCCTAGGAAAGGGTGAGATAGCGGGTCTAATTTTCCCTTGCCTGAGGCCTGATACTGCTGTTTAGCTCAGGCAAAGCAGGCGCTGGGCAGCCCCAGAGCAGTGGTGCTGTGCAGACTCTCCAGGCACAGTGGAGAGCGACCGCAGAATACAAGGCGGCGGGAAGTCTCAAGGTTCCTTTAGTCCCATCATCTATTCTTCCTCTTCTGGCTGTTACTTTCACACCGGCTTTTTTATTCCCATTATGTCCTTAGCTCCTGTCTCAATTTCTTCCATTGCAAAAGCAGCCAAGAACTTGTGCTATGTTCTTTAGGAGAGCAGAATCTTGCCCAGAGAGGAAATGTTCACCTTCTCCAAAGTACACCTGTGGCTGAGATAGGGCCAAACTCTGGCTTCCAGTAACGCTTTCTAGCTGCAGCAGCCTCCAGGGTGAGGTAGATGCTCTCTGAAACGTGCTCTTTAATATTTTTGTAAATCTTCAAAGTGCATCAGAAGTTTTCAGGAAGTGAGTGCTTCTTGAAATCTTCTAGGAACTAGCTCATTTTTCAGGCACATGTGACCTGCACAAGATGTGCAACACTTGAAGTTTGTTAATTGAAGCCTCCTGGAGGGTGAGGAAAGGGATACAATCTTGGGAAACCTCATTGCATGTTGAGGTCAGTCAGAAATAGCAGAGTTCTTGGTTGTCTTGTACAGCCAAATCCTATATAACTCACCCCTGAGAAAGTTGGCCTAGATTATTCCTAAAATCCCTGCTGCTTCAGATCACACTTCGCCTTGGAAATGCTGAGGAGGGGTTCCTCTGGCCGTGTCCCAAGAATCAGGGCCCTTGGAGTTTGCATGCCATTCACATCTCCATTGCTCCCCACAAAATGCACAGTGCTTCCCAAGGCTCAGCGCAGACCTCCGTGCAGGCTTGGCCAGGTTTCCCACGTGGAATCCAGGCACGTTGGCCCAAGGAGAGCTGCAAGTGGAGGTCCTGTTCATGAGCTGCAGCTTCTGCCCTTGGCTGTTTAGTCCTTTTCTCTGAGGCTGAGCGGGAGGCTGAGTAGAGCAGAAGTCCGGGTGGGAAGCAGAAGTACCAGTGTGGTAGCACTCCATGCTATCACAAGAAAGCCTATGATATCCTGTCAGACTGGAGCAGAGCAGCATCTTCGTGAGGCCTCAGAGGGAGTCTACCAGGCAGAGTGTTGCCTGTGAGTGACGGGTGGTGTGTCCACATACCAGGGGGTGGAAGTGGAACCTGGCTTAGTACTCTCTGGAAACCTCTCCTCTCTCATTGCAGGTGGAGGGCCTGAGTGACTGCACCTTGCTCCCTTCCTCTCACGTAGGTGATGAATGCTGCCCGGGGAGCACTGGACACCTGTCATCGTGCACAGTGGTTTGATGCTGTCCCAGCCTCTTCTGGCCTCGCTTATTAATTGTTCAAGCTGCTAAAACCCACAGATATTTGCAGGGCTTGTTTTACAAACAACACTGGCTAGGACTCCATCTGCATTGTCCTGTCCTTCCCAATGCTCCTTGCACATCTTTGGGGGAGAGGTAGGCGTGGCCTTCTCTGGAGTACTGTCTGCTGCTTTGCTCCTGGCCTCCTTACCTTTCATGGCTTTCTCCAAAGGCTGTGGGGGCACTTGGAGAAGGGCTGATGGTTGTGGATAGAGCTACTATCCTGGCTGGACAAATGCACAGGCCTGGAGGCTGCTGGGGAGTGGCCGCAGGTGCTCTGCTGCTCCCCGATGAGAGACTCGATGGAACTTGAACTCCTTCACGGTGGCCTCAATGCCTCCTGGTGTGCTGCTGTTTTTGGGCACTTGGGGACTTGCTGGGATGTTTCAGAGGCTGAGGCTATGGGGCTTCCATTGTGTTTGGCCCTTGGAGGGAGGAGAAAAGATTTTGCTGTCACATGCACTAGGGAGTTCAGGAGATGAGCGGAGCTGGTGGAAGTCTACAGGGGATAGAGGGGTGGCATGTTAATAGATAGGACCTGCAATGTAGTTTTGTTTTGAAAATCAAACCCTAAAGAAGTTCCCACAACCAGCTGCTTTAGAGCTGCAGTGCAGCCTGACATATGCATGGGAGACATGGGTATGTTCCCCAACTGGTCTCCCCTGTTCCCTCAGCCTTGGACTCAGGAAGGGTCTGAGGATGTGCCCTCCTCTTCTGAGGGTTAGCGCGTGGGTTGTACTTGTGACAGTGCAAGCTTGTTCCTCCCTTTTGCTGCTCCTGCAGGAGATGATGGTTGTGATCTGATTTGATATGACCAGGGACAGTCCTTCTTTCCAGCCCCAAATTCCTGCCCATGCTCCTTCTGTGGAGCTCAAGAACGACTGTTATGACTGAAACTATGTAGTTGGGGGCACAGCCTTTCTCTCTCAGCACTGACATCTTCACCCTGGAGAAAACTGGATGCAAGGTGCCTTTCTGAATGTCAAGCTGGGGAGTTTGTACCCATCTTACGTTCTGACAAGGAGTCTCCCCCAGCCCAGCACCCTCTCTGAGCTGGTCCCCAGGCCCTCGATGGGGTCAGCCATTCTCAGTACTCTAGTCTAGCTACCAGACGATCACTTCTCTCCTAGAGTGGGGCAGCTGATGGTTTGGGGACCTCTTGCCTGAGGGCTCGAATCCACAGCCTGTTGGCCGGCCGGCAAAAGGGAAACAGGTCCCTCCAAAGTGGCTCTGCCCTGGGGTCACTGGACCAGCCTGATGTTCCTGTGTGCAGTTTCTCTAGCTCCTTCAGAGATACGGTTCAGCTCCATATAGCCAGAGGAAGAGAGCTTCCCCAGCAGAGAAATACCTCAGTATCGCTCCCAGCAGGGAAAGCAGAGGTGTCCTGGCCTTGTCGCATTCACTGGCTGCAAGGAAGGAGACAGGAGTTTTGAGCTGTGCTTTCTTTGTTTTGTTTATGTACGTGGTTTTTTGTCTCCTGGTTGTTGTGATTGGATTTTGAAAGTAATTTCTGAATATTTAGTGTTGTCCAGGAAAAACACTAAAGCAGTCAGCAAATGGAGAGAGATGAGGGTTGATTTTCCTGTGGTTTGTGTCTGGCTTGTAGACATAACTCGCTTCTGCAGAAAAGGGTGTTCCTAGCGAGCTGGGAGCTCCGGGCTTCACTCTCTCCTCAGAATCATGCCTTCTCTTTGGAGAAGACTTGACTTGTTGACTATTCCTAGGAAAATCCTTTGAAATGTAAGTTAAAGCTGACATGCACAAGAACAAAATTTCTGTGAAGCTGGTTTGAAGAAAAAAAAAAAAGGTTTGGAAATTATTTGGTTGGTTGGTTGTTTCTGAAGAGTTCTGGTTGCTTTTGTGCTTTTTGCTCTGGGGAGAGTAAACTTAACTCATGACTTGACTTTTTTGGGCTCTGCCTGCTTTGACACTACTCCAATGCACTAGCCTGAAAAAGGACGTAGCTGAGTCCTGTGTGCATCAGCCCCAGGGAAATAAGTGTATGAAAGGGGCTGGCAAGAAAGGGCCATCTCTCGGCTTGGAATTATGTTACAATTAAATTAAAGGGAGCAAAGCAGGTTGCATGGATTAAACCAAATTTGGTTTTAAGCTGTAATACGTACGGATTGTTCCCTGTTTCACTTGCAGTTACAGAACAAATGCAGCCAAATGTTGGACAAAATATATTTTTTTAACTTTTCTGAGAGTTGTCTGTAAATCATTTTGGAGAAGTTGTTTTTTAATAGTCTTTTACTGCTAATAAAAGTGCATAGAAGTTATCCCAGTGTATATTGTTGTGATCTTCAGATATGGGAAATAAACCACCCTCTAGTATCTAAAGGCTACAGAAACTGCAGCAAGCTGGGGACATGCACGTGAGAGGAGGGACAGCCATAGCATCAGGTAGGGTATGGTTGATTATAAACTGCATATTTCTTTTCTCTCTGTCTTTAGCTTTGAAAAGGCCTGATTTGTTTCTGCGTAGCCTGCACAAGAAAAATGATGTGACAGAGGTGCAGAGATACATAAGGAATGGTAGTCCTGAGCTTAGCAGTTTGTGTGTATTCGTTTTGCTTTGCTCCCCGTCGCAGGGAGCCAGGGTGCCTGCGCAGGCTCCAGGATGAAACGGTGGGTTGCAGCTCGTGGCAGACTTGGGAGAGGGTGGCATGCAGTCGCCTGTCCGAACGGAGCTGCTTCCCACTGCAGCGTGCCCGGCGGGTTGTTTGCTGCCTATGCTGTTCTGCGGGGTCAGGCTGTGTGCATCCCCTCCCTTGTTTGGGCAGCCTCCGTCCTGCTGTGGAGGGACTGGAGTCTGGGAACTGATCTGTGGTTAGAAAATAACCTTGCTCCAAGTGTGGATGAGGATATTTTTAACCTGTATCAGTTCCCTGAGTCACTGCGCCCTGGCAGACATCAGATGCGTGGCACAGCCCTTAGGACAGCGCGGGTGTGGAGTTATCTAACACACGCGCCCCGCTCGACACGGGGCGCACAAGACGGCGTGAACGAGGAGAGCGAAGGTGTTTCTTCGTTCCTGTTTCACTGATGCTCCGTCAGGACTGTTGTCCTGCTGCCTGTTTTGCTCTGTGGGTTGAAGAGACTGTTCTGTCTGCTTTTGCTCATCACAGCGGCATGCATCGGTGCTCCTCTGGACTTCCCGTAGCGGAACAAAGTGCTTTCCGCAGGTTCCTCTTTCCTAGCTATCCATCCTTCTTGCAGAGATCACCAGGAAACAGAAACAACTGCGTCGGGAAGCGATGGCGCATGGTTTTTCTGCGGAGCATCCATCACCTTCGCCCGAGAGATGTGATGAGGCTGAGCACAGGCTGCACAAGCCCAGGAGCACTACAGACATCCCATGCCATCCTTGCCAGCGTTGGGAAAAGTGCCGGAATGGCGTTTCCTCGCTGCACTTCTTTCTTTCGCCACTAAACGTCGCCCTGCTCCCCCAGGACAGCGGGTCCTCTCCCTCTCCGGCCGGTGGGAGAGCCATGTTAGCCACTACTATTTTACTTTTTGCTGCCTAAGAGGCAAAACATACAGACGTCATGCACAGCCTACAAATGTTGTGCGCTTCCTCTTTGCACCATTTAAAAGGCGTTATGCATCCCCTGCAATCACCAGGGGATTATTACCAGCAATTAGGTATTAAAAGGTTTGTGAGCGTTTTGGGAATTACTAGGAATTCGGTGGGAAAAGCCACCTCCCCTCCCCTCCACCCCCTCCCTTCGCGCCTCCGCATTTCTGGGCTGAACGTGCCACTTTGCAAGGCAAATCCTCAGCCAGTATGTGTAGCAACAAGGCAGGGACGTACTTTTATAAAAGCACAATGTTGCGGAGGCAATTTGTGCTACAGAAATGTGCTTTATTTTATCTTTGCAGCTGCTGTCTCCTTTCTGCTGAGAAAGCAATAACAATGAGAAGTCCAAGTCATGGAAAAGACAGCAGAAACCTCCAGCCGTGATCCCTGAGATGCAAAGTCCTGGGAGATCTCTCTAAGGCTTTCTCTGTAAAAGCTGCAAGGTCAACACTCCTCTATAAAAGGACAAGTACTGAGTCCTGCAAATTTCTACTCAAATCTCGGTGGTTTGAAACCCTCAGCCTGCCATGAGCCATTGTCTTGTCTGGCTGGCCCTCCAGGGTGGGCTGAAATCCCACCTGGCCAAGGGTGTCCCTCACTCTCCAGGCATGCTAGAGGGAGCTGGGACCACAACATGGGTCCAGGGGGTGCAGCTGGGAGCCAGGACCTCCACACACAGCTGAGACCTGCCTCTTCCAGGGGGTGCGGCTGGGAGCCAGGACCTCCATGCACAGCTGAGATATGCCTCTTCCAGGGGGTGCAGCTGGGAGCTGAGACCACCACACAGAGCTGAGACCTGCCTCTTCCAGTGGGTGCAGCTGGAGGAGGGAATCCAGCTCCTTTGTATTGCCTAGCCTGGGTGCAGGGAGTTTTCCAAGAAACTTATTTTTTTCCCATTAAAATGAACTCAGGGACTGAAGGGAGAGAGACAGGCATGCTGGAGGGGTGCTGCAGGTTGCTCTTGGCTTGTCGTCTGCTGCTGGCATGTGTGTGTGTGTGTGTGTGTGTGTGTGTGTCTCGCCAGCCCTGTAGTCTCCTACCTTGGCTGTGCTTATTCCAGCAAGGAGTTAACACGCGTGCCTGGGACAAGGCACCAGGCCCAAAGGCCAGCACTGAGGTCCGCGTGAGGCTTGCCTCATTCCTGCCCCCCACCCTCGTCCATCAGCCTGGACAGTCCCGTGGGAGATCCCAGCTGCATCCTGTGCCTGGTGTTTTCATTCCCTTCCTCTTGCAGGGCACTGGGTCATCCTGGGCATAGAAAATACCTTTCCTGTGCTTCCACGGGGGACTGTGTGCTTTGTGTTAGCCTTACTATTTTTTTTCATCTGTCAGCCAGCTTCTTTTTTATCTGCTACAGCTTCCCGGAGTCACCTTCTCTGTAAAGTGCTCCTGTGGATATATGGAGAAGTCAATGCGCCAACCAGACCTGGGCACAGCACTCGCCCCTCCATGGCTCCGGTTATCCTAGTGCTGAGTTGTAGCATTTCAACCTTTTACCACATAACTAGAAGGAAAATTCTGCTTTTTTCCTTGCATGTTCCTTACTGGCTGCATTGCTACAGGACGATTAAATTATTCTTTATTTTTTCCGCACAGATGCTGATCTACCTCTCACCAGCGTGCCAGAAAAAACAATGGGCATTAAATCCAGGTAATGCCTCTCTCCGCATTGACCTCAGCCTGGAGGCCGAAATAACTGTGCTAGAGGGTAGTTAGGAACCAGCCACCTTGTTGGCACCAAGCAGCGCAGCGCGAAGGTGAGTCTAAACCTCACTGCTCAGCCTAACCCTGACCCCAGCTGAAGTGCAGCCCGGTGAAGGAGCCCTGAGCACTATTGCACTCCGTAAGCATGCTTTAAAGTGTACAACTCATACGGCGGCTGTTTTCTGGGCTGGGTTGTTAACTCTATTGCACAGAGGTTTTATATATGCGCACATCTGAGGAAAGCAGCAGTAGATGTCGGCAGCGTCCGCTGCAGGAAGGAAGGACGCCCTCCTCCCCAGAAAGATGTTGTCCGCTCTGCAAAAGTCAGCGCGCTGCAAGCTGGGAGAGGGGAGAAGTTGGTAGATGTTGCAAAATCCCTCGCAGTTTATGCCTCGCGCTGTAGACCCTGGCGTTCGTTTCCTCAGCATCGGCGCGCGCTGACCGTTTAACGAAGTAAAAGCACTTGCTAACGCTGAGGCCTTGCCCTGCATCGTCTACGGCTGGGAAAGGTGAGCCTGCGCGTTCGCTAGGGCTCGGCTTCATAGCAGGCCGTGCTTCGGAGCGGCTTTGGCCGTCTGAGAGGCTCTTCTCAGACCGTGCAGTGCAAGAGCCGGAGCTTGCCTGTGTCCTGGGCTCCTCTCCCACTCTGAGTCTCTGCCCAGGGGCTCATGACACCATGGAGCTGCCCAGCTCCGACCGGAAACTTTTATAAGGTCTCGCTGGGAAGCGGCTGTACCTCTCTGATTGTTTGCAGCCGTGCTTTTTTGCTAGCCCTGCAGGTGGAAAGTCTTAGCTGTTTTGCACCTCTGATGAGGCCCCAGTTTCTCTCCTCTTGGTCTCTGCAACTCCTGCCCCTGCAGCGTGCTCACGTGCCTGTACCTGGCTCGTTTGCTAGCCCACGGCAGCGCGCTCGCATCCGGCACGGCCGCTCGCGCTGCTCGGGTCTGGTTTCCCTTGGAACCTTGCAGAGCCCTGCGTCCTTTCGCTGGCGCGACGAAGCTGGTCGCTGTGGCTCTGCGTGGGGGTTTTCTTGGCTGAAGCCTGTGGTACAGAGGTGGTTTACCTCTCAGCCACCGCTCAGTACGGATGTGAAACTTAGCCTTGAGGTAAGTTTTAAACGGACCGATGCAGATAAGCAACCAATGTGATTTTGCCGTTTGTTAGGTATGGACCTCTCAGATCGTTGTCAAAGACATCACTGCTCAAGTAGTTTAAGCGGGAGAGGTCCCGGGTGCTTCCAGGTACTGCTGGCTCATCACCCATTGCAGAGGCAGGAAAATATTTACAAGGCTGGCGGGGCCGGGAGGCTGCTTTTGCCCTTGTACGTATTAACTGAGTACAACTCCGCAGGCTGAAAAGCTCTGAAGTCCTGTTCCTCTCAAGTGCCACAAGGCCATTTGTCGGTGGCCTTGATCCCGGGACTGAGCTTCTGCCTTGAACGGGGCACCCGGAGGAGAGCAGGCAGCTTGTGCTCTGGCCTGGGTGGGCTGTTCGGCTTTCCCTGCCCTGGGGACGTGTTTTCCCTTGGGAAGTGCATGCGTTTGCTGCAGTCCAGGGCACTGGTTTTCATCTCAAACACTTCCATTGCGCCTCTCGATCTGCATCCTAAACAAGCCATGCCTTACTGGCGTTTCATTTGCAACCAGTGCATTACGCTGGTGGAGCAGCTCATGCGGGACTTTATCGTATAGATTTGTGCAGGTCTACGGCTGCTTCTAGCCGCAGCTGTGACTCTGACGGAGCGGCTTGCTGAGGCCTAAACGCCATCCAGGGGCCAGCCCTAGCCTCTGTGAGCCTGGTGGGGGCTTTGCTGTTTGGGCGTTTAGTCAATCTGCTCTGGTGTGTGCTAAGCTCTGGCTCTTCTGGTCCATCTCCGGTGATGTGTGAGGGTCCTGGGCTATGCGTGGAAGTGGGGAGGAATTGGCGGGGGGGAGGTTTCCTTGGTGTTTGGCTCAAGGTGTTGGGGTCCTGAGGACACTAACTGGCCTCTGTTGCCCTGAACAGCTTCCTGTGGGGCCCCCACCCCAGGCACCCACGGGCTCAGGAGCCCCGTTTCAGCTCCTGGTCTGAGCTATGCCATAGGAGCGCCCCGGCTATACGATTCCCTGCACCCTAAATGCAACTGGCGGCCAGAGCCGTTCCTTCCCCCAGTGAGGGGGGGACGCCGGGTCCAGCCTGGTGCATGTCTGTGGGGCCAGGGCATGCCCGCAGTGCGGCGGCGGTGGTGGCTGTAGTCACGAGTCACGTTTAGTGAGCTGGCCGCAGTTGTGCGTGCGTGTCGATCTTCTCTGCTGCGGCCACGAGATTTCGACGGGGGGGAGACGGAGACTCTTCCCTGGCTTTGTTCTAGGCTCTACAGCCCCCGCGTTGCTCAGTGGCTGAGAAAAAGCAGGTCTGACACGTGACTAGCCCTGGTGAAAGCTGGTCAAGCTGGCCACGGCAGGAACCAGCCCCGGAGCGGGGCGTAAATCCAGGTGGTGAACGGGATTGCGCTCTCTTTCGCGTTGCGAAGCAGGATGGGGACACAAATGGAAGTACCCAAAGAAAACATGTTTATTAGAGCAGCTGTAACAGAGAGAGGAAAAGAGCAGTATAAGGTTATTTCTCAGGTTTTTGTAGACAAACGCTTTTCACAGTGGACCTCCCATAAAAAGGGGAAAAAAAAAAGAAGAGAGGACCTTGACAGAACATACTCCAACTCTGGCTAAAATCCCGAAACCGGGAAAGGACCACAACAACTGAAGGCCACATCATGAATGCGAGGTCAATTAAGAGTCGCTTGGATGGGGAATTGTCTAAGGCCAGTCTAGTTCAGGGATGCTTTAAAATACGCACCCTCTCCCCCCACCCTGGAGAGCCCATAAGGCACACACAGACTGCGACGGAGCTGTCTCTCCTAGTCATCCATCCCAAAGGCTAGTTATTCTTCCCAAAGCAACAAGTGTGGAGCGTGGCGTGGAGGAGCTGGTGAGCAACTGAGAAAGGAAAGGAGCAGGGGTACGACATGTGCACGAGGGACGGGACTAAGTTTTCCGGGGAAGGCAGTATGGCAGGGGGCAGCTCGTCGCGCAAAACTGAGGGCAACGCAGCCTAGAGGGGAGGGCTTCATCGGGCTGGTGAAAAGACCTGAGCCCTGCCCGCTGCCAGGGGAGCGCTGGCCTGGCTGCGCCGTGCTGGAGGTTTGCCCTGCAGAAGGCACAAATCCCGGGGCAGCACGAGGACGTGGCAGCAAGGGTGGCGAGGGCACCTGCCCCCGAGAATTAACAGCCTGACTCATTGCTTTACTTCAAAGAGGGAGGTGCGTTCATCACAGGCACAAAAGGGGAGCAGCCTGGAAAGCGGCAGGGCACGCATGCAGCGACACGGAGATCGCCCCATGCGCGGAGCTGGGCAGAGCTCTGCTGAGGCTGAAACAGGGCAAAGTTAAAGCTTCAGGAACAAAAGCACAGGGAGGGTGGCTCGGCCAGCGGTTGAGGAACGTGGTACCTCGTTGCTTCATATCGTAATAAATACCAAGCAGGTATTTTGCTGGCAGCAAAAGGGTAAATCGCTTTTGCTGTAGTGGAGGCCCCGGAGCGCGGTGGTAGGAAAAGTAGGAGGTGTCACCTGGAGCTAAAGTGAGGAGAGCAGGGTGGTAACGTTTTACCAAGTGTTTATGCCAAAAGCATTGCCCAGCTAGTGCTGGGGTACAACTGGAGCTTACTATTGCCTTGTTATAAATGGCATTTTTCTGGCTCCATGGGGCTCCTTCCTGCTGCCCGTGGTGTGTGAGCAGAGCTTTCCGGTTGTCAGAGGAATGACTCCTTACTCCTCTTCCTGATTTTGTCCTTGGAGTTCTTCCTGCACCTGCTAAAAAACACCCGGGACTGTATCCTGCGTGCACACCCTGCGATGGCTCCGGCTTCATCCGTGGAGGCGTCCAGCCCTGCTACAGGGGATGTGGCCAGCCAGCCAGTTCCTGGCGACTAGCGGGTAGCAAGATGCTTGGTCAGGGAGTTGCCTTGACAAGCGCTTGCTCATCTGGCCGTACGCACATGCTGCCACGTCCTCTGGAGGTATAAAAGGGATTCTGAGTCTGAGTAACAACCAGGAGCTTTAAAGTCAGTCTGTAAAGCACCAAATAGCAACCCACGTGCCTGTGAGGCAGGCAGCAACCTGTGGCTGGCTGTCCCTGCCCAGGGGCTAATACCCCCGGGCACACAGAGCTGTTACTCTCATCTCAAATGTCTCAGTCCCTCAAATCATCCCCAGATGTTGGCCTGGACAGGGACAGTAAATCCCTGCACAATGTGACCACCTACCAGAGGGGGAGAAGGGCCCAGGCTGTGTGTGCATGAGCGCTGCAGAAATGCCGGGATGCTGGCATCGCTCTCCAGGCTGATACCCAGCCTAAGGATCAGCTGCTGGAGATGCCTCACGCTTCGACTTCGCACACTGAGTAAGCAGTGGGAGGACAACTGAACCAGGTAAGGAGGAGTCCCCTAATCTCCCAAAGCCTTCTTGCATCTCCAGAGAAAGGAGGCAGCTTGTAACACTAAGGTGCATTGGCGGCAAGTTGGCCTCAGGCGCAGAGGGCCTGAGTGCTGGCAAGGCTGCGGTGGGAGGGAGGGGAGGCGTCTCCAGGACAGAGATGGGAGGAAGAGGGAGAACATGAAGTAGGAATGGAGGTGTGATCGTTTAGAGCCACGCTTACAGTCAAGGGACCTGTAGTTTTCTTTCATGTCTTTCTTGTAACTATGTGTAGTAGCTGTTTCTGGGTTGGGTGTGGTAGAAGAGCAAGGTGTTTTTAGTCCCCCTAGCCTTATCTCACTCTTATCTAAAAAACAAATTAACAGGGCAGTTCCTCCCTCAGGGTAGGGCAACCCTGAGAAGCGGCGGCGTACTCAGGACACTAACACCTTCCTCCAGGCACCTGCCCAAAAGGGCAGCCGAGCACATGTCCGCAGTGCCAGTACAGGCACCTGAAACTGCAGGGCTCAGGAGAAGAAGCAGTGTTGTCCACTGAGCAGCAAAACCCAGGAAAGCTCCTTAGCACGCAGCAGCATCAAAGTGGCACGCTTGAACCCGTAGGGCCCATAGGACTGGGCGGAACTACTGCCTCTGGTCACCATCGGGCCAGTTTTGCCCTCCCCCAAAGCTGCCAAAATGAGGACAAAGCCTATAGCATTCACTGGGAAGGCAGATGGACACTTCCTTGCGAATATTTCCGGCAAAAACTGCTAGAGGAGATCAACCAGTTTTTTAAAACTGTAAATCGGAGCTTGTGGCAGCCCCACATTAATCAAGAGTTTAACGTAAATTAAGTAAAACAGATTTGCAATAGCTAGGAAAGAAGAAATTCAAAATCGCCAGTTAATAGCGGTGAGTTACCGAGGTAGTCGTGCCACGTGTTTTCTCCTGGGTGTCCTGGAGTATCTTCTTGTTCTTTTTATTCTTGTCATCTGCAAAGGAAGGAGAGGCCAAATAACTCTTGCCACTTAGATTTCCAACAACACTCAGGCATTTTAGCCAGCACCTCACACTCTGTGAGCACCTCTAAAAGAAATCTGGCTGCAGAGAGAAATGGAAATTGCAGCCTTTCACTTCGGCTAAGCCCCTCTGTTTCCAAAACCAGGAGATCCTTGTTTGGGAGGGACAGCAGAGAGGAGAGCAAGAATGAAGCAGGGAGAATGGACTTCTGTCTACAGACACCCTCCTCACTTGCAAGCTGCCTCAACTTGTTACATGGCTCTAAACTGGCTCCTTTTGGGTTTACTGAATCTGTGCAATGTTTCCTATATTTTAGGCTCTGAAATGCACAGAAATGCTCTCTGTGGAAGTATCATACTCTCCTCTCAATCTTCTAGAGGGCCTTCCTTCCCCTGAGAAGCTAAAGGTGATCCCAAGAGCTAAGCCAGCACTTCCACAAAGCCCAAAAGCCTGAAGGTGCATTCAAGGTGCATGTTACTCCTCAGGCGGGTAGCAAGGCAGGCGCTGCCATAGAACTCCCGAGTGAGCAGAAGAGCAGAAAGGGGCCTTCTGAAAGGACTAGGATGGCCCCTAAGACTGAGACACCACATAGCCTGTGCAGGGGAAGACAAATGCAACTGCTATTCATGCAAACAAGGGGGTTCTTGTGGGAAGGCTACAGAAACCAGAAACTTCCAAAGAACAACTGAAGAAACATGTGAGACGTAGAAAAGCCTTCTTGATCTCTTCCCTCCCACCCCAGAGCTGGAGGCTCAGAAAATGAGTTGAACGAACTTAATCTGCAAGAGCCAGTTTTTCTTGGGACAACTGGTCAGCTCCCTGATGAGTCATTACACATTCCCAAACACATCCTTGCCAGGTCAGAACAGTTCTTTCAAACCCTGCTGTAGCTGAGGTTTTTGGAACGGAGTATTGCTATCGCCAGGGAAAGCAACAGCAGGGTGTTCTGGAGAAGTAACTCAGGTTCCGGAAACTCCTACTTGCGCATCCATGGGCAAAGCAAAGTTGTTGGCAAGGACTGGCAGATAGAGACCCGCACCCTACTGTGCCTTTCCTAAAAGGCTGGACATCAAACTGCCATCAGCGCTGGGTCTGCAGCTGCTTTAGTCACTCTCTGAAGGGTCAAGGGCCTATTAAAAAAATCTAGCTTTTTTTTTTTTTTTTTTTTTTAAACTAAAAGCATCTTTCTGCAAGATCCACTGCCAGGCTCTGATCACTGCCAGAATGGCTGGAGCAGGGGAGGGATGACAGCTGAGAGTAAGGGTCCAAGTGGCCAAGAGCAGTTAATTATGATCACACAATCCCTGGAAGAAAACCACGGGGCTACTTACACCATAGGAAGGCCAGCAGCGTAAACAGGGTTACTGCAGCAGCAAGGATGAAGCTGGCTGTCAGATCAACAGGCTTCGAACAGCCTCGCTCTGCAGAAGAGAAAGTGAGAACTGGTCAGTGTTTGGCCCTTTGGCCAACATCCCTCTTGAATGCTTGTGACCTGAATTTAATCCAGAGCCTTCCTATGAAACAGAGAGGGGAATCCCTGAGCCACCACCACCAAAGACTAGGTTAACTACAACAAGCCTTAGATTTGCCTTCTTGCAGGGCCAACTGTGCAAAGCTACCTAAGGACTCTCTCTGGCTTGGGTGAAGCCATGACGTGAGGCTCACGCCTGCCAATCCCTCCCAGGTATCCCACTGCTCCCACAACAAAGACGAGCAAGGGAAGAAGCGGTAGAAACCTGGCTCACCCCTTACCATGTAGCTGTTGGATATTGTGGAGCAGGAGGTTAGCGAACAGCATGAGGACAATCGCTGCTGTGGGGCCTGCAGTGACCTGGATGACATGGTGCCCTAGAAGAGGGGAAAACTACTGAGAAATGAGACGGAAACACATAAGGGATACAGGCTCACATGTAGAGATGAGCTTTGGTGGGCAAGCAAGCAAGCCATGGCCAAAGTCTCCAGATGTGCACCATTAGATGTGCGCCAGGTCTTTCCTGGCAGTGAAAAACTGAAGAGTTTACTCTTAGACTCTTAACAAGCCTTTTCTGTCAGTGATTTAGATCATAAACAGCAACTCACATGTTTTGGTCTTGAAATGGTTGAGAGCTGCTGGTCTGTGCACTAGTGTTGCTGTGATGAGGAGAGCTATTATCGTAGCAAAGAGGAAAAGTCCGAGCAATATGAAGGCAGCAGAAGGACCTGTGGGAGGCAGAATTAAACCAGAATTTAAGATTGAAATGCTTTTTGTGGCTGAGGCAGTGGTCTGAGAAAAGGATGGGGAAACTTTGCTTCTCAAGGATCTTGCAAGGAACCACTGTGCCTTTAGTGCAGGATCTGTTGCCTGGTGCAATACAGCAGAACAAGGAGATGACCCACATGTTTCAGAGTTTTTTTTTCTTGTTTGTCTTAACATCTGTTTGCAGCTTTTTGTTAGTAAATGAGCACCCATGGCATGACAGCTACCCTAGGCCTCAGCCTAGAAGAGGGAAGAACTGGCTAAGGAGTACTTGGATATGCTGGCTAGTTTTAGAACAGCTGGGCTACGTGTTATTCATCCAAGGTCCCTAAAGGACTGGTGGAAGTGGTTTCAAAGCCAGTTTTCATCTCTGAGAAGTCCTGGAGAAGGGATAGTGGTACTTGAAGAGTGCAAGAAGACCATGGTAGCACCCAGGTTTTAAAAGAGGAAAACATAAGAAGGAATGCATGAACTGAGCCCCTTTCTTCATGCTACTGAAGCATCACAGACTGAAGTTGGAAGACCGGAGAGAAGGTTTGGCTAAGGCTTTCTGCCATCATCTGTCCTGTTCCTCCGCAGAGAGAAAAGGGTTTAATTTGGGGAACTCAGGTGTCACCCTGCATACCAGGGCCCAGGTCTGACACTTACCAAATCCTTGCTTCTCTGTCTGACAGCACAGGACAATGAAACCTATCGCAGAGCCTGCAGCAAACATCAGTGCAACAGCAGAGAGAGAGAGGAGTCTGGAGACAGAGCAGTGAACTCTTAACTTCAGTTTCTCTAAATCAAATATCACTAGATCAAAGATGCTACCTTGAAAACAAAGAAGAGAAAGCAAAGCACTAAAACCCAAATCAGATTAAGTGAATGAGTCACAGTGAGATCCTACCTTCTTGCTGCATCCAGACGATAGAGGTGGCAAGCAGGAGAAGAGAGGAGATGCACACCAGTCCTTGCATGGCCACAGTCATCCATCTCCCCACTTCCTTTCCTAGGAAAAAGGAAAATGCACCCTAGTGAAAGATCAGTAGCACACAAGTAGCAGGAATGGTACCGCCTGCAAAGGGAAGGTGAACGCAAAGCACATATTTTCTTTGTGCAGAACTTAATTCTTATGAGGTATAAAAAAAAAGAAGAGAAAACCTGGGGAACTTTAGGATGCTTTGTTTGATTTCAAAGAAGCCATGAGAAATCAGCCAGATTTGGGATTGTTCCATTCTGAATCAGACATCAATTCCATCTCTTTAGACAGACTTTCACAGAATCGTTTAGGTTGGAAGGGACCTCTGGAGATCATCTAGTCCAACCTCCCTGCTCAAGCAGGGTCCTCTAGAGCATATTTCCCAGGATCACGTCCAGACCGGGTTTGAATATCTCCAGCGAAGGAGACTGCCCAACCTCTCTGGGCAACCTGGTTCCAATGCTCTGTCACCCTCACAGTCAAGAAGTTTTTCCTCAGGTTTAGGTGGAACTTCCTGTGGTTCAGTTTCTGCCCATTGCCTCTTGTCCTGTTGCTGGGCACCACGGAGAAGAGACTGGCCCCATCCTCTTGGCACTCCCCCTTCAGATACTTGTACACGTTGATGAGATCGCCTCTCAGCCTTCTCTTCTCCAGGCTGAACAGGCCCAGCTCTTGCAGTCTTTCTTCCTAGGAGAGGTGCTCCAGCCCTCTAATCATCTTGGTAGCCCTCTGCTGGACTCTCTCCAGGAGTACCATGTCTCTCTTGTACTGGGGAGCCCAGAACTGGACACAGTACCCCAGGTGAGGCCTCCCCAGGGCTGAGGAGAGGGGCAGGATCACCTCCCTCGACCTGCTGGCAACACTCTGCCTAATGCACCCCAGGATCCCATGGGTCTTCTTGGCCACAAGGGCACACTGCTGGCTCATGTTTAACTTGTCCACCAGGACTCCCAGGTCCTTCTCTGCAGAGCTACTTTTCAGCAGGTCAAACACACCTTTACAACACATCTGCCCAGTTTTTGCTTTCTATAATGACCTGACAAGTGATGGATGATGGAGACTCATTTCATTGTGGTACAAGTTCTTGTCACATACACCAGGCATGGCAAACTCCTCCGAAGAGACTACCCCGAAGGCAAGAACTAACACTACAACCTTCAAATGTCAACAGTGTAATATTAAGAGACAAATACACATGGGACAACATTCTTGCCAGTTGGAGGACTCTCCTCTGTTCTCCAGATGGTCTGTGCTATTCTTGAGACTATTCTTGGTGGGTATAAGAGTGTATTAGCAGGTTTCAAAAAATGTGTGGGGGAGGACTTGCTGTTGGCTATGTCTTTAAGTTTGTTTTCTCTTGACTAAGAGACTTGTTGTTACCAGTCGCTGTTAAGTAACTTGTTGTTACTGAAGTACCCATTTTAACCTGTGAGTTTCTTGGGATACGGATCTACAGCAGTATGTCAAGTCATGACCAGTGTGCTTGGTCACTGAAACCAGCGCTCTTCAGCACAGTACATGCTCTTTAGTCAGCTCTAAGTACCCTCTAGTGAGAAGGCTCTTCCCATGTTTGATAATCTCCAAGTCCTGTACTTTTTACTTCTTCCTAAGAATGTCCAAGGGACAGGAGAGGAAGGATCTGTACATTTGGTTATGTGGTATTTTTGAGTGGCTCCACTTTCCAAAAAGCCGTTTGGGGTGAGCTATGTCTAGGAATTTTTATTTCCTTTGCAAGCTACAGAAACATAAGAAGGAATGCATGAACTGAGCCCCTTTCTTCATGCTACTGAAGCATCACAGACTGAAGTTGGAAGACCGGAGAGAAGGTTTGGCTAAGGCTTTCTGCCATCATCTGTCCTGTTCCTCCGCAGAGAGAAAAGGGTTTAATTTGGGGAACTCAGGTGTCACCCTGCATACCAGGGCCCAGGTCTGACACTTACCAAATCCTTGCTTCTCTGTCTGACAGCACAGGACAATGAAGCCTATCGCAGAGCCTGCAGCAAACATCAGTGCAACAGCAGTCATTCTCTGAGCGTGGCGTAGAGGAGGCGAGAGACCTGCAATGAAGGGAAGAATGAAATCCTACTGCTGAGGATGGCTCAGAAACACCCAGGGTATGGGTGTCCCAGGAAACTGCAAAATGCTGGGAAACCTGTGGGAAGAGTCCTGGGCCTTCCTTGCTTGGGAATGTCCATGAGTGACAGTCGCACCCTGCTGGGGCAGGGCAGCCTCTCAGAGACAAAGCGTTGGCAGCCAAAACTTGCTGCCCGGAAAGGGAGAGGGGAGACCACGTCTGGTGTGGCATGCAAATACACAAAGCAAATCAGAGATCACTGGCGGAGTCATGGGCGCAAGCTAGCTGACATTTAATGCATCAGCCAACTGCGAGTTAGCAACACTAACCTGCCAACTTCAGGTTAACACTAACCTGCCAACTTCAGGTTCAGCACTGCTTCCTTCCAGCTTATCACATTGCTAACGTTGCAGGAGTAGGAGCCGCAGTCCACCTTCTCCCCTTTCCTAATCCGCAGCACAGTGATGTTTTCAGAGAGCTGATAGCACCTTTCTAGGGGGAGAGGACGTCCGTCCTTCTTCCAGGAGATGGCATTCGCTCTCTCTTTTGGTACCACGCAGAGTAACTCAATGGGTGAACCTGCCAGGCTGGAACTGCACTGGAGCTCAGGCTGGGGCACAGGCTCTGAAAAACAGATGGCAGAGTGGCAGTACTCCCAGGCGTATGAGGCTTCCTTTATATTGCATTTCTTTGTAACTTAGAGGTCAAAAATTAGGCCTCACTGAGCTGCAAAAGTGCCCAGCCCTGTGGGGAGTCAGCAGGCCCTTCCTTTCCTGCTCATGCCCTGGCTGGTTAAGTGTCCCAGCCAAGTGTGAAGGGAGAGAAGATATTGCAGAAGCAGGGCAACATGAGCCAAGCTCACAGTGGAAAGCGAACATCCTGGTCCTTGCTGCCAACCTACCCCAGGCCCTCAGAGATCAAGCATGGCATTCTGGGCCCAGGGATACAGAGTCGAAAGAGCTGCGAGTTGGGGTTGCGCTGAAAAATGATGACAGGGACTTTCCAGAAACTCTCTGCCTTGGGGTTTCCTGGAGGAAAGGGCTGCTCCCACACAGAAAGTGATAGCTAGGAAGAAGAGGGTGGGTCACAGAAACAATGTGGTACTGCCTAGCTGCCTGCATGTATAGTGGTCAAACTCCACATGGGCCAAAGTGAAGCAGGCCTTGCACGCTGGATACCCTTGTTGTGTGCAAAAGGAGGGCTGACTCACTCACTCATCTAATGCCTAGGTACCTGCACCAGTCACGGCTGTTATTAACTACATCTGGACTTCCACTTAATGCTCCTTAGGTCTTTCTTCCCTCGGCAGGATGTCCTACGTGCAGTACGCTCACATAGCGATGCTAAGCTCTATGAAAGGGCAATTCAAAACAGGGTGAGCTCTCATTTCTGTTTATCTTTCAGGTAAATTCAGAGACAGAGAAAGGTGAAGCTTGTATGAAGGAAGGAGGTCTACAGACACCCAAGACCTGTAGTTACCCTGGGGAACTCCTATGCATGTTAGCAGGGAGCCACAGGTGAGCTAATGATCAGCCACGGTTATGTGAAAAGATGCACCCTCCTGTGAAGAGTGTCTGTAAATCTGACTAACCTCACGATCTCTGTTCCTGAAGAGGTTAGAATGGCGGTCTGCAAGGCAGCAGCGCAGCCTGTGACTGCCTACCGAGGAGCTTCCTGTCCCAGTTCTAAGGGCCCAGGGAGGCAGGGTAGCTTCTAACTTCCTCAAATGATTACTGTGACATTTGTTTTGCTTATCAAACTTGAGCAGAAATAACCTCTCTGAGGGGATTTTTATGACATTCACTTCCCTGTTCTTGATGAAACAATTAGATAAAAAATAGAGCAGAAGAGGACAACCCAAGTTGGACCAGAATGTGCCCCTGCCCCATCTCATTCACTCTGGGATGAAGGCATCATGCACCCCTATTTCTCCAAAAGGAAATTCAGCTCACAGCCTGACTGAGTCTCAAAACACCCTCTAGCATTTCCTAGCAACTCTTTTAGGGTCTCCAGTCTGTGTCCTTCAAGGCAGTGATGAAACCAGAAAGTCCTCCTCTATTCTGGTTAGTCCGTTATATGTGGACTCTTCTGTCATACTGACTGTCGACTCCTTGTCCATGAAAACCATCTTCTCAACATTTTTGACTTACTGATAACTTCAAGGAAAGTTGTCCTAGCTTTATCCTGCATCAGATCAACTGTGGCTTTGTAGATCCCACTGTCTTTCTCTTGTAGCTTTTGCAAGAGAAGGGAGCCATTCTTTGGAAAGAAAATCACTCTGCCTTGGTAAGCTGAGTAGATAGTTGGAGATGATAAATCTGCATAGTACTGCAGGATGAATTCAGAGGTGGAGTTGTTTATGTATTCCCACTCAGTGAGGTTTACGTTCTTGATATCTGGTGCATATAACAGTACAGAGGATCCTTCAGCTACAACTCTTCTTTCTACATTTTTCTCTGCTACAGAAGTCCACAGCAAAGTCAAAAACAGATCTGGAGAGAGGAGAGATGCCAGAGAAGGATGAGTTAGTGATGAAGCAAAAGCCAAAGGATAATTTAAACTGTTTGTACACCTTTTTTTTTTTTTTTTTTTTTGCACAAGGTCCCAACTGTCTTCCTGAAACATGTTATGCCACATGTCTGATTTTCTTCTTCCTTTTTTAAGATAAAAACTGTAAAATGTTTGTGCACCTGTTATGTAAATGCTTGTTAAGATGATTCCTTGCCCTTTGGAATGAAAACGATGGGAATCTTGGCTCCTTAGGCTATTTCTGCACATCATAAACTGCAAACAGGGACCATGCAGCTTCACCCCTGCATCCTGAGTTGTTCCCTCAGCACCAGAATGGAACTGCCTTGCTTGGAAAACAAGCTGTGAACTGCACTTTGTTGGGACTGCTAAGACCTGGTTGCTAAATAACCAGCCTCTGAGAGCTCACCTTTCTGGACACTGTAAAACCTACACTCGTGTTCAGTTTAGGCCTCCCTAAGCTCTTAGAGGGGGGTTAAATACTGCAAATCCAGTGCCTCTCACTTAGGCACCCAGAGACCAGAGCTATTTGTGGAAAGTGCTAATTCTTCACCTACTGACGCACTTGCTGGCACTTCTGAGTCACACAACAGCTCTCTGGTGCAGGCAAATGAGCTGCTTTTAATAGTCAGAGGAATTGGAAAAGGCTCTTACATACGGGCATTTGTCTTGAAAATGTTTTCTATTTTCCACAGAAGAACTGATGGGAAAATGAAGCTAACGTGGAGCTCGTTCTGTAAGCGTGACCCTGAAACACACCCTTGGCTGTACCAAACGGAGGCGTATATAACTGCTGGCATAAAAGGACTCAGCAAGCAAAAAGTCACATCCACCATCTCCAGCCCCCAAACCTGCCACAGCTATCATTCTTGAGCTGCTTTTAGCACGTTTAAAAGGCTAGGCTGGTTGCTAAAGAGGTACTAAAAGAAAACCTGTGGTCTGAGCATGGAGCAAAGAGGAAAGAGGGGGGGAGGCTCAGAGACACTCACAGCAGGGTACGAGAGGTCAGAGAGTAAGAGAAGGAAACTGTGGTGGCCTTGGGAGACGCTCACTAGAAAGCAATCCTTAGGCATCCAGTGGAGGACTACTTCTTGCAAGAGGTGGCAGCAATATCCAGGCACTGTGGTACTGAAGCATTTGAGATGGTTGGGAGGGAGGCACCTGCCCCGCGCAGCCTGCCGCGCTGTAACGCTCAGCCAGGAAGCAAGGGATGGCTCCCTGGGGCCCATGCCGTCAGTGAAACTGCTGCAGCCCCGAGAAGTGATGCAAAGGGAGCAGAGAAATGCTGGAAATGTGTGCTCTCAAACTCCCCTGGGTCTGGAAGAGCAGGAAGGCTGCTCTGAAGTACCTGGTGTGCAGCACAGTCTGAACGAGAGATGTGTGACACGCGCTCAGTGCGCGAATCCCCCTCTGAAACAGGACTCCAGCCTTGTACTTACAGCCTGCGACAGCCAAACGGAGTGGGGTTGACATGGTAAAGACCTGCGGGTGCTTTCAAACCAGCACAAGGAGTTGCAGCAGGGATAAATTCATTCCGCGGCAACCTGCTCTGGGGAGGGCTGTTCTGGGCGTGACGGGCAGATCTGTGAACAAGACCAAGAAAAGCTCCATATAATATTATTTGCCACATGTGCAACACTCGGGCTGAGGAAGGAGAAGGCCACTCAGCACAGTGACTGGGGAGCCTCATCCTTTCCAGCTCAGGGAGATGATCCTAGTCATTTCTGCATTCAGCTTAGAGGGCCGATTTGCCCTGGTGATTAAAAAAAGAAAGATCTGCCAGAGACAACCACCACTGATATTTGATTGTGTCAAAATCTGCACAGAAGTAGCAGTTATTTAGAGGGGAGCATGTGCACTCGGTTGCCTTCTGCAGCCCTTCTCACATGCTCCCAGCCCCCACAGCTGCAACTTTACAATGCTCCCTGCCTCATCCTTTTAGTGTCCATTTATGGACCCACTGGCCATGAAGTTGCCCATTCTCGTTTGCATTTGCCTCCACAGCCTCCTGCAGCGGCAGGATCCAGAAGTTCACTCCCCACTGCGCAGAGAAGCACTTTCTCTTCTCTGGTTTAACCTATCTCCTTGTTTCCTCGAGTACAGTGGGACTGGGTGAGTTCCAGTTCTGCATTGGCTCTATTTGCCACCTTTGTGATTTTGTAAAGCTCAGTTTTATCCCTTTCCCACACCCTCTTCTCCAAACTGAAGAGTCCCAGCCTTTTCAATGTCTCCTTGAAAGCAACCGCTCTGCCCATTGATTATTTTAGCTGCTGTGCTCTGGGCCTTCTCTGACTCTTTCAGAGAGACCTTTTGCCTTTTTGTCTTCAGTATACAGAAGGCAATACAATACCAATCTGTGAGCACGAGAGAAGCCAGGAACAAACTACCTGTGTCCAACACGTTTTGCAATTGGGTGTTCTTTGAAAATGAACAGTGCTCAAAGTTCACTTGCAGTGCTAGAATTAAAGCTTTGGACAAAAAGGACCACTTTTGCTGCTGGCTTTTGCAAGGCTCTGGGGCAAGGGTGAGGGTTGAAAGCAGTGGGAATTCTTTTTTTGGCAGAGGGATTTCACTGCCCTGCAGTTAAAATTAAGGCTAGGGCTAGAGTCTAAACTGGGACGGGAGGAAGTCAAGATTTTACAAAGATTGCTTTAGAAACAGGATGGGGTTTGGTAGTGGGAAAGGCACTGACTTTGCCCCTTCTTATGCAGAGGTGAGGAGCTGCAGTTAGGCTGAGCTCAGTTCAATGAGACGTTACCTCCCAGCAGCATCCAGCTTTCCTCCATAGGCTCCAACAAACAGCAGATTATCATCTGAAAGGAAAGACATTCTATTGATTTGTGAGTCTAAACCACAGTGCAGTTTAAAATAAAAACCATACTTAAAACAAGAGAAAAAGAAAACACCCCAAGCCCCAGCAGGCAGTGTTTTCAATTGCCTGGTAAGGAGGTAAATGCCAAATCTCACCAATTAGCCCAGCTCTAGGCTAGCAAAAAGTACAACAGCACAGGCTGAAAAACAATTCCTGGAAAATCCTCCTGGAAGCTTTGAATTGCAGCTTGCAAACAAGGAGCTGCAGATATGCCGGCCGACCCAAGATGCTCATGCTCACCCTGGACCAGTCCCGAGCAACTGCTCAGCCCAGCGTCCTGCCTCCAAGAGTGGCCAGAACCAGCGGAAAGAAAATAAAGCTCTATTCTCCCCAGAACGGTGGCCTAGAGGCCAGGGACGTCCCCACAATCAGAAGTGCTGGCAGCATATCCTTTCTTTTCTGCCTGGCTAAAATGAATTAAAAAAATAACATTTCAGAGAAAACCACTTGAGTCAAGGATTCAGGTCTGGCTTCTGTACAACTGAAAAACTGCCCTGTCTGAGACAGAGTGGCTGCTGCTGGTGTTAAAGCTATATTTACATACGTAAAGCTTTCTATTTGAATATATTGCCTTCATTGCCTAGGCTCCATATCCGGCTTCAGGCTGTCTGCAGTGACTGAGCCTTACTTGCTTGGATAGCATTTCGCAATTAACTCTTTGCTGTGCTGTTCCTAGATTCGCAAGTATTTGGAGTTTATTAAAAAAAGGGTAATTGATGTTGTAGCATTTCCTCATAGCTAATGTTTGATTTGTTCATTAGCCAAAAGGTCCAACTGGAAGTGGAGAAAAAGCAGGAAACTTCATCTTTCCCTCTGCAAAATATTTGAAATCCTCTAGGAGAGTTTGTGATTGGGGCCGGTGCTGATGCTAAATTACCCCTTTTTGACCGTTTGGTATGGTTTTGGGACAGGAAACAATTGTGGCTTTCTAGGGAAGTAAGAACTGTGTTCTATTTTATAGTTTTCATGGCTGTTTTAAGGAGTTTAGAACAACAGTTGTGGAGAGACCAGACACCTTTTATGATCTATAGAGACGAAGCGTTCCTTTTTTCCAAGCAAATCCGAATCCGTGGGGAAATGCCCTTCTCACGCAGCGCAATTGGATGCAACGGTCTCTGGCAGACCTCTGCATGGCTCCCCCTTTCACATACGGCGAGAGGCTACAGGCTTGCAGCCTGCCCCGGACAATGGAAAATAACGTGTGTTTGAAAGGAGCGCATGCAACACGGTTCTCCATCCAAGTGCTGCTGCTCTTTTAAAATACTAATTCCTCACCTCCTACCTTATACCTTCGACAGCGGATAAAACCCTCCTCGGATTCCTGACTGGAGGGATGGACGAGAGCCTTTGGGTAAAGAAATGCCTGTTTAAGTCAGGGGGAGTCGGATAAAGCGAACTACAATGATGGCAAACTATTTTATCATCGCTTGCAAAGAAACCTTTGTCTTAGCAAAAGTATAGCACAAGTCAATACTTGCAGTGTGAGAGGAGGCTGTAAATAGGAAGAAGCGCTTTTTCAGCCCCGGGGGAGAGGAGTGGTATTTTCAAAAGTTTTAACTAAAACTTATACTAACAGCGACAGGAGTCAGACCCATGAAGACGCACCCGCTTACGTCTATAATGTTTCTCCTTCGGTCCGGGGCATCTCCTCTGTGTTTTGTTATCTTTGCTATTTACAACATCCATAGGGAAAAACTTACCAAAGCAGAAGCTTAAAAGTAACGCTGTCGACCGCTGATGTTTCACAAAGAGGCCTTTTTGTGGAGTGTTTGATGACCTTCATTACAGGGCATCTATGCTGCATGCAGCTCAGCAGCTGCAGGAAACATGTCTCATTAAGTTCCGGCTCTTGTCCAGCTTTTAATAGGGAGGAAATGTGTATTAGATGTTTTCCAGCGGCTAAAGAGAGCTCGTTATGTGGCCCAGAGCCGTGTTACCAACGCCCCGGCTATCCAAACAAAACCGCTGTTGTTTCGGCGCAGGAATGGGAAGGAAGAAGAAGAGGCTCTGCACGCGCAGCCCGGGGCGAGGGCTCCTAACGCCTCGCGGAGAGCGGTGCAGGGAGGCAGCAACGCCTGCAGCCGACATCGGCGTGCCCCGAGAAACGCTCTGCGTTCACGGCGCCTGCCGCCTACTCCTGCGCGGGCTGGCGTGTCACTTAGAGCTGTCTGAACGCCTAAACCTAAAGGAAATAAGGGCTTTGTGCTCCGCTAGCGGAAGCGGCAGCCGTGCGAGAGGAAAGCTGAAGGCAGTCAACGTGAGCAGCAGGCGCGTTCCCGACCTCCTCCGTAATCAGCTGCGGGCACCCGTGTCACCGCGCCAAGAAAGTAAAGATAAGAAACAGCCATCAAGACGAGCCCCGCTGGCTATCGCCACCCGCCACACACCACTGGGGGATCTCCCAGGCTGCCTGCTCTCCGTGCAAGGGCTCTGGAGGCTGCCTGGCCCCACGGGGCAGGATGGGGCTGCTGTTATCCGGAAGCACGTCTCCTAAACAAGCGAGGCAACAGGGCTTCCTACAGTAGGGTGCTACGTCCTCCTAAATAACACATCAGCTCCAGTGAGAAATCGTTAAGGCGGCCCTGCCTGTACTTCCTCTGGCCTCCTGCACTACTAACGGACATAGTAGTGAGAAGAAATAAAAGGTATGTGAGAGCCCCAAGGACATACAGCAAGTCCTATGCCAGGGAGCGCACGCACGTGCAGACACACGCACACAACCAGTGGTCCCAGCTGGTACAATCGGGTCCCTTGATACGGACAGAACAGAAATGTCACGGGCAAATACTTTTTTTGCCAGCAACTGGAAGTGTCAAAATTGGGCTGCAGGACAGGTTTAACACGTGCATGTGCTCTTCTTTTCTTATTTAAAGTCCTTACTGCAAGTCTTACAGCAAGATCATCTAAAATCTAAAAAACTTTCCGGACTAGAAAAAAATACACATATCATCCCACAGCTTCAGAAGATTGAATATCAGATTAGCAAATATGAACTTTCGCTCTGAGATGCCTAAATCTGCCCTCTCTCTCTCATCTGCCTGCTGAGGCATGGTGAAAAAAGAAGAATGGCTGGTGCAACCGAAGACAAACATAAGGAGAAATGCAAAATGCTACTCACCAGTAATGATTTACACTGAAGAAAGAAAAAATATGTTCAGACAAAAACCACGTCTTCCATAAGCAGCAGGTTAATTGTAAAGGAGCACCGTTTTTCACAATAACGCAAAATTTAGCAACCTGCCCTTTTAAGTCCACAGTAAGCTGGTGTTCATCATGGAAGTGAGAGTAACCAAAATATACACGGCAGGAACATCGGTCATTTTGAGAAAAGCAGGTGTAGGCAAAACTGCAACTGTGAGTAGTAACCGAAGAATCCTCCCCCCACATAAATGAATTATGAGTTACTCTTGTCAAATGCTCTTTTCACGCTACATTCAGGACAGACAAATTAAGCTCAGCAGCAAAGATGGAGATTTCAGGGAGCAAGTATCCAAAACCACATGTGCCAAAGACCTCCAAAGCAGACCATGAGTGCCTTGAGGAGCTCCTGCACGGGTGAGGGGGCTTCAGCCAGGCACCAGCCCATTCCCAACCCGCACGCAAAGCAGCCAGCAGTGCTGATGGCCTGTGGGGTGACTGGGCTCAGCAAGCCAGGACTGGAAAACTCACAGCCAAGGGCAAACCGTCGCTAAGCACCTCTGCAACCGCGCTGTGGGAGGGGGACCTCAGCTACCCGCTCTGGCCGGCCCGCCACGGGCAGCGGTGGTGGCGGGAAGAGGCCTGCCTGGACAAACCTGGGTGGCCGAACCATCGCGGGGTTGCTCCGGGGCACGCTGCTGGAGATGCGAGAGAGACGCGAGAGCCGTTCCAGAGATGTGCTGCAAGCCGACAGCGGGGCAGGGGGGAAGAGACAGGCACTATGAGCTAAATAAACACCACCATGAGGTCTTGCTTGGTTTACGAGCCTTCCTGCAAACAAATCTTTCTTTAATACAGAGCGAGCTGCTTGGGGCCAGCTGGAAGGAGCCGGGAAGGCAGATGCGAGAGAGGAGCGGGGATCCACGCAGGGCAGAGTGCACCGCCGCCCCCGGCTCCCCCGGGGCAGCGCGGGGGGCTCGCCCCGGCCCCGGCCCCCATCATCCCGCCGAGCCCCCCCCAAAAGCCCAGCGCGGCTCCCCAGCGCACTCACCCACCTGGCAGCGGCGCCGGCCTCCCCAGGAAATGCGGAGCTGCGGCGGGCGGGCGGGCGGGAGGAGCTGGAGGACGCGGAGGCAGAGCCGCGGTGGCAGCTGCTGCTGCGCGCCGCGTCCGGGGAGGCCACCGGTGCCCTATCGACGGTCCCTCATCGTGCTTGCCCCCGGCACAGCAAAACCTGGAGGTAAAACCCTGTCAGATGAGCGCGCGCTGATTAAAGCCAACCTGCAACCAAAAGGCTGGCTTTGCAAAAAGTAGTTTTTTAGCGCTTGAACCTAGCTCCTTTCTTGGTGTTGCTGACTCCTTAGGGGACGAGGGAAGGGGCTCGGCTTTGCACACCCCCTCTGCCCTCAGATCATTGCCCTCGCAGACGGTAAAGGCTTGGCTTGGCTAAGGAAGCCCTGGTGTGAGACCACCAATCACGGATGGGAGCATCATGGCTGGTGTGTCGGGGAGGCAGCCCTCCCAATTCGATGAGCAGGAGGGTGATAATCACCCTGTCCGGGTACCCCTAAAAGCGCTTCTGAGCCCTTGTGGTTTGAGGTGATAAAAGCTCAGGGTGGTGGTCCAGATTCTCCATGTGCCTCACATCTATTGACAAACCAAGAGTTCAGCCAAACCTCTACTGGAATCATGTCTAAGCCCTTTGGTAGGAGCGGTAGAATCCACATGCACTGTACGTACAAGCGTCTCCGTCCTTCTCCTCCTGGTACCAGCATCATTCTCCCTTCCAGCAGCAGATGTTTGCACTTCAGTCTGTGCTTAGCAACAAAGCTTTGTTCCTGAGTGTTTGTCCGCAGAAGGCAATACCTTTCGGCCAGCTGTGGTCGGAAAAATTATATAAGCTTTCAGCTACATCACCGCTTCTTTCAGTCTCAAGGAGGAGTTGGCAATTAGGACCACAGTTGCCACTTAAGTGGCATCCTACCCTGGTGCTGTGCCAACTTGATGCACTTTTGCCATGTAGATACCTGCTTTGTGTTGCTTCCCAAGAGGACATTTAAAGATGTCCAGGTACATCTTCAGAGGCACTGCCAGGGGCCCTCCATCTCCCAGCTTCCTCCACTTCAGGCATTTTGGTTTCCCCAAGCCAGAGCTTTGTATCTCAGAGCCACAAGCTGCCTGTGCTATGTACTGTGACTTACTTACCCCAACACAGGCCCCTTGCTGAGCAACCCCCTCCCAGCTCGCCCTTTAATCATCTCCATGCTTGTCTCTCCTCACCCAATCAGATGCTCCTACTTTATAGACTGCTCTGGCCTCCATCCCAAGCAAACACTACTTTTGATAAGTCATTGGTTCTGGCCTCCTCAGCATGTCTTTGACTGTTTAGCTGGCTAGATTAAATCACTTTTTCTTTTTTCACCTTAATGGTATTATGGAGACAACAAAGACTTAGCTAACAAAGGCTAAGCAAATACAAAGTCAATAAGTAATTCGTGTTTGGAGCAGCTACCAGGGCAACAGGGAATCCAGACGTAAGGCTTTTTGATAGAGAGTGAGATAAAGACACATGTTCCATCCCCTCTAGCTAAGCTTTTTCCATCAGTTACCAACTAGAGATTCTTGTGACTTTGTGGTTGCAAGGGGTGGGAGTGGGGGAGGAAATTCCCTTTACAAATGGTGAGTAGTTTAAAGCTGCTGATTACTGGGTTCTGAAATCGCTGATGGGATGAGAGCATCGTGGCTAAGACCAGACTAGATATTTGCTACACTCTGTGAGTTCCTCTGTCTCTTTCTACTCGCTGCTGCCCAGTTTGATTCAGTTAAACTGAAACTAAAAGCCACAATGAGCTCTGTGATCTTTCACAGTTAACGTTCCTCAGCCTCACTGAACTCTGAAGACTCAGCTTGAGAGTAACCCATGAGTTATGTTTCCCTGCATCCGAATAGATAAAACCAGCCTCGCATCACTGCTTAGCAGCAGGATAAAAGCACAGATAGCTCAGAGTCTACCCTCAACTTCTTGATGTTAGCGGACATTTGTCTTTACGGCTCCATCTTCCTTTATTTCTGATATTCAGTTGCATGCTTGTCCTAAGTTAGGTTTTTGGAGAGGGGTCCACATAAAGGGCAGTTCCCACAGAGAGTAACAGATTTTTCCCATGGATTTGGTAACACAGGCCCAGGAGCTGTTGCTTCCCTATGCAGTGGGGAAGCTGAGGAGCAGATGGGAGGCCATTCAGGCAGGAATAACTGAGGGGAAAGACCAGATAAAATGTGAATGACCATCTACACTCCTACTGGTCACAAAAGGTAGGACTTCCCCTTCCCAGAGCCAGTACTTCCCCAAATTGCAGGCAGGAAGACAGTCTCTGCATACATAACGTCCATATCCTGGCCTCCCCAAAGGAAAACTGAGGAATAAAGCAGTTGTCTACTTTAAACCCACCAGAGCTGGGGCCCTGGCGCCGCTTCCCAGAGGAGGAAGCAGCAAATGCCTTCCAGCGATGCAAGGGCAAGAAACCCAAGTAGGAAGCCTTGGAGCAGCTGTCAACACTCCCGAACACAGGATCACTGCTTGAATAGAGAGATTTACATTTAATCAAGTAGATTAAAGAACGTGCTAACATCACGTCATGTCCTTGGAAGCGGAGTCGTCAGCGGAAGAGAGCTGGATGTGGATGGTACTGCTGGCCGCCTGCCCCAAGCTCTGAGGGAGGACAGTGGTCCTCTGGCCTCCAGGGACATTGCTCCATTTGCAAAGGGGGTGTTATCCAGGCGGTGAGTCGGTACGGAGGAGGGGAGAAAATGCCCCATTTAGGGTAGCAAAATAGTATGATCCTCTTTAATTGGCCAGGTCCGGGACAGGCAGCAAGGGCTGGGCTTCAGGGGGTTTGTTGGAGGTGGGTTAAGGGGGAACAACCAGCACATAGACATAAAGATTAGGGGGGGTAGAAAGCCTGACGCAACATGCACTGAAATCATCTGTGCACCAGGTAGCAAGCAGGTGGGTATAGCCTTATCTGGCAGGGGCAAGGTGAGCACATTCGGTTACCCACATACGTTCAAAAAAAGATGCAGCCTTATTATTGCAAGAAACTAATGAAAGAGTATTTCAACTACTTCTTTATTTTTAAATGCAGTTTGCTACCCTAATGCTTGGCTTTAGAGTGACAGAAGTAGAAAATGGGAAACTGAACCCTCAGTGTCAAAAAAGAAAGGCAGGAGTGGATTTATTTCATTGCCATTTATTACTGGTATGTAAGAGGCCCAACCTGGTGACACTCAGATAGCCACAGACTCACTAAGCATCAACCTGGGAGGGTGATTGGAGAGACTCAGACAGATGAGAAATACCTCCAGCCTCTAATGAGTGCAAACAGGATCCTTGATGATGGGTGGAGACATTTGAAAGAGCCTGGAAGGAAGAGAAGGTGGGATATGTTGAACATCACTGGAGTCATGCATTGGCAGCTCTGTGTGGGGCTGAGCCTGGGCTCATCCTGTTCCTGGAGGTATCCGGCTGGCTCTACCACCACTCATTCAAATCTGCCCAGGGCAAGGGAGCTGGCCTTTGGCCAGCTCCTAACAGTCCTGTTATTTTGATAAGATAGCCTGCTAAAAGTCTGCAACTCCTAGTTGTATGTCACAACGCCCTGCAGCAATCAGCCTCCCCAGACCCCACATGTTAGCCAAAGACCCCAAGCTCTTCGTCTTGTCAGGGTCACTCCATTCCACCTGACATGAGTTTTGGCTCATAAATAGGCATGAAGACACTGACTGAGCCACTGCCACATCTCACACAAAACCAGGGAGCCAGATTGCAGTCCAGTCCTTAAATGAGAGCACTTTGCCCTCTGGCAGCCTCATAGCTCTCCTCTGGCTTCATCTCTCAGAGCCCCTGAGCTACATGTATGACCAGCCAAATACATGCTGGTGATGGCGTGTTGGATAACACCGGAGAGCTGGGTGCCGCAGAGCTGTACCGCCGTACCTGCTGTGTCGAGGGAAAGGGGTGTAAAGGCACAGTGCTGAACACCTCCTGCATCAGGCAGAGCCAAGATGAGGGGTGCAGTGGCCTCTCTCTGTGGCCACCCATTGCATGGCCCACAGCCAAATAGAGACGCTAGAAATGGCCATAGCTCTGATACTTGTTCCTCTTCAGTTATCTTTGCCCAAGGCTGTTTTGGCTGTGGCAAAGGGCAGCTGACTGAGGCGCTGTTGGTGAGGCTGGGACAAGAGCGGGATGTGCCCTGGGGCTCTCCCATGATGTTCGCACATTGGCTTAAGCTTGAACTCATTCGCAGCACCACAGAAATCCGAAGGGCTTGGAAAAAGTCAGCAGGAATTAGGGCTTAAAAGGATTAATGCTTAACCCTTGAGCAAGAGCTTTGTGGAGAGACTTGAGCGGGTGCTCAGGTGCCTTTGCTGAATGAGGATCTTCTGCCAAAACCAGCCCCTCAAGCTGAAGGTGAAATGAGGTGCTGGGAAGGCAGAGCTGGACCGCATCTTTCTTTGGGTCTATGACTTAAAACAAGGCACAGACTAGGTCACATACCCCACTATTTTCACTTCAAGACGGTCTGAATTTAGGCAGAACAAGACAATAAGAGATTCACCTGTGCTTGTCCACCCAACTGGAGCTGTGTTCCTCTTTCTGACATCCCTGAGTTGTATGATCTGCAAAAAAACAAGTCTGTTCCCAGGCATCAGAAAAGTGTATGCTAGGCAGCAAGCGCACAGTATAGGAGGTTGTATTGGGGGGTGGTATCTGAAGCTCACTGGGGAAAGGAAACGGTAACTGGAGAGACCTTTGGGTCCTGAGGTCTTAAGAAAGGCCGAACCAAAAAGTTTTAAATAATTCACGTTGCTACTTGATTATGGGGGGAGAGAGGGATAGTACCTTGCTAAACACAAGGCACTCAGAGGCTCAGGGAAATTAAGGAGCAGGGACACTTACAGCGCAGGAAGATTGCGAGGACTGGGAGGGCAGACACCACAGCTGTGCTAACTGCGAGGGTGGTCACATCCACAAACTCTGTGCAACCTTGTTCTGTCATTCAAACGGACAAAATGACGGCACAAAACTCAACCCAAACCAGAAAGAGAGAAATAGAAAGCTGAACTGTCTGTGTCAAAAAGTGCATGAACACACTTGTTAAAAAAAAAAAAAGAAAGGTGATCAAAACCAGATTGCCTTTTGCAAAGGTCTCAAAGGAACATATGACAAACGGGGAATTTTCCGTGACAGCCCCAACCTGGGAGATTTTTTTTGTGGGGAGCAGATCTAATTCTGAATGGTAGATTCAAAGAGACGTAGGGAGTGTGTATATCACGGACGGGTTTTAGCCTCAGTATGACAAATCCTTCAGGGCTTGCCAGACTTTGGTGGCCTAAATGCAGGCCCCTAGATAATCTCTTCTCACCGTGACGATGGTAGATGTTCTTTATGAGGAAGCTGGTAGTCAGCACCACTGAAAGCACCCCTCCGGGAGCAGCGTAGCCCATCGTGCGCTGTACTGATGAGTGAAAGAAGGCAAAGAGGTGTTACTGTATGTTACTAGGCACATACAGCAGATGTAGAGCTGGCCTGACCCATGGTCCAGGGGGAGATATACCAGCCTGTGATTTACAGCAGATTTTTTCACTGCTCCAAAGCTCAGCTATGCTTTTCGTAACGTAAAGCTGTCAATGAGACTGTGTTTTGGGCACTGTGTAGTAATTTGACAGAACTTCAGGACAGGATGAATTACAGCGGAATAAAAAAATAAAGTTTTCGTTAAAAAAATTAAGGATGGGATTTTTGGCAAAATGAAAACCCCATCAGCCAGTTTTAACTTCATCCCTGCCACCCTCTGTAGAACAGCTCACCTGTTTTGCTTTTGAGATGGACGAGTTTTGAAGGCTGGAACGTCACGGTGGCAGAAACCAGGAATGTTACCACAACCACATACGTAAGGAGGATCTCAGGCAATATGAAGGCAATAGATGGGCCTGAAGGAAAACAGCATAAGGGTCAATACCAGTTCTGCATTTGCCCTATTTACCACCTTCAGGTACCTAGGAAAGACCGATGTGCCCCATCTATAAAGGGGGATAACTGTATTAATTGCACAGATGGGTATGTACCCAATGCGGTCCAAGCCCCTGCTACAAGCTGAGATCAGCCATACGTGGCTGGGGGAGGTGCGTGTTGCCCTGGGCTGGGCAGCATGCAGCTCCATTCTGCATGTTTAATTGTGGGACCTCTCCTCTCTTGGGCACTACCTTCCATTCTGACACCCATGAGGCTCTAATTCTCCCAGGAGGCCTTTACCCCATACGCTTTTTTACAGCAGGGATTGCTTCTGCATGCTGCACCCTGCAGGGGAGAAAGGAGTCAGGGCTGGGGTCTGTAGAGCACCGCAATACAACTGCCCCCAGCCCACATCCTACCTTCCTCTCGCATCCAGATGATCCCGGCGGTGCTTGCCAGGACAGAGGAGATGCACACCAGCCCGCAGGTGTAGGCACTGAGCCATCGCCACAGCTCCCCTCCTAAACACACAGAGCAGTGCTGGAGTGACATCTGTGACACGTGTGACGTCCCGTGCCAGCCCCCCACTGCCCATGGTGGTATGAAGCCCATCTCCCCAGATGCCGTGGGGTATCTGAGATGTTTGCTGGGGACTGGCAGATGCGATGTGGGTCTGACAGGAGATGAATCCATCTGACAAGCAGGGACTGATGAAATATGTACTTATTTCGACTGGTTTTAGCACATATGCCTATATCACTGTTTCTCCCCTTACTCCTATTATTCCTCAGGTGTATTAAAATGGAGCGTTGTAATAACAATACTCCTGAGAAACTTCTTTTTCTACAAAAATGTCAGTCATCTCAACTTTTTCACAGAGATGTCTAGACTAACACCAGAGAGTTTTCTCTGTTAAAAAATTAGCCCAGGAAAGTTAGTCTTACTCTTATACAGATCTGATATACGAGAAGGAGGCAAGTTGCTTAGACAGCTGACTCTCAGCTGACTCGGATGACTCTCAGTTCTTCCCATGGGAATGCTCCTCCCCCCCTCCCTCACAAGGGAAACATTTTCAGTGCCTTCCCTTGCAGACTCACTTATTCTTTGCTTTTCTGATTGGCAGACAGGAAAAATTAAGCCCCATCCCGAGACGGCAGCAAAGACCACAGCAACCACTGCAATCCTCAGTGCATCTTGTAAGGGAGGGGAGAGACCTGGAAAAAATCCAGAGGAACCAAGACTCAGGCCATCAGCAGGGCCAGCATAGTGGGCCATGGAGCTTCTCTGTGAAAAGGAAAGAGTTGCTTTATTTGACACCTGGTGGCCAAATTAGCACTTGCTGCTGCAGGCTCTGGTCCATGAAATGTCCAAGCTGGGACAGGTGGTGCCACATGTACCTTGGCCACTATCTCCTGGGACACATCCTACCCACCACTGCCCTGGCCATGGGTGCAGTGATAGTCCGGCTAGGCCTCAGGACCTTCTTCAAGAGGGAACAGCCAGCCTCCCACTGCCCATCCTGCCTAGGCCGGACTGCACCCTGCAGCCAGGCAGAAGTGGTGGGAGATAGGGAAATGTTGCTGGTGGGAGACGAGAAGATGTTATATGGGACAGTGGAGGCCAGAAAGAAGATCCCAGACAAGCAGGCTGCCTTGCTGGCAGCGCTGTGCCAGGCAGCCACTGTAAGGCTGCACCCTTGAGAAAAGGCTGGGAATTGCTGCCAGTCATCTTACAACAGCATGGGAACTCCTGTCAACAGTTTAGAGCTCACACAAGGGCCACAACGTCATGGGAGGGCCGGCCAAGCCTTGGGGGACAGAGGCAGAGGGATGGGGTCAAAACACCCATTGAATCCTGGGGGGGGATAGAGAGCAGCAAGAGCAGAGGGAGTGGGAGAGCAGGGTCTCCTTGTCTCTCCCTGGGTGGTTTGTGGGAAGCAGCAGTTTTCTGATGGCAGTTTTAGCCATGCAGGTCACACCACAAACCCCAGGTCAGGAGCTAACACTGAGCAGTGATTACCTGCAATGGTCACATTCAGGGAAGCTTCCTGCCAGCTTATCCCATTGCTGGCATTGCAAGAGTAGGAACCACAGTCCGACTTCTTCACCTTCCTCAGGTACAAAACATTGATGCTGCTGGAGAGATAGAAACCTCTGTCTGGGGGAAGGAGCTGCCCATCCTTCTTCCAGGCGATGGTGTCCACTCTGCCCTCAGCCACATCACAGAGCACCTCGACAGTGGACTGTGCCATTAGGGCGCTGCTCCGGAGCTGAGGGTGAGACACGGGCTCTGGAAAAGGGACAGAAACACCAACGCTTCTATCACATAGGACCTGGAGCATCTGCAATGGGGAGCTGGTGGAGATCAGGGGCACAACTCTCTCTGCAGCATGTTTGAGTCTGTAACAGTGCAAACCCAGGTACCTTTCCATGGGCAGTCCTGCAGGTGGGTGTCTAGCACAGATACAGCATCATACAGGGCTGCTCTGCTTTCTGTTTGTTTGTTTTTTTCCCAGAAGTGGTAGGGCTGAATCGCAATTTTTGTTGCATCTAGGTTAACACAGGGCATTCTTATTCTCAGGAGACAAGACAAAAGAGGAAAAGGATGCAGTCCCCAGTCAGATTTCTGAGCAGTGAAATGGAGACATGAGCGGTGAAAGGTGGCGAGAGTATTATGGCAGCAAGTGCAAAGAAAGGAAAACATCAGAGCAAATTAACTTGCAAAGTGAACTGCCAACAGTGATGTTATCGAGGAACCTCTGTGTTATTTAAAATGTGCTTTTATCTCCGTGACAGTGGCCGGCACCTGTGAATAGGAAACAGCCCATCAGTGAGCCTGGGGGCTCAGATGCCAGTATGGTCAGAGGGGGAGATTTTTTTGTGACTTCTCCACAAAGCCTACACATAGCTCCATCAGCTCTGCCAAGTCCCCCTTGCAAAGGATGCCTGAGGTATGCTCTGCAGGTGGCCAGTGTGAGGCAGCAGACACACACCCATCTTGCCAGTGCTTCAGCCCCCTGCACTGGAAGTAGACAAAAAGAGAGCAAATGGGCCTTTCCAGGATGGAGTCCTGCCCTCTGTCACATTTACAGGCCCCAGAAGGTCTCTCAGGGCAGAACCACAGAGTTTCCTCCCTGGCAAAGGTTCGGGAGACTCTTCACTAACTCTCCCTGGTGCATGGCAGATTGCAACAAGTAAACGCCACATGGTCAGTACCCTAGACTTAGCTCAAATCCCTTCACCAAAACTCTTTGCCTGGCCAATGGTCCATACATATTCAAAAAATACCACTGCTCTGCTTGTATCCATCACCTTGCTCTTCCCTCCCATACCCAGCACTTACTGAGGACTTCCAGCTGGATTTTGAGGCTCTCCCTTTCTACTAGGTTGATGGTCACTTTGTAGATCCCGCTGTCGGTTTCCTGCACATCTTCCAACAAGAGAGATCCATTGGATGGATGGAAAATGGCTCGACCTGTGTAGGGTGCATGGATAGCTGGGGTGTGTGAGCCCTTGTAGTGCTGCAGGATGGAGTGGGACCTGGTGCCGTTGAGGTACTCCCACTGCACTGAGTATATATGTGTGACGTTCTCTGGCACAGGAAGCAGTACCGAAGATCCCACAGTGGCAGCTTTTCTTTCCAGAGGTCCTCCTGCTTCTGCAGCCCATTGCAAGGGCACTAACAGCCCTAGATGGAAGAGCAAGAGAAGACAAACTGAGAAGACAGAGCAAGTCAGCAAGGCTCAAGAGAAACTGGCTATGATACTCCTTGGGCCAAGTGGTACTTGGACCATCAGGGCACAAGGTCGTAACCTCTCACAAGGCCCTTGCCACTGCTGCGTGCCATGCTGCCAGGCAGTGAGACATCCCAGTCAGAACTGATGGAAGTGCCTAAATATAGTAGCACAAGATGCTCAGAGAAATTTGCCTGCAGTGCTGTAGACTCAGCCCACGTTCCTCAGTGAGCCACTGGCTAATTCTCATTTGTGCATGCGTGTGTGTGCGTGCGCGTGTGTGTGTGTGTGTGTGTGTGTGTGTGTGTATTTGGGTGTCATTTCCTAGCCTGTGTGCAGAAGGGACTTTCCAATCCCAACCTAATTTCCATGGCTCAGTCCAAACTCCTGGTGTTGTTTGGGGCTGAAAGCCTCCATCCACTCCCAGCCCGCTGGGATGGAACTGTTTCTCCAGCACACAAGGCAGTTTCTGCATTTTCTGCAACTCAGGCCATAACTGAGGCTCTGTGGACTTCAAAATGAGCAGTTGTGGGTGGAAGGACTCCTGAGGAGGCTCAGGCCGTCTGACCAGCAGACGGAATGAAGAGCTGCCATGGCACCTCTCAGTCTGCACGACTTTCTAGGAAAGCCAGGCAGAAATAACTACTAGAGTCCTTGCTTGTAAAGTGGATTCTCAAAAAAAAAAAAATTGCGATCAAAGAGTTCAAAGCAGGGATCCAGCCTTATGCAGATGAAATGGAAGAAAGGACATTCATCTATGAACTAACAGATCAGAGATCCAATTAATTTGTCTGTGGCAATCCTGGTGTGACAAAGGTTCCTGTGACTCCCAGAGGCTGCTCTGAAGGAGATGCTGGGATTTTTGCTGAAGGCCATCTTCTCCACCTCCAGGTTTTTAGTATGACCCTTGTGCAGGAGCGTTGCAACTGAGCTTTATTGAAGACGAGACGGGGACTGGCAGCAGCAATCCCAGCCTCTGCTGAGACAATCAACACCAAACAATCATAGCCACATTTCCCAACAAAGGCGACATCATGAAAGCATATTTCTAGCACCCAGGGCCCAGCTACTCAGCCATTTGCAGCAAAACACTGGGGAAATGCTCAGGAGCACAGGAGCCGTGCGTCACCTCCGCCCCAGGGCAGCTGGTTCAGACCAGCGCAAACCCGCTAGCTGCGCAGACTGAATTTACTCTATCCGCTCCCTATGTTTCAGTTCTAGTCCGGATAAGCATGCATTTACACTGCCTCCTGCTGTTCATGAAAATGATTAGGAATTTGTCTCTTCTGCTTTAACTGGTTACTTCTCTCTCTTTGTAATTTTGCGGGGAAGAGGGGAAAGAAAACAGGCATAAAAATCTGAATAAATCAAGTCCATTTGATCATTTTCATTTCTCAGGCTAGTAACCTTGAAAAAGAGCTCTCAGTTTTACCTTATGTGCCCTGATGTCCCCCAACCTGTGAGAGATGTGTGCAGGAAGGAGAAACAATTTTAAAACTGAAAACCACTTTGCTCTAGAAGAACACTATACAGTGTGCTATACACATAACGAACAGTAGCAGTACCGTTAGTACAAGATAAGAGAAGGTACTTAATTGTACTTGGCTTTTTACAAGGGTAGCCAAAGTTCATCTTGTAGACACTCAAACAGAGCTCACTAGCAACACAACATTTGGAAAACTGGACGCACCGTAAGGGGTTTCCTTTCTCCTTTAGATGCTGATCCTGAAAATATTGGTGCTTCAAGCCACCCCAGTGCATATATAAAGACTGCAATGAGATTATTCACATCTGCTTGTGATAAATTATGAGTTATTACTTACAGGAATCACAGTATAATTTTAGTCACAGAAGACTTCTAGGCTTGGCACCGTGAGTAACTCTTCTGGTGCTTCTAGCTCCTCTGTCTTCGGACAGTGAAGCAGAGATGCTCTTGCTTTTGTTTTCAGCTTTTCAGAGGAAAAGTTGCCCAGTGTACATAGCCTGTATGGATGTTTGCCCACGTACAATTGCAAAACTCTGCTGAAGTCACAGGCACAGGTTCACCCCAGGTGAGGATCTGGCTCAGAGCCCACTAGACAGCATCAGCACCTAGCCCAGCTCAGGGACAGTTTACCTGCGAGGAGCACCCAGCTGGTCCCCGGCAGCTCCGACGGTTGGCAGATCAGCATCTGTTAAGGAAAACAGTTCAAAACTTGCTGTCGTTTTAAAATAGCCCCTTAAAGGTCCACACTATAGCAAGAATAAACGAATCAGTTTGGATAGTATGAAGAGTTTTCACAGTCTTAAGGTCTGGATTTCTGATGCTCATTAGGGCAGCGCCTTGGACAGTCCCAGACTAGATCTGCTGCAGGCCCCAGCCCCTGCTTGCCTCAAGCCCAGACTCACTGTTTTCCTCCCAGTTGTTCCTCTCCTTTCTTGCTGCCTCCTCTCCTGCCACTCTGCCGGGAAATCCTTTCTGGAGGCTTTCTGGTCACAGGCAGCAGCTTCACGTGCTCGCCTGGAGTGCTCTCTGATCCTGACAGCAACACAAGCAGAAGCTGGCAGCTCACCAGCGCTGTGGGCTGGGAGCACTGGAGGGCAGAGCTGCCTGATGGTTCCCTGCATTGTGGGAGTGAACAGCAGTTCCCTGGTGCTCAGACCCAGGAGGGCCTTTCTTCACCTCTATTTTGCCAGTATCTGCAGGGCAAGGCAGAGACAGATCCTGAGAGGGGCATTATCAGCCCTTGTACAGCATATATTGCAGCCCCGTGGGAGCAGCATGGGCAGAACCGCAGGGTATCCCAGAAATGACCCCATCACAAGAAATGCCAAGCTTGACTGCTAGGCCAAAATGAGGGGAGAATCAATCCAATTCCTGTTCTTATCTCTTATTTCTGATCTTGCAGCAATATAAATAGTAGGTGATGTCCCAGATTATTTACATGCTCTAAAGGCTGTAAGATTTATCCTCCTCCCTTTCTCAGACCTCAAGAACCTGTGTCCTGTCTCCTGGAAGGAAGATCCCAGTTCCCTGGCTGCACACTGGCATGAAGAAATCACCTTTGTTAGGGCACTGGGGGCAGGGGGTGGAAGATGGGGACCGAAGTGGCATGCAGATGGACTGCCGTCTTGAATCAGAACAGAAGGTGACTTCATGCTTTGGCCTGTTTCTAGCAGTGGCCAGGGAATCAGAGGGACTCTGAAACATTTGTCTCTCTGCTAGTGGCTTTTTTCCTCCACCACAGCAGATTCAGACTGGGGTCATCCACATCCCTCAAACTTTCTGCAAAAGGAATTTCAGTTTAGAAGAATGGCATTCCTGGCATTGAAAGGGGAAAAGAAGCGCCCAGGGACCAAGTTTTATGCTCTAGAGCAGGACTGAGGAACAGAGAAATGAGACATTCATGAAGGTTTGAGCTCTATCACCTTGGAGCACCATGGGAAACTCTCCTGCCTTGCCGAGCACAGCTGGCCTACAGTGCTGTCCGACCCCGCTACACCAGCGAAGATAGAGATGGCTGCTGGGACCGGGCAGCTGTGTGCCCAGTGTTAGGAAGCAATGGGTGGATGCTGATGTCATCAGGCCTGGACTGGGCCCTGACGTGGTAGTACCACGCTGTTCCATCAGCCTTGTCTGCCCGTTCCCCTGCTAGCCAGGAAAAGCACTCCGGCCCCGGGCCTCCTGTCTGCCAAAGCAGGTCCAACCCACATGCTGTGCTCAGCACAGCCCGTTATTATCCTGAGTTAGGCTTGCATGCCTTACTATCTCTTTTCCCATTTCCTGACCTTTCTTTTCTCTGCCCTAATCTCCTTCCAAGCAAACAATCTATCTGTAATTACTTTTCGTCCACTGGTCCCAGTTTTGCTACTTCCACACCTGAATTTAACATTTCTGACACCACTATGCAGGCAATCTCAGCCTCACCTGGTATTACTGAATCGGTTGCGTAGGCACTGGTAGTCCTGCAGGACTGTCTCTCAAAAGGCCCTCAATGCTCCCCTCCAGTTATTTGTGAAGTTGGCTGTTTTTCACATCACTCCCCGCTAACCACTCGTGAAACTCAGCCACCCCTCACAGCACTAGCTGTAACTTTTGACACATCTCAAGTTGTTATCTGTTACATCTGGCAATTTCTCATGTCATGTTCTGTAGTCTTCCACATCCTGTTTTGGCTGCTTAGCCTTAGGCCAAAATCCTTAGTCTGAACTGTGTCATTTACTTGCAGCCCTACCTAGCGGGCAGGACAGGAATTTTCAAACAGGAAGGACAATGACCTTTAAGCCCATCCACAAGGCAGCTTATAACTAACTCAGTAAAAGCCATACGCCAAGTAAAATGTGTTTGGGGTTTTGGCTCTTTTAAGGAAGAGCCTGCTCCCAGTCAGATTCTGCCTTTCACATTGTTTTGTTGCCAATTCTGCATTTTCATTTTTAATTTAACTTCTCCTTTTCCCTAGGCCTAGCAAAATGCAAGTTCTCTGTTCCCATCTACTCAGTTCTTCAGTGCAATGCAAGGTATTTGTTGGGTCATATCATATATCAGTTAACGTTTTGTCATAACAATTCAGTTCTGCTGCATTCTGTGTACACTTTACTTGAATTTGGCGTAAATGAAAAACTAAAAGCAATAGAAAGAAGTGTAAAGACACTTACAAAATGTAAGCAGGAAAATGCTTGCATCATAAGGAACAACAGCTCTGTCTGTTCCTATGAGATTCCAACGGACATTCCCTCCTAAAAGTAGCACATCTCTTAGGTATCTCATGGTAGTTGCAATGGATGTGAACAGTGAAAACTGGGGTGACAGTTCAACCTATGGCTTCTTTGGAAAAATGTTACAAAATGAAGCTTTTGTTCTCCAGACAGATATTCCATTTGTTTCCGGGAAAGATGAACTGCCAGAGAGGAGTATCACCAACCCACCATTCCCACCACATACCTATCATCCATACCCATCTCTTCATTTAACTACTCCACAGATTCATTTTTATCAGTCAGGCCACTCTGTCCACATTACTCCTTTCACAGGTTTTCGGAAGGGAAGTTTAAAGGCATATTCTCCACTTCACAGAATCACAGCAACACAGCAACACAGAATCACAGAATCAGAGAATCACAGAATCACAGAATGGCCAAGGTTGGAAGGGACCTCTGGAGATCATCTAGTCCCACCGCCCTGCTCCAGCAGGGTCCTCTAGAGCACATTGCCCAGGATCACATCCAGACGGGTTTTGAATATCTCCAGCGAAGGAGACTCCACTACCTCTCTGGGCAACCTGTTCCAATGCTCAGTCACCCTCACAGTCAAGAAGTTTTTCCTCAGGTTCAGATGGAGCTTCCTGTGGTTCAGTTTATGCCCGTTGCCTCTTGTCCTGTCGCTGGACACCATGGAAAAGAGTCTGGCCCCATCCTCTAGACACCCTCCCTTCACATACTTGTACACGTTGATGAGATCGCCTCTCAGTCTTCTCTTCTCCAGGATGAACAGGCCCAGCTCTCACAGCCTTTCTGCAGAGGAGAGATGCTCCAGTCCCCTCATCCTCTTTGTAGCCCTCCGCTGGACTCTCTCCAGTAGTGCCATGTCTCTCTTGTACCGGGGAGCCCAGAATTGGACACAGGACTCCAGGGGAGGCCTCCCCAGGGCTGAGGAGAGGGGCAGGATCACCTCCCTCCACCTGCTGGCAACACTCTGCCTAACGCACCCACCCCAGGATCCCCTAGGCCTTCTTGGCCACATTGCTGCCTCATGGTTAACTTGTTGTCCACCAGCACTCCCAGGTCCTTCTCTGCAGAGCTGCTTTCCAGCAGGTCAGCCCCCAGCCTGTACTGGTGCCTGGGTCATTCCTGCCTAGGTGCAGGACCCTGCACTTGCCTTTGTTGAACCTTAGGAGGTTCCTCTCCACCCACCTCTCCAGCCTGTCCAGGTCCCTCTGAATGGCAGTACAGTCTTCTGGTGTGTCAGCCACTCCTTCCACTTTAGTATCATCAGCAAACTTGCTGAGGGTGCACTCTGTCCCTTCATCCAGGTCATTGATGAATACATTGAACAAAACTGAACCCAGAACTGACCCCTGGGGGACATCGCTAGCTACAGGCCTCCAACTTGACTCTGCGCCATTCACCACAACCCTCTGAGCTTGGCCATCCAGCCAGTTCTCAATCCACCTCACCGGCCACTCATCTAGCCCACACTTCCTGAGTTTACCTAGGAGGATGTGATGGGAGACAGTGTCAAAAGCCTTGCTGAAGTCCAGGGAGACAACATCCACTTAATCTTAGATAACCTAAATGCAAAACAAAGCACATTTCTGTTGGTGCCTAACTCCTTTCACAAGCATTTTAAAAGCTTTCCTGGCACTTGCATTGCACCTAGCACCTTTTGAGGGGCGGGCAAAGACCAAAAAGCAAACTCAGCACGGAAAATATGTAATTATTGGCAAGAGACTCAGGCCATGAAGAAGAGTTTGCATGCATGTTTCTTCAGGCCAGTGCAGCTTATTGTGGTGGCAGAGAGATAAGAATAGTGGCTGACCATCAGCAAAGATGAAACTCATGCCATAGACTCCTCCTCAAAGTACAGCCTCAGTTCCCTCTCTCTTCCCACTCCCATGCTGCTGCAGCCTGAACAGTCACAAAGTGATGATCATATATTTCTGTTAGAAATCAAAAGTGTTTGGATGAAACAGTAATGTGATGAAATTTTCTAGTTGATCTCTGGAAATCCAGTCCTCCAGTTGCAAATGGCTTTTGGAGGACCCCCTGATATCCATGTAGGTGTCCGCTGAGCTGTCTGCAGAGAACTTTGCTTATGGGGTTCCCCTAAATTCTCTGCCTATGGTTAAAAGAGAGAGAGAAAAAAAAAATCAGTGGAGAGGAGATTTCACTGGATCAATCCTAGTGAAAAAGATGTTGTCTGGAGTCCCCGCTCTGGAAAACTTAGGGACTACAGGCTCTTCTAGTCTGTTTACAGAGAGAGAGAGCGAGCTGTGGCTTGAAGACTTGGTGGGCCACGGTAACCTTGACTGTGCTGTTTATCACCCGAAATTATCTCTGGATGCTATGAGAGGCACTCTATAGGGTGTGAGAGACCCCTACACTACACAAGGGACAACTGACAGTGTTTTTCCCTCTAAGCAAATAGTGTCTCAGAGAATGATATTCAACCTGATGGGCCTGGGATGGGTTGAGATGCAGAAAAATCAACTGTGAAGAGCAGCAATGCTGTTGAGAGGACTGGTGAACTACAGAATGGTTTAGGTTGGAAGGGACCTCTGGAGATCATCTACTGGAGATCAACTACTTGAAGTCTTTAAAATAAAGGGCTGCCTGTATGCAGTAGGAAGAAGTGTGTTCTGAGACATGGCCAGCACACAGCAGAGCACCTCAGAAAGAGATCTGCAAGAACTGAATCCTTTGCAGCCACAAGGAAAACCACACTGACCTTTAACAGCTTTAAAGAGCTAGCAAAGAAGGGCCTGAGAGGCAGAACCTTGCGAAGAAGCTACCTGGTGAAGGAAATGAGAAAGCAGCAGCAGTCCGCAAAGCTGTAGCGTGGATTAGATGCAGGCACTGGAGGGACAGGTTAGGAAGAGAAGCAATCCCTTGCATGCTGGCAGCACAGGGTTAGCAGGAGAGCAGGTCCCCAGGAGAGGTGGAGAAGAAGACAGAAACAGGGAAGCATGAAGAGCATCGCAGAACAAATGTGGTCAGCTCACAGAATGGTCTGGATATTTCCATTACCCACGCACTGGTTGTATGTAGGTGTAATAGCACTTCACCTCTTGAAAAGGCTCCCTACAGGCACCAGGCAGCTTCTACAAGAAGCAAGTTGCAAAGGGAGGATTTAATCACATCTGAATTGCACGTCCTTACTGCAGACATCCAAAACAAATCCGCAACTCACAGTGTGTGCAACTTCAAGGCAATGACTGTTATCTATTTTGCTATCCCTCTGTAGGCATTCAGCATGGCACAGACATGCTCCGTGTGAACAAATACTCCAAAATAATCAGAAGTACAACCTAGGTACTGCTGCACAGGGCAGAAAGAAGAGGACACTACAGGGCAAAGGAAATAAGGGAAGGCCTGTACATGCACTGAAATAGCTACACCCTGCAAAAAGCATTACTGCATAGAGGCACAAATCTACAGATGGCTAGGGCTGCTCCTGTGTCTTGGTACTATCTTCCGAAAAGCAGCAGTTCAGCCTGGGATGTTTCTGTAGCACAGTCCCTGTTTTTCTCTATCTAGATACCTTTTTCTCCAGGAGGGAGAGGTCATTCTGTGAGACCTGGCGGTTGTGTTCCTAAAAGATTGATGAGTTCATTCTATAAAAGTCTTAATATTGCTACAGTGCTGAGGCTATTTTGTGACTTACCAGGCATAGGAGAGACCAAACAGTTATTCTGTCAGCTCTGCAAAACTGAAGATGGGCTCCATGGCAGTGCATAGTTATGGAGGACCCGATCTGCTTCCTGAGAAGTCGTTCCATGTGCTTCCACATTCCTGAGGGATGCCATCTTCAGAGGCCTTCAGTACTGGGGCAGAGACAGTTAGTAAGGCAGTGATGCTACATGCTTAAGCCTGAGGACTGCCAGCCATATTTCCTATATGTTTATTTGCTTGCTCTTCACTTTTTTAGTACTTTCCTCTATTTAGTATTTAAGGTCTTACACTAACCACAGCAATGGCTCTGTTCTTACCTAAGGCAAGTTTTCTGCATATGTGGTTTTATTAAACCACAAAATATTTCTGTTTTCTGGAGCAAAGCTCTGCTGCCATGAACACCAGCAGGGCTTTACAAGAGCTGAGCAGCCAGGCAATGCAATAGGTGTTTCACCCTGGGCCAGGAGAGGGGCTGCTGCACTAGTTATAGGATGTTCATCTGGAGATCACAGAATCGCAGAAGGGCTGAGGTTGGAAAGGACCTCTGGAGATCATCTAGTCCAACCTCCCTGGTCAAGCAGGGTTCTCTAGAACCCATCGCACAGGGTTGTGTCCAGATGGCTTTTGAATGTCTCCAAGGATGGAGACTCCACAGTCTCCTCGGGCAACCTGTTCACCCTCACAGGAAAGAAGTTTTTCCTCATGTTCAGATGGAACTTCCTGTGGTTCAGTTTGTGCCCGCTGCCTCTTGTCCTATCGTTAGGCATCACTGAGAAAAGTCTGGCCCCATCCTCTTGATACTCTCCCTTTAGATACTTATGTACATTAGTCAGATCCCCCCTCAGTCGTCTTTTCTCCCGGCTGAAGAGGCCCAGCTCTCGCAGCCTTTCTTCAGAGGAGAGATGCTCCAGTCCCCTCATCATCTTCATAGCCCTGCGCTGGACTTGCTCCAGGAGCTCCATGTTTCTCTTGTACTGGGGAGCCCAGAACTGGAAACAGGACTCCAGGAGAGGCCTCCCCAGGGCTGAGGAGAGGGGCAGGATCACCTCCCTCCACCTGCTGGCAACACTCTGCCTCATGCACCCCAGCATACCATGGGCCTTCTTGGCCACAAGGCCACATTGCTGCCTCATGGTTAACTTGTTGTCCACCAGGACTCCCAGGTCCTTCTCTGCAGAGCTGCTTTCCAGCAGGTCAGCCCTCAACCTGTACTGGTGCAGGTGAGAGGCAGAGAAAGCTATGTTTGCCCCTGTGTTTCTTGTTGTAGAAAACATTTCTTCCCTTGCTAAAGAGGGGGAACCCCCAAATAGGGAGAGGAGAAGGCAACAGCAATGGTTTCTACACTCTCTTCAAAAGACTCCTGCCCTGCAGCCTGGCTGTCACTGCACACTCTGAAAGGGGCTGTGGTTGGGAAATATCAAGATTTTTCATCCTTTTCTTGTATCCATTTATTACTAATGGCGCATAATGTTCTGGTGCATACTATCTGGTTTACCATGACACCCAGAGGGAAAGGAAAACTAATTTATGCGCTCACAGCATTTTGAAGGAGCCTGAAATGCAAATGTTTTGACTTTAAACTACACAGCTCTACTTTCTTCCACAGTTTTTTGGAAATGACATTATGTGTCAGGAAATCCATTGTACAGAAAGCCCCATCTCCTTGCACTTCACAGGGACATTTCAAAACAACAGTGGAGAAAGCTATTGCCCTAGGATCCCAAGGTCAAGCTAATCTTATCGTAGGAAGAATATGCACAACAATTATTTGGAACAGTCCTAAAAATAACAACAACTTTTCAGTCCAAATGATCTTGATATGTTCTTTTAATATGCCAAGACCTTTGGCAGTGAACCTGGGTCACATGATTAAGATCCATTTAATGTTCTCCATTACACCTCTAGTTAGGGTTAGTCTATGGAAGTAAGGTCCCCATTTACCAAACTGCTGATTTGCCTTTGCCTTATGAATCTTTCTCTTATGCTATGTGTCTTTGTAGTCTCAGGAAATGTCAAGAAGAAACTAAAACCAGCTCACTTCTCAAGTTCAACAGAGACTGCAGATTGAGGCAAACTAAGGCATTTCTGTACTCAGTAGCTCCAAATCCTTTACAACCTGTGCTCAGTGTGCAGACTAAGAGCTGCCGGAGTAGAAACACTGAGGGTCACATCAGCAGAGACAGTGACAAAAACATCCTCTTCATTTTTAAACAGGACTATCTTTAGCAAAGTTTAAGGCTCCCACTTGAGGCAGCTCCACAGTTGCTGCACAAGCCGACAGTGCCCAATCCGATCCTGGTGGGTTAGAGAAGGTTGCAGACATGTAAACAACCTCTGGCGTTGCTCTTGGCTGTGGCTGTTCAAAGCTGTCTCCAACTCTGGCATAAATATTTGCTGTATCTCTCATCATGGTGCTTTCCATGGGAGACTCCTCAGCATGTGAGACCTAGATAAGTGCAAAGAAAATATCAAAGGTGAGACCCTTCTCCAGAGGCTCTGTCGGGACCAGGCAGGGTACAGAGCTACTGACTCACAGTAGACAAGGAGAAGTTGATAGCAGCAGGAGTTGTGTAAAGCCAAGATGGCTTTACAGACAGATACGCTACATGCGTGGGTACACAGATTTGTGAGAGGGATGAGGAATGCTTGGTCCCAGCTCAGTCTGTATGAATGCAGAACTGGTGAAACCTATCAAGTGCACATGACAGGTGCCACGCTACTCCTCCTATGTATTTTGCCCAAGTATCTCTCAGATAAGACCAGGTCCTGCCTCAAACACAGCTTGGACAGCAGACTAGAGAGATCTATGAACACTCAAAACAGGCATATAAGCCTTTGCTGATGTTTTGTCGTAGCTCCTAAAACAGATAGCACAGAGTGGGGAACTTACCCTCCACCCTAGCTATTTTTACTGGAAAAATCGCAAAGTCTTTTTTGCCTTCTTTGTATGGAAATTACTACAGGGGAAAGCTAGTAGGTTCTGCAAGAGACACTCTCTGGAGTACCTTAGTACTTCTGGGACATCTGCCAGCCCCACAGTGTCACCTTCTGTGGATCTCCAGTGCTACATGTTGCACAGAGAAGTGACTTGAGCCATCTGACTGACGTCTCCTCCTTAGGTTTCTTTGTCTCTTTCTCACTGTTTTATTCAAAGTCATAAACTGTCAGCAGCACTTTTTCATGGGTAAAACTCTGTTTGAGTTGAGTCCCTAGGTCACCCACACCAAACCTAAAGAAGTGCTGTTGCATAAATTTATGAAGATAAGAAGCAAGGAAGGATGATTATCTGCTCTTTTCTCTCAGTTTAATCATTCTGTCTTTTCTCTTGTTGCTCTTGGCTGAAACTGGCTCAGGGTTTCTCAGCCATGAAGGTAAAATTCAGGTTGATGCAGGCAAAGTCTGAAGTTTGGGATCTGAATGGGAGGGAAGTGAAATGGAAGTGAGCAGCTGGAGTCCAGCTGGGACAAGGGGCAGGAAATTTTTAGCCTTCCCTTGGAATAATGAATTAGCTTCCTAATTTTATATTCACAACCTGGTTCTTACAGCTCAGTACATCTTAAGTAAGCCAGCAGTTAGCCGTTACCCAGCAGCCTGTGTCAAAGAGGTGTCTTATTTTTTCCTGTACCTCTTGTTGTGTAATGGTTCTCCTTTTCTTCTGCTGAACTGCACCTAGAAAAAGGAGAGCTATGTTGTATTATTTGATAGGCACTTTAATAGTCTGTAGCCTCCTATCTCCTAGTGCTAGAGAACTAGGATTACTCTATTGACACTTTCTCCAGGGTTGTAATGTGGATTTTGCCTTTAGGTTGGAGGTTTCTGTAGCTACTTTCTCTAAGTACAAGCAAAATACCTACTTGGAACCAAAGAAGTTCCAACTGAAGGCATCCTCAGGGATGAAGGTTTTGAAGACATCACTGATGGAAGCTGTGGAGATATGTGTATCTTCCTGGTTTATTTTAAAGTGGAAACATCCTCAGGTATTCTCTCCAACTGGAATTTTAAAGTAACTACAATAATGTAGTCATAACCACACTTTTAGGATGCATTTTGGAGTGCATGAAAATGTACTTATTTTATAGAATAGATATATTGCAGTATTTTGGTTCCAATCTTAGCAACAAAACGTATTTGTTCTCTAAAAAACTGTTGTCACTGGGGATGCAACAGACCCATGCCGTGCAGCTACTTCATTAAGCTGCATTACAGACTTTAAACACATTCAGTGACTCTCGGAATAGAAGGAGGTAACACATTTCAGGGGACCCCTAATGGAAGGAATAATTTTGGTATGAAGAGCAGAATGCAGGTCTCACTAGAACCTACCACTACCTTTATCCCCTAGAATATGTCTAGAGAAGCTGGAGGCAGCAACCTCAAAGCATAAAATGCAGAAACAGATCCACTCACCCGGGTGCCATATGCAGCAGCAGAACAGGAACAGCAGAAGGAAGGAGATTAAACAAGAAGAAACTCCAATAATGTAGTCAGTGATCTGGCTTGAAATTTCCTTTTTTGTGTCATTATGGTCTGACATTTGGAAGAAAACAGGTGGTGTGAGTGTTTTCTGAAGGAACAGTTGCAGTGGTTGCAACACATTTTCCAGGGAACATGCCTTCTGATTATAGTACTCTCCTTGTGATCAGAAAGCAGTATAAACAGATGGAGAGCAGCACTGTGGACACACAGATTAAAGGAAATATTTCACTGCAAAAAAACCCACCCACATCTACAGCCAATTTGTGAGTTTCTTTTCCTGTGCTGACTGACTGCACATCTAAGCAGTTGTGTTGCCTCCACTCTGGGCAGTGTGTGCCTTGTGGGCTGCGCATGCTGTGCCATGAGGGGTTACTGTAACTCTGAATCAGACACCATAGCCCTCTTCTCCCTTCCTGGAACTATTCAAGAAAATATGCTGAGAAATGCTTCCATCCTGAAGGAAGCGTGAGGTGTATGTACTCCTCACAGCACTGCAGGGGGGAACAGGGAAAGCATTCTCCAGTTCTGCCCACAGAATGCAAAGATGTTTAATGCTACGTCTATAATGATTTGGACTGTACCATGGTCAAATACTGCCATGCAGATTGTAATATTTGCTTTGTACACAAAATGGCAGCTGAGCTCTGGAAGAGTCATCAGTGCAAATGAAGCATGCTGTGTTTCATGCCTTGACAGATGGCAGTGATCCAGATAAAACCAAGGAAGGGTATTGGAAAATTACTGCGTGCAAAGTCAAAACGTCAAAATCCCTGTGTTCACCATGGAGAGTGTAAACCAGACCAGGGAACAGCTGGAGAAATGGGAATAAAGCAACAAGCAAAACCAGGAAGATAGATGTGTTTGATATGTATCATCAAGACTGGGTGGCAACTGTGAATAAATATCGCAAACTCAGCCAGGTTACAGAAGGAGCCCATCCTGTCAGAGGAAGCAAGGCTGCCAGCTTGACTGACTTCCCCACGATGCTATCTATCTACATTTTATGTGTACATGAATAGCAATTATGTGATATGCTTTTATTAGCCCATCTGGCCACAGATTTACTCCTGAGCCCTTTATTCTCCCCAGTGAATACTGGATTTCCTCCAGTGTAAGACCCAGATGCAGTGGTTAGGATTCTCAGTCCATCTCTCTCAACTGTATTGATTAATATTAGATAAACATGAGACTGGTGAAAGACTATTACTTATTTAATGATAACCAGCTACACAGGAAACCCTTATGTTTCTGATTTAACCTAGCAATAGGGGACAGAATGGGCTTCCTGCCATAAATAGAAGAGCTACTTACAACACCACATATGACATCCCTTGAAATCCTGTCTTCGCTGCAGCAACACATCCCTTGGGGAAGTAGGAACAAATATCCTACCTGCACCCCCTCTTCTTCCTGTATGCATCGCTGTGGTATTATAGATGATGTCTGTGCTGAGCACGCTCTCACACTCACACTCACCTGCATTTTTAGAGCTAAAATGAGGGTTATACACAGTTAAGGTGATGTGCCTGGTTTGGATCCGCTGTTTGAAGGTGACGCTGTACACCCCGCCGTCGCTGAGCTGCAGGTCCTGGAGCAGCAGGGACGCGTTCTCAGGGAAAAGCACAACGCGACCTCGGTACGCGGCGTGTGGGAAATGCTTTGCAAAGCAGTGCTTGGGAGCCCCCTCCGCGCTCAGGGAGCAGTTCAGCACCGTGCAGGTGATGAGCGCGTCCGAGCGGTTACTGAACGTCCAGTGAAACGACAGTGGGAAGCAAGAGGAGTTTGTGAATTTGTAGGAGACGGGCAGGAGCACGGAGTGGCCCACAGTGCCATTGACCGAATCCTGAGGGATTTCAGTGATAAGAGCCAGGTTTTTTCCTGTAGAGAATGAGAAGAGGCAAATTAGCAACATCACTTCATCCTGATACGTGAGAAGACAGGCTGTCTGTGACTGCCTCCTCTCTTCCTCCAACACTGCCCCGTATGGGTATTCTCAACACACCGTATGGGTATTCTCCACCATTTTCTGCAGCTTCATCAATGGAAACTAGTTCTCAGCAAAATGCAGCCACCACATCCACACCTATGGATTTTACAGGGAGACCTGAGCTATCACAGTAAAGAGGGCTCCGTCCCTCTGGTGCTTGTATAGAGCAACTTGGGCTGTGAGCGTTGCGCCTGCCCATAAGCAGGGGCAGCAATCCCAGTGAGAGCTGAAAAACGCAAGTCAATTGGTCTCAGAGATGGGCTTAACGTGGTCAGGAGCTCCCAGCACTATTTGTCCCCTGGCACTTAAGCACATTGCACCATTTTACAACTAGATGCACTTTTCTGTACGTCTACAGTTGAAGGTGCTCTCAGCTTTCATGCCTCCCCACCTCCAGCTGGGGAAAGGGGAGGTAAAGGCACGTTCCACCTCCTGGTCTGCAGCAACCTCCTGGAGGAACAGCCTCTGCCAAGTAAATCCCACCAAGAGCCTGTCAGTGACTGATGCCACTGCAGGTTCCTGATGGCACAAGCCAGGAGTGGGATGCTAGGATGGGGAGTAGCTAAGAGCGGTCTGTGGGAAAGAGCGGATCTTCAGGGCAAACATGTACTGTGAGTCCCCTGGATGGCTCCTCAGCCTCCGGTGAGCTGTAACTCTGACCCAAGCAAAGACAAGCATCTGGTGTCACTGCCTCCATTGCCCATGCACAGCACAATGCAGTGTTTGCTGGGTTGCATCCTCTGTGGTGCACCACATTCCCCCAGGATTTTTCAGCTCAGCCCGTCCCAGACTTACCGAGGAGCAGAAGAATGGAGCCAAAGCTCCTGCAGTGCCAGTGAGTGGACATTTGCTCCTGGTCCCTGGAGATGCAGGTGCTAAAGAGCTCGCACAAGCCTGAGCCCCAGCTCACACTGTGAGGGACTGGAAGCTCTTGCTGTCCGATTACCACGCCTCTGGCACGGGGTCACAAACCACCAGATCAGAGGTGGTGACTACTCCATCACTCCAGCAGCATTGGCCAAGGTCTCTGCTGAGGCAGCAAGTGAGCAACTCTGAAACGTCGCCACAGTTTGGGAGGAAGTCGCTGACTCTTCCTCAGTCTCCCCTCTGTGCTGGAGGCTTTATTTGTAAGTGTGCTAGAGTTGAGGCTTTCTTCCTGTGCTCTGCAATAGCACCTTTTGAGCAGCTGAACTGCTCAAACAGCTATAGTGGACCTGGGGAGGATGGTGTCCCATGCCAGAGACCAGCCCTGCTCAGCCAGTGAGCTCCCAGAGAAATGCGGTGTCCGGTCTCCATGTGAGCCCACTGACACGGCCTGCTCTCTACTGGTATTCAGCCAGATGAAACTGTTTGCAAAAGCACCCTTGCAGAACTGGTAATCCAAGAAAAGTCAAGTTCATTGCAGAACAGCGGGGCCATCTAAGTCCTCACTGGCTGCACAAGGGAAAACATGCAACCCTCTTTCCTTCCCGGGGGACAGGCATGCAGGTGGACAGAGATGCTCCCAGGTCTCGACTGTGAAGCACAAGTAGAGCCAGCACAGAGATCAGAGGAGGTTCTCAGGCTGCTTGGAGGGAAGTGCTTCTCCCTGTGTGGGGCCTGAAGGGGTAGTGCAGATGTGACATCACTGTGCTGGGGCAGGCCCTTGCCAGCCAGCGTCTGTGCTCTGTTGCTGTAGAAATGGAGACTTGAACCCGGGAAGGATAAGCGTGAACTACAAGTTCAGGTACCATAGGACAGACCTGACAGAGACCCACCAGCTCCCTGCACTCACAAGACCGCTCTCATGTGAACATGGAGCTGCCCCACTCCTGCAGCACCCAGTTCTCACCCCTGCACGGTGTTCCCCTGGTTAATAATCCAAGTACAGCACTTGCAAGGGTGGGAACAAGGCCTCTCGCACATGGCCAGTCCTCTGTAAAAGCATGACAGGGCAGAAGTGGGGCACTGTCTGTCCATTTTAACTTTGAGTTGGTTGCGTTTGTTCAGAGCTGACCCACAGCTTTGTGGCCATGAAGGAGAGATTCGTGTCAGTGCTTGGGGAGCACAGCTGCAGTAGGAGCCTGTCCGGTTGCTGGGCTGGAAAGCCACAGCTGTGATGTCACCACAAGTCACGTATCAATCCCACCTCCTCTCCTTCAGGCACATTCAGGGGAAAACTACGAATAGTTTGTAGCACACAGACAAGCTTTGAAGTGCTAAGGTGTGCATGGGCATAGCAGCCTGCCTGAGACTTAACATTTCCAGATCAAAATCCTACATCTAATTATTACAATTGAGCTGTGGTAGGTATTTCTTTTGGGGCTCACAATAAACCAGCTCTTACCCAGTGTAAATCAGGAAGGTCTCAGTGAAAACTGTTGTGTTGTCCTGATTTTGTGCTTGGTGAAGACTGGACATGGTTCTTGGGAACAGCAGAGCAGCAGAGCTACTGGACAGTGAGATGGGGAGCAAGAGAGAAAGGGCAGAAGCACAAAGATGAAGCAATGCAAGAACATTTGGCAATTTGTCGTTTCCACCACAAGCCACTTTACTCTTTCTCCCTCAGAGAACAATCAGTAAATAGGCATGAAAAAGCAGCCTGTGTTTTCTGACAAGCCCATCCTGAAGAGCCTTTAACATTTTGGGCTTGCCAGAAGCTCTGGAAAATTATTTCACTTCTTGATTTGCTGCTGGAGTAGCTCTAAGTGACTGCAGATCCACCCCCATGTGTTTGGGAGAAACAGGTTGTTAGAGAAAGGAGTATAGGGTACTGGACCGGAAAAAAAGTTATTTGACTGAGGATAGGCAGAGCACCTTTACTGGGATGGAAAGTTTATAAACATGAGCTGTCATCTGAGAAGGATCAGGACTTTTCCACAGACCTTTCCTTTCCAAAATGTATTTGCTTCCCTTTTGACTGTGGGGAGAGAAAGACAATTCCTTCTGAGAACTGAAGAGCTGGACTAGCTGTGAGGCGCAAGGGAAGAGCACAAAAAGTCAGTGATGGTGCCGGGGAAGGTGAGGGCGCAAGACAGGCTCCAAAGTGATGTGAGTTTTACATCATTTGGGCTTAGCATTGAGTGGGTGGATGGAGATTTGTAGCTAGCTTGAATTGAAAATGGGCTGCAGACACCGTGGATTTGAAGAGAAGGTTCCTCACCACTGTCAGGCAGAGCCTGCCAGGGCAGAAGTGCAGAAAATCACTGGAGGAGGAATTACAGCAGTTGATTTTTAATCACTCCAGATAGTCCTGCTAGAGTCTGGCTGCTGGCTGCAAGCAGGTGTCTCGGCAGTCTTTCCTTCTCTTAAAAGAACACATGAAGCAAGGTTTTGTTACTGTGGCCTGAAATAAGCCAATAAAGGTGGTGCACTGCCTTAAAGAACTAAGCCTCTGCCAAGAGAGCTTTTCCCTCTAGTTTTTAACGTAGAAATGTTCCATACTTATTCTCGTCACTTCCCTCCCAACAGACCAGCTCTGCTGTGAGGAAACTGTACTCCTTTCTTCCAGAAACTTCTCAACCAATTGCTCCATTACAAAGAAGGAAAAAAAAAAGAGCTGTTGCACTGACTACCTGTGATGGGGCTGTTCCTTCACAGGAGGGTATTTCACATGGACCAGGTTAAGGTGCTTAAATCAGAAGATAACTATGTAGTCTCTACCATCGTGTATCTGGTTAATATAATCAAGAATATTTTCACAGGGAAAATTCAAGACATGTTTTTAAAAATATCTAATGATCTCCAGTAGGCCCCCAAGCCAAAGGGAACCCTGTTACTGCAGTTGATGGCATCAAATCTGCAACAACCTGCACGTCACATCCATGCGAAGGACCACTGGAGCAGGGGCTCATAGGGAAGGCATCCCCCTCAAACCCTGGATGTACCCTGTACATCCTGGCAGCGTTCTCATTTTTTCTCACTAAAAAGGATTGTGTCTGTTACGTAAGGCAGAACCCTTGCACAACACATTGCAGGACAAGATGATCCTGCCCCAGACCAGCATGTCAGGGTTTAGCAGTGAGCTGGGCAAACCCTGGATGTGTACTGAAGGTGTATCCCTGTTCTCTCAATCTCTACACCCATTTTCCTCCATTCCTGCCAAGGTGCTCTCCACAGCTGACACCAGATTGCAGACCTAGATGAACACAAATGGAGAAGACATCCCAGACAGGGTTTTCTCCTTGAGAAAGCTGGATCACAGTGTGAATGCCTTCTCTTCAGGGGGAAGTTGGGCAGCAGAGACAACTTGCAGCTCTTCTAGCACCACCTTCTGTCTTTGGTTGGGACAGCAGGACAAGGCTTGCTGCCTGCTCCACAGTGAAAGGACAGTATCCTCGGGATGGGGTGGCAGGTGACACTGACATCTACAGCCACCATGTGTGATGCAGTGATGCAGTGATGCAGGGCAAGGGATGGGTCTGGGTCTGGAACCTCAGCTCCACAAACCCTTCGTATGCCCAAGCCAGCAGAGACACAGGAGACCTGCTGTGATCCCTCTGCAGTGCTACAGGGGTAACCTCAGAGGTGCTCTCTGAGATCCTTCCCACTGGCCTGCCAACAACTGCTAGCCTAGACTAGAGAGGACAGATGTGCTTTGGATAGGGTGCAGGGGGAGGCGGGGTGGGTCTGTGTAGGCAAAGGACCTGGGGAGATGAGCAGAGATTCAGCATGCACATGGAAGACTGCAGAACCGTAGAGGGACTTTTTAAGGGCTGTGGGGCAATCTGAGGACGTGGTGGTTGAGAATCACCCCTTTTCTCCCCCTTTTCCCTACTCCCTGTTCCACATTCCTGACCATAACTGCTCCTTCTCCATCACTACCTTGGGATGAAAAATCTGTTCCATCTGGAATCACAGACCTTCCTTTTCCTGTGCAACACCCCACTACCAATTCCACTCCACAGATGCTCCCCTAAATGCAGGAAGAACTGTTAACCCTCCTACCTGCTAAAGAAGAGAAGGAGAAGGACAGGCTGAGCTCCAGACCACTTTCAGGCTCTTTCCTGTGCTGTGTGGGAGAACTGGGAGAACAAATGTGGCTGGAGCAAGGTAGAAAGGCAAGGTGAACACTGGCAACCAGGACTTTGCAGTCCGGTTGGTGCCAATCTTGAGTAATGAGAAAGGAGAACTGAAACTACGAAGAGAAGATAATCTAAGGAAAAGATACGCATCTCTCCAACCCGCTACACCAGCGTAGGACAGACCTGTTCCCTCTCCCGGGCATGGGCATCTTTTCCTCTTCAGTGCCACTGGAAGAGTCAAACCCCCAAACCACCTCAGATGTTGAGATGTGAGCCATGCAAAAGTGAAGAGCTCTCAATGGAATGTGACCTAAGTGCCAGTGCAAAATATGCTTTTAGAGATGGGGAAAATGGATAATTCACTGGACAAAATATGTCTACTTTTATCCTATTCATGTAAAAACTACACAGGCTTGGTATTCACAGATCAAGACAAAAACAACTGCTTCTACTTTAGGTTGCATTGATGATTCATTAGACAGGATGGAAAAACAGAGGGATGACCAAAATGGTCTCAGAGAATTATTTGTCAGACCATTTGGTATTCCAGATTAGTTTTTCACAAGGAGATATTAGTGTAGAAATGATTTAAAGATAAGCCACCTCACCTGAAAAAATTTCAATGTAATCTGAAAAATAGAAGAGAACACAAATTCTTGCAGTTGATTATGGTTTTTATTTTCCCAATAACACCTATTTTGTTAAACAACTTAAAGAGCTTTGAAGAATTGCATCTGTGTAGGCACTCTGAAGGTTAAAAGCCAGGAGAACATGCATTCTGGAAGATGGTACATCTACATCATCAGGGAATCCACAATCTACATCATCAGGGAATCCACATCTGCCAAGGAACAACTGTTCTCTGCTTTTGTTTTTACCTTATTTGACACTCTTTAATGGACACCAGTAGATCTTTAGCCTCTTGTTGAATGCAGTCCTTTTCTCCCCCCCCCCACCCCACAAGAGTGGCTGAAGCAAGAAAGATAGTGCTAACCCCAGACATGGCTGGGTAGGGAATAACTCTGTGGCATGACTTACCAAGGAGCTGGCCCTGCTCCAGGAGAGAACTAGAGCTCCGAGGTGGCCCTGCTGTCCCCTTGTCCAGCAGCTTCCTAACCACCATTCAAAACTGCAGGATCCTACCTGTTTGGTTATAAGCGAATTGTCACTTCAGCATGGGGCAGAAGCTGCCCTCTGTCCTGCAGCACCTGAACTGTGCAGAAGGAATAATTTATAGCCAGTCATGAGTCAAAATTTATCCTTCTGAAAGAGCTCGCTCCAGAAATGCACCTTTCTAGGAAACAGAAATGTGTCTTTCCAGAAATGTGTGGTTGCACTGTAGGGGTAACCCCAGATCTTCTCCTGCTGCTTTTTAGACAAGATATACAAAGTCTGTGTAGTTTCTTCTTCCTTTGAAATATCCACTCTGAAGGATGAAATCTGTCAGGAATTCAGGCTTTCACAAACTTGAATATCTGCACCTATGGGTGAGCTCTAAAAAGCTAGGGCAGGTCTATCCCCGCAGGATGCGGCACATGGGTCAGTCCAGAGAAGCTTGGAGTTAATGCTGTCCAAATAATGTCATCATTTTTCCCCTTTAGACAGGATCATTCCTCTAATTCCTGCTGGAGCTGTGGCTCAGGACAGCCACTAAAGTGTTTACAAGAGATATTGCTGTCCAAAACCTGCCCTGGAAGTTGAATCAGGGATGATATTTACAGAAAATGATGTTTTCCTTCTCTCACATTGTCCTGGTTGTGTGGACTTAAAGCTTTATTGAAGGCTGATGTAAATTCCTGACAAATTCCTTTCCAATATGTTTTCCATGGAAAGCTTGCAAGGATATTGAACCTAGGTGGATCCAAAGAAAAAAACACAACAAAAGGCCCTTTCCTGTAAGGAACAGGCTGCACTAGGCAGCCACACGCAGTGAAACACACGTAGTGATTTTGTCTTTATGCAGCACAGACAAACATGTGCAACAGACCCTAGTTCTGCTCATCCCACATCCATTAGCAGGGACATTGGGTTCAGAGCTACTGACTCCAGTTACTAACAGATTTAAACAAGACCCAGTAGAGAGATGAGACGTTTATACCTCAGGAACTGAGGCTAGGAGGACCTCTGGGCTTTGTGGCTTTGAAAGCTTCGCCAAACACACTTGTAGTACTCCCCACCCAGAGGTGCATGAGGGCGAGTCAGAGCCCAGGAGGCCTGCGCTGTGTTCCCTCTGTCCTTCATCCTCACTCCTTGGCAGCACTTCCTCGGCACCCACTGTTAGGAGGTTGGCAGCCTGTGGAGTCACACAGTGCTCTCTAAACATGTAAAGGGCAGAGAGCCATCAGGAGACTTCTACAGAGGTTTGGAGGGAACATGAGGGACAAGTGAGGGCAGAGGAAAAGGCTCTTTCTGCTCCATAAGCTCATCTCCATTCCCTCTGTCACCCTCAGCCCAGGTCCCTCCTTGAGCCATAGACCTCCCATGCCCTCTACTATTGCCACCTTGATCTCAAGCAACTACTTATCTCCACTGCTAGCATCCCCTCCTCCTCCTCACTTCACTAGGTGCTGAGGAGAGGAGGAAAGAGCAGGAAGAAACCAGGGCCAACAAGAACTGCCCAAGGGGCTTAGGAGAGGCCTGGCGTTCAGGGCTTCCCAGTGCCATCATGGTAACGGCAGATGAAGGGAAAAGAGAATTTGTTTTCTGCCTCCCCCCCTCCCTCAGCTGAAGGCAAAGGCAGCTGAGCTTCCAGCCCGTTTCCAGGCAGTGATGAGGCCTCACCATTTCCTGCTCTGGAGCTGTCACCTTTGTCTGGGCCAGCATCCAGTCCCGGCCCTGTTGTGTACTACAACATCTCCTTGGATGTCAGCAGAAAACCCTAACTCATATCTGCTCTGTTTCTCAGAAAGGAGTAGATATTGGGGAGAAACCCGTCTGGAATGTGCTTAATCAGTGTCGTGGTGCTCGGTCGTGGAGCAGCTTTGGAGCTGATGAAAATAGGCATGAATTTCCTGGACAAGCCATTTTTATCATATTCACACATGAAAACTATAAATAACTGCTTTGTGAAATATACAAAGCAAATTATCATCTTTACTTGAGACTGTGTCCAGTTCTTGCTCACATTTGTTAGCCCTAATCCTACATGCTATATGTGCACCACATGGGTAGGGAGTACTCCTTGAGCAATGGTAAGCAGGCTCCCTGTTAGCACTGCCTGTGCTTTGGAAAAGGTCTTGGGAACACCCTTTTCTTCTCTGGGAGACTCGATCCAAATTATTGACTGTAGCTCTCAGCGATTCAGAATACCTTGGCAGAGGCAGGAGCAATGTTAAGCCAAGACTGATACACTGATCCATGGGAAGAGGAGTAGGCCTTGGACCAAAACTACCTGTAAAAACCTGAAACCAGCTCAGTTGAACGGGATGTAAGGGATATGCCCTGTTACCTCTCTGTATGTTTTGCCACGTGGAGCTTTTCCAAAAGACCAGAAACCATCTCAAAACACAGCATGGATGGAAAATCAGGTGTTGATTGATGCCCAGACAGGTGGAGATGGCTGCAGAAGCTTTCTGTGGGCTTTCCATATTTGCTAACCTGCAGGCAGAAGAGACAGGCAGAGCCATCCCTTTATTTTTAACAAGAAATTTTTAACGGGACTGGCTTTGCCCTTGTCATAGTACAAGAGCCAGAAGGGAAGCACTTATGGCAGCAGAGGGCAGGAAAACTCCATGAATCCTGTAGGGAAAATGTGAGTAGGAGCAGAGCATGAAGTATAATCGGGCCATATGTCCCTGTGGGTCTAGCTAGTGCCTGGCAGATGGGATGGACCTTTTGGTTTCTGAGCATGGATCGTGTAAGTAAGTCGAGAATTCAGGCAGTCTAGAATGCATCTGAGCAATGCTCAGATTAATTCTTCCTCCACTTTGCAGTACTATTCTCTATGACTGTCTTTGTTTTTCTACCTCCTGCTTCAGTTCAGCCTGGGACACTGCAGACCTCAGCAGCAAGCACTGAGCTCGGGGTTTCCGGCTCATCTAACCACGCCTGAGATAGGAGAGAGCTGTGCAAATTATTGTTAAGAACTTCAAAGCCCCCCAAACTCACAGCTTCAACAGCAGTGCTTTGCTGATGGCTAGCAATCTCACGCTGTCTTCTTCCCACATCTTCATGTTCCCGGTTGCTCTGACCATACATGTGGTGAGTAAGATGGGTCATGGCAGATATAGCATCCTCCCAGGCTTGATACTGCCCCAGACTACCAGTTGTGCTGATTCACAAACTGCTCTGCGCAGGTGCAAGCCCATCCTTGCCTGCAAAGTCCCAGGTACATTAGTTGATGCTTTTCTCTCTAGTCCTGCCTATCATGCTTTACCAGAGTTAATAATTGTCATTATAGGGTCTATGAAAACAAAAAAAATCAATGCAGTGAGCCTTCTTTTTAATGGACAAACCCATGCAGTGAGATTAGACCCTACAGCACACACATTATCCTTTGCAGATGTGCTGAAAAAGGTGGTGGGGCCAGGAAGTTAGAGCAGAGGATGGCTTCCTGCCCTTCTCTGCATTTCAATTTCACAGTTACTAGTTTTGATAAGATTCAAGCCCGAGTCTTCCAGGGTTTGGACAACTGCAGGGTAGTGGGTGGGTTCCTGAGGGGGTCAGAGGAACTGGGTGGGATTGCAAAGGTAAGAGCTGCCAAGAGGGGCTGGGAGCTCAGCAGGGAGCTGCTAGGCACGAGGAGGCTAACCAGAGGGCAATGGAGGTTTCAGAGGGGGTATCATTCAGGACAGGGTAAGAGTGAGGCACCGAGAAATTTTGTGAGACTTTAGGAAGCTCTCTCCTTCTCCCACACACATTTTAGACCAAACTCATGGAGTGCCTATTGGTGGACTGAAACTGGCAAAGAGTCATAAAAAACAGAATGAACAATTTACTGGGCAAATTTTGGCTATTTTTATGCAGTTCATGCGGACGCTTGTTACTGCTGTCCAAAAAATGCATTATTTCCCTTACCTGTGATGAAGTCCACTGACATCTAATAGTTCTCCAGCTACTCCCATGTGGCTATTAACCTTGTTGCAATTCACCTCTAAGCACCCTTTGGAGCCTATAAGGCTGGGTTCTCAGCTCTTACAGCATCAGGATGCCAGGGAAGCAAATTTTACCTACTCCAATCTTCAGTGAGGATAGAAATACCTCTGATAGCCAGTGGTCTCACAGAGAACAACTGCAAAAGGTGAGGAAGACCAAGCAAGTGCATTTATCAGCCTTGGGCAGGGTCCTGTTTTCCACCCTCAGAGTTATTCTACAGGTGAGTACTGTTGATCTGAGACAAGCTTCATGGCACCTTGCTTCTAAATGCCCCCAGGGATGCTGTGATGTGAGAAAATGGCAGAGCTACTGTTCCTGCCCCTCTCCCCAAAAAGCAACCATAAGAGACTTGAACTGCAGTCCCCCAGTCAGGGCTAGCCACAGATCTGGGGCAGCTGCTGCAAGCTCAACCATTGAGTTTAATTCACAGTCACCAGCCCGAGAACTACGCACACCCCCTGTACACAACATCTGAGGGAAGTTTCCAATATTAACATTCCAGTATTAACTCCATTTCCAATATTAACAACATACAGAAGCAAGCAGAAAAGATCTCTTCACATTGCAGTCATAGTGGGTAGTCCCCTCTCAGGAGCTAGGACTGGTCAGTTCAGCAATACTATTGCAGTGGAGTCGCAGAACTGCAGCAGGTTGCATCCAAACTGAAACATCCTGGATGCCACCAGCTGTATCTTTGATCCAGGCTGTTGCATCCCCACAGCTTGCCCTTCCCAGGCTCACTGAGGAGCAGCCGGATGGAGTACAGGTCCTGGAAGGGCCCATGTATCCTGGGACCCTGGGATCCAGCTGCCGCAGAAACTGTGCAGAAGCCCAGCTGCTCGTCTTTGACCACACAGAGTGCACCAAAAGGAGCTGGTCGGGCTTGCTGCTGTTTCACCGTTGCCAGCCTAGGAAGGGCAACTATCAGCTTATAAGCAGCAATGAAGGATAGTTGTCTTTCGAACATTTCCACTGTACTGTGAGTGAGTGGAGATGTCTGAAGTGCCCCCACAGCTGATAGAGGAAGCTGCTAACCGGCCCTCTTTGTGCACAGGGTTTAACTCACGAACATGCAAGCGAGCATGGGCTGTCCCTGGGACTTACATCTCAAAAAATGGGGAATTCACATGCAAGCTGCGCATCTCAGAGCAAAGTGTGGTGTCAGCCCTCGGGGAGAAGAACAGGCACTTGCATTGCTCAGTTTGGACGTACAAACTGTACTCGATTTACTTTATGCAGATTGTGCAGTTTCACCTCTGTGAAAAAAATATATTCTGCCAGGAAATTTTTCTTTCAGAAATTCCACAAATACTGGCAGTTCTTGGGAACCTATAGCCAGGACTTCAAATCAAAGCTGGTCTGTTACAGTAGAAGTGACACATGTATCAGACTAGAGGTGCTGGATGCACTATCACGTCGTTATCCCAACCAGCCCTCTCATCATTTTTAAAAATATTCAGATATTTTTATTGCACATTTGATAAACCTCTGGTGTTTTCCCTGGGGTCTTCCAACTGCAAACTCATAAGTATGCATTTTCCAGTGATGTTGCAATCTAGCCAATGCTGCTTGCTCTTGAGTAATATTTGGGAAGAAATAAGAAGCATGACTCCTAAATTCCCACCAATTCCATGGATTTTATATTAAGGCAGTTTAATTAATTGATTCTGGGTTAGACTGAGTAGCTTTGAATGCTTCAACCTCTGTTCATCACAAGCAAGGCAGAGCACCCCAGGAACACTGAGAAGTGTTTGTGAACGCAGCCCGAAGCAGTGAAGCTGTCCCACTCAGTCTGGGACAGAAACCTACTGAACACTGTTAGACTATTTGCCATGGGAAAGACTCATTTTGATTACATAGAGGAGGGCTCTCACCATTCACAGATGTCACAGTCGTGACAGGAGAGGATCTTGCCCCACACCAGCCCTGTCCACTGGCTTAGAGCTGATATTCAAAGTTTATGGACACATTCAGTCTGTGACATTGCTCTGAACCGCCTCTGCCCAAAACCATATCTACTTCTAGCAGCAACTGATAGGGCTCTTGTCAAAGTGTATTCCATGAGAGATTGATCAAGATTTGGGACCTTGGTAAATATAAATTAAGAAATCACCAAAGCACCAATGTCTTCCAGGTTTCCCTGGAGTGGAGAGTGGATCAAGTGCTATTTATTACTCCAGTACAACTATACAATACATTGACAGAGACAACAGACGTAAAGGTTATGAGGGACAAGGTAACCTGTAGCAGCATCTGATCTGGAACTCTGTTTATATAAATACAGAATTAACCCAGTCAGTTAGGGACTCAGGAGATGTGCTATGTTATTTCTCTGGTTAGTTTGGGCCCATGGCCCAAACTGTTTGGTCTTATAGCCAAAAGGCTATGCTCAGAGTACAGGCGCGGTTTCTGGGCGTTAACCCCATCAACAGAGCTGACATCTTCTGGGAAAGTGTCCTGCTCCCTGCCAGCTGGAGCCATCTCAACAGTGCTGTGATTATTCCTTTAAAAAGCATCTCTTTTTCCCGATGAGGAGTTCTAGCTTGGAACAAATCCCACAGCTTTGTTAACTGCTCTTGTACATTGTCTTTGAGCTACCATTTGCATACATACTGTGAGCACACCACAGTTTTTTGGCTACCTCTTCCCAAAGTAGATGTCATTTGTATAAATCCTTTCCGGATCTGCCTCTGACCATTTTTCCCAGGGCTCACTAGGACTTTGGACCTGGGTAAACACAAATACAGAAAACATCAAAGATGAGAGTCTTTGCCTGGCAGATTCAGAGATCAGCATGTGAGTCTTATTTATATAGGGCATCCTTGGGCTGCAGCTTCATCCTCTGGCTTCAGACCAGATAGGAGCTGAGTCTGATAGAGGAATACATGAGACAGGGGGTAGATCCTAGTCCACATCCCAGGGCATAAAACATGGAAGCAGCAGGGACACAAGGGACCTGCTGTGCTTCCTCCGCCAAGCATTTTGCCCTAACCTCTCCATGAAACCTGAAACCTGGCACTCCCTGCACCTTGAGACTGGCAGGGCTCAGGTATGTCACAGCCATACCTGAGGTTGTGAGTGCTGCTCTGAACAGAGACAAAGACCCCTTCTTTGCACACTGCTACACAAACTGCTGCAGCTGTTGGCTTCTCCAAGGAGCTGAGCTCTAGGCCTCTCCCTAGCACTGGCTAAAAGGCTGCTTGACCCTCCCTAACCAAAGGTCAGCAGGAATACAGGCCCCAACACCCCCTGAGCAGGGGCAACCTATAGAGCTCATTGGCAGCAGCTAGACCTTGCTAGAGCTTCCTGGGAGAAGTTAAGGCCTCCTGTAGCTGTCCTTACTTAGCTCTCCTCAGCTGGCAGCAGCAGGCACCCTCTATTTCCTCAGAGGGTTCCCAGAAATCCCCCACAACCTCCAGTAAGGTTGTCAGGGGATCTAAGTAGAGGCTAGAAACTTCTGTGCAAACTGATGCATCTGTTGGCTGCCTCCATTAGCTGCACTGGAGGAGAAACTCCCTGTACACTGCAGGGATAGTACAAGAGGGGATGGAGGATGCTGACCCACTGCTAGGCCAGCACCCTCCCAGGGTCCAGAGATCTTCTGTTGTCACACAGCACTTTTATACACACATTTACCTCTGCTCAAACAAGGATGGCCACCTCTTCTCCCCTAACTGAGGAAGGCAACAGGAGAGAGAAGGGACCAGGACCAAGACCATGGTCAGACATGATCCTGTGTTTAGAAGAGAACAGAAACAGGGTGCAAGGTGCAAGACTGGACCTCCTTCTACAAAGGAGCAGTTGTCCTGGTTTGATGACCTACAGGGAGTAAATTCAGACCATAGGGCCAATGCACTTCTTAGAAGGTCTGGACATTGCCAGGCAGCTTGTGGTATTATACGTGCTTGAGTGCCTTACTATCTTAGTCCTCATGAAGAGATTCCTATTAACTAACTCAGACTGATTCAAGTGAATGTGTATCCAGAATCTCCCATATTGGAGCTGTTTTTTTTTTCTCTTCTTACTTTACCTGTTGATTTATGAATCTCATCAGCTGTTGAACTGCTCCTGCAAGAAATTTCTTTGCTTCAATATTTTTTTTGCATTGATATTTGACAGTCACATTGATGAACAAAGGTGCCATTTCTGCCTAGGAAGCAAGCACTGCATTGTCTTTCCGAAGACTTTTGAGCCAGCTACCAATGATACAATGTGGATGTTGCTACAGGCTGCAGATTTCTGAAAGATCTTCCTCAGAGTACAGACAGGAAATGCTGCTTATAAATAATGGCACCATTCATCCTGCTGAAGGAATCTTTAAGAATGTGGTTTTCAAACATATAATTAGTAAGATCTGGAGAATCTGTGGGTTTCCAAGCAGAAACACACTAAATATCCCCTCATCATTTTACGTCACCCACTTCAAAGATTTTAGCATGCAGATGTATTACTAATTTGTTCCTCTTTTCTACAGGAACAATCTTTTTTTCCCCACAGTGTAGTGAGCTTGAGCTCCAGAACTCAGAGACCAGCATGTTGTAGGAACCAGCTTCATGCAGTACACCCATGCTGTATCTGATACCTTACACTAAAGGTATCAGATACCTTACACTAAATTGCAAATTCCAAACATGGAAACACATTCAGTGACTGTACATCGGGCCTTGGAGCTCAGCTGGACTGCTGGCTTGCAGCATCCAGGATGTTTCATGTCACTGTTTGTGAGGGAGAAGACATCTGCGTTTCTGGATCTACAGGACTACAGACCGCAAAAATATTCAGGAGGAATCAGGGCAAGAGGGTGTAGAGGGGAAATATGGCACTAGATCCACTCACCACTGTGCCATGCATAGCAGAACAGCAGCAGAATTAGCAAGGTGAAACAGAAGCATCCAGCAATAATAACAGGGATTTTCTGTCCAAATCTCCCTCCTCTGGCGTCATTGTCTGAAATATGAAAGGAAACGTTTCCCATGAGTATTTTATAAAGAGCTAATTATAACTGTTTAAATATATTTAGCACGGAAGGCTCCCTCTGGTTGCAACACAGGAAATGACGGATCACTACTACCCTCCGTGTAAAGGAAATTTGTTGGTAGGGCACGGCCATCTCACAGGTGGGACGTGTAACCTCACCCCGGCTGCAGCGTGCCTCCCCCCATGCCAGCGGGCTGCGCTCCGGGTGCTCTGAGCAGCCCTGGGGAGGAGACAGGCCACCGTCACCGGCCACCGGCCGGGCTCAGCCCCCTCAGAGAGCACTGCAGTTGTGACATGTAGTGCAGGGCAGATTAGTTCTCATGAGGAATGCAGAAAATTCAACTAATTCTTTATTTGCGGTGAAGTTGGCTGTGGGCTTTTCTAATTGACTGCAACTCGTCCCATGAGTTTCAGTTTTCACTGAGCTCTGGAAATGCCTCTCTTCTAAGAGCCAGTTCTCTCAGAATTACTTTGTGCCAAAATGCAGAAGTTTTTATGTAAATTATTCATATTATATCACATTCAGATGATACAGGCAGAATTATCTCATTTATTTGACTTTTATAGCAGATCGCAACAGGGGCGTTAAGACAGTCACTGTTGTGAATAGAGTCTTGTGTATCTCAAAGACAAAGATAAGGCAATAACATTCGTTGGAATTAACCTAACGTAAAGTTAGAAATATTAAAGGGCCGCACGGATCAGAGAGGAGGTTTGGACACATTGCAGAAATGCGGCAGAAAGTTTACACAGCTAAACCCATATGCCACTTGAAACAGAGACAAAGCAAAGTCTAGATTACATGGCAAAGCCAAAATAGATATTCCAACCTGGGCCATTTTGCTAGAAGAGTCTGATGATCCAGGTCTAACAGGTAATGAATTAGTTTCCTAAGAACCCTCTAGGCTTTTTTTTTTTACTTGCAAATATCACAAGCCACAAATTTATGTATTTTTGTAGACATCTAGACTCAAGTTTGTCATTTGATTCATATGAAGGTGTAAGCTGTTCTGAGCCATAATTCACATCTTTGCCAGTGAAAACTAGCTTCCTTTTGCAAAACCTCTCTCAGTGATTCAGAGGAAGTTCAGACGTGTGCTTTTTAGGAGAGTTATTTCATCTGGCGGAAAGGTTGGAACCAGCCAGCTGCTACTGGAAAGACTCACAGCCCCTCAGCAGCTTCCTCGGAGCTGACTGACCCCCCACATCTGTGCAACTTAAAAGAGATCTGAACAGCGTTGCCTGTTCCCCGCCCTGGTATGCGTTTGCTCAGGGTAGGTCAGGCGTATCAGAGTGCACGGCCAGTGCCACACTTACCAGCACCTGCATCCCTGGGGGTGCCATGATGCCTGCCGTACACAGTTAAGGTGATGTGCCTGGTTTGGATCTGCTGCTTGAAGGTGACGCTGTACACCCCGCCGTCGCTGAGCTGCAGGTCCCGGAGCAGCAGGGACGCGTTCTCAGGGAAAAGCACAACGCGACCTCGGTACACGGCGTGTGGGAAATGCTTTGCAAAGCAGTGCTTGGGAGCCCCCTCCGCGCTCAGGGAGCAGTTCAGCACCGTGCAGGTGATGAGCGCGTCCGAGCGGTTACTGAACGTCCAGTGAAACGACAGTGGGAAGCAAGAGGAGTTTGTGAATTTGTAGGAGACGGGCAGGAGCACGGAGTGGCCCACAGTGCCATTGACCGAATCCTGAGGGGCTTTGAGGACAAGTGCCTGGGAGAGACCTGCAATAAAAGGTGAAAAGCAAAGATCAGCAAGACCATTTTTACAGAGAGTTCGGGCAGCCTGCCTTTAATTTACAAATTAATTTTATTTACAAATGTCCCTTTTTCATATAGATAAGAATAGATAATAGAAGTGGCACGCTAACAGCCAGTCCCAAGTATTTACACCTTTCCCGATCACGGTTGCTTCTGGTATAGGACTCTCTGGGAGGCTGTTGTCCAGACAGCAAATATTTAACTGCCCAAGGCTGAGAAACAGGAATCTTGCTCTGAAATGGATGGGGGGAAATCTCATACTGTTGTAATCTGCTATCGTTTTCCCTTTATGCGACTCTTATTTTTTTCCCCCCTCTCACACACAGACCTAGTGCATGGCCTGACTGTAATGTATTTTTTTGCACAGATAAATCTGTGGCCTCTCACTGAGCACAGTCCTGCTGCTGGCCAACCCAGATGCAGGAGTGAAAGCAATGAAGGTAATGCTGACCCCAGATATGGCTGGGAGCGATTAACCCCGTGGCACGACTCAGCAAGGGGCCAGCCCAGCTCCAGGAAAGAGCCAGAGGCGTCCCTGCCTTCCCCTTGTCCTCCTGCCGAGCCCCCCTAGACAAAAAGTGCTTTGAACTCTGTAGCTAGGCTTTTAGGGGGCTGAAAATATTGCAAATCTCATTTGCAATAAACCTCTGAGCGAGGGGCGCAGCTGGGCCAGCTGCAGCCCCCAGCAGCTGCTGCTGCCCAGCCTGTCCCCGAACGTGCCACGTGCACGCTGAGGCCAAGCCATGCAGCACAGGTGGGACACAGGCTGCAAACCCACAAGTGCAGCAGGCACCTCGCAGGTGGCACAGGCTGCCCAGGGACCTGGGCATCTCCCAAAACACTTCCGAGGCTGGTACCTGGAGCAGCTGGTGTGAGGTCTTTCCCAGCAAAAGTTGGAGAGAAGCCAACGCACTGCCCCAGCGATGAGGGATACCCTGGGGGTGGAAAGGTTGGGGCCACTCTTCCTCCCCTGGCCTAGGCAGTTGAGGGAGAGAGCTAGACTGGGAGCCTCCAGGGAACAGACACGTCACACCTCAGCGCCCGCTGCCCGAGCGGAGCTCCAGGGTGGAAGTGTGATGCCCAGCCTGGGGTAAATCCCATATGTCTGAGAGCAAAAAAAAGAAAAGAGTCTGAGAGTAAAGAAGGAAAAGTGCCTTTTGCAGAGTGAACAGCAGAAAAGGTCCCTACTGCACCTGTGCTTTCAGAGGTCAGTTTAATATCAGATAGCAAGTGCACTCTCCTTCCCAGACTTACCAAGCAGCAGGGTGGAGCAGAGGGTCCAGCAGCCCCAGGTAGAGCCCATATTATCTCCTCGGCTGGACCAGAGGCCCTGAGGAAGCACGTCTTTCACTGCTGGCACCACTCCTTGCCCTGAGTCAATCCACAGGTGTCGTCTGGTCATTTAGTGCCTCCAGGATGAGGGGCTTTCAAGGGCTGACAGACTCATGCCTGATCTGCTGAAAACTGTCTGGTGGCCAGCAAATGCTACTGAAATAAAATGTCAGCTCAGGGAGGAAATTACTAAATCTTCCCTAGATCTTGCTTGTGCAGTACAGCTCATTTATAAGCATGGAGGTGTGAAAAGTCTTCACGCTATTCTGTTTAACAGAAGTGTGAAGTAGGTGCGTTTTTTTGTTTTGTTTTTAAGAGTTTGGGTTTGCCAGACATGAGAGATGAAAGCCTGGGACAGGGAGGTATCAGCCGAGGGTGTTTTTGACAGAAAGACATTTCTGCATAACATTTTCAATGACAGGTTTTTGCTGTTTGCAGGATCGTTTTCATGCTCCAGGACAATTTAAGCAGGTGAATACCCCTCCTGCTGAGAGCATCTGGTCCAGGAAAGCTCTGGTACATAAAGCCTGAGGTTCCAAAGATCAAATCCTGGAGTCCTACAGGTTTTCCTAAGGACAGATATGACAAGAGTTGTTTCCAAATACTTCATTAGCTCCACTCACGCATAGGAAGTTTCCTCAGCACTATCAGATGATCTCACTGGTGTGGCAGTGGTGCATCTCCTCCACAGAGGCAACATTATTTATTTTCCACTAGTTGCAACACAAGCAAGTCAAAAATCATGTTTCCATTAGCACACTTCAGGTGTTTTCCCCAACAAAAAACTCAAGTGTCCTGATGCATTTTTACCCTTTCTGCGTTTGTTAAAATTGAGATGCTCCGAAGGTGGGCTTGGAGATACTTTTAACATGAGAAAAGTAAAATTTTCAAGCTCTTAACACCCCTACTTTTTCCCCTACTGGCTATTAGCCTACTTTCTCCCAATCTGCCTGCCCGTGACTAGCTCAGCCCGTGAGCAGTTCAGCCTGGCAGATGAGGGTGAGTGCTGCAAAGTCTTGAGTGCGGCGAGGGACTTGTGAGCAAATTTGCCCCCAGAGCTGAGCTCCTGCTGCGTTAGCAACCGGGAGCAATGCAAGGCAGGATGTGTAGAGCTCTCTGAACTTGCACACAGCTCCCCCCAGAGTAGCTACTTCCTAAACTTAGGGTTCATTCATTTTTTTGGGTTATATGGGGATGCAGAGGCAAGTTTGGTGCTACAAATGCAGGTTTATGTCACTCGGCCAGAGCCAGGAGAACCATTTCATTTTCCTTTCTATGCCAGGTGGCAGCAGAGCTGCAAAGTGAATCGCCTGTTTACCGTGATCAATGCCAGTAGCAACAAAAATCCGTGAAAGGGGAATGCTAATTGGTACGTTTTAAAACGCACATTAAGGGTATAAAACTCTCCCCTTTCACATTCATCAACCAAGCTTTCTTAAAGGAGTTTAAGAAAGCATGAGGCAGAATAGACAGACAATAGGAATTAAAGGGGGTTTTGTGATTTAGTGCCAAAATGCGATTGTGCAATCAAAGGACTCCCACTGCACTCCGGGAGCCTGCTCTGCCAGGAAGCCAACACTAGACAGCGCAACGCAACTGCCCTGCTGGACGGACTAATTCCCCCTTTATTGATCTTACCTGAAATTTTTAATCAACAAGGACTTGACATACCTCTCTTTAGCCTGTTGAGCTACAGACTCACGTGCTGTTCTCTCAAAGAGGCTCATAAGCAACCTTGACCTTTCTCACCCTTATGCAGCAACGAACAGCAAATAACACAAAGCTTTTGTGGGCGCACCCACATACACAAATCAAAAATTCTCAGTAGGAAGAGAAAACATTTTCCCTGTTAGCCGGAAGCTCTCACAGCAGTGCTTTAACCTCACAGAAGTCAGCAGAGCCATTTATAGCAGTCTGCATGACACCCTCGAACTGCCTGACTTCACGTCAAAGCTCCATCACCCACAGGTGAGCAAGAGATATCCAAGCCCTGGCTCCCTCCTTCCGGTCTGGCGTGTGGCCAGGGCTGTCAGGGCATCACTCCTGAGCACTGCGTCACCCTCACTTAGGGCTACCTCTGCCTGCATCGCAGTGGGGAACAATCTCTGTGCACAGCTCAGGCTGTGTGCCTTGTGCAGCTCTGCCATACGGAGGTGACCTACACCCCGCTGTCACTGGTCTGCAGGTCCTGGAGCAGCGGGGACAGGTTCTCAGGGAAAAGCAGCAGCCCTGGCTTGTTGTGTGAAGGTAAAGCTGGTCCAAGCAGTAGCTGGGAGCCCCTCTGGTGCTCAGGGAGCAGGTGCAGATGATGATCTGTTACAGGATGTCCAGTGGAATGACAACGGGAAACAAGAAGAGCCACCAAATTTGTAGGAAATGGGGAGGAGCATGAACTGGCCCATGGTACTACTAACCAAATTCTGAGGGGCTTCAGTGGGGACACTCAGGTGTCCTCCTGCAAGAAAGGACAGATCAGCAGTTCCCCTTTTCCCCAATTGCATTCCCTAATTGTATTTCCTAATTCCCTTCATTGCAGCTCACTTCACCGCAAGGCATTTTTGTGTAGCTTAAATCAGAGATACAGGTCATCTAGCAGTCATGCCAGATACCTTACTTTTCCATATTATCTTGGTTGCAATACTGTGACAAGAGTGTCAGGTCTTGGCAAGCTCTGGGTGTGGATGCTGGGTCTGCTTTGTGCAGAGGGCAGCAGGCCTGATGAAGGCTGAGAAATACAAGCCCTTTCCGGAAGTGGCCTTATTGCAGTTTTGCAATGCATATGTTAACTGCTGTCTTTGTGATAAATGTGTGCATTTGCTGTGTTCAAGTCGCTGTACCCCTTGACTGTGTTGCTATATATTGCTGTTTTTTACTTTCCTGTCACCTCTTAGAATATAGGCTTGTCCCTGGAGCCTGAAAGAGCAGCTGCGTACCACTCAGGGGTGCAGTAGTACAGGAGAAGAAACCTGTGCTAAGGAGAATTTTTTTTTTTTTGGTCATTTCTCTCAAATTGGACCGTTTCAGTTCCATACCTTCTGGTTTTCTGTGAAAAAAATCACCTTTTTAGGACTTAGTGACTCATTGCATTGGTGAGGAGCCCTGTAAATACATACAGTCCTGTTGCTAGGACCTCAGCCCAAAACACCAGGCTTGTTCCATGGCCAATAGGAGTCAGCATCTGTTTCAGTCAGGAGGCTCAGGATAAACCGCTGACATTTTGGCTGCAATAATTTTCTCCTGTCTGTTTATGTAGTTAAATCTTTTCTCATGATAGAAAGCTGAGGGTATGTGGAAAAATCTGTGGTGTTTTCCACGCAGCCCTCAGCTTAGGAGAGCTCAAAGACATGTGCTTCCCATGGCTGAATAATTTACAGAGAATTGCCATGACAAACTGCCCTCCTTGCAGTGGCGATTCAGTCCTCACCAGGACCAAAGTCCAAGGCAGATTTTATATCAGGGCAGCTCTGTTTTCTGAGTCTGGCTTAGGGTCAGAAACTCTACATAGCCTATCCATTACCCGCTTGCAGCAAGCTGCCAAACAAACAAGTGGAGCATGTGGTTCCCACTACCAGTGCCACTGTGAGTGATGAAAGAACCTCTAAACTTTTGATTTTCAGACTCAGGATACTGGAGGCAGTGTGGTACACTATGCCATTTTGCAAATGCATGTTTTTGTGCACTCACTTGTGAAGAAACCCTTCTCTTACAGACAAGAGAGCCCTCACGTTACCTCCAGGAGCCAAGAGGAGACGAGAAGATCACAGCTTTGTGACCATTAGTCTGTGGATGCATCGTCCACTTGTGCCAATGGTCTGGACCAGCTGGTCCCCAGAGCCATTCAGCCATTCCACCTCTGACCTAAACAGTCAGTAGGTTCCTTTTCAAGATATTTTCCATGTGAGGGAAGTCACAAGTCAGGTTGTAAATAATTATGAGGAAAACACCAAAGATGAGAATCTTCTCCAAGAAGATCGGCTTGGTCTAAGATGTGGGTCCTGAACTACCAGCTCCATTTCAAAACTACCAAGTGGTACAGAGGTGAAGACAAGGGAAAATTTAATCAAGACTGAAATAATGACCCTTGGGAAAGGAAAGAGAGTTTGGCTCCAGGTCTTGACTATACGGCTCCAATGGCTAGGACACAGGAGACAGGCCATCTTACTTCTCCATGTGTTTTGCCCCATGGATTTCTTCCATAGTTAAACCTGGATGACAGACTAGGGAGATGCAGAGACATCCAAGAAGGTGGAAAAATTCACAGCACTTGATGAGATTTTCTTGGCTGCTGTATCCCCGATAGGAGAAACCAGTGCTGGACGGCAGAGCAGTCTTACCTTGGCTTCCCAGAGCTTTTTCTTTTCCATGGGGAAACAGACTAGTGGGAACAGCTTGTCTCGGGGAAAGCAGGAGAACTTTTGCTGGTGACCATGCTCACCTGTACAGGGGAGGTGTGAGCAGGGCAGGGAGGGATATACACATACATCTCTGCATGGTAAAAGGGCTCCCTGACCTCCTGGTTGAGATACCTGGCCAGACCCCAAAGTTAATTCCTCCTCTGCTGTACAGTACCTGATTCATGTCTCATCTTTTCCAGTTTCCAGGTTCTCTTGGGCAGCTGCAGCACTTCAGCCTGTCTGACAGCTGGAGCTTCAGAGCTGGGCCATGCTCTGGCTTTCTAGGCCCTGTTTGGTTGGGCCACTCATCTGTAAGGAGAACCAGGTTTCGATGGGGCAGATTTGTCACAATTTTCAGAATTTCCTCCTGCACGTCAGGTTTGGGTGCTGTGCAAGAGCCCTGTGGGTTCAGGTGCTCTAGGTGATGTGTCCAGCTGTGCTGCCATTGCCCAGCTTGGTCTCTGTCTCTGGCATTGCATTGCTTGGGTTAGGAGTTATCAGTTACAACTTTTGAGTGGCTAAAGTCATATTACAGGTTTAGATTCTGCAAGATAAACTTTATAGAAGATCTGTCCAACTCAGTGCTAAGAAATTAGAGCACTATTTTTTACCTACTTCTCCTGGTCACAGCTAGCTGAAGACTTCTCTGTGGCACAGGTAATGTTCAGTGCTGGGGAGGAAGAGCGCAGCTGGTGTGCGTGAGAGAGGGTGGGAAGGGCTCAGATGGGTGCTGGAGGGGTGAGAGTATGTGAGAGCTCTTTGGTGGGGAAACTAGGAGGAAAAAGGAGGCTGTTGGCCTCGTGTCAAAGGACGCAGTACAGGTAAAAAGGATGGGAGCAGTGAAACTTCAGGAGGAAGCCAGGAGGTAGATCAGGGAGCTGTAGAGGATAGTGGAGGTCAGCAGAAGAACGAAGGTTCCTGGAGAGCAAGAAAGAACTACAGGATTTGGGAACAGAGGAAAATTGTGTGTGTGGGGGGGGGAAGTAACCCAGTGTTTTTCCCCCTTCCCCCAAGGTTGCTCTCTTTTTTGAGACTCCCTCCAGCTCCTTGTGACCCCAAGTACAGGCCTGCCACCCCAGCCCACTCCACATGAAACTATGCCCCTCCAACCACTCCCCCCCCTCCTCCTTTTGTCTCTCCTTTACCACCTCTGGAGGCCAGCTCTGCCTCAACAAGGTGCTACCTCATGCTCTGGGCTGGTGCGGCAATATTTCCTGCTTTATTCTGTCCCGCCCACAAAATCTAAATCACAGAATCACAGAATCACAGAATCGTTTAGGTTGGAAGGGACCTCTGGAGATCATCTCGTCCAACCTCCCTGCTCAAGCAGGGTCCTCTAGAGCATATTGCCCAGGATCACATCCAGACGGGTTTTGAATATATCCAGCGAAGGAGACTCCACCACCCCTCTGGGCAACCTGTTCCAATGCTCTGTCACCCTCACAGTGAAGAAGTTTTTTCTCAGGTTCAGATGGAACTTCCTGTGGTTCAGTTTCTGCCCATTGCCTCTTGTCCTGTTGCTGGGCACCACGGAGAAGAGGCTGGCCCCATCCTCTTGACACTCCCCCTTCAGATACTTGTACACGTTGATGAGATCCCCTCTCAATCTTCTCTTCTCCAGGCTGAACAGGCCCAGCTCTTGCAGTCTTTCTTCATAGGAGAGATGCTCCAGCCCTCTAATCCTCTTGGTAGCCCTCCGCTGGACTCTCTCCAGGAGTGCCATGTCTCTCTTGTACTGGGGAGCCCAGAAGTGGACACAGTACTCCAGGTGAGGCCTCACCAGGGCTGAATAGAGGGGCAGGATCACCTCCCTCGACCTGCTGGCAACACTCTGCCTAATGCACCCCAGGATCCCATTGGCCTTCTTGGCCACAAGGGCACACTGCTGACTCATGGTTAACTTGTTGTCCACCAGCACTCCCAGGTCCTTCTCGGCAGAGCTACTTTCCAACAGGTCAGTCCCCAGCCTGTACTGGTGCATGGGATTATTCCTGCCTAGGTGCAGGACCTTGCACTTGCCTTTGTTGAACTTCAGGAGGTTCCTCTCCGCCCACCTCTCCAGCCTGTCCAGGTCCCTCTGAATGGCAGCACAGTCTTCTGGTGTGTCAGCCACTCCCCCCAGTTTAGTATCATCAGCAAACTTGCTGAGGGTGCACTCTGTCCCTTCCTCCAGGTCATTGATGAATATATTGAACAAGACTGGACCCAGGACTGACCCCTGGGGGACACCACTAGCCACAGGCCTCCAACTTGACTCTGCGCCATTCACCACAACCCTCTGAGCTCGGCCATCCAGCCAGTTCTCAAGCCACCTCACCGTCCACTCATCTAGCCCACACTTCCTGAGCTTACCTAGGAGGATGTGATGGGAGACAGTGTCAAAAGCCTTGCTGAAGTCCAGAAAGACAACATCCACTGCTCTGCCCTCATCTACCCAGCCAGTCATTCTGTCATAGAAGGCTATCAGATTGGTCAAGCATGATTTCCCTTTGGTGAATCCATGCTGACTACTCCTGATCACCTTCTTGTCCTCCAGATGCTTAGTGATGACCTCCAGGATGAGCTGTTCCATCACCTTTCCCGGGATGGAGGTGAGGCTGACAGGCCTGTAGTTTCCTGGCTCCTCCTTCTTGCCCTTTTTGAAGACTGGCGTGACATTGGCTTTCTTCCAGTCCTCAGGCACCTCTCCTGATCTCCAGGACCTTTCAAAGATGATGGAGAGAGGCCTAGCGATAACATCTGCCAGCTCCCTCAGCACTCGTGGGTGCATCCCATCGGGGCCCGTGGATTTGTGGATGTCAAGTTTGGACAAAAGATCTCTAACCCGATCCTTCTCAACCAAGGGAGAGTCTTCCTTTCTCCAGCCTTCCTCTCTTTTCTCCAAGGTCTGGAATTCCTCAGGACTGGCCTTAGCAGTGAAGACAGAAGCAAAGAAGGCATTCAATAACTCTGCCTTCTCTGTATCCTTTGTCACCAGGGCACCCGCCCCATTCAGCAGCGGGCCCACGTTTTCCCTAGTCTTCCTTTTGCTATTGATGTATTTGAAGAAGGCCTTCTTGTTGTCCTTGACATCCCTTGCCAGATTTAATTCCAACTGGGCCTTAGCCTTCCTTGTCGCATCCCTGCACGCTCTGACAACGTCCCTGTATTCCTCCCAAGTGGCCTGTCCCCTTTTCCACATTCTGTACACTTCCTTCTTCTGCTGGAGTTTTGTCAGGAGTTCCTTGCTCATCCATGCAGGTCTCCTGCCCACTTTGCTGAACTTCATGATGATCTGAACCACTTCTGCCAAAGACCGGATTTATTGGCTTGAAAGTTTATGGAGAATAAACCCAGGAATGGAGAATAAACCCAGGAGGAATGCTGGTAGAAAGCCTCTAGTGTTTGTGTATTCATGAGCAGGCCAAGGTTTGTGAGCAGCTACTCTTATTTTACATCTGCTACTCGGGAACATATTCTCAACAGCTAATTCAGCCTAATTCCAATGGTCAGGAAGGCATTATCTACCTGTCCCTGTGACAAAGTGACCTCTTATTCTTACAGCACATCTTCTTACTTCATGGTTCTTGTCATCTTTGAGTAACTGCACCTCTGAAAGATTTAAAAAAAAATGTGTTAGTATTTGACAGTCATAGTAAATGATCTGCACAGAGATACTCCCCATCTCTCAGCACTGGAGAATAGGAGTTATGCAATGTTTTCTGAAGCCTGATAAAACCTCATAACTTGCATCTGAGTGATGTGGACTTTGTCTTGAAGTTTCCTTGGATATTGCCTTGGATTTAGAAATATAAACTGTTTATTTGACTATAACAGCCTCAGTTTCCCATCAAATCTAGGCCAAAAAGCTTTTATGCTGGTAATTTAAAATATACGACAGCTGGAAGCTTTGCAACGGTTCTCTCAGGTCTCACCCTCTTTCCCTCCATTTTAACTGAAACATCCTGAAGCAACTCCTTTACTTTTACAGGATCCGTCTCAACTTTGAGATGCATCACAAAATGTATTTGCTTTACAGAAGTGTTGCAACGTCCCAGTCCGGAGCATGACACTCAAAGGTGCACGTTATCACAGAATCACAGAATCACAGAATCGTTTAGGTTGGATGGGACCTCTGGAGATCATCTAGTCCAACCTCCCTGCTCAAGCAGGGTCACCTAGAGCATATTGCCCAGGATCACATCCAGACGGTTTTGAATGTCTCCAGCGAAGGAGACTCCACTACCTCTCTGGGCAACCTGTTCCAATGCTCTGTCACCCTCACAGTGAAGAAGTTTTTTCTCAGGTTCAGATGGAGCTTCCTGTGGTTCATTTTGTGCCCATTGCCTCTTGTCCTGTTGCTGGGCACCACGGAGAAGAGACTGGCCTCATCCTCTTGACACTCCCCCTTCAGATACTTGTACACGTTGATGAGATCCCCTCTCAATCTTCTCTTCTGTCAGCCTGTTTTGGAAAGATGGCTGTAATAGTCACATTGCAGAAGTTCTTGTATATGTCAAGTCTCCTTCCCAAGGGATCCACTGCCCTGTGCATAGGGTTGTCTAGCACATCTGAGGGCTGGCTACTTTGGAGAGAATGGCTAGGACTGAGGGGCAGGTCTTGGTCCTCTCTGCAACTGGCCATGGCCAGCAATGTTCTCATAAAAAAATCTTTCAGAAGTAGAGTTTGCAACCGCAGTGGATGGCAGATGAGCTCATCCTTACCTCTGCCACCTGCGGCAGCCTCCACAGGGAGGCAGAAAATCCCCTTCTGTTATTTTTCTAGTGTTGACATTAGAAAGAAACATCCTCCCCAGACTCCATCGCTTCACAGTTATTTATAAAGACAAAGTTATAAAGATATGTAAGTTTTCCATAAAAGACCCTTTTGCTCACACACCTGTCTGTGCTTTCAGGAAGCAACGTAGGAAGGTGCTCAACATCTAACACCCACTGAAAAGGAGTCTCTTCATCAGAAAAGCTTGAACATCTATTTCCATGTTACCAAACTACATGTCCAGGTAGCTATGAGACCTTTGCTTCATTCTGTGGGCTCCTGTGCTGTGTGCAAGCTGTCATGCACAGGCTATTTGGGAGATATGATTTGTCACTGCAAATGCTGTGAGATACAGGTCCATAAAGCTGGCAGAGCATCCATATCATTCCTCAAGATGTAAACTTGGCACGCCATAGATCTATTGAAAACTCAGAAACAAGATATGTAATTGCTAAAGGTTTCATCCAGACCCTAAAACATCCCTACCTTCTCCCTTCTCCCCCTCTCCTGCCCCATAGCAGCCAGTGTAAAAGATATCGTCCTAATCACTGGCAGAAATACGGGAAGTGGTTTACAGGACACGTTTATCTTTCTCTCATGACTCCACAATGCTAGCCTGCCTTTTCTCAGCCTTTACAAGACCAGCCTCAGAGTGACACAGGAGCTGCCTGAGAAACACCAATCTGCTGGATAAGACCAATGAGCAGTCCCGAACATGGCAAGGAGCTGCAGGTGGATTTTTCTCCAGAGCTGAGCTCTTGTGGTGCGTCAGAGGTGTGAGCAACGCAGGGCAGGTAACAAAGAGCTCTTCATGCCATCTGCATGGCAATGCCTGTATTGGGGGGATTCCCTTGGCCTGAAGTGTTAAGATTCGCTGTTGGTACACATATAATGGTTTGAGCTGTCACCATCAGAGTGCAAAGAGAGTTTGCTCATTTATCTCTGTGTGACGGCATGTGCTCTTGCTGGGGGCTGCCCTGAGGCAGGCAGCAGGTGCGCTGGGTTTTGGAGCCGGAGCCCGCGTGTGCCTCGGGGCGTTATGGGGGATGAAGGCTGGGTGCAGCCCTCTTTGTTCTGCGCAAGCTGAAATCTCTCTGAGGAGCAGCTGCTGAGGAAGCGGAGGAGGCTGGGGGTAATCTCAAGCGTAAGCAGGCCTTGCTTGTGAGTCGTGCTGTGGGTAAAATCCCAAGAGGGGCTCTGAGGAGCGTGGGTACATGAGGACGCGGAATCCTTGGGTCACAAGCTCTTGTCTGAAAGGCAGAGCTCTCTTGGCAAATTGTGCGTGTCTAGAGAAACAAGTGTATTTGCTCCCCATCCCTCCAGGAGGGCAGAGGGTCAAGCATGCCCCGATGCGCTGTGTAGCTCGTCGCTCCCCAGCTCGGCACACGGGCGTGAGCGCAGCAGGGGCCCCCGCGCTGGTCGGGAGCGGGAGCACAGGAGGTAGGAGGAGAGGCCAAGGGCGCTGGGTGCGTTGGTCTCGGAGAAGAGAAGGCGCAGGGGGATGTTGCTGCTGGCTGCAACTGCCTCACTGCCTGGGAGGGTGGGGAGAGGATGGAGGCAGAGGCTTGGCAGAGGTGCCCGGGGACAGGGGGAGGTGCAGTGGCACGAGTTGCGCGCGGAGAAATTCCCATCCGAGGTGGGAGGACACTGGGTGGGACGCCTCTGGGTGGTGCAAGAGTGGAGCAGGGGCCCGGGGTGCAGGGGGAATGCATGCGTGGGGACAGGCCCACTTTGACGGTGCCAGGCCCAGGGAAAGCTGAGCTGGCAGCAGGAGGTCGGAGCAGAGCCCTCCAGAAGCCCCTTTGCGCCCCAGCGGCTCTGTCTTTCTGGAGCCCAGCGAACGGCTTTCTCTCCAGCTCTGCCTGGCTTTGCCTTCAGGGCCTTCGCTAGTCTGTCTCTTGGGAGGGCGCTGACAGCAAGGACCAGAGGGCAAAAGGCTTCCCAAGCGTTTATTCCAAGTAGGGAATGGCCGTAGCCTGACGACTGTTTGTGTGCACGTCGGTGTGCGTGGGATGTTTGTGCTTGAAGGTGCCCGTCTGTGGCAGGCTTGCTGTGCTCTGGGGCAGTATTTGTGTGGCCCCCAGGAGAGAGCGTGGCTCTGGCTGCCCGCCTGAGGCGGCAGGTCCTCCTTACATGCCGTGAGCTGGGGCAGCAAGTAGGACGTGCTCGGGGGCAAGCTGGACGCCTCCGGTGCGATCGCGCGCGCCTGTATTGCTCGGCTTGTTTGCGCTGCGCACGCTCACGGCCAGGCGCGATGTCAGGGGAGCCGCCCGGCACTTGCATCCTGGCCGCGTGTGTCTCGCTGCCCTGTGACACAGCTGCAGAAGAAAGCTGTGCGCAGAGCCCGAAGCACTGTGGTGAGGAGCGAGGGCCGTCGCCTGGGAGCCGGGGTGTCCGGGAGGGTGGTGATGGCTGTGGGGGCAAGGAGAACCGTGGGCGAGGGAGCGCGCGAGCGCAGGGCCAGCACCTGCTGCCCCCGCCAGCAAGGGCTTTCCGAAACAAGCTGTGGCTCAGGGCTGCCGGCCTCAGTGCCGCTTGCTGGGCTGGGCCGGGGCCTTCTGCCTGCAGAAAAGTGCGTGACTGGGGCTGTCAAGGCATCGTTCCTGATCACAGCATCACCCCCCACATACCGTTACCACTGCCTGCATCAGCGGAGGAGGAACAGCATCCGAACACGGTAAAGCTCTGTGTGCACTCTGGGTCTGCTGCTTGAAAGCAATGCTGCTGCTCACTGTTGCTGAGCTGCATGTTCTGGAGCAGCAGGGATACATTCTCCGAGAAAATCAAATCACAGCCAAATTCAGAAGGCTAATCCTCCAATTTAGGAAAAGCACCCACTTCTCCAGTACCTCTTCTGCCTATGAAGTCCTTCGTTTCAAGAAAAGGCAGCAGAAAAGGTCTCTTCCTACCACAGCCCCAGTGCAGATGTCAACTTTCACAGCCCCCAGCATTCATCAGGAGTAAACCCCAAGCAATGGAGTCACAGTGCTGCAGTGGGTCACATCTCAATTGAACCACCCCATACACCACTATCCACATCCCCCTTCTCTTAGTCTTAATCAGGCAGCATTTGGTCCCACTTGGTACAACCCTGCACCTCAGCCCCTCCCAGACTTACTGTGGAAGAGCAGGATGAAGCTGAGCATCTTTAAAAAGGAAGCAGGGATCCCTTGATAAGGCTCAGGGACCCCAGATGTCATCACCAGCCCATTACTGTGGGAAATGGCACGTGGCTCAGTCAAGAGATATGGGGAAAACGACAGTGTTTCAGTCCGAGCAGTCTGTTGAATAGTCTGTTTTCACAGTGAAGGTGCCATGCATTTGGCTTCATGTATTCTCAGTCCTTCTCATCGAGAAATCCTATAGATGTGTCTTTCCCAAACGATTTGTGATTGCCATAAGACTCCCTTCTCTCTGGTCTGGAGGAGTTCCCAGCCCTGCACGCACACTGGCCGGCATCTGTAGACTCTCTGATGTTTTAGGTGAAAAAGAGAAAGGGAACTGTGGTGCAAGTTCATCAACCCGGCTTACGCTCAGCAGCTCCAGATCCCACTTTCCCTGCCCGTGGCATGGGCAGAGTCACCAGGCCAAAACAGGAGCACATGCAGCATCCCCAGGAGCAGAGCCAAGGTCAAAGGCGAAGGTGTCCTATTCACCTCAGGAGCTATGTCTGGTCGATGTTACAAATTTTTCTTTCATGCAGGATTGTTTCTCAGGTAGGTCATGGAGGCCTAATGGTAGACACTCCCTCAGTCCCTGCCGCAGATGATCACAGCCCAGGCAGTCCATTAGGTTAGACAGTGTTCCTGTCAACTGACAGCTACAGACATGCATTCAACTTTTCACATCATTCTGGGCTGTGTCTGGTCATCACCAATCAGTGCGTAAACTGTGCATATATCCCTTCTCAGCTTGTTCTCCATGTGGGACTCATCATGGCTGGAGGACTAGATAAATACAGATAAATGGAAAAAATAAAGACGAAAGTTTTCTCCAGAAGGGTCAGTGCAGATTGGAAAAGGACAGGCAGAATTTGTCCCCTACTGGAACCCACAGCAGCAGTAGAAGTACAGATATGCATCACCCAATGCCTTGGGCACAGCAGCTGGTTTCTAACACCACCGTGGGATAAGTGGTAAACAAATAGTAAAAACGAGAGTGTGAATTTAGAATCTGCCCATGGTCCTGAGCAAGTCAGGACTTCATGCTGCAGTGCCTGCTCTTTACTGTCACCTCTTTGCTTTTCTGGTTCTGGTTCCTCGCTCTAGCCAGCATTGAAATTTGCCGTATCACTACGTGATCTCAGCAGCAAGACTGGCTTCAGCTTTTAGGCTCTTTCTGAGCATCCCATTGGGATGGGAGGCCTGCAGGCTTTGCTCTGAGGCCAAAGCCAGAACAGTTTGTTTCAGCAACAGTATTTCAAAATCTAGCCAAAAAAGCCAGTCTTTTCCCCATTTTCCTGTCCTGGTTTCTCTATGCACATGTATTTTGATGCAGAAAACTGTTCATAGCCGTGGATGCATTCTCCTGAATAGATTACTTTGCACAGAAAACACTTGCCCCTGTGTCTTCATGTACACAAGCTGCAGTGAGAGCCGTCTAAACCGTTCTCTGACCTGTCTTCATCTCTTCCTGCCTGGTCCTCTCCCACTGCTTTGCTCAGGATGATGGTTTTCAACAGCAACATTTTAATGGACAACCTTATCTTCTAAGGTTAGCCCTCAAAAAGGGCAAAGCTGGACTTGCCTTCCCGCAGCAGACAGCTGGCCTCAGGCCGGCTACGTGGCATTCTGTACCTGGATTTGTATTGCAATAGTTTTCTCTTTGAGGCAATAAAAGAGAATCAAATCCCAAATCTTTGAAAGGATATAGTACAAAGAAACTGAAGTCTAATACAAGTTTAGCTGATAAATCATCATGCTAAAGAAAAAAAAAAAGAATATTCCTGGTGGCTGGTGGTTTTCCGACAGCGCAATGTCACTTTATATTTCAATACTTAGAAATCAACTTATAGCCGTTGATTCTAATAGCAACTGTCAGTTAATTGTGATCCACATGACCCATAGCATTTTCTTATTTCTTACCATACCTCTTGCTGCTTTATAACTCTAGATGTCTTCTGAAAAATTGCACCTGTAAGGGATTTATTTGTATTTATTAGTATTTGACAACCATATTGGATAGTGTTAGATAGTCTGCATGACAAATGCAACCTCTTGTTTCTGCTTAACAATGCTTACATGATCTCTTTAAGACATCAGTGGGAGATTTAGGTAACTTCAATGGGCTGTCTTTAAAGTCACTGTCACTGTCTTTAAAGTCAACATTTCTGTAAGATTTTCGTAGAGCACAAATAGAAAGTATTGATTCAAAATCATCGTATCAATGTAAGTGATCCATCGCAGGGAGCCTGTAAGGAATAAAGCTTTGGGGAAACATGCATCTCCCTACATTTTCCCCCCCTGCTAAGCCTTAGTGATTGGAAAAAGATAGGCTATCTTAATGCTGAGAAAAGTCACCCTGTGCCTCTTATTAAGCTAGATCAAAAAATCCCTTAAACACTCAGTGAGTTCTCCTCTACCTCAGGTCTTGCCCAGTGGCTTGGAGGGCCGTATTTTGGAAAAGGCTGTTACAGGAAGAGTCATTCTGAAAATAAGCAGCAAGACGTGGTGTCTTTGGTTATATTCCTTTTAAGGCTACAGCCACAGAACACTAAACAGATCCACTCACCAAAATGCCACTTGCAGTAGAGAAGGAAAAACAGAAGGAATAAGATGAGACAGCCTCCAACAATGTATCCCGTTATTGCTTTTAGGTCTTGTACTGTTGTGGAAAGATTCTGCATGAGCATGGTATAGAGCAATAATCGTCATGGCTAAAATCCCAAGAAGCACCTTTAATGAAGAATGTAACAGTATTGTCCTTCCCATCGGGGACGAGTTTAGCAGGTGACCGTTCAGCCAAGAGCTCTCAGTGTTCATGGGAAGCTTTCGACATGAAAAGCTAGATAGTCAGCACAAGTAGCAGACGGCTCCCATTCTCAGGCCAGCCATGCAGCCTCGGCTTCCTGCTCTGTGCACCCTGTGGACAGGCACCCCTGGTGTCGCCACAAGCCTTGCCAAGAGCTGAGGGCACTCAGCGCAGGGCACAGTCACAGCTCACGCTGTCAGGAGGACTGGATGTCCCACTGAGGCTTTCCTTGCAGAGAACTCAGTAAAATCAAACCTTGTTCTCACCGGATTCCACAAAACTAACTCCCCCCCTGCTGCCCCGGAGGATACATGTCCTAAGGATCTTCTTAGCAGATTTGGAAAGTTTCTGCTGCTCAGAAAAGTCAGCTTTAAGATGTTTTAATTCTGGGGCATGATGACTGAACTCTTTCTATCCTGTATGCAATATTTACTTTCATCACAAACGCTAGCCTACTTTTTCCTAGCACAAAGCTATGAGTGCCAGTGGGAGCTAAAGAGCGGTGCAGTTAATAGCAATTAACAACTGAAATCAAGGTGGGAAAGGTGTACATTAACCCTGCTCACAACTCACTGAAGAAGAAAGTGTTCTTAGACTTTATCTGCATTTCGGTGGCTGCTTGGGCCAAAGATGAAGTAACTTTGATACCCTGCAGTAGTGATTTGGATTGCATCACTTTGTTTTCCAAAAAGATGGATGCAGACAGTCAGGAAAAAGACATCTTCAAGCATTAGTAGGATCTGTTACAGGCATGGAAATATCATAGTCATGCTAATAAAACTAGACCCTTAATCCAAGATACGAGGTTAAAATGAGAAGCTTCAGTTAGAGAGTAACTAGTTGCAAATTCACAATTTTCAGAAGCTTGTGTTTATCACCAAGTCTGATGAGCCGTGCACAGTCAGAGAAGAGAAGCAGTACACAGCGATAGTAACATAAAGAGTAGTGCCAAACTAGGGACAATATAGATAAATATTATGGAAATATGAGGCTGGTGAAGACAACAAAATGGCTTTTGTGGTGTAGACAACTTCCATGTCTAGGGTTTAATCTACAGTAGAGGATTAGGATTCACCTACTACAAAAAAAACCTTGTGTAGCAGGGCCCTCTGAATCACCTGACTCTCTACAGAATAAATAAATAAATATTCAGTCTTATTTCCATTCTTGTTCCCGCTTATATTTGGGCCTGGGGGAGTTCAGCCAGTGTCCGAACTGAGAATATCTTCAGCTTACCACTTACAGGTATTATCGTCTTCAGAGGTGAAATGATGCCCATACACAGTTAAGGTGATGTGCCTGGTTTGGATCTGCTGCTTGAAGGTGACGCTGTACACCCCGCCGTCGCTGAGCTGCAGGTCCCGGAGCAGCAGGGACGCGTTCTCAGGGAAAAGCACAACGCGACCTCGGTACGCGGCGTGTGGGAAATGCTTTGCAAAGCAGTGCTTGGGAGCCCCCTCCGCGCTCAGGGAGCAGTTCAGCACCGTGCAGGTGATGAGCGCGTCCGAGCGGTTACTGAACGTCCACTGAATTGACAGTGGGAAGCAAGAGGAGTTTGTGAATTTGTAGGAGACGGGCAGGAGCACGGAGTGGCCCACAGTGCCATTGACCGAATCCTGAGGGGCTTTGATGAGGACACCCAGGTTTCCTCCTGCAATGAATGGGAAGGGGCAAATCAGTGAGGTACCCTTGTGCAGATGCCCGCCAACATTTCACGACTGTTCTCCTCTTTCCCACAAAGCAAATAGTCTATCTAGTGTTGTTATGAGCAGCGCTCACTTCACTAAAATAAATATTTTTGCTCCGAGATTGAAATATTGGGACTGCCCGAAAGACATCTCATACTAACAGTCCTCTCTCTTTTTCAGTTTTTGCCAGTAACAGGCCCAAAGGACACTGTCCTAGGACTCGCTGAGATGGCAAACTTTCAATGTATCAGCGTACTGAGAGTAGTAGCAGCCCTGACGAAAGCTAAGAAACGGAAGCCAGTCGTTCAGAGACATGCTTTTGAAGTGATTAAAAAGCTCTGAACAGGAATTGTTCCCCTCCTAATCCAGTTCATTCACTGTGCCTCCTGGGCACTGCTAGCTGACTGCAGCATTTTGCAAAAACATTTTGTGTTGTTGAATTTAACATCTCTTACAGCCCGTTTCCCTGTGAATGTGAGGAAGAGACATGCTTTTTGATCACTGCATATATACACTTGTGGATTCACTCAAGTCTTCAATACGGCAAGGTCCTGACACTGAGCGTGGTGGAAGAACAACCAAAAAGGTCTTCTTAGGTAGCAGAAAAGGTCAGTGCACCACACTGAAGATGTTTCTCCAGAAATAATTTAAATGACACTGACAGGGGAGTCATTGTTTTACAGGCTGCAGCTACATCCAAAAAACCCACCACCTGGCCACCATCCCTACTCCATTTCCTTGTACAAAGGGGAAAACATGGTTTGAAAGGACACAGTTGAGGTGAAGAGATGTTTGGTGGCAGCTGTTTATAGCCCCAAGGAGACTTCAGCTCTGTCCTCCCACCCAGACTCACCGAGAAGCAGCAGGATGGAGCAAAGGGTCCAGCAGCTCCCAGCAAAGCCCATGTCTCCTCAGAGCCTGGGATGTGGCCACAGCAGAGATGGCTTAGCAGAAGAGTCTGTGGTTTCTGAGCTCATCATCCAAGTAAGCATCTGAAGTGACGCCCCCAGCCCAGGAAGGAAGTAGCTGATGATTTCAAGGGCTCAAGGTCTTCAAAGGTCTTCACTTACAAACTGAAAAATTTAGGGTTTGCTTCTCATCCGAACAGGCTCCTTTAGCTGCTGATCCCCTGAGTACATACTGGGGTATCCCCTCCTCAAGCAAGCACGTCAGCAGTAGGGCTGGATATTTCTGTCAGATGGCTGTGACGCATATTTTAAGATACCTGAAAAAGCTCAGTTTTGGGGTGGGACAAGCTGGAAGGCGTAAACTTCCTCCTCCTGCTTTTAGCCTGGAAATGGCCAACACATTCAAGATAGGGTGGCACATTTTCCCTTGCTAGGATCATCTAGTTATGGACACAGCAGTTCCCCTCTGGCTAGCACTCCCTGGGGTGCTCTGGGAGTAGTGAAATAACAGGTCAATAGGTTACTTGCCATGCAGCACTTCACATTTAAATTCCTTAAAGACTTTAAGCAGATAACATCCCAACTAACCCCATAAACGTCATTTTATCATCTTCTCTAAGCCTTTCCCTATTGACATTTCAAATTGAGAACAGTCCTTCAGCTCCGAGGTCAAGCAGTTTGTTTTGGCACTAATACCAACTGAAAGAGCTCAGTCCAAGCTCTCCTTCCCATCATCAGGCCAAAACCTCATTAAATCCTGTAGAACTAGCACTGTGAAAACCTCTCAACCTAATCCTAGTGTAGTGAAAAGCAAGGCAAAGCACGTATTCAGGTTTTTGCTTTTGGCTTCATCTTCACTGGTAACTGTTTTCTCAGGGTGATTGCCCTCATCAGATGGCTACCTGCTTCTGATGCAGGTTGAAATGTTATTAGCCCAAAATGTTACGGCTTTACAGGTAATTGGAAAAGGTCATATTCTTTTTTCTTACTTGTTTGGATGCATCATCTATTTGCTGAAGACACTTTTTTCTTTCCAATAGTCTCCTTTATGTAACATGCTGCATAGTTTGCAAGAAGAGGAAATGCTTGATGGTTGCTGGTACGTGTTTATTCTTAGCCACTAAATTGTCCCAGTGGTATATGCGCATATTTAATCCTTTTAACTGCTCTTTTTAAGTAGGTTTCTCTTTCAGTAGTATTTTTTCTTTCTTTAAAGAATTAATTATATAGGGAGGATTTCTATTATAGGCTTCCCCCTACCGGTATGTAGCATACCTGTATTCAGGATAACCTCAGTGTATAGCTAGATCATGAACTTTTTGATGTTTTCTTCTTGGGGATACACCTCAGGAAATTGTCCAAGTTAATATTTAGACTAACATCAGCAACATGAACATACTCGGGCAGATTCTTCTGCTTTCTCTGCAAAGAATAGGAGAGTGTAGATTTAGACACATATACTCCTTATTAGGAACCAGGGCTTAGGTTTTTTATGAGAGGTTGTGCTTCATTGCAGCTGTTCTGAAATCAAGTATTAGTTAAAGGATGCCTAGATCACCGAGGCTCTTCAGCACAGAGATTTTCGGCATTAAGGCTAGATTTGCCATCTGCAAGAGCAGAGTTTGCTCATGGCTGTTTGCTACCTGGCTGCTTAGTATGGCTTAGGGTGGGCTCTTCCCCACCAAATGTGCTTGCAAGCTGTGAACTAGGACTACAGCTAAGCTCCGTCACATCACTGGAAATGCACCGCTCTTTGCAAGTGGTGTCAGCCTAAGTCTTTGCTTCTGTGCTTCTCCCAGGAATAGCAGTAGACATCAGCCAGCAAACATTTTTCACTGCACAGCTAAATTCAGATTGATGCTGCACTCTTCACAAGTCCTCCAGTTTTGTCAGTTCACTGCCAGAGCCACCTTACTTGCGGTCGTGTGGTCAAACAGATGCTGAAGTACGGCGTACTCTCTAGTGACAGAGAGATTTCACCAGGACTCACAGAAATCATGTCTCCTCTGACCTTTGAGAGATCAAATGGCTTTTGGTCACAGACTACACGTAGAGGGCTTTTGATTTTCCAAAACCATTTCTTTTAAAGCAAAAAATAGGAACTGAGAAGAGAAGATTAACTTGCAGCAGCGAGTGTTAGCATCCTCCATAAACACAGCACAGCAGTAGGGCAAAACCAGTGAAGACGCGTTCCTTAGCAGTACTCTGTTCGCAGAGAAACTTATTATCTGTCACAGAGCCAAGACATACATCACGGCCCTCATATAGCACTGGGGCAAGTTTTGCTATTGACTTGTTTTAGCGTTTAGTGACTCTTGCATCTGAACCAAGGGCTATACCTCCTGTCGAGCTGTGCTTATTTCTTAACTGGATGTGCAAACACAACATCCCCGCACCTCCCAAACGTGAGCGCTCCCTAAACAACAGAATAAGCTCAGGTGTCACATCCACCACTGAACAATGCACCCAAACCAGTATTTAATAGCTTTTATCAAAGAGGACGCAGCCTTTTGTTAAAGCTTCATATCCATGATCTTTTTGGGTTACATTCAGTAGAGTACATCGCTGATACATCGGTTTCATTCAGTGCTAGTACTACATTATTTTAGCTACAGGAAAGTGAGGGCTCTAATTCCGCAAGAGGATTAGGCGTATTCTCGTCTTTGCTTCCTAAGAGCAGTCACCACTGCCCCAAGAAGCGTGGTTATGGGGTTAAAAAAAAAAACACCTGAGTATACAAAACCACAGGGAGCCCGTAAAAGGTAACAGCACATGGACCATCATCTTTTCTCCAGAAAACAAGAGCAGAGGAGCAATGAGAACCACAAGAGCATTAAACTAGTGTGCTCCCTAAAATATTTTCCTACTTTTCTCTCTAGCACGCTAAGCCTTTAGTGCTTAGTTGCGCAGCCTGCGTTAGAAACCAAGGGATACGTTTGGTCAAATTTAACAACACGTTTGTGAAAGATAGTTCTCACATTTGTAGTGTCCAGAGAGAAGCAGCAACATGTATTTCCCCCCCCGTGCCAGGGTGCCGAGCTCCGTGCTTGCACTCAGGGTTCAGGGCTATTCTCCCCTCCCTGCTTTGTAATGGAGAGCCCAGCTAGTTGTCATTACTCACAGAAACACGTGTTTTTTCTCCTGCATTGTTTGCTCTCCCCTCAGTCTGTACACAGAAAGACCTCCTACTAGCTTTACCCTCTCTACAGAGCGTCTCGGGCTCCTTTTCTGTGGTCCAATTCGTCACAGACTCAGGGGGAGTAGATTGTGCTGTTATGATGTAATTGCATTCAAACCATCTTCACCTTGAGCCAAGTTAAAGTGGTTGCTTCAAGTATCCAAAAAGACAGACCCCCCCCCCCCGTTACAAAAAGTAGTAAAAGATACAGATAAAGAAATAAAATGAAAATCTGGTACAAAATCTTTTATTATCAAGATTACATTTGAAGGTCAGAGGAAAGGGCTTGGGTGCCTCCTTTTCTCCAGCTGCTTTGCTGCAAACTTGCTAAGGCAGAGCCTTGGGAGAGACTGACCTTATCCGCAGATAGGCCTCAGGTTGTTTGTGTTAGAGAGCTCTTCCTGGTGGAGCACATTAGCTTTTCCAGACGAGCTAAGTTAGAAGTTGTCAAGAGTCTGGACACATATCATCCTTTCTTTCAAAATTTACTCACTTATCCCTTCCCTAAGCTTATTCAGGAAATAGTTTTGCCTCTTCCAGTATGTCTTTAAGCATGGAAGTGTCACCTTCTGTGAACCTTGGATTTTACCTTAATATGCACACGAGTGAAATACTTTAATACAAACCTCTAAACTGAACGAAAGCAGGCAGAGGGTGAGCAGACAGTAATCGGCCATTTGTGTGAACCCCCTCAGCATCTTCTTTTTGGAGAAACCAGAGCAAATGTGCCTCTTGACAGATGTTTTTCTCCTCAAAATTCAGATTTCTGCATGAACAATGTTTCAACAGAAGGACTTTGATGAACTCTTTGTGGAGTCTGTTCTAGACCTCGCTCTGAGGGGGGATTTCCATTCATTATCCCTTCGAGTCCAGCTGTATTCGAACAGAGCTTTACGAGAAACACATGGAAACTGCTGTGGCTGTGACAAATTCAAGATGCAGTTATTATTTAGTTGTTTGCATATTGTCTTGGTATCTGAGTGACAGGCGATGAAATCATTGTTGTCATTTCTCCGTAAGCACTTGACAGTGTCATGTAATAAAAAAGGTGTCCAAAAATGGGGGGATTTCGTGTCTGAACAGAAATGCCTGGAATAAACAAATGGGTCAAATCCTGTTCCTTTTCCTACTCTATCCCTGTACTACTCTTCAGGGGGGATTTCTCACTCTGGGAGCTCAGTGAGACTGCAAGCTCCGAGAGGTGAATTTGGCTAGGCAATTTTTCGGATCAAGCAAAGATTGTAGTTTTCTTGAGCTGAGTAAAATAATGTAACATCTCCCCGTGCAAAGGTTCGTTTGCCGTAACAGCAGAAGGAGGACATGGCAATATAAAGATCATTCAACACAAGCGCACCCAATATCATAAACAGGAGCTATTTCTCGCAATGAGACAGAACAGAAGAGATGCAACAGCCCCCGGTAAACATGGTCACATAGTCCCCTTTCACAGCCCTTCAGGAGCTCAAGCAAAACCACAGCAAAGATTCTGCTTCAGCTAGTGCAGCGTGAGCTTCCTGCCGTGGTGGCCTTAGCCCTGAGAAAAGGTGGGCTCACTTTTGTGTTTGCACCAGCATGTGAGCCCCTACACTTTCAGTACAGAGCGGAAAACCTGCTGTCATCTATCCCAGGCTCTCTCCTTTCTAGCTCAGCAGCAAATTGATGCAAAGTGCCTGACCTTCTCTGACAAGCATGTGCAGTGCACTGAGACAGGCCAGGCAGAGATGCTTCCTATGAGCTATGATCTACGTCGTCACTGCAGTAAACAATTCAGACCCAAATCCTGCTGCTGCACGCTCAAGGGCGCGATCTCCCACAGACTTGTAGGGTTCCCCAGGAGCCGTGGAGAGCAACAAAAATTAGCCTTGAGCTTCCAAATATCCGGAGCAGCCAAACCGTGCCTAGCCATCATTGCTGGGATTTGAAATAGCTCCTCTGTGAGCTGTGTCTGCATTTGACTTAATTTTTCTTGGCCACGGTGGCCATAAACTGCATATTCAGTGACTTTGCCTTCAGGAAAAGGGCACCAGACACACATGTTTTTCCAAAGACAGTGGTAAAAAATGCTTATGTGACATTGACACGCTCGCTTTTATTTTGACTTCCACTTTGAAGCTGCTGATGCTCAAATGCAGCTGCACACCCAGAGGGCACAGCAGAGAATGGGACCCCAGAGACTTTGCATCAGGGCACAAGATGCTGACGTTTGTTTCAGGCGAAAATGAACTGCACAGCCAGCCCGCTCTCCAGGCTTGGGATTGCAGACTGGGCTTGCAGCTTGCAAACTGGGTTACTCCTGCATGAAAGTAAGCTAGAAGGTGGGCACGCAATGTGCGTCAACTGCTAATGCATATGCAGTCCAAGGAACCACATTGCAGCTGATCCAAAATACCCCCTCCCAAATGAATATAGCGTGGTTATCTCGTCCTCTGCACCGTTTCTGTTTACAACGCTGCAGTGGACTGCAGTGCTGATGGGGCTGCCCTGCTGGGTTGAGGTGCGTAGCCGTGCTCTTTGCACATGCAGATGTAGATGCAGATGTAGCCTCTGTGATCCTGAGCGCCCTTCCTGTCCCATGTTCTTGTGGAAGAGGCTTTCTGTTGCCCCTTCATCGGCTTGCTTTCTGATCTGGTCGGCATAAGCCGAATGGGAATCCACTGCATGCTCTTAAAAAGTGCACCTTGTCCCTTCAGATCTTTTTTTCTAAAAATTGTTTTTTTCTTGCAAGTCAGTAAGATCAGCTGCACCTCCACAGCTGCTGGGACAGAGATGACGAGCGGATATTAGCACGCATCGTGGTGAACTTTGCAAGTACTAGGCAAGAGAAGCTCAGCCCATGCATGTACAATACCTAGAATAGCTCATGCGGTGAAATAAGGACTCTGCTGAGCAAAAGCGTTGTATATTTGCAGAACATGAGCTCAAGCAGTGAGTTTCCATTTTGTCTTTTAAAATTCAACTTATTCTGCCTTTCCATCTTAAGAAATACATTTGTTAGTTAATTTCCATATTTTTGAAACGATCATCTACTGAATACTTGGCAAATTGGAGAACTAATCACATATTTAAAAACAAGAAAAAAACCCCACATCAGTTATCAATGGGATTTCTTTCTTATTTCAGCTTAGTATTTGGGATTCTATTAGTAATTTCTCCAAATCTTTGCTTAATTATCTGCAAGTATTTTAGGAATTACCCTGCACGATATACACAACACAAATACATGCCTGCCAAAAGTTCTGAGAACGCAGCTGCTGCAAGTTTTCTTTCAGATGAAAAAATGTTACTGAAACATCATCTTAAAGCAAATTTTTAGCTAGGAGAACTTCTAATGCAAATACTTTTGATAAATCTTCAAAGTAGAGGATGAAACAAATGGCTCCGAAGTCAGTAAAGTCCTTGTTAGTTCAACGGTATAGCAAGTAACTAGGCTGGCATTAGCTAAAGCACTTTATAAATCTATTTTTATACACATTTTTAAATTTTATTTGAACACGAATAGACAATGCCTCCTGGTGGAAGGTCAAGTCTGATCGCATGACAGACCTTTCTGAGTGGAAATGGCACTGCCGTAAAAAGAAAAGACTCAAACCAGCTCAACAGCAACATCGTTCCCTTCTGCCTCTGCATCGCCATGTTGGTTCATGAAATTTAAACCTGGACTTGGTAAGACAAAATGCCAAGAGCAACCCCAGATGGAATAACACCTCTGAGGCAGGGAAGGTTCTTGCGTTCAGGGGATAAGCTACAGCTTTATTTAAACCATTAAAACATGTCATTCAGGCCAGCACATGCTCCTGACTTTGTGGGAAAGTGCATCACCTCCCTGTCCCTTCCACATCCCTTTACTCTGGGTCCTCTTTTGCATTGCAACAGGGGCAGCTCTGTTTACGTGCAAACACATAGGAAATATCTCATCTTTAATGATACACGTCACTTAGCTGAAGGTCAATGAGCTGTCCAAGGGACTGAGAAGAGCCAGAACGCGGGGCTGAGAAGACCCTTCCCACGGCGGCTGGCAGGCTGAGCTGAAATGCCTCGAGCCTGTGCTGTTGCTTTAGCCCCTGAAGAAGACCCTGCAGTCTTGTAGCCAGTGTACAAGCAGCCTCAAGTGTTGCTGCCTCTCCGATAGCCTCTGAGATCTCTGGGAACTTTTAAAAAACTCTTGGAGTCGTGCAAACATTGAAAAAAAATCTATGACGGGGAGGATGTTTACCCTTCAAAAGTCAGATTCCATAGTATATGAATGTGAAAGGCTCAGGAAAAAACCCCAAACAAACAAAGAGAAGGAAAACCTCAATTAAAAAATGAAATCACATAGTTTCGGAGGCTTACCGAATAACTTCCGAGCGCTTGAGGTTGACAGTATTGCCTTTGTTCCTCAGTTCACAGAGACAGCCATCCAGGAAAGGGCAGAGGTGAGAAAAGCATACAAGAAAACCTTTACAAATTAGAAAATCGTTACAAAGACTGAATAGACACTAACATGCCAATTCGCTTTTGACTCCAAGTTTTATTGATGCCTCCCTGCCACTTTATAAGCAACAGCAGCACACTGAGAGATTAAATCACAAGCTGCCACTGCTTTCAAGAAAACACAGACAGAGTAGGTAAACTCGAGAACCAGGGATGCAACAACACAGAGCCATAAGTGTAATTTGGAAGAAATATTGCTCTGTAGAGCAGGTCGTCTGTATCAGCGGGGAGATTTACTGCTGACTGATGCTTTCTGATGGCCAGAGAGACCTGGAGCAGGCACTGTGGGTGGGTGGTGCAGGGCTGTGTGGGGCTGGAGGGGTCCTGGTGGGGCCCAGAGCCTCTCTTGAATGATCAAAGGTTTATTTTGGCCCATTCTAGCAGCAGCCTGGGCTGTGCAAGGCTGCAGAGCTGATGGCAGAGCACGCCTGGCTGAGGGCTCCCTGGAGATAGTCATTTAGGTAGAGGTTCAGTTTCAAACACATGTGTGTTTTCCTCCTGGGCAACAGGGAGGCGAGGGGCAATATGACCTGTATCACCCTTCAGAAGTACCTGTAAAGAAAAAGGGGAAAATGTCAAACGCTGGTAAGAGAAAGCATCACTATTGCAGGCATACAAAAGGAAGGAGGTGTTGGAAGGGATATGTAAATACAGAGCCACCACGCCGTAAAGCACTTCCAGAAGATAACATTTGCCAGATAAACAGGACATTCAGAGTATCTTCTGAAGGCTGTTCCCTCAGCTCTTGTCCTGGCAATTGCCGGGGAAATTGTCCCTCACCAAGTGGAGATACAGGATTCAGCCGATAACTCAAGGTTGCCATCTCCTGGGAAGCGTTGCTACAGCAAGCCTGAGAAAAGCTCTACCTCACCTGCCCTAGGGGAGCGAGGGGGAGGGGGGGGAAACCAAAAACCAAAACCCAAAATGACTTGAAATGAAAGTGAAATGCTTATTGCTTTTATTTTTTTTTTAAAGGACATGGTTGAACCCACGCTTTGGATTTAAGACCCAAAAAGATCCAGGAATAGAAGTTGGCCCCTTTAAAGCCTTTCCTTCCCTAGGTAGGGCCAGAGTCACGCTGAGGTGCAAGAATAGCTCAAAGCCCCACAGTCTGACCATTTTGGTAGCCTGATATGGGTTGGATACCGGGAGGAGACCAGGCATTGGTATTTCCAGACTGGAACAGGAAGATAAGCCTATGTATAGTGCAAGGAAAGGGTAGGAATAAAAGGCTTTTGGCACTCGGCTCTCACTCAGCAAAGGTGCCCACAGTGAAACAGGCTTCAGAGCAGATAGAGCTCCATGATCACCTGGGCTGCTCCACTCTGCTACCCTGGGACCTTCCTTTTCAGTCTTTCCACAAGCTTTGTTTTAGAGATTTTTTTTTTTTTTTAAAAGCAAATACATTCTTCTAAGACACATGTGCATCCTCGTACGTTGATTTACATAGGCTAACTGCTTTGGAGATATCCAGGTGTCAAATACGTGTTCTCGTTGCTAACTCCAGTGCCGTATCTTCCCAAGAGGCTGTGTCAGTTTGGAAGACTTAGTACCAAGGCACAGAGTGCAGCTGGAGCCACATTGGCTCCAAATGTTACATTTCACCTGCAGTCACCACTCAGTTTTAGAACTGACCCAAGACCAAGTAAGACTAAGTTAGGGCAGAAAGGGAGTAAGCTTTCTGAAGTGATGTGTTACTGTTCTCCTTTTCTGTCCTTCTGCCTTTAAGTATCATGCCGCCCATGGGCACAGGGTGGGGGGAAAGGAAGATGTAGGGGGCTGAGGGAGGAGAGGGCTATACAGGGGAGCCATCTCTGTTTGCATTTGGGGGATAGGGATGGATCCTCCTTCTGAGTCCCCCTCAGCATCCTCCCTGAGCAGAGATACAGGCAGGGAGCTGGAGAAGAGCTCCCTGTCTGCTTGGGCATGACACAGTTGTCTCCTGTTGGCACTCCCTAATCTGCTCCTTCACGTGTTGTATTTTCCATGTCACTACTTTTTCAGGGTTTCCCTGTTATTAACAGAGCTGCTTGAGTCTCCCACTGCTGCACCTCCGCTGGCTACTCAGAAAAACAAGGCAGAGCTGTAGCTCCTTGCAGAGCCTCTTCCCTACGTCATGTTCTCCTTGTGTAGGAAACCACAGAGAAAGCTAAAAGCCAGACAAGCTTATTGTGGCTTTTTCCATGCAGGACAGGCAATACGGCTGTTCAGCTTCTACAGGAAGTTAATGCACGGTCTTGTAAAGGCAGCCAAGGGTTTTCCTTAGACTCCTGGCTATGGGCTCTGCCATTTGCCCTTGCCTCTCCTATTATCCACCCTGCCTTCCTCTCACGGTCCCATAACTGTTGGTGCAAAGCAGCTGCTTCTTCTACCTCTGCCTTAGGATATCTCTAATTAAACTAATGTTGATTTTACCAACCTATTTGCACACATTTCTCCTAGCTGAAGGCTAGCAGTACTATTCAGTCAAGCCATGCTGGCGTGCATGGGTGTTTGCTGTGCCTGGCTCCAGCGGGGTTCGAGCTCAGCCTGCAGTGCTCCCTGGGGGCTGTGCCTGCCTTCCTGCAAATGTGGGTGACCATAGGCGCAGTGGGACCCTTCCTCAGGAGAGAGGTAGCCTCGAGAAGGCTACAGCCTGCCCCTGTCCCGGGGAAGGGCTGGCTGCCTCCCCTCTTCTGTCCCCGTGCCCCAAGAGGAGAGGAGAGCATGCAAGTAGGGAACGGTGACCCCCACATCCAGTTTGTTTGGCAAAGGGAGGTTTGGGGGTGAAAGGGCATTTCGAGTCATTTCCCACAGAAGCTGGGGGTGCCTATCAAGTCGAGCCTGAGCTGTAGGTCTCCTCCGGCTGACAGGTTTTGAATACAACTCCCACGCGTCCCAGGAAATCCTCGGAAAAAGCCAGTCGGGCCTCTGCAGGGGACGGGTGCCCGCTCTCTGCTCTGGGTGCAGAGCTGCTGGCAGCGAGATAAACCCTGCGAGAGAGGAGGAGTGAACAAAGCTCCCCTGCGCAGGCTGGGGGCACATGCACGTTCCGGTATTCGGCTAATAGGTGGCCCTCATGAGTACCGCAAGGCTGGAGCAAAGCTATGTGGGCGTGTAAAAAGGAGGAGAAAAGTACTGAGAAATCGTCTCCCTGCCAGTCTATACCCACAATAGTAAAAGAAAGATGAACGCTTCACTCCAGCAGTGACTCACGTACTGCAGAAAGGTAAGTTTCTTGCCCTCTTGCCATGTTTCTTGCCATTCTTTTTGGTCTCTCTTACTTTTGAACTGGCGCATTTTGTTTGTTCCGAAGACTTAAGAACGAGTCTTTCGAGTTGTCGTAGCAATGCCAGAACATGGGCTCTGCTTGCTCCAGGAAAGCAGAACTAGCCACTCTACTGCTAATGGCTTTGGCCACTTTGCTGTTTCTCTGCGGCATTTGGAGCAAGACCTGCTGTAGGAAGCCTTTCTTCCAGCCTTTAGGTAGGGATTTTGACTTTAACCACGCTCAGTGGAGAGTAGAGCTGGCGGAAAGAAGCTGATAACTTTCATCAAATGCTCTCAAAGCAAACAAGGGTTTTATCCGTCATGCCAAAGCCCTGTCCTCAACAGAATGATCTTTGTGCTTCCTTGGACCTTAGGCAGTGTGGATCTCTGGAAACTCCCATTCCTTCTTCTGTTTCTTTGCGGGAGTACTGAGCTGGCGGGGGCTGCCTCAGGTAAGAGAGAAACATGGGAAAAATAGCATTGCAAATTGCAAATATATGTTTCTTTAAAAAAGAAAGAAAACAACAACAAAAACCCAGAAAAGGACTAACTCGCCAAACAACTGAGAGGCAAGAGGGGCTCAAAAAATCACAGGGAAACAAAAACCTACTCAGGTATTGGCAAATGACTGACTAGCTGCCTAACTCTCTTTGCAAACATAGTAAAATGCAGGAACAAAATAAATGGGCTTTGATAAACATTTCATTTCCTGCACCTGGGTATGGTAGGATGGGCACATCTGCAGCTCAGGTGAAGTTCTCCTTCAGCGCTGAGGCACCCCTTATTCTACCACAGCAGCCCTGTGGTCGTGGAAAGGGTGGTCGGGCATTACTTTTGCTAATCATTGTATTAGGTCTTTGAATTCAAGTTTTCAGGATGCACTTTTAGAGGAGAGGCGCTAAGGGGATGTAGAGAAAGGATTTTGAGCAATTTTGGCTAATAGGTGTTGAGGTTAGTCCAGAGGCTGAAGCCTCAACTGAAGAGAAACCTTCTCCCTGGGAATACCTGAAGCGAGGAGAGCGATTCCTGAAGGGATGAGGCTCTGTTAGTGTCCGGTGGAGGGAAGGGAGCATGAATGGAAAGGGCTAATGGGCTTGCCTGGGACACAGCTGGTTTGCCTGTGTTGTGTTATGGCTGCGAGACATCTCTGCTGGGAAGGGGAATCACGCCATGAGGTGTTCACTGTTAAGGGCATACAGCAGCCCACCGGCCCGCGTTGTTTAAATGTGGCTGTGGGAGCGCTTGTGCTCGCTGAAGACAACAGCTCAGAGCTACGCAGAGTCTCTTGAAAAGCAGGTGAGAAGGCAGAAGCTGCTCCAGTCTCCTGAGAGCAGAGAAACAGCCCGTCTGAAGATGTGAAACAAAAAAATATAAAGCTGTTAGCAAAGCTGCTGGGGCTGGTGGATTGGCTCCAAGGGCAGAGTGGCCCAGGCCACACTAGCACAAAGCACGGCACTCTTTGTGGGAGAGGAGCAGCGTGGCATGCGGCTAGCTCAGGCAGCCCAAGCGGCAGGCACCTGCCCTCCCGGGGGGAAGACAACACCTCTGCAGTGTGGGGGGGTATTCTCTTTAGGACCTAGTGACTGCTCTCCTGGCTGTTTTATTTGCCTCTTTAGTTTCCCTTCTCAGTGTTGTTTGCTCAGCCTTTTGAGTCAAGCCTACGCTTGAGGAAAGCGGATCTTTTCCCCTTTCTCTGGTGAGGATATGAGCTGGTGCTTCAGTCACAGTCCCCTTAGCTCTGTCCTTGCTGCTGCCGCTCGAGTCCTGCCAGAAGAATTAAATAAAGACACGTGGGACTGCTGTGTGGTGTGCTAAGAGCAGTCTCAACGAGGCTGCAGCCTCAGTTCTTCTATCCCTTAGGCTGTTCTGAAAACCATGTATTATCAGCTGAAACGAAAGGGCCTTACCAACCTGCCTGGGAATTTAAAAGACTAAATGCAGATACAAATGTTACACTGGAGGTACCTGTAAACCAACCCTGGGCAAAGCCAGAAAGAGTCTAATGCACAGAAAAAAGATATACTCATTCACTCAAATGGGAAAACATGATCTTCCTGATATACCTACCAGCTTATTGCATGGAAATGGTGAAAGTATGGTCAGAGAAGGACCACTGAGAGGGACAGGCACTTAACTGGAGAAAAGAGATGTACGAACAGATCATATCAAGTGTCTGTACTTGTTTTCTTCTTTGCAGTTTTAAATTGCTTCCAGATGATCCTGATGTTCCAGTGAAAGACAGCTTTACAAAATGCAGCAGCCGTGCTTGAGTATGTAGAGCCCGTCTGGTCCGCCACAAAGTGTGTTTCAGACTCTTCCTGGCTAAACTTTGACACGGGCATGCAAATAATCACAGCTGAAGATGAGCTCAGCTCTGCTCTGCACTAGCAAATACTTCACTGTCAAAGATGAAGCTAGGCCTGGGCGACAGGAGCAGTGAAAGTCCCTCACACTCGTGCTCACTGATACGCACGTTGGGGAGCATCATCGCTGGCCAAACCGGGGGGGTTGGAGGAGCTGAGGATGGTGCCAAATTTCAGAAATCCAGAGCCAGGATGAGATCTCAAGCTGAAAGATCCCTCCCCAAACTCAGCCTTGCAGTACTGCGATGCTGGGCTCTGCGGGGCTGGCACCAGTCTGCTGGCCTGGCGCTGCTCTCCAGACGAACAGCAAGAGCTGATCGCTCAGCTGGGGACCCTCATCCCTGCTAGCTCGACACCCATATCCCAGCACAGCAACCGCTCACTCCTTGAGCCCAGAGCCCCAGATGAAGTGCTGTGTAAGACTAACTGTCTGCCTCTCTTCTTTGCTCTTTTCAGTATTGTTACTGATTTTACACCAGGCTCCAAAAGTCATGGGATCCTCAAAACAGCTGTTTGCAGCTACAGGATCTTCAGTGCTGCTCACCTTCAATAATGTCACGGAGATCATATGGTTCATGCAGTGGGAGTTCAAAAAGGGCCTGACACAGGAAGGAATTGTGGATTACTTCAAGTCAGATTCAAAAACAGTGATCTATGATCACTATGAAGGCAGAGTACAATTCCATACATCCAATGGTTCCCTCGAGCTGAAAAACGCACAAGTGAGTGACAGCGGTACTTACATGGTCACCGTCAACCTAAAGAAAAATTTAGCAAGAGAAATATTACTCCTAGTTATAGGTAAGTGAGAGAGCAGAGATTTTTATAAAGTAGGCACTTAGAATAGCTGTTAAAAGTAAAACAAGCATGAAACATACCTCATTCCTGCTCCAGAGAAGCAGCTGGGCTTATCGCAGGCTGCCTTATCAAAAGCAGCTTTTTATGGCTTTGCATACTAGAAAGGCAGCTAACACTCTGCTTCAGAAATATTTACATTGAATTTACTTTATACAGACTTAAGTAGAACTGAAGAATGATTCTAATGATTTCGAATGAAGAAAGCACTGAGCATATAGTTAACAAGATATATTTTATATTGTCTATGATGTATCTGAATGCATAAATATACAACGTAAATGTGTATAGCAGAGTACAATTCAAGAAGATGTCTTTAGCAAATATACACTTCTTCCAATACACATCAGCAGATCTGGTTCGGTTTAGGTGACAGAGGTTGGTAAGTGCCTAGTCTAGGAACCCGAACTTTTAGAATATTATGAAAAAAGATAATATATACAACTCTTTCTTGTTTATCCTAGACCCTGTGTCCAAACCTGGCTTACAGACAGGTTCAAAACTGGCTGATACACCTATCCAATTATCTTGTGCAGTGGAGCATCATGCCACAGTAAAAGATGTAGTTTGGAAGAAAAATGGGCAGTTGCTTTGCCCGGATGGTCATTATGTGTTTTCTGAAGACTTCAGAGTTTTGCATATACAGAATGGGCAGAAATCAGACTGTGGCTCCTACTCCTGCAATGTCAGCAATGAAGTAAGCTGGGATGAAGCTTCTCTGGACTTGGTCATTGACGGTAAGGGATATAGCAGAAGCTTGAACCGCAGAACATCAACAGCTGTTTCCTTAGGTGTATTAGCGTGGATTTTTCAGACAAGTGAGAAAACTGCTTCTTCTCCCCACTTTCCTGGCAGATTGAGTTGATTCTTGCTGGTCTCCCTTCTTTCCCCGCCCCGGCCCCCAGATGTTAAGCACTTTACAACAAGACGTAATGTGGGATTTCAGTTTTTCTCCTTCACTGAACACCATTGTCCTCCGTCTCTCACCATCTTTTTACCTTCTGGCTACTATTTCAATTCCCTATTTGTGAGCAGGTCAATGAGAGCTTGAATTCTGTCTTTGTTGTAGGTTTGAAACCTTTTCTGAAGCAAGCACAGAAAATCTCTACTGCTGCTAGCTTCTTGACATGGGCAGCCACGCTGGGCCTCCTTCTCCTGTACTATTTGTCAGGAAAAAAAAGAGTTGGTATGTTTTCTCATCCTTTTCCCTCCAATCTTGGAAAACAGTTTTTTAGCAAGGATTTCATAATTTGCCTAGTTGCTGCTGTTAAAAAAATGGAGGTAGGCAAAGAAATTTGCACGTAAGAACAGCTGTAGTCAATAAGATACATTACTCATCTTCTGTGAACAGCTCAGCGTGCTCTTTTTCATAGTATCACGTTTCTCTAAGACATGTAAAGCAGTCCCACTGCTTCTGGTCTGTTTTGACCCAGACCTGGGCCAGCCTTAGCTGCGCGAACTCTCTTCAAACTTGGGTTGATCTTCCGTTTCCTTCAATTCCTGTAGACTCCACAGTGGGTCTATTTTGCTATTGACTTTTTTTTGTTTTTTTCGCCATTTTCAGATTAGGTGAGATTTCTGTAACAGACACCAGCTATTCCTGTTGTTTGCTGGCCTTGCCACCAACTGAACAGCACAGGGTCAAAACACGTCTCTGTCACTTTTGCCAAGCCCGCAGCTCCGAGTGGAGCGCTGGAACTGGAGTGTGGGCCCAGTACTCCCACGGAGGTCAAGGTCTGAAAAAGCTGCAGACCTTTACGGATGTGGAAAAGTTATTTGAGTTCAAGAATACATTAAACTGGCCAAGAGACAGAGGCTGCATTCAGCCCTTTGATAAATGCAATGGTCTCGTCTCACGTCAAACATTTTCCTTTACTGGACACGTAATACCAGCCTAATGTGTGTTGCTTCCCTAGGAGTAGTGTCTTGGAGGTGGCCTTGTGTGAGCTTTCTTGTGCTGCTATTTGGCTCCTGTCTTCTTCTGGCCATTGCCAGTGGTCTCTGGATACAAGAAGAAGGTAAAAATCACACTCATGCTGATTTGGAAAGGTACCAGTGTCCAACTACGAGGTAGTAAATGAAATAAAGTGATTATTTCACCTCAGGAAAGTGAAATGTATCAGCTCCAAAGGCTCACCTTTGGAGCACATACTTTAAGAGTTGTACGTTTACAAGGTGAAGGGAAAGGCCGTTGCCTTTCCTTGGCTGTTGCTAACGTTGTGGTGGAGTGTTGATATGGAGAATCACCAAAGACACAAGGTTAGAAAGATGACATTACAGACATCCAGGATAAGGGTCACCAGAGGAAAAGTATACAGAAGATAGGTATAGGTTTGCTCATGGACGCGCACTTGAGTCCTTTTCTGAAGTGTTAGTTTTCACATCACGCTAACCCCACACCGTCTCTTCTCTGTGTGACAGCCAGGCATGCTCATGTGAGGCATTTCTACTCACAGTTAGACAGATGAGGGTTTCGTCTTCATTCATTCGTGGCATCAAAAAGCTATTAAAATGGGGGGGTCATTGAAAGAGACATAAAAGAATGAAACAATGAGACGCTGCTGGCACCCTCGCTGCAGCGCCTATTTCGCTTCCTTCCGTGAGACTGTCTGATGGGCCAGCAGCGACTGCGGTGCGTGGGTACGTGGGATTCCCTGCAGAACAGAGCCTAAAACTACTGGTTGGCAATTCCTGCTTTTTCCTGTTTCTTGCAGGCATCTCTCCAGTCTTTCTCCTAATGCTTTTCCTTGTGGTGGGAATCATCATAATGTTATTAGTAGCTGTGATCTTAGCCCTTTCCCCAGGCATGCTGCAGGAATTTAAAGCGAAACCATGTAAGTATGCATGAATGTTGCACACCTGTTTATCTGTGATCTCATAGCGAGAACACAGAGGGCAGCGGACTTGGTAACAAGATGACTGTTCCCACTCCTTGAATTGCTTTCAACCATCACCCACGTGTCACCCAGGTTGGAGGGCATGCACACTTCTCTAGCAAGCAGAGGTTGCTCAGCTTTTGCTGTTTGAACAGTTTTTGTACAAACTCAACACCATAGCTCTGATTTGGGGGTAATATTTTGAGGAGCCAAAAATTCTAGAGGGAACAAAACGAATAGAGGTGTCTTCCCTCTCATGTGAAGAATTACCTCTTATCAGCATTTGAAGGCACTAATAAAATATCGCAGGATGCGTCATGCTTCTTTTCTTGTTTCTAGGCGCTCATATTGTCCTGGATGCTGCGGTTCTGGGAGGAATGGTGCTAAACGTGTTGTTCACCAGCCTGCTGCTGGAAGACATTCAGCAACAGCAAAGTCAGGCTGCCTCTTTCCTATGTCCAAACTTACACTACTTTCTGGTTTCCTAACCAGAAAGCTCCATGATAAAAATCCCTGACTTACATAAGGATAGTGGTACCTCACAGGCATTTGCAGTTTCTGCACAGTAGAAAACAGGGATTTCCAATTCCTTGCAAAGCTGAAACTTGGGGCTCCCAGCCACAGGGAGCCCAGGTCACCTCCTCCTCTAACACCAGATCTGCCCTTGACTCAACTTTGCCTCCGGGGATTATATAGTGTTGCTGTGGGTTGTTCTGGAACCGCCATGTTTGGGCTTTGCAGCAGACGTTGTAGTTGTCAGCTGCAGGGTTTTACTTGCACCATGTAACTATCAAAGTGGGACCCCAGATTCCTATTTGCTGCAGAAAAAACCTGCAGACCCCTGCAGCTGGTGAGGGTGGCATTAATTCTTGCTTTCTTCTTGACTGCAGGAAAAGGATGCTCACCTGATTTTGACTGGACAGCAGCAACAGTTAACGTATCTGTGGTTTCTCTCCTTGTGTTTCTAGTTGTCTTTTTGTGGTGTAAGTATGAACCAAGAGCCATGATTCTGTTGTTACCACTGGAACAGACTAAAAAGATAACCGCTGTCCCAAGTCATACCTGTGAACGCAAAACTTGCCTCTCCCCACAGACAGCACATAGCAAAAGGATAAATAGAGAAAACACATGGGCATCATCTAGATTAAACCTATAGACCAGCCAGCAGCCATCAGACAGTGCAGGCAGTGGGCCATGTACGTAAGGGGAAGGCTGTGAGCATGAGCAGAGGCAGAGTGGAGGAGAGTTAGCGTAGCATACCAGACGGGCTCTCACATGCACCTTTACTGCGTACTGAATTTACCACCTTAGCAACCCTGGGAACTTTCCTTGGGTTTAATTGTGAAATATATAATCTCTCCACTGATCAGGAAATGCCCTCTCTGTAGGGAGCCCCGCCACGGACTCCCCTGAGCTCTGAAAACGTCGGCTCCTCTCAGCACTAGAGCCTGTTCTCAAACTTGCTACGCAGTCCGAAGGGGCTCCTCCTTGCCGATCCCCTCCCTGCCACGTCCTGCCTGCCCACCCTCCCCCCAACTCCAGCGTGGGGGGAAAAGGAAGGTGAGAGAGATGCAAGGAGACATCAGCAAACATAGTGGCAGACACAATGGATGAGACTGAGGGTCTATCTAGCCCAGTGCCCTGTCTCTGGGGCTTAAAGCAGCTGCCTTGGGAAGACTGTTAGAATGGGAGAAGCATAAGTGGTATTTCCACCCTCTCCAAGAGCGACATGTTTTTATATATTTATTTACCCTCAGTGGATTACTTTACCATGAACTAGTTCAGTTTCACCTTGAACCCATGTAAACTTTTAGCATCCTCCATGCCCCGTAGCATGTCTCCAGACTCTTTAAGATTTTATAAACCTCCTTCATTTCTCCACCTCAGCTGATCTTTTCTGGACTGAAGAGAGGTATTTTTAGGTTTGACTCATATACGAGCCATTTCATACCTTTGAGCAGCTTTGTTCGTCCTTGGAACTTTTTCCCTATTTGCTATCACCTTTTTGAGATGGGCGGACTAGTATTTAAAACGCAGTTCTTTTCTTACTGCTCCTTACTTCTTTCTTCATAATTTATAATGACTGATTGGCTTTTTCTCTGACCGCTGTTGAGGACTGAACTGCTCAGTGTAACAGTCTCTCACAACCCCAAGATCTTCTTCTGCTGTGGTAACAGTCAGCTCAGATCCCATCACTTTATATGTCAAGGCAGGACCATTTTTACTTCATTATAGGTGAAGAATGTGGGTGGTCTTCTCATACTAAGGACTCCTTGCCCATGCGGTCCCTTTCAGCTTGAAGTGACTTGATAACCAGGTGTAGAGATGGCTGTGTTCGGCAAAATAAGTTCTATACATTCTAACAACATGAAATATGTTCCCTTTTCTAACAAAATGAAATACCTTCACTTGGAACAATGAAGCAATTCTAATGCTGAAAAAAACAACTACATTTAACTGTTATTTATTAAAAAAAGAAAGCAGTCTTCTCTCTTGACATCACAGCAGAAGCAATGCTTGCCTGGCATTTAGAAGAAATTCGTCTTTTGCTTTGTAGTTTTTGTATACCCTTCAATCCAGAAACGCCTTGTTATTCACTCCATGTAATAAGTATATTCTACCTAACAGACCCCATGCTAAGACAAAGCAATCACGGGCCACAATTTATCTACATTTTTCAGATCACCAGGAAATAAAATACCAAGAAGCACCAGAAAAAAAGCTGCAAGTTCCACAGCACTGGAAATTAACGGTACAGTTTTCCCCAAAGTTTTTTTTACCAGACTTGAAAAGTGTCCTCACTGATGTTCTGTAATCCCAGCAGACAGTCAGGATTTGTTTCAGCTTTCAGCACTTCAAAACACATTAGAAAGAATGTAAAATATTTCTTTTATAAACTCAGATTTATCAACCAAGCCACATACTAGGCTATCACCCAAGAATTTTGTCTGGGTCTGCCAAGTCATTTACTTGGGAACACCATTCACAAAGTCAACTGTACATCTTCAGCTAACTGCAATTTGAAAACATCCAGAAACTCTCTCTTTGCTTTCCAGACTTATAGGCAAGACGTGGGAAGGGCTTATATTAATAGTTAACAGTCCAAGAGGAGACAGGTTAGTAAATAAAATCAAAGTGCATAACTGAAAAAAGACTGACTTGTTTTACCTTGCAACTTCACTGTTGCTGATAGTCACAAAAAAAACATGCCATAAAGAACTCAAAGGCATGGCTGCAGAGATAACCGTTGCTCTTTTAGAAACAGGTAGTCTTAATTAAAATGCAAGATGCATCCACTTCTAAAACCCTATACAAACCGAAAACAGTAAAGGAGAAAATTATCAAACTGAATGATTCAGCTCCTGGTGTGAGCAACTGCAGGAAGCTGTGAAGGCATCAGCATGTCTGTGTGGCGGACATTTGGTCTAGAAGGGTGTGAAGAACATCCATGCACGCATATACACAGACACTGCCACACTACCAAGACTACCATTAGTGCGATACAACAGGAGTCTGAGCCCAACCTATGTGTGGTCAAGACCTGTGAGATTTTAAGAGTATTTCTACATGTCAGAAAACAAGCATTTAAGCTGTATTTCTCAGAAAAGGTCCCCTCTATCCCCTGAATCTCCAGCCACCCCACTGGATGGTCCATCGTCATTGAATTGCTCCAGGCAATACCGACAAGTAAAACACCCAGTGAGTCAGACCAACAGGTTCCAACTCAAGCATCTCATCCCAGTTCCTGAACACAACTAACAGAAGCTCTGGAGCATGGGATTTTTGAGTTACACAGAAATGGGACAAACAGTGGTGTCTTCTCTCACTAAATTCCTTTGGAGACACAAGGGCATTCAATAGCCAGCTATCTCTGTTACTCTGAAGTAGTATCACAGAGGTTTTCTGAAAGCACTGTAAAGAAATATATAACATTGGGCTTCTCTGTTTTAAGAAATATATAACATTGGGCTATTAGAATAGGACAGAAGAAAGCCTTCCCACCTCAGAGCCATCTCCCACGCTGCTTGGGGAGGATCCTTAGTCTGTGCTCCCCAAGCAGCAGAAAGGAGTTGGAATGGGGAAGGAGTCTGATATGTTTATTAATGCATGTGCGTGTTTATGGGAAAGCCACACTGTCATTGCAGCATCTGCATGTTATTTATTTAGAGCAGAAAAAAATGTGCGGGAGCAGTTCATTCACGAGCCACATTTCAAACACTCAGTGTTTTTCTCCTTTCTGAATTCAGAATTGCAGAGATGAAGAACGCGAGGTACAGTTTTGATAGACACAGCCTGCACGGCCCCTGCTAGCACCAGAAATGTTGTAAGTTGTTGTACCAGGCTCACTCCGATTTGTCCACCTTGCTGCCTGTATCTGAGATCCTGCCTTCTCCCTTCTAACTCCCTGCTGTCGGCAATCGGTAGCACTCACCACCAGCGGCTCAGCTCCACGAGAAGCAATTCTTCCTTGCTGCCACTGGCTCCTGCCCCCTTGCAGCCACCAACACCAGAGCTGATGCACCAGAGACCTGAACAGATCCAAGTGAGACTCATCCCAACCAAAAAAATACAGCCAAGAATCAGTTACTTACAGTAGAGTCCTTCCATGCTTCTGTTCATCATCATGAGTGATATGGGAAAGAAGGGCCTGCTCAGAGCAGCTTATATTGAACTGAAGCGATGAAGACACTATGGGGAAGTGAGAAATCTTGACCTTTACCATCTTTCTGCCTCTTCCATCACACTAACTCTGGCACTCACCAAACTCTAAGCTCAGCTTACTCGGGTCATTTATCCAGCAGAAAATTAGCTGCTGCTTTTTTTGCTTGGTCAGTTTTCTGCTAGTTTAGTGAGACGAATCTGCTCACGGATGAGTCTAGAAAGATCCAGAGCAAGACAGGGTGCAGGAACATACATCTCCCCCTCCACTCAGCCTGGCCATTGTCACTCTGTCCTCTGGCTTGAAGGGACCAGTTTATGTGTGTATATTTGCAAAAGTACATTGATAACTTACATCCTACTGATTTTCAGTAATACAATTTTTATAATTACATGTCTTGTTTTTTAAGTGGTTTGCCTTCTGTATTTATTTCTTAGCTGATTTTTTTGTACAATTTGTTTTGTTTTGTTTTTTGACAGGACTTTGGGTCAGCCTTTGTTGTCTGAGCCTTGTTCTTAAAGCAAGCATTTCAGGAACAGCTGAAAGTCTGTTACAGCTGAGTTTTATTTGACCATAAACAAGAACAAGGAAGCTATTAAAGCCTGATGTATTGGGCAACACAGCACAAAAGTTAGCTATTGCTGCTTCCTGCTCCATCCTTGCAACGGCAGGTCCGTTCCTCCAGCCTTGCTCTTTCTCCAGCAGCTTTAGATGTCTGGGTGTCAGCACACTCCACAGAGCTCCCTTTGGATCCTAGGCAAAGTCCAGCTCTTTCCACCATTTCTGAGACCCTTGGTTCTGCTTCCTGTGCTTCAGACTCTCTGCCTGAAGCTCATACTTTCTCTCTGCAGGAGGGTCTCCCAGCTGAGTGCGCTGAATTGTTCTCAAGTAAGTTGCAATCTGCCTATCCTGAGGGGTCTGCTTGCCTAAAAGTGGAGTGATGATGATAAGGAAGCAGCCCCCATCCTCCTCTCCCCTTCAAGGAACCTAACCGATGGCAGACTGACAGCAGACAGAGTGAGCTACCTCTCCCAAGCATCAAGGAACTGCTTTGGATAAAAACATCCTTACACTTTTGTCTGGGTTATTTTTTAGGTACATCAGTTCCTCAGTCTGATTTGTTGCTCAGCCGCTCAGATGCTAATTCCTTGGTCTGGGATCGGCTGCTGGAAGGATAGGATCTCCCATTTCAGCAGCCAAGGGGGACTTCAGCTGAATTAAACTAGCAAAGCTTTTGCTGCAGTGTGACAAGCAATGGAAACCAGTGCTGCTCCAAGAGGTCCTTGCCTGGTATAAGGGCAGGCTGCTCCATATGGAAAGGCAAGCAGAGGATGACAGCAAAGCAGGCAAGGCAGAGCCCTCACCACCAAGGACCCTGGGCCGCAGTACCCAAGCAAGGCAGGCAGAGTAGGTGCTGCGACAACAACCAAGGTTTGCTGAAACTCCAGTTTGCCAGGCAAGACCATAGTTACAAGACAGATCAGGACCAGCAAGGTAGTTGGCCAGACACAGACATGCATGCAACATAGCTTCCATGTGCCTGAGCTTAAACGCAACTCCCAAGCTAAGGAAAGAGATCCCCCCCCCAAAAGACTCGCTCCCCCACTGAGCTGTTTTCACACCAGTGTGACCCCAGGTTACAGCCGCACCTCATCAGAGCTGGCCTTGGGCACGGGCAGCCAAGCCCTCAGGATGGGGAAAAGGGCTGCTGATGCTCCTAGACCCCTGAGAGTGAGTGAGTGAGTGTGGACCTTTGGGAGGCCAGATTAGGGAGGACCTAGATGAAATCTAGCTTGGCAAAAAAGAGTGGTTAAGGCTAGCTTTGCTCCAAGTGCCTCTCTCAGATCTCGGGTTTTTGAAAGCAACAAAGAGGGTCCTGGAAAGTGCAGGCGTGTGGGTGCTTATACAAGAAGTGACTCCAGTTGGCCTGACTGGCTAGATTAAAGGGATCATAGTATAAAACATTCCAGTTTATGAATAGGAATGTGTCTTTTGGCTTTGTGACTTGCTGAGTCTTGCTCACCCTTGTCTTGCACTCCACTTAACTCTTTGAATGCTTGGCTTTGTGGTACAGGGAGTGATTTTTAATAGTTTGAAGGGGTTTTTTTTCTTTTTAATTTTCTTTTTCCTGGGCATTTCTGTGATTGCTGCAGAGGGTCATAAAAGAATTTCCCAGAGTTTTTTTCCCTCCTTAAAGGAAAGGTAATTTTTTCCTGGGTTTTTACCTTTCTCAGAAGAGTAAAAGTCAAGGATTTTCAAGATTCTGTAACTAATTCAGCTAATTTAATTTCTAATTAATAAAGACTTGTCATTTTCAATTTTTTAAATACTAAACTCTCCTTTTGTTCCTTTTCTTTCATTTGTTTGAGCAACTTTCTTCCCAGATTATAGCTATTTTCAAGTAGTAGACTTAATGATGCAACCACAAAAGGAGGGAGAAAAGCTAGTTCTGGCCACAGTGGAGGAAGCTGTGGTTTCTCCAAGGATACTATAAAAGGTTAAACCCCTTTTCTTCAAATGAGGCATCAAGTCACAATTTCGTGCTCTGCAGTGCCCAGACTCAGCACGTACAGCATTGTCCTGGCCTTGCATGTCTTCTGATGCAGGTGAATTCCACATTCGTGTCATGCATGTTTGTTAGGCAAGACCCAAATTCTCCCTTCAGGACCTTTTCTGGGATAGCGTGGTGCTTTCCCCATCCCTCACACATCTGGCATACAGCAAAAGAAAGAGCCTATCTGCAGTTTAGTTTACCAAGGCCTCTATAAAGGGCATGGAGATACTAGAGTTAGGGCGCAAGAAGGTATTGAAACATAAAACAAATCTGGGTTGGGTGCAGCTTGGAGAGAGCCTGCATGCCACTGCTTGCGAATCTCTCTCTACGGTCAGGAAAGTTTCTTCGTGACCAAATAGATTGTCTGTCCATCTTACTGCCAGTCCTACGGATGCAAGCAAGGACAGGAAAGACGTTGTTTGCAATAACCATTAGAGCAGGTTTATTCCTACCGGAGACGGGCATATGAGCTCGAGCAATAACAAGCTGTGCAAACACAGTAAGCCTCTTTCTCAGAAGTGCACTCAGTCACAGACATGATGTACAAGCTGAGCAGGGCCGCTCAGGAGCCAAGTAACAGCGAAGCAGGCAACAGTTTTTGTTTGTTTTTTATACCTCAATGAAGTTGTACTTTGGATTATTTCAAGGGGCAGAAGTGAGCCCCGGACAGGATTGGAAGCGCAGTAGAGCCTGCTGTTTTACAGGCTAACGTTGCTTTTGTGGCTCCTTCGGGGAGGATCGACTCTGGCAGCGTTCCGAAAATCTTGTCAAGTCTCACCTACCTCCTCCTGCAACGCACCCACGGCTATGAGCTGATCAGGGCACAGGTGATGTGGAAGACCTTTCAGAATATAACAACCAAGGTGAAGTTGCCAGGAGTTAAAAAGCTGGAGGAGGCTCACAGTTTGTGTGTATATAAACAGAGCGTGTTTACAGCCAAAGTAAGGAAGCAGATAACTGCCCTGCTACGAATACTTCACTTTGTCAGAGCAATGAAAACAGAGTAGTTCCTCCTGCGCTACAAAAGCTGAACTTCAGGAGAAATTTCACGTGCCTACACTGCAGCGCACTGGTCTGACTGCAGCTTGTCTGGGCACACCTAAACTCAGCTGATTTCACGGATTAAATTGTAAGCTTGGTATATGGGACATATCTGCATTACCTTGCTACCCAAACAACAGATAAACTTGCTGTGGACAAGGAAGAGCAATTAATGATCACGACACGTTATTGGTTTCTTTTTTTCAAGTCTGGGGAGTCTGGGGATACAGATCTTTTTTAAGGAAGAAAACAAAAAAAAAGAGAAGCAGTTATTTTGCGTGTGGTTCATGTCTAAAAACAACCCCACAGCTCATCGGGTTGACCTTGAATGGCAAAAAAGCTGCATCAGGTCTTTTCCAGAGAGGAAATTCACGTAAATTAAACCACTGTGAACAAAGAACCCACAAATTCTCATATCTTCAGAGCAAATTTGCTGAGCAGGTATATTATTACAATCATTGCTAGTCCCTGAGCCTCATTTTTCCAAGTTAGGCTGGGTCTGCTGAAGTATGGAGACGTCTCGCTGTCTTCACATGATCTGAACCAGGATTAAGACCAGAGAAAAACTCAGCAATCCAAAGGACTTTCTTTCCTTTCTTCTTTGGGTAAACAAGCAGCAGCTTCTATATTTTAAACAATTACACCATAGTATGCCTCGTGAGTAAAACTGTCGTTATTATGAATTTGTGTTGTTAAAGGAATGCTGCAATGCTCTTTAGGTCAAAATTATTTTCTCTGGTTTACAAACGTAGCATTACATCCAGGCTTTCGTTAGTTTTAGAGTCTGTTCATAAACATTGCGCTGATGCGGGTAGACTTAGCTTGGATTGCAAAGAAAAGTCGGATCGATCAGCTCCGAGGAAAAATACTACTGTGGAAAGGGAACAGACTCCTTCACATTTGTTACGTTATTTTTAATTGCATTTTATGCGTTAGCTTTACGACAGGGGCTGAAATCCTGCTCCCTCTAAAGTCAATGGCCGTCAGTCAGTTCCTTTCTGTTGAACTCAGGGCAGTTAAGGTTGCCCGTGCAGCCAGGAGGTACCTGGCAGCAGTCAGGCAAACCCGCCTTCCTAGGGCTTGCAGCGCAGAATGGTGCAGAATCCAGGGTTAGCACTCTTTATTTGCGGTCTATTCACTTGCCCTTTGTTTCTTTCACAGTTGTCCTTTTTTAAACACCGAAGTCTCAACGAACATTGATAATAAATGCGCTGCTTACGTTTCACTGTGATTTGTGTATATACACTTTTGAAAGTGTCCTTAACTAACTCTGGATGGGGATTGTTTCCTGAATTTGGGCCTGAAACGTCAAATATTTTGGCGGCATGTACCTTGGAATTTGTTGGAAGTTTTCTCTTTATTTCGCATCTTATCTTCTGCTTATAGTAGCAGCTTTTCACTCCTTGCTGCCTCGTAAAGCTTGTGCTTTCTTCCTTTCCAGTGTTTTGAAGCTCAAATTCTTCATCTAAATCTTAGAGTTCTCTGTCTCTATTTCTCTGGGGAGCAGTCCTGTAGGAGGCAAGTATAAACAGCAACGCCAAAATTATATATATATAATATAAATATAGATATAGAAAAAGAATATATATAAAAATATAATATAAACAGCAACACCAAAATTATATCAGTCCAGGCCTTGCATAAGCCGGCACTGCAGAGCCCAAACAGGAGTCCAGACAGGAGTCTCTGAAACGCTGGCCGTAAACCATTTTTGCCGTCAGTATTTTCTGTAAACTGATACAATTACATGCCTGCAAGACATACTAAGTTGTGAACGTTCTGTGAACAAAACCTGATTAGGGGTAACCACTTTTATGGCGAATCCTGGCGGCTCCTTTTACATCTTTGGGCTGCACCACAGAGGAGCCGGCAACAAGTGCTGGGCAGAGGGGAGAGCGCTCTGCTGGCCCTGTCTCCCCAGGGCCACCGGTGTGGTGTATTTCCAAAGGCTTTAGAGATGCTGCAAGGGATGAACTACCAGTGAGTCTAAATGTATGTATCTGGTAGATGGGTTGGCATGAAATAACAGCAGAAAAATAAATTGGAGGATTACGGTAGGATTCTACAGTCAGGGTGTCTCCTGCAAGGATAAGACCCTTGTGAGTTCATTAATATTTTTATTCATTTTGATTAAATCTACTAAAATTGTTAGAGGAGAACGAGCTGATAATTTGCTTGGGTCCCTTATCTAATATATTTATCCCATCCCTCGCCTGAGGCTCTAAGTATTACAAACCAGTTAATGAATAACAATGAACTGGAAATGGGTATTTTCCATTAGCAGTGTAGCAATGTTTGTAAATAACATATAATTTCTACGGTTAATGACTAATGAGGTCTTTGAAGTTCTAAAAGAACAAGGTGAACATAAAAGAGACGCCTGATAAAATTGACAGATACAAAGGGCCCATTAGAGGGAGATTACTCATGTGTTCCTAATCTAAATGAACTGCCGGCTCACAAGAGAGAGATCCGTGTTGCTGTGAATTATTAAAGAAGAAATCTGCTTGCTGCGCCTCTGTAGATCAAGAGGTGTAAGGATGTGTGAGTAAAATCATTTGTAATAAACAGAAAATATAACGCTCTTATGAAGCACCGTGAACGAATCAGCGCAAGCGATCTCACCTGCAATAGTACATGTCAAAAAAGGAGTCTATCATTTTGGATGCGAGATGTCGACGGTAAAAGCGTTGGCAAGTTCTAAGGAGCGGAGCAGGCTCTTTATATAGCTATCAGAGTTCAGGGCTTAAGAGGGTTTTTTTACTGTTGGGGACTAGAATGAGACCTGTTTTAGTCACCTGCTTCTCTTAGATTTGCCTACAAGAGTAAATTGGCATCTTTCTCTGAAACATTTGTGCTGGGCACAGGCACAGACAAAATATGAGACTAGATGGTCATCGGAAGCGTTACAGCACAGCAGCTCTGAACAGTAAGCAGTAAATCTCGCTGCAGGAACTAGCTGTGCTCAAGGCCATTTCCTCTTGCCTGCCAGTCTTCTGCTTCTGCAAAAGCATGACTGAACTTTGCCATTAGGGAAGTAGATACTAGTAGTGAGAAAAACGTGTTTTTTTTTTTTTTTTCCTTGACTTGGCAGTTATATTGTACTGGGAAAAGATAGCTTTAGTAAATCATGCGGGCAATAACTGAAGTAACGACCTTTTTCTGCGTCTGCTTTCAGCAGCATCAAGACGGATACAATAATCTCAGTCAAACTGTAAAGTTAACATTTAACTGAGATGAATTGGTACAACATATAATGCTTTAAATATAAAGGATAGTTTTAAATACAGTTCTGAGTTTTTATTTTTCCAGGTGCACAAAGGAGCATTCTTACTTCCAAATATTTTTGAAAATAACTATGCAAACAGCTCTAAGTCTTTAAAGGCAGGCTCGACAACTTCTTCACAGAGAAAACCTTAGTCTTCGGCTTTCCCATTTCTGTAAGCTGCTCAAACATGACGGATATCTCTGAATGCAGATCTTTCCTTTTAACAAATTAACACTTTATAGAAGGCACAGAGGACAGCAACCGCCAGAACAGCCAGCCGAGCGACCTTCTGGACGGGCAGGATCCTGAACCGTTCGTTCATGGCAACGTTAGCCATTTCCTTTGGTGGCTATTCTATACTCTTCTTAACACAACCGTCTCCTTTTTTAACTGATAGCAAGCACTACTTTGATTGACATCATGAATTGCTTAAAAACAGCATTTAAGCACGTGGCAGATTATGGAAGCGACGTTATAGTGTTTCAGCTGTTCCCCAGACAATGCTCTAACGCTGCTTAGGATATCATCATGCTAAGGAAACGCTCTTGATTTCAGCGTCTGAATCGATAATGTCTTGCCAAACTTCCCCTTCCCAAGACAGCCTGCTCCTGTAAGATTTACTGTGTGGTCTGCAAGTTAGCTGTAATATTTCATATCTGATAAACAGCAGGCCACTTTTCCTTTCCCGTTGGAGGTTAATAGTAAGAAACTTATCTTGCTTCCTCTGTCTTTTTTAGCAATTGTGATACTTGCCAAGCATTAACTTGCTTCAGCCCTGTTTTTCTGTGAATTTGTACTGATCCATTTCCACGGCAGTTCCCTTCCTGTCTTTTTGATCCTTTCAGTTTTTGTTTGAACTAAGATTTTTAGTTTAACTAAATTTTAGTTAATACATTTTCAATTTACTTACCTGAGAGGTGAAAACAAGGAACTTATTAAAATGACTCCTATTTTCTCAAGCAACCAACAATGAAAGAAATGAGGAGTAAAGCTAAAAATGTAAAAGTTTTTCAGCTTAGCTAAAAAGAATTCCAGTATGGCAAACACAAAAATATTTTTTTATATTAAAAGTGTTTTAGACACTTTATCTAGGTTATAATTGAGGGAAGCATTGTTTGAAGGGTTGTGAGAATTATATGTATATCTTCCTTTTGCCTTTTCCACAGCCTTTCTTTTCCCCAAATTATTATTGAATGGGTTGAAGGCAGCCTATTTTTTACGAAACGTCGGTGAGGAATGCAATTCATATTTTAACACTGTGTGCATCCCTGAATCAATGCACGGGCTGAACAACACCAGGTCTCTCAGCCTCACCTTGTAGGCTCCAGCCCCTTAATATCTTACTGGCCCTTCGCTGGACTCCCTCCAGGATGTCCTCATCTCTCTTGCGCTGGACACAGCGCTCCAGGTGTGGTCTCACCAGTGCTGCGTAGAGGGGAAGGCTCACCTCCCTCGATCTGCTGGTGACTGGTGTGCCTGCGTCTGGCTGGCCTTTCCACCTTCGCAGATCTGCCGGGTGTCCCCTCACCTTGCTCTTCCCTGCCAGCTCACATTCGCTGCAGAAAACAGCCAGGCGCCACGCCACAGCCTTGCTGCTGGCTCTGCAGAGAGTGCGGATGGAGAGCAGAAATCTTAGCTTCTCGCCTTCTTCCTGACTGTTGTGAGAGTGAGAAACAGCGTGAGAGACAGGCCAGCAGGACCAGACCACCGAGGGGTTGCGGTGATGTGCTGGGATGGCTGGAGGGGAGCAGCTCTGCAAAACCAGCAGCCCTCCAAGAGCCCGGCAGCAGGCCCCAGGACACCTGGCCAGGGCACAGCCTGAACGGCAACGTCCACGGTTATCCTTCCTCTGCTTGTGAGAAAAGTCTAGATGCACTTCAGCATTTCCTCCCTCTCTCTCCACAACTCCAGGCAGCTGGAGGCAGACGAACCTGGAGAGCTGATAAAGGAGAGCAGGGACTGCTGGCAGGAGGCAGGGGAGATTGAAGAGCTGTGCCTTCTGTCCGGCCACGTGCCTGCTCTCATGGACATAGCAAGCCCTAGGTCGGGGCTGTGAGACGAGGCACTGACGCACAGTCTCCTCTATGCTTGTCAGGGTTAGAAGGTGCCCAACAGATGGGATGTGATGCTGGAGCACAGTGAGGCAGGGGAAAGCTCCAAGCACTCTGGGGTTACAAACTTGCTCGTAGATGGGCAGGGAAGGTCCTCATGCTGCAGCATCGCTGCCTCCTGCCAGCTGCGCTGCCTCTTGCTGCAGCTCGCAGAGCAGGACCTGGGGCCCCTCTGCTTCTCTCCCTCCTTGGGTGACAGCATGCCACGCCTGGCAGTCTAGGGCAACCTGTTTGCCCTCCAGGGCGTCTCAAGGCCCTCTATTTGCTCTCTTACCCCCTCCTGCCCCTCAAGACCCCTTCTTTTGCCCTCTGGGCTATCCCAGAGCTCCGTGTCTACCCTCCAGCGTGCCCCAAGGACCTTCCTTTGCTTCATTTTTCAACTCAGGACCCCTGCTTCCCTTTCAGTGCACCCTGGGGCCTGGTTTGCTCCCCGATGAGCCTCAGAGCTCTCCCTTTGTTGTCTGGTGTGACCCCAAGACCTATATTTTCCCTCTAGCGTATTACCTCCATTTTTCCTCTGATACACTCCAGAGCCCTCTGTTCCCTTTCAGTACATCACAGGCCCCTCTGTTGGCCCTTCTGAGCACTGAGATCCCTCATTTTTCCTTTTGGTGCACCCCTGGGCTGCCTGTTTGCCCTCTGGATCCCTCCATTTGCCTTTCAGGGCACTCCAAAGTCATCTGTTTTCCCTCTGGTGCACTTCAAAGGCCTCTGAAGGACTCCTGCATGCACTAGAGGGCTAATGGAGCGGTCTTGAGGGGAACAAAGGGTAAACTGAGGGCCCGGAGGTGTACCAAAAGGCAAATAGAAGGCTCTAGGGTTGCACCAATAGGTAAAACAGAACAATCCTGAAGAGACCATTGGGTGAATAGAGGGCTCTAAAGCAGAGCAAAAGGGAAACAAAGCTCTAAGGCACACCAGAGAACAAAGGGAAGGGTCTTGAGGGCGTAAGACTCCAAATGGAGCTCTACAGCTCACCCAAAGGCACCAGGGCACAACAGACAGAAAACTGGGGGCAGGGGAGAGGATCCTGATGGGATCAGCAGGCAATGGAGGGACTTTGGTGGCACTGAAAGACAGAGAACTCTTGGGGGTACCAAAAGATGAACAGAGGGCTCCACCACACACCTGGGAGGAAGCAGAGCAGTCCTGACCAGACCAGAGGGCAAAGGGAGTGATCCTGAGGAGACAAAACACTAAATCAAGGGCTCTGAGGGTGCTGGAGGGCAAAAGGGGGGATCCTGGGGGGACCAGAGGGCAAATGGAAGGCACATGAAGGGAACCAAAGGTCTGCAGGTGCATGCAGCAGGAGGAAACTGAGCAGTTCAGGGCACAGGAGAACAGAAAGAGAGGGCCCATAGGAGCAAACAGAACCAAACTGCGGTCCCTGGGACACACAAGGATGGGAACAGAGGAAGCCCCAGATGCACACAAAGGGGAACCAAAGACTGCAGGGCACACACTGCCCTGCAAGAGCCCTTAGATGAGCTCCTTTCCAATTCGGGTGCCATCAAACAAGCTCCATTCCCCTACACAAGCACTCAGATCAGCTTCTGTACCCCTAACGGGCCTTCAAGCCAGCTCCATTCTCCTCTGACCACCCTCAGACCACCTCCATCATCCTACATATGCCATTAGATCAGCTCCATTCCCCTCTGTGCACTCAGATACTCTCCAACCCCTCTGTGTGTCCTCATAGCACCCCATTCCCCTATCCACCCCCCCCCCCCCCCAATTTTTCATGATTCATATCATGTCCTGTGGCTCTGTAGAAATATTCAGTGATGTAGGCTTTGGAACAGCAGTCCTTCCTCTTCTTTTGCATCTTCTTTGCATCGTTCTTTGTGTCTTCTGCCATCGTGTGGCCAATGAAAGAACGAACAATGAGAACCTCATCTTTAGAGCAACAAAAAACTTGTAACAAGTAAAGACACTATTTCACAAATCTTCTAAATTTCACAGACTTATTTTAAAGTTCATGATGGCTTTAACTAGGTCTTGTTAATCTGCCAATTTAGATTTTTTTCAATTTATAGTTTATTTACTGAAAAATATTACCACCTACTTGATTTCCTACCCTACTTTTGGAAATAAATGTCTTAAAAAAAAAAAAAAAACATATACTGGATCCCCACACTATGGGGAGGAAGAAGAAAGCAGTTCATTTATTGGCTGAAAGAACTGACAAAGCTTGATTACAAAAACAGATCTGAGATCGTTGCAGCAACTCAACCTGTTCCATAATACGGCGCAGTGATCCCTGTATCAGACAGATGGCAACTCCTAAGAAGTCTTGTTTCTACAAATAAGTTTTTGACACTCACAAGCTGCTTAGGTGGACTGAATTCTGAGAAGCGGGGAAAGGTGGAGTACAAGATTAAACAAACCCTCTCCACTCCACATTCTACTGTTCAGGCAGACAAAGTAAGTTGAATACCATCTATGAGGAAATGTGCTTCTTATACATTCATGGTGAACAACCTCCCCAAAACACATTACACAATCACCTTGAGGAGTGTATTGGCTTGGAGTTGGCTCAGAAGAGGATTTTGGCATCAAGACCACAGCCCTTGGCAGCTGCACACCCACTTTGCTCAGTGGTACACAGGGCTGGACTAATCATGCTGCTTGTCAGAAAGGCACCTGGGTAACTTCAGTCTCTTGCCGACACGCTTTGATTAGGTCTCCCTTGTGCTAGTCATAGTCCTGCGTGCTCCATCTGAGTAGTGGCAGAATTCTGGCTTGCGGCTGATAGGAGCGGGGATCCCGAGCAGAAGGCAGCAAAGCTGGTATCTGTGACCAAGGGAAGGATTCCACATGACCCAAGTGCTTTCTCCCATTCCCTAGCATCCTGGGGGCACGGGGAGGCGAGAAGGACACAGGAACCCTTGACACTCAATCCATTTGAAAAAAGTTTTAGGGTTTCACACACCGGCTTTTTGAAAGACTGATTGGGCTCCTTTGCCCCCTTCTGTGTCAATAAACACAGAGGTTGGCTTTTGTCACCAGCTCTTTCCCTGTTACCGAGGCAATTTTGTTAGCTCAGGACAGTGGTGCAAAAAAAGCACAGGCTGAAACAACTCAGGTGTGTCCAAGCTGAGCTGCGTGAGGAATTGCATATGTAACTGCAGAGTTTTGCTACTTCAACATGATTAAGAGCTATAAAACTTTTCACATGCATGTTATGTTGTAATAACAGGCATACAAAGAGAACCTATAAACAAATGTTTTCTTTGATAAAGAAAGTAACAGAAATAATATATTCTGCAGACTGCTTGAGGAATCCATCAGGTTAGCCTAGAGAAAAAATTAAGTTCCTGCCTGTATCTGAGGCTGCCAATACTCCAACTGCTCCCTGTTCACAGGCTTTGGGAAACATACCTGAGAAGCCACCAGCTTCATCCCGCTTGCATTACCTGCTGTCATTGCTATTGTTTCACTTCCTTACGTATCCACTGGTCAGCAGCTTCACACCAAGCCTTGCCTCAGAAACCCCTTGCAACTCCTGATGTCTGCAGTGGGACTGCAGCAATCAGGGAATGCCGCAGAAGATAGCGTCAGGGAGCTTAGTCCCCATGAACAGAAGTTTTAAAGTGTCTCTTAGCACTAGGATCTACACATTCAATATTTAGCTTAAACGAAGGCAGCAAGGTTAGCACATATGCATCCATACTGCACTCACACCTTAGACACAACAGTATCTTGCTTGAACAGGAAAGACAGGAGTGACAGGGACCAGCCCAGTTTTATGGTCCAGTCAGAGCAGAGTGAACATCCTCAAAGATAAGGCAGAACGAAAAATAAACAAGATCTAAAATCCCTTCTTGGTTCTAAAATTCAAAGGTTTCTAGTAATGATAAAGGATTTCCTTTTGTCCATTATACTGTGGCCCTTTAATGTGACAGACACTCCAATTTAGCCTTCCTGCTACCTGGAGCTGAAAGGCACCTTTGTGTTCGCTACCTTTGCGTAAGAAAATCTGGTGAAAATCAGCCTCATCCAGCAGCCAGTGTAAAGATACTGTAAAACAAATTCTTCCTTCAGAAAAGGTAAAAAGAGGCACAGTGGGAAATCCATAAGCAAACACTGCAGCAGTTGAGCCTTCACCCTTGATGCAAGCATGGTGCAACAGGCAGAAACATGATACTACTGGAAGTCAAGGAAAAACGTGGGAAATATAGCCCTCATTTAACACAGCCATCTCTCCTTCTTGCCATTCAGATCTCACCATTTCCCCTTTCCCTTCCAGCCTGAACCTTTTCAGAGATATCCCAACCATACCAGCTTCTTTCACCAGGCCATTCCTCAAGTACCACAGCTCGTATCTGTGACTGTTACAGGGGTATGCAGTATGTTCAAGAAGAAAGAAATCACTGAAATATACCAATACTCCTCAGCTAGAATAGAGGCATTTTAACTTTTTCAAATAGGGATAATAGACTCTCATTTTCTCTAGAAGGGATAAAGTCCAACCCAGGGTAAGACAAGACCCCCAAAATATCCGTTCTGTTTTACTATGCCCAACCTGGAAACGCCAGCTGACAAAAAGACTAAACAACAGGGAAAACTCCAAAGATGTCAAACCCTGAAGGCACTTGATTAGAGGAGCACTTCACATCGGCAGGTGCTGGGAAGACTTCCCCACAGTGTAATTAACTCCGACTTAGCAGAGCTGAGACAGACTGGGCCAGGTGGTAAGACCAGGCATGGTGTACGGGCAACAAAAGCAGCTCGTGCTCCGTCAAAGGCAGAATACAGTCACAAACTTCTCATAACCTTTGGCTTCCACCTGCTCCCTCCCCTGACTAGGCACAGAGAACTGCTTGGAGAGGGTGGAGGTGTCTGAGGTATGTGCAACGTTTTTGTCGTGGTGATGCACCAGCACAGCGGTGCTGGAAGTTTTACTGCCTCTCCACAGCAGGAAGCTTGGGCTAAGCTTGCAGTCCCAGTAAGCGCGCGGTGTTCAGCACATCATCTCTTGTCAGGTAGCAGCCACAGAGCTGGCGATATCCTGTGAACGCTTCCCGTCCATGCAAGACCCGCCAGTTATCTATGAACAGAGCCTGCATGGAAAGAGAAAAGAGACAACTATTGCACTCAGAGTGATTTGCCAAGTTTGAGGGGGAGGGCAAGAGCAGATGGACTCAGATACCCCTACTGACAAGACAGGTCCTGCAGCTGGATATCCCCCCAGGACTGAAAGAGCAAATAAGGGGCAGATCACTGTGGGCATGGCCCTCCCTCCTCAGCACTTTCAGAGAGCACTGTCCTTTTCTACTGGAGAGGCTAGGTGATAGTTCCCCAGCAACAGAAACTGCCCATCTTCAGCCTTTAAGGTGTCGCTGTTGCCTTTCTTGGACGGGGCCATCACTTCTCCCCCAGGCATCCTTGAGAACAGAGCCTTGTAGGGGCTCTTTGATGTGATCATCTTCCCTGCTGGACTTCTTCATTTTTCAGGCTCTGGGTTCAAATTGAATCAAGACCCTATAGGAATAAAACCCCTCTAGAGCAAACACAGCTGAAGGAAGAAGCCATGTACCATAATACCTCCGGATCTGTGACTGCAGCCCTAGTTCTTCAAGCTCCTCCAAATCTGCACCCAGTACCAGCCTTTCAAATGCAGGGCAGAGTTTCCTCCCCCCCCCCCCTTCAATCACAAAGATTTGGCTAAGACACTTGTAACATTTCTGGGGCAGCAAAGAGAGTGTGGGTCTCTTGTGATTCATTGTCAATGTAAGGGATAACATACAGCCTCAGAACAAACATAAATCCAACTTTTCTCATGTGCCCTCTATGTTTCTGTTATAACAAACAAACAAAATGCAGCTTTTCTACTTCTGGAAAAGGTAGAAGCTGAATATTAAGTTCTTCCAGTCTCTCTGTTTCTGAGGGCCATTATTTCAGTGACTGAAAAGATCTTCCTTCTCTCTCCCAGTCTTGACTAACCTTTCCTGTGAGACCGATTTTGAATTATTTATTTCTATGTTGTCTGGAAGCTAATATGCTTTCATGGCAGTGACAATGCACACAGCAGATGCCAGTACTGTAATATAAGGCACCTTAAAACAGCTGTAAAAGAAGGATACTGCAGCCCATGGAATTTGCCTGAAGCATTAGCCTTAGCCCAACCCCAGTTCAGCAGCAACTGTTTCGCACAACCAACTCAGTACCCTGCCTCCCTCCCCATACCAAACACACATAGGCCTCCCAGCTCCAAGTCCTACCTTGCCTGGCTTTAGCTTGACCCACAGCTCATTTTCTGGCCTTCTGAGTTCTGTGGTGAGCGTGCGATGAGCAGTGTACCACCGATGCACAACATCATAGGGCACTGTGTTGATGACTGCACGGTCATAGTTATTGTATCTAGAAGCACAGACAAGAGAAGAAACTGCCCATGTGTCTCCATGAGCACAGCACAGCCAAATATTCTTAGAGGGAACCTTGGGAACCTGTAGGATCAGCCAGTATTTAAGGGAGGCTAGAGAGATGACTAGGGAGGTTCTGCTCTGAGTACAGGACTGGAAGGAGATTACACAGCATTTGAGCAAGGAGGAGTTTACTGTCAAGTATAAAACAGTTCTTGCTAGTTTTTAATGGAAGGATGCCCTGCACTGCCTTGCTCAGCAGTGGAAAAAAAAGCAAAAAAAAAAAAAACCCCAGGACATGGTATTGTCAGTGACCTGTAGGCTGGTGAGAGGTATACATTCTTGGTTTGGGGAACTCACTCCACCCCCACCCCACCCACTAACCTTCCTCATTACCCTGGGGTACTGACAACTTTTCTCACCAAGAGAAATGGAGCCCACACAATCCAGCAGCTTGCACTCTGGTTAATCAGTAACCCATTAAGGAAGAACTAAGCTTTAAACCAACTGACACAGGCCTTTGACAGCAGGCCTGATCATTAAAACAATGAAAGCAGCAGGCACAAGTACCAGCAACGCACACTAGCTGGTGCTACAGATGCAGCAATGAACATGACTGATCATCGTTCAGAATAAGAGCTGAGTGCTGGACAGTCTCCTGCTCTAAATCAAGCTGGAGTTTCCCAAAACACCCCAAGCTTCCTTTGGAGAGGGACCAGTTTGCACTCTCCCAGTTCCTTGTATGCCAGGCTACTTTCCAGAGAGACTTTTTGAGAAGAGGGCTGAATCCTACTGCCCCCCAAAGTGACATGAGCCTTGGAGACTTCAAATGGGGCAGGATCATGCCTGTGTCACGCAGGGTTTGCCTAAAGAGGCCCAGACGGTCAGCAGCCAGGCAGGCATTTGCTCATACCCAGATCTAAGGGTATCACCACTACACAAAATGTGTGCTTTGCTTTAATGCAACAGTCTCCTAGCTTGGACAGATTCAAGATGTTTTGACCAACTGAGCAGAGAAAGGCTCTAGGAGTCTCTGGAGCTGCCTTCCTAAGGAGAGACCCTCCCAGTTGTTAGCACAGAGGACTCGTGTGCGAGGGTGAGAGAGACATGGTGTGCAGCAGAAGGAAACAGAAGCGGCTGAGACCATCACACAGGACAGTAGCATGACATGGTGCACCTTTTCTATCTGAAGAAGTCCAGCTGACTAGAAATTTTGGCCATAGCTTGTGGTAGAATCAAGATGGTGGAAGTGTAAGCCCTTGAACTGTCCCTCTCTGTGTGGCAGAGAGCAGAAGGGAGGGTGGCAGGAGTAAAATCAAAGCCCAGCAGAGACACCTGTTTCTATATTGGCGGTTGTCTCTTCCTCAAAAGCAGCAACATACAGCCCAGGAGGAACTGCAGGGTGTTTTTGTAGTTGTTGTCCCTCTCCCTCAAAAGTACGTTGTTTTTTAGTTTAAGGTATCTTCTGACAAACTACTTTTGTCTGTCACAAGCCCCTCTCTTCCCCATAAGCAAAAGGCCTCACATTAACGTTACCTGATCAGATAAAGCTCATTGTTCCAGGGATAAACATTGAGGACTGGCCCGACTCCAATCATGTGGTTGTGACAGCCTCCCACGTTCTCAACATACTCATGCTTCAACGGCACCTTGCTGAGCAGCTCAAATTGATCAGGGGCTTTCTGGAGAACCTGCTCCGCTGCATAGAAACCATCCACTAGCAGCGTCCGCCCACCTGTCCCTTCATGCTTGAGGCAGTGGAACACTTGGATGCTGCGTGGGTCAAAGCACAAGAGAAAACCCGTTGGCTGCCTGTCCCATGGAGAGAACGCAGGCTTCAAAAGAAGTAGAAGGATAGCTCACACCTCTCTGAGGGAAGTTCTGAGGGACTCTCTGTTGTAGTACTTTTCATTTCACCAAGACCTGCCAGGGAACAGGAACAGCCCAGCAGCACACGGTTGTACCTGCTGTTTCTTCAGGCCCAGTCACACACATTTTGCTTAGGGTAGGTCTACACAAACAGACAGAGATCCTTAGAACACCCCAATACCCGGCCAAAGCTGAGCCGCCTGCTGGTCTAGAAGTCAGACAGACCGCTAGCTTGGGCATGGCACTGCATTAATACACACTGCCCCTTGGCAGGGCTGGCTAACTCATGGGTTCGAGGGTATGCAGCTCCTCTCACCAAGAGCTGGTCTGGACACAGAACAAGCTAAACTGCTTTACATGCTTAGATTACAGGTGGCTGTTTTATGACCAGGACCAAGATGCTACAGTACTGAGTTACTGTAGAAATTTTAAGCTACTCTGAGGTATTACAAATTATTCCCAGAGTGATACAACAGAAACAATCTCAAAGTTTTCATGTTTTTGGAAAGGGACCAGCTCATACTCCCCTAGTTCCTGGTAAGCCCAGCTGTCTTCCAGCCTTCTGAAAAGAGGGGTGAATCTTACTGCCTCCCAAATCAAGTGACATGAGTCTTGGAGACTTCAAACGCTGCAGGACCGTGCCCGCGTCACACAAGTCCGCCTAGGCACTAGGACATAGAGGTTCAAAAGCATAAGACTAACCTCCCTAGAACATCTCAAAACAAAAAGACAATTCAAGAAACTCTGGAAGCATAGGGAACACAAATCTATGGCTCCACTCGAGAAATGGGTGCATTTTTCCTGAAGTCTCCCACCACTGCATCTTAGAGTCTAATTATAGGCACAAAGCCCTTCCCTTGGGCCAGGCAATACTGATACTAATGAAATCTCCGGCAACAAGGGGAGTCCAGGGTGACTCATATGGAGACACCTATACGACGGTCTCCCCCAGGAAGTCAGAAGAATTCCCCAGAGGCACATATTAAAGAACCCTTTGCAAGCCTGCAATAGAGGTGCACCAGGTGAGAAGCTTACAGGGACATCCCTCACCTCGATACTTAGTGGGAAGCTGTCCAGCACAGCTAAACACCTTGTGCCTTTCTATTATGTTTCTGAAGCTTCTCCTTCCTTCCTTTCATTCATTCAAGTGTGTAAGATGCTATACTGTTAGAGACAAATGCCCGGCAGTTGCATTGAGCCACCAAATGCCAGTTTTCACGATGTAACAATTTCACTTGTCAGATTACCAAACGTGACACTTCGGGACAGCCTTTATCTCCTGACCTCCCTTTAGGGCCTCATAACTCACTCATACAGCAAATGATTTGGCAGGACCTCCCAGCTCCAGCCTTGCTTGGGCCAGTACTCTTTCACCTGGGCTTTATCCATCCCTCATACCTACAGCAGGCGCAGTTCAACATTAGCAAGTCAGTCCACAAGTGCTGGAGCAAAGGACGCACAAGCCTTCATGGCTCTGTGTCCCAAAGATGATAGCCGCCTCCTACAGTTTGGGGCACTGAAAGGTCTCTTCTGAGGGTGGATTCCTTGGTGCTTGATGAGTAAGGTAACACTGCAGTCTTACCCACACCTTGGGCAGTTCTGGCAGAGTTCCTTTCCTCCACCCCTTTGCAGTACTTCAGTTTCTTTGAGACTTGGAAGATTTGGCTGATTTCAGCCAAAGTGGCAGGGGAAAGAAGACATTCAAATGAACATGTCTTGCTTGAAAACACTTCATTTCCTTTAGAAGCAGGTCACATACTGTTTCAAGTATTTCAAAAGAAAGTCTTCTGAACCTGTCTGAGAAAGGGAGCTTTCTGGCAGAGATGGGGGCTCAGGAAAACCAAGAACTCGTATTCTTCCTGCACAAGTACAGTTCTGCAGGACTGCAAGCACTAACAGGTAGTCCTGCTAGCTTAGTCCACACTGTCGTTGCTTGATACGCTTTGGCCAGCTGTGGACAAGCATCACCTCTTTGAAAGAAGGGGAGACTCCATGTGGAAAAGAAAGGTAAAAAAGAGCTGATCAGCTCTATAGTTCCTATGCTGAGCAGTTTAACCAGAACTTCAACCTTCAAATGGGCTTTCATTACCAATGATTTCCTTATTTGGTTTGGGGAAGATTTTGTGGGAAAGCTCCTAAAGCAAGCCAGCCAAGCAAGTAACACTGCACAGCCCATGAAAGCATACAGGGTCTGCAAACAGTCGGCTTGCTCAGTCACAACAGGGAAGCTACCTAGATCTGGACTGAAGTGAGCGGCAGGACCTCTGCTTTCTGCATGTACTCCTAGCTTCACAAAGCACACTAAATGATACCTTGCTCCTGACACCTAGCTGTTTTAGAGTAAACGCTAAAAGTTTCATGCTAGGTTGGGTACGGGTGACAGTGCTCAGGGTGCCACCCAGATAACATTACCTCTCCTGGTCCTAAGGGCTGCTCTGAAATCCACATGCAGCCAACAGATCTCACCCCCTTAATCCTTCCTCTGCCTTCACGGTTCTATACCACAGACCCTTCCCATTAAGACTTTCAGCAATTTAACAGCCTCACTTGGGAAGACCTTATCCTGCCCTAAGGCAGGAGGCATGAACTAGATGACTCCTCTGGGCCTATGTAGCCCTAATTCCATACAAGATCACTACATTTCCATTAGTTCTTCCAGTGCCATTTCCAGTGCCATTCTTGGGATCACAGTAGGAAAAAAAAAAAATCTAGAAATTAAGCCTGGGTCTCCTGCACTTCAGTGTCAACTACCATCAGGCCTGCTGCCTTTCTTCTTCCAAGCGGGCATAAAACTTGCAGCCCAGACGCTATACTGGAAACAATGTCATAGCTACAACCTTCAGAAACATCTAAGACAAGTGTGGACTTTGAAGGGCTGGAGTAGCCTAGTTTCTAATGAGCTACAGGACTGCACCGCTGCCAAAAAGCAAATCCCAACCAGTTTGACTGAAGTGGAGTGATCGCACAGAGCATATGTGACGACAGCACGTAAGTCAGTACCATTCATAAAGTTTGGGAGGGCAGAGAGACGGTGACTGCAGGGCCGTGCCAACATCCGTCCTTCCCCAGAGGCAACTGCTCAGCCGGTAAAACAGATGGTGCTGAAGCAGGTGAGGAAGGCTTCCCCCAGGTCAGCAGGATTAAGTTTAAGCAAACTTTTGCAGCAACTTTGTGCAACAGCTGACAAGGGGCACTTGCTACAGGAGGAGCCGTGCCAGTTAGAGCTGTGATTGCCATCTGTACCCAAAAACAAATCAGCTGCTTATTCCTGTGAAGACCAATGCTATGTGTCACCTAGCAGACTGAGGAGGGCAATTTCAGAAGAGATCGTTACATAAACTTTAAAAGGATAGCATAAAAATAAATACATAGCTGAGCTTTTTCTGTGGCTATAAAGGCTAAACCACAGCAGTACAAAGAAGCCAGCTATCTAACATCCAAGTCCTTTTTAGCCTGCATTCTGAGAGAACTAGAAGTTACAAGCATAGGAAAAAGCAATCAACAGAATACACTGCTCTACAAGAATCAAACAGGATCCAGAATTACTGTGTGACTGGTATATCTTATCAGTCATGCTAGAGATAATTCAGAAGCTCCTGCTAGAAACCGCAGCCCTGTGAATCACTCTTGCAAACCAGCAAAAGCACATACCCGCAGGGCTCCTGGAAGTAGGTAGTGTCAGTGTGACGATCCAGAGCCAGCTTAGTGTAGGCAGTGTCTCCCCGAGAGAAGTCAGAGGTAAAATACCACATTCTACCATAAATGGTCTCCCTATAAAAGAGGTGGGCAGTTATCACAAATTGCTGTAGGGATTACTGCGGTGGTAAAACAGATCCTCTCTTGCATCCGAGGTTATTCCCTTCCATCCTATGTAGAATACATACACAGTAAATTAAAACAGTACAACAAGCCAACTTAACAAAATTTACACTGTAATATCAAGAGATGGTGCTTCTAATGCCTCCTCCAGTATTCAATTACTCTCCCTCCTCCGTGTTAAGACTGATGGTAATGACTCTCCATCCTCCTCAGAAGACACAGGCCATCTTTCCATACCGAACATTAGCTCAGTCAAATCAAGAAAAACACTGAGTGACATTAGGAATCACCAGAGTACAGGTTCCTCCTCTTCGTGCCTACCACTAAGATTCCTAACATTCCCCATTCTTCCTCTGAGGATCCTCAGTTTTCACCCATGTCCCCCTACAAGGTGCACAGCACTTGGAGGCTACAGGATGAGGGTCAGAATCTGGAGAAAAGAGCTGGCTGGACACTCCCTGGAGCCCCTCCATTTCTATTTGGAGGAGCTATTCATTAATAAAAATCCCTCCTGTTCTAAAGGCCCAAGGCAAGTTAAGCTGTTTCTTGGCTTGGAGGAAATGCGAAACTTGAAACCACACTTGCTATGCTATGGGTGCACTTTAAACAATCACAGAAGAAACCAATATTTTTCTTTAGAGAGAGCTACAAATTGTTTTTGATCTCCCTGGCTCCCAGGGCCAGGGCTGCCCTCCTAACCTTTCAGATCATAACAGGAAATTCTGTCTTTGCAAAGCTCAAGCCTTCCCAGACAGGCTACTTCCTTCAGTCACTCTTTTCTATGCATAGTCCCATTACCACAAATGCCATCCTAGGAAGTCCTCTTCCTAAGAGGTCAGATCCCACAGTGCAATACTCCATCTCAGTTCAAATGGACTGGCCAGAGACAGTATAAGGTCCAGACCCTTTGTTTGCAAACGAAGTCACGCTGCATAACGTATAAGATACGAGGACAGTTATCTTTCCAGACAAGAGGGAAATGAAAGTCCACTCTTGATGGCTCTCTTAGAGAGCTGCCAGTGGCCTTCTTGGGGCAGTTCTGTTTACCTGATCAAGCTGATCCTCTCTGCTAAGATTTCTGTGTCCTCTTTGGTAGGAGGGACATTTTCCACAAAAGCAATCCCATATAACAGGAAGTTTTGCAGAAACTCCTTCAGCCCCTCGTCTGTCTCCAGGAAACTCCGACAGTCGACAGATGGGATCTGGGCTTGGCGGTAGATTTCTGCATTCCAGAGAATCCGTGGGTGCATGACCTGCTGCTTCTGCCCCTCGTAGCTGTTCTTCACCAGCCACTCCAGCCCATACCGTGTCACATGCCCATCTGGCCCTATGACAAAGGGGGAAGAGTTTCAGTCACTGGAGTCACAATGAACAGCTTGATGTTCCATTACTACCATCAACCTAGGAAAGTCCTCATCTTTTTAATTTTGCCTAGTGACTGTCTTCTTGCACCCAGTCATACAAGGTATTGATACTATCTGGTTAAGGCTATACGCCCTAAAATACTGTCATTGCTGCAATTCCAAATCTATAACTAAGTGTTTCAGCTTCAGTGGTAGCGGTTTTGTTTTCTAGCGAGAGGACTCCATGGAGAGGTAAAGCACTCAAAGATAAGCCCATAAATAAAGGTAAATTATAAATAAACTACTGAGCTTCAAAAGAAGGAAGCATACAATCATTCCTCACAGCAGAAGGAAGAAAGCAGCTGGAAATAAAGGAGAAAGGACAGATTATGTGAATTCTGATCAGAGACACCAGTTCAAGGACAGGGTTAAGAAAACCAACTATTTCTTGACTGACCTATTTACTATCTGCATTGCTGCCTTTTTCAAACAAACCAATAAACTACCCAGACATTGAAGATGCACATATCTCTACCCAAAAGGAGGGGCAGGGGGAAGGAAACAGACAAATACAAGACTGAGGCATGTTTACAGTAACAGCACTGCTCAGAACAGCACTGTTTAGGATTTGCTTACAGCTAGGTCTCTTCCCAAAACAGCTACTGATCTAGAGATAAGCTTGCTGGGAGAGGACAGCCTTAAGGGTGAGATCCATCAAGACGACTCCCTCCAGCAAGGGCTGATGCTCCACAAAACTCCCAGGGTAGAGGCATTTTGCTACTTACATGTGAGGAAGAGTGTGGTCTCATCCACTCGGACAGCCTTGGGTTTGATGCCCAGGTCCACACTAGCTGTATCCAAGCTGCGCTGGTTAGTCTTAGTATTGTAGCAGGAAGCTGAACGGCAGTGGTCCCGCAGCCAAACAAAATCAAAGCGCATCAGTGTGTTCGCATACCTGAGCTCTGGCAAAGAATGACAGATTCAAAAGACTCATGGGTCCCAACAGTGAGAAATAGCAAGGCAAAGAACCGAAGTTGAGAGCCCACAAGCTATGATCCCACTTACAAGAGATGTGGGGTCCGTTAGACTTAACCCCTCTTTGCACAAATTAAGCTAGTTTGTCCTGTTACGAAGACCAGGTCAAATATCTGAAGAAGTGCCAGGGATTTCATAGAACGCTTGGCTGTCAGTGCTCTCACTGTGGTTTCCCATGCTACCAGCTTACAAGCAATCTCATCCCGCAACAGGAAGGAGGGCAGCTGAAAACATGCTGGTCACATACCTATGTCTATCTTCTCTCTTTAGCAAGCAGTAAATCCACAGCTGTCTAGCAACTGCTCTGCATGACAAGGTCCCCCCTGCTCCATGTAGTTTTAGACCCCAGCACAGGAACATAGATAAGAATCAACCACACAACGATAGCAACATTCAAGCTACACGAACATTACAGACAACTTCAAGACCTGGACACCAAGCTCTGACATCTATTCAGTTGGACCTGTAGTACAGCAAAGTCTCTCCTCTTTCTTCCATCCTGGGACAACTTAGGAATATCCAAGCCCTTCAGAAGCACATCAGAGCCAGCACAGGTAATAGGAGAGCCCTTCCTGCTCTAGTCCTGCTCAGTGTTGAAATCCCAGTACCTGAGGTCAGTTTGCAGTGGGAAAATAACAATATCCTTTGTTGGGGCCCCTGTGTTGGGTACAATACTGAGCAATTCCCTTTAGATATATGCTTATAAGGCACTTCCCTAGGCAACCAATATCTCCTAAGTATCCTCAGTAGATATTACTCAGGCAGATACTGGATGTGGTGCATGTACCATACAGGCCACGGTAAAACATTTGCCTCAGTTGCTAACTTTTCTCCAAAAGAGAAAGGACTGAAGTTATCATTAGACAGCACTTACAGCTGACTTGCTGGGTTGCTTCACACTAAAACACTTAACCTCCTTGCTTATTCCTTAAGCAATCTCTCAGAGGGGTATAATTTGCACTGAAAAGGCTTCCATGCCCTCTAACCTCCCACTGCTCATGCCAACCAGCTGGGCTGCTTGCAAACCCGCTCTGCATTTCACAGATCAGTGTTTTAAGGAAAGCCTGCACTAACTGTGGTTTGCCTGGGACACTTGGGTATTTCTGAAGCCACTTCACAAGTGGGGAAAGGCAGAGAGCTGGGGACACATCAAATTAGCCGTCCCACCGGCGAGTCATGGCCTGAGAAACCACTGACCAACAGGGCAAGGTACAGACCCAATTAGAGTTCAGGAATCCTTGGGTTTGATTCTGATTTAGCATTGCCTCATTTGTCATGAAACATTTACTGCTGGAGAACAAACCTGCTCTGTCCTGTCTTTGGGAATTCCCAAAGCAAACATAAAACACAGACTCTAACATGCATTCCTCTTTTGCACTGGTGGCCAATACAGGTCATTTCACAAGAGAATCACTACTGGGAAACAAGGTCAGGGTGTGTGTGTGGAGAATACACATGCGTGCACAGACACACATACACACCTTTCTCCTCTTCCCCGACTCAAAAGCAGACATACACATACACACTTACCTAGGTGATCACCATGTAACTGCCAGGCACACTTCAGAGACTCTGGGGCTGTGTGATGCCAGCGAGCTGCAGCAGCAGAGAAGATCTTTCCGCAACCAGGCAGCCATGCAGAGCGATGGCTAGTGCTTCTACTCAGCCGGCACGGCACATTGAACAGACCCGTCAGCCGCCAGCACCACATCCTGACTGTCCAAGAGAGAGGAGAAAGAACAAGGTGACTCAGTTGTATTACTGCATCATATCCAGGTCTTGATCGCCGCACTCTCTTACATGAGACACTGAAAATATGTATGGCAAAGCTGGTATTGTCCTGCACAATTCATAATTTACTGACAAAAGAGGCAAGCGAGAACAAGTCCATCGAAGAGAAAGAAGAGAAATGAGCACGCTGACTGGCAGTCCGGCCAGAGTAGCAAGTCACCTCTCTTCCAAGCACCATTTGGTCATGAAAATTACTAAACACAACGCAGCTTGGCAGAATCTCATATTAGACATCTTTAATGCCACGTCTGAGCAACAGAACTGCTTTGACTTCCTCTCAGTGTGAACGCAATCAGGCACGCTGCCAAGCTTTTTCCAGTGCCTGGAACCCACATTTATCGTTAACACCACACTGACTATGCAGCCATAGCCACAAAACTGGGTGCTTTACTCTCAGTTAGATCAGCTGCAGTAAACACTTTTGCAGACAACATCAAAAACCAGGAAGACCACAAAGCTGCAAGTGAAAATTGGCTGCCCTGAAGAACTGCATGTAATAGAAGTAGCAGGGAATTAACCAGAGGGTCAATGAATTTTTTTAAACAAGCTAATCCAATCCAAGCATATTAGCTGAAGAAAGGAGGAGAAGAGAGACATGGGTGTGTTGCTTATTTTGTGACTAATACAAACTACAGTCAGAAAATGGTCCTGCGAAGAAACAAATGAGATCCTAGGATTTATCAGGCAAAGCATTTCCAGAACAGACAGCTGTGTATTCAGTGCTATCGCGCAAAATGCTGACAAGACCTTATCTGGCTGCAAGCCTTGTCCCCTTCTCTGCCCACCCCAATCTGAATTCACCACTCCTGGACAGTGCTAAAGTGATCAGGGAAAGCAGAGAAGAGTGACCTTGGTTAGAGAAATACAAACTCAAGGAACCCAGTAATTAGGTCAGGCCTAGGAAAAGGATGCAAAACAACAAGGAGGAGGAAGATCTCTTCTTATACTGAAGGACATGGCAGGCATGGAAGAGAAATGAACCACAGCTCATTTTAGGTTAGAGTTTAGAAAGTGATTTCTCAGAGTGAAATTTGTAATGATTCTTCAGCACAAAGAGCAAAGGCAAAAACCTTACAAGTCTTAACATATGAAGCCACACTTTAAACGCCCTATCACTTGTTTATTACGTTCTGCAGGTCAGGTCTAAAACCAGCAGGATTTTAGCAGCGCTTTGTTCTGACATACACAGAAAGCCAGTATCACTGAATGAGACACAGATATATCTATAATTTGTTACTCTAGTTTTGTGAACTTCATTTTCTTATCTGAAGGTTACGGACACCGGTGTCTCGTCTGTCCCACCTGCCTCTCTACTTCATAGTCTACTTAGCGCAGAGACCCCAAATGCTGGTAAGAACAATAAAATCAGCACAGAGGTGGCAGGTTGCAGAACAGTCTGCCAAGTAGAAAGAAAAATACAGACTGACGGCTGCCAGCCCTAAGAAAAAAAATGGGAAAACTTTTATAAAGAGAACATGGCTCCAGATGAAGATGCAGGTGTATCAGCAGTATAGAGAGCTGCAAGGTGCTAGGCCACACGCTGCCTACAAGCCCTTTATAGTTTTAGGGCCACAGAAGAATCTCAGGTCAGAAGGTTCCAGTTTCTGTGGTTGCTAAAAACGCAGCAATTCCTCCGCAGCAGGCTGCAGGGCATCAGGCTGTTCTGCAAACGTGCTGGTTTCAGATCAGAAGCTGATGCTTAACTCCTCATACCAGGAGCGGGGGCACGGGGAGCTCCTTGCTCACAGCCTAGCACCTGCAGTAACTGAGATCTCTACTAACATGACTGACTTCACACTTCAAATACTGCAATGAAGCCTGTAAAAATCTTTATAGATGCTGACTGAGCTGCTGACACCCTGAAAGACTACAGCATTCTCACTACAGGCAGAGAAACTGGGTCACTGAAGAACTTACGGAGCTTTAGCCAGAATTACAGCGTATCTGGAGACGGACAAAAAATATCTGCTTTTCTCTTTGGTGGTCACCAGCCAGCAGGAACATCATTTTTTGCGGAAACAATTTAGGAAGTAGTTATGCCAATGCTAAGTTCTGGGAGAGTGCTTTCCAAACTCCCAGAGCATTGAAAACTTACAGGTACAGTATAGGGGAAAAAAGAAGAATTAGCCAAATTTCATATGGCAACTTAATAAAAACTAGGCAAAGCAAATCTGCAAGAGCACCTGCAGAAAAACAGGAGTTGACTATTACAGGCTTACAATGCCAGCCTGTTAAATACGGTTACATTAGTAATTATTATTTAGATAGTTATATTAGTAACATAGTTAAAACATATATATATATACACACACACACACTTATATGTATAAAAATGATTTAACTCACTGAATGAGTGTTGCCTCTCATAAAGCTTAAGATTGTCTGGAATCATGTAGAAACCTGCTCCTTAGGTCTGTTTTTGTACAAGACTGGATTGCCAGACAGACGCAGAATTCACTCATTTTGGATAAGGTGATTCTGTCAACAAGATGTACTTCCATATTTCGTGTCAGTTATTATGTATTACACAAGAGTAAGACCATCACTCTAAGAGAAACAGCTACAACACCTACAGATGTGCTCAGTAAATACAGAGATATAGATAGGTATGTATACATATACACACATCTCTGTTCTACCTGACATGCTTTTTAGAGAAGAAAGATGGCTTCATTTTATTTTGCTGTTAAATGCACATGGCCTGGCAAAAGGCCGGGCTCTGGTTAATGTCTTCCCTGAAGTCAAGCCACAGATGGCCAGAAAAACCCACATATGGGTCTGGTCTATCACTAGGTCTTTTGCATATTCATGCAAACCCTTTTGTTCATAAGAACAATATTTGATTTGTGAAATGCAAGATGGATGAATGAAGAGTCAGTCCATTTGGGCTTCTGGACCGTTTAAGGATACCACCAACTCAACAAAAAGAGACTGGGGCGGGCGGGAGTAGGGGGGAGTGAAGCAAGCTTGTTTGCGTACATGTCTGATATCTACACACACACGACTGTACGTGACACTAAACTGATAGGAAATGCTCATCTACAAACCCACTTAGAGTGGCCACTGCCTTGGGCAGCTCTAGCAGAAGTTATCTCTTTCTGCACATGTTCCTTTTATCTCCCTCCTCTTCCAACATCAAAATTTGCCAGAGAATAAACACAGGTAATGCAAGTGACCTGGATATTTAATCTAATCAATGAGAACTCTTGCTTTTCTGCTGTTCTTGATGGAGACAGGCACCACAATAAACAGTTCACAGTGAACCCTTAAACTGTAACTTTCCAAGAGATACTAAAACTAGAAGGAGGTGAAAACAAAAATCTATATACTTAGAGAGGATTTACATTTCACCTCTGTTCTTGAATCATCAAAGCCAACAGCTCTCCCCTGGCTGGAATGAGTGAGTTGAACAGTTACGTATTCACCCTCGTCCTCATATTTGCCTTACCTTTACACTTTCACACAGCTTATCCAAACAGCAACGAAATGCAGCAGCTGCGAGGTTCCAAGACAAAGTTTCCCTTGAAATTCAAAAAAAGCAAGCAAGACGACGACGACATTAAACTACCCCTCATGTAAACTCAGGTGGACTTTGAGATAGGAGAGAGCTTCAATCATCAATCCTGCCTCTCTGTTGAGGCAAGACAAAATTGCTTGAAGATACAACACAAGAACATATCTTATGCATGGCTCATCTTGTCCAGTAGTCCACAACATCATGAGCGAAAAACAGGAGCATCTACAGAGCCCCTGATAGAGGTGACAGGGTGAACAGGATAAACAGAGGAGCAGGTGCAGGAGGAAAATGCAGAAAATTCAAATATATTGTGTTTTTAAGTATATCATGAGAGAATAAAGAAAAGCAACATGCTGTGAAAGGAAGAGGAAGGAAGAGTGGGCCTCCTGAAGGGCTTGTCTGTCCAAAAGACTTCCCCCTTCCCCAGCTTGTCTCTCTGATGATACAAGATGCATTCGCAGTAAACAACACTATTTAGGCTCTTTGATAAATAGCCACAATTCCCACTCCGAGCAAAGAAAAATACTGAGCTGAAAAAAATCAGCATCCAAACATTTTCATCAGTAAAAGTATATATGGAAAGAGAAACTGCAAAAATCTGTGGTCTTTAATCCAGCTCCTAATAAAGACCTTCCAAGAACACGGAGATACTGGTCTGCCAGTGCTGTGGACAGACATGTCTTCACCACTCTGTGAGAGCACATCCAGCCTGTTTTTCAGGCTTTCCTATTATTTACCAATTGAAAAATACAACTATTTTCCATTAAGTATTTCAAAACATCAACTTGCTTACAGTCATCCTTTTCCTTTGCTATAAGCATCCAGCTTACACAAAGGTTTCTGATCCATGACCTATAAAGATAAGGCTTACTGTGCTACTGAAATCTTCATGTCTCTTACCCCCCCCCCAAAAAAAAAAAAAAAAAGAAAAAGAAAGAGAGAAAGAGAAAATGAACTATTCTTCAAGGCAGCTTGAGAACTACTCTGTCTGCAAATCTCAGACAGGGGACACGCTTACTACCAGTCTTCTGACTACAGCTTATTATTAATCTGACACTGCCATCAGCTTTAGAAGACGTACCCAAATATCAAGCAGCGCCGCTGTTTGAGTGAAGATAACCTTTACGAAGGGAACACCGATAAAAAGAGGCCTGCTGCAAAGGCTCAGAAGGAGCTGCTGCCTTGAGGGCTGCACCAGTGTTAGATGAGAGAACTAAAGTAACCCAGGTGACAAAACCCCAGTGGCAGGCCAAGAGCGCCTCAGTCCCCTGGGATGACAGGCATCTTGAATACATGAATGCTTGTTTGTCCGTGGAGCTAAGGGTTTAAAGACCCAAGTTCACATGGCTTACCTATTAATTACAAAAGAGACAAGAAGCAGAGTGGCTATCCCCTGCTGAGAAAGGCTCCTGCCCCCACCAGACTGCACTGCTGCAGCAGACAGCTATGTTAGATCTCAGCTATAGGATATCAGATTTCCCTTCCAGCCCTTCCCAGTAACAGAGATTTCAGTTAATTTAAGTAGATAATAAAGACTTCACAGACACTGCCTGCTTCACAGCTATTTCATTTTCCTAGAAATGAAGGTAATTATCTGCTCACCCAATGTTTAACACCAACCACCTGACTCCAGAGTCCCTTCCCATAACCTTACTCACATTTTTCTCAAGCCTCCTCTTTATAGGATGCACAGCTGGCTAGAAGTGGGCACAGTCCATCCTCTAATTCCCTTTTCCAGCAAAGACGCTGACTCCCTTTGCATGCCCTCTGCATGGATACTTACTGTAGTAAACGCCTCTTACTGTACTGGCCTACTTTTCACTTCATTCGCTTTGCTCTCAGGCCTGCCCAGGCTGAGGAGCCAGGGCTGAGGGCCAGCCCGCTGTCCCGGGAAGGCCATCTTCCAGGGAGGGAGAGAGGACAAGTCTACCCACGAGCTACCCTTAAGACATACACAGCTGCAAACTTTGATTCACAGATTAAAGGCATCTGACATCTTAATCCCTGTGTGAACTCTAGGTCAACTAATGTTACCTGAGAACGTGCTAGCATAGGTCTAAGGTGAGGGAAAAACAGAACTAAACTTCAAACGCGTCCAGGGCGCTCCAGAATTATGAACCAAGCTGGAGTTCATAGTTCTTGTTTTGTTCGTTTTCCCCATCACCTGCATCTACAAGACCAAAAACATTGCTTGCAAGCTTTTACAGCTTTACTGGTGCACATACTTCATGAAGTTGATGCTTCCCAAGGAACTGAAATTCCTTCTTAAATCAGGGTCTTGAGGATCTTTTAAATAAAAAAAAGTTTGTTTACATCTTGCACTCCTCGGTTTCTGGTTCACTTCCCTTATCAGAAGGGACGCAAACAAAGTTCAGTCAGGGCACCGCACTCCAGCAGCCCTGGCATGCACGCGGGTAAGATACATTCATGGCTTGTTTGAGATTATTAGCTCCCTTCCCCTACACAAGGTTGCTTCTCTCAGATGCAAGCCACGTTCAATCTCAGGGCAATCTCAGCACTACTTAACACTGCCCTGCATAGCTCAAAGACAGCACAAACAAGGAGGAACAACTCCCTTCCCGCTGTGCCAGCGGAGACTACTTCCACTACAGCTTTGTAACAAGAAGCGCAATCCCTTGAGTTAGTCATGTCAAGGAGAGCACCATCAGAGAGAGCATTTCCCCGAGGTGCTGAAGTCCTCCGAGGTGCTGGCAGCTCTTCACCTCCACCCGCAGCAGTCACTGCTCACCCATGACGCACCCACCCCACCACCCCTCTTGGCAATGGCACAACTTGCTCTGGAGAGGGGAGGAAGAAACGGTTCAGTTATCCATTTCCCACGTTTCTCTCCACCACACCTGTCCTACACAGAAGACTGTCTACAAGTCCAGGTCACACCTGCAGGAATGGTGTTCTCTGTGCTTGCAAAATAACATTATTTCTGATTGAAGCAGCGTGGGAGCAGACTACAGAAGTCTTGTTAGATCTTCACTACATTGCCACAGCAATCGCTTGGCTCGAATTATCTGGAGAAAACTGCCTAGTGAATTAAAAGCCATATAAGACACGCACCAACAACTGCTTGTCCAGCCAACCCATTTTACATACCAACTGTTATCTATTAGCTCAGAAAGTAGCCTTGCCTGTATTCACCCAACTGTTCAGAAAGTTTTAAGTCCAAAGTTCATCCCCAAAACCAAGGCTGGCAAATAAGGTCCAACAGGCAAGCACGGCCATACCTAGTTTGACACCAGCATCATACTAAAACCACCTCAGGGAGCCAGGAAGCCACCTCTCCCATTCGGTCATTCCTTCTGCTACAGGCCGGCCGGGAACTCCAGCAGCTCCGGCGGGTCTCCGCCCCACACGCTAACCACAGCGCTCCTCCAGGTCCAGCTCCAGAAGGTCGGCAGCACAGCCGAGACGCAGCCCACGTTCACGGCTCCCCCGCGAGCAGTTCGGCCGTGCTCCAAACCCACGGGGACTGGGGGCTACGCGCTTTTTCAGAGGAGGCTGTGCAAGGGGCTCGAAGGCAAGGGCTGCGCACCGAGCGCCCGCCCGCCCTGAAAGCCACCCGGGGCGCCGGGCGAGCGGCCTCGGCAGCCGCGCAAGCGACAAACGCGACGAGCCCCGTGGGGCCGGTGCCCCCTCCCGCACCCGCCCCCCGAGCCCCGTAACGGCCCCGGCGCGGCCGCCGGGCTCCGGGGCTCCCCGGCAGGCGCCGCTGGCTGCGGCGGGCGGGCGGGCCGGCTCCCGGCGCGGCCCCGCCGCCGAGGAAGGCCCCGCCCGGGGCCGGGGCTGGCTCCGGCCGCGGACCCAGGCCCTTGTGCCGCGTCGGACCCCCCCCCCCCCCCGAGGCGGGGAGAGGGCTGCGGCGGGTCGGTACCGGAGGAGGGGGAGGGAGGGACCCACCTGGCAGCCGCCGGCGCCGGGACACCGCGGCGAGGGGCTCCGCGCCCCCGACGGCGGCCCGGGGCGGCCCGCCCCGAGGCGGGGTCTGACCATAGAGAGAGGGCGACGCCGGGCAGAGCGCCGCCCACCATAGAGAGCGGTCTATGTGAGAAGTTGTGCCCGTTGCACCTAGGCGGTGGGGCAGGGCGCCGCGCGCGGCAGGCAGCGTGGTGGGGAGGAGCAGAGCGCCCCCCACTGTAGGCGGCTGGAGAAGGCGCTGCCGAACCCAGGCCGCCATAAAGAACCGGGAGGCTGGCGTATAGAGCGCCGCACACCATAGAGCTGAGGCTGGGCGCCTGAGCGCACGGAGAGGGCAAGAGCGGCCAAAAGAAAAGTCTCAGACCATAGAGAGGAGATAACGGACTGTAGAGAGAGGCTTCTACCATAGAGTAGGCGGAACTCGCCCAGCGTGCCGCGGATGGGAGCGGAAAGAGGCCGTTTCGTTTTCACCATAGAGAGCGCGCACCGAGCGGCCGGCCTCCTAACCATAGAGAGACGCGCTGTAGCACAGAAGGTCTCCGGGGCGGGGGGGAGGGGGATGACGCCTGCGCACTGCGGCCCTGTGTCGCGGCGGCGGCGGGGGGCGCCGTGGGCCTCCAGCCCGGCTGCTCCCTGAGCGGGGCCGGCGGCCGGGCCGGGCCGGGCCGGGCCTGCGAGCGCTGCCGGTACCTGCCGCGGCGGCGTCCGGCGTAGGGAGCCGGCGGGCGCGCACAGCCTTTTCGGGCTTGGGGTGATGAGCGGTGCTGGCTGCGGTGGGGGCCTCCTGGTGGGCAGCAGTTCTGGTCTCCGGTACCTGGTGTTTTTCCAGGCAGGGCAGGGCAGGGCAGGGCGAAGGTGCCCGCTGGCCTTTGGGAAGGTCTTGCGATGGCTCTGATGCACAGGACCTCAACCTGGAGTGCACGGGAAGCGCTGGTGGCACGAGAGGCTGGTAGTACGCGGTGGGGGACGTGCTGCCCTCCCTGCTCATCTTCTCCTGTGGCAGACGAAGGCTGGATGGCGGCACTGGAGCACTGGGAGGTGCCGTTTCCCCTGAGAACAGTTTTAACCCATTAGTCGGTAAAGAAGTTTTTCCTCAGGTTCACATGGAACTTCTTGTGGTTCAGTTTCTGCCCGCTGCCTCTTGTCCTGTCACGGGGCGCCATGGAGAAGAATCTGGCCCCATCCTCTCGACACCCTCCCTTCACATACTTGTACACGTTGATGAGATCGCCTCTCAGTCTTTTCTTCTCCCAGCTGAACAGGCCCAGCTCTCTCAGCCTTTCCTCACAGGAGAGATGCTCCAGTCCCCTCACCATCTTGGTAGCCCTCCGCTGGACTCTCTCCAGTAGCGCCATGTCTCTCTTGTACCGGGGAGCCCAGAATTGGACACAGGACTCCAGGGGAGGCCTCCCCAGGGCTGAGGAGAGGGGCAGGATCACCTCCCTCTACCTGCTGGCAACACTCTGCCTAATGCACCCCAGGAGACCATTGGCCTTCTTGGCCACAAGGGCACATTGCTGCCTCATGTTTAACTTGTTGTCCACCAGGACTCCCAGGTCCTTCTCTGCAGAGCTGCTTTCCAGCAGGTCAACCCCCAGCCTGTACTGGTGCCTGGGGTCATTCCTCCCGAGGTGCAGGACCCTGCACTTGCCTTTCACACAGAATCACACAGAATCGTTTAGATTGGAAGGGACCTCTGGAGATCTAGTCCAACCTCCCTGCTCCAGCAGGGACCTCTAGAGCAGGGACCTCTAGAGCAGGATCACATCCAGACGGGTTTTGAATATCTCCAGGGAAGGAGACTCCACTACCTCTCTGGGCAACCTGTTCCAATGCTCTGTCACCCTCACATCCTTTGTTGAACTTCAGGAGGTTCATCTCCGCCCAGCTCTCCAGCCTGTCCAGGTCCCTCTGAATGGCAGCACAGCCCTCTGGTGTGTTAGCCAAAGCATGTCAGTCACATGCTTTAGCATGATAAGGCAGTGTATAGTCCTTCCCCTGTATCTCCCCCGACTTCCAGGCAAAAATTGTCCATGTTTCCTCTGTGGTCTTGTAGTGGGTGAGTAGTGTTGAGCAGAAACCACCCCCTCCTCTCTGCAGGTGGTCTCAGGTTCTCCCCAAACACCTGAGGAACAGTCACTCCATCAGCCTGGGACTGACTGCCCTGGCAGCGCTAACGTCCAGTGGGGATGGCACAACCTCCTCAGAGCTGACGGGCTTGATGGCCCTGCAATCACCTGGCCATGTCCAACGTAGGATTGCTCAGGGACTGAAATGTGCCATGCCTACAGCAGTGCGGAGCACCTGGGTCCTCAGAAGTGCTGCATGTCTGGTCACAGGGTCATTCTGGGATATTGGCCATATCCCTGGACAGTGGAAGGCAGCAGCCCTGTCTCATTTGCTGGAGGTGAAATGTGATGAGATCTCAGTTGTGCCTCTTTCCTACCTGTCCGTATTGCCTGTGTAGACAAACCAGATGTTTACTTGCTTTCCTAGCCAAGTGTAAACACTTGTTTACACTTGCCTCCATTTTTCCAGCATGATGTGCCCTGTGCATGCATGTGCTGTAATTGTCATGCGTGATTTCCCACAGTTCAGGCCTTTGACTCCTTCCCTCTTTCCTGCCATTGCGGAGCAGCCAAGCTATTTGGAATGCTAATCTGACAGGATGCAGTAAGAGAGGCAGCAGTTTGCCATGATTGACTTTGCAGAGGGGATACAGTGGTGTGTCATTCTAGCTTTCTGTTTTTCAAGAGTGTTTTTCAGGAAGGGGGAGGCGCCTGGAACCGGCAGAGGAGCTGGTGGGGATCTGCTGCTTCCCAAAAACTTGGTGCAGCTCCCAGAGGAGATAAACAAGTTAGTCACTCAGTGAGCTCATGGCAGAGGCATCTCGGCCTCCATGAGAATTTGTCGCAGGCCCTTCCTGGGATGCTAGAGTACGTGTGTATTCGGGTGCTGATTCCCTGGAGGAGCAGTCACTGTCTGCAGACGATGACCAGCTCTGTGTTCCTCACGCTTGTGCGCTGCCCGTCATCTGTCCCGAACACCTGCTTCTTCCACGCACCGTGGCGCTGGCAGGACGCCCTGGCCTGTCTCCCACCTTACCTTGGCACTCTCAGCAGCTCTGACACAGCCCCTGAGCTGAACAGGGACTTGCCCAAGTGTCTGCAGCATCCAGGCGTGTTCCTGACGTGAACGATGGATGCAAGGACATACAAGTAAATAATGAATCAGCTGTAGGGTTATCGTCCAGGGGTCTAAGAGAGATTTGCGTCTATAGGGAGGGAGATTCCTTTCTCATGGTGTCTTTGTTGGCTACATTTGGGGTGGGCAATGCAGCAGCATCAGGATGTCCCATGGTATATCCTACATGTCCCATGTAGGATTATTTCTCAGGCCAGCTACCCCTCGGGGAGTGGAGCATGGTCTCTGGGGTTACGATCCCCCTTCTATCCCTGTGCCCTGCAGAGCTAAGCCTGTATTGCACATCCACAGCGTGGTGCATGGGCTTTTTGCTCCTCTGCTTCCGTGCACTGGAGGCAGCTGGTACGTATCCGCTGCAGTCCCTCACGTATTTGTGTCCATTGTGCAGGCTTGCGGGACAGGGTCAGGCTGCACTGCAGCTGCAAAGGGGTCCCGGCCCCCATAGGAGGTGTGCTGGCTGGCTGCCATCCGCCTTGAGTGCCTGGCGCTCCAGACATGCACCTGCTGTGTGGTCTGGGCTGTAGGATCTTGTGTTCTGGGAAAGCAAATGCCTGGGAGCTTTCTGAGGATTTCCCAGGCAGAGTCAGGACCTGGGAATTTTCTGTCCCCCCTCCCCTCCTTCCTCCAGCGATGGCTCTCATTCACATTCTGGTCCTTGGGTCACAAACGGTTTTAAAAAAAGCAGCAGCCCACACAATACTCTTTCCTTCTCTGTCGGGTGCTGGTGACGAGATATCACATCCGGCCTCGAAGATACAGAATTAGCCCTCTGCCTGGGAAAGGCCCTGGCAGGCCTTGCCTGCGGCTCTAGCACTATTAATTTCTGAGGTCAGCAGCGCGTCGTCATGAGGGTAGGAAAGTGACTCCATATCCTACAGATGTATCCTCCTTTTGGCTCAAGCCCCCTCAGATAACTTGGCATGCGAGGAATCAGTTATTTCTTCCCTGGTCACTGGATTTCTTGGAGGTTGCATTGCTAGTCCTGATGGCAAACGGCACGGCATTTTCTGTGATGTGCAGGGCACGGGGCATCCTTGCTGCCTCCTCAGCAGTGGCTTTCGTGGCGGTGATGAAGCTCTTCACCCAAGCCTGTCATTCCTAGCAGGCTGGAAGTGCTGTACAGTGGTTACAGCAGGGCCTGAGGCATTCCTGGAATCCCAGATTTCCTGGAGGATGTTGAGGAAATGGTAGGTTTCTCTGCATGTGGCTTCTGCGCTAGCAAAATTTGGGGGATATTTCCGCAGGTCGGAACAGGGAATTCATTGTGTACAGGAAACGTTGCAGTTTCCACAAGAGCAGCAAGAACAAAGAATGGTAGAGCAGATAGGGAATATTTCTGGAAGTGTTTTTCAGAACAGAAATTCTTAACAAGTTCAGTGTGGGTGTAAGGACTATTTTGGTGGACAGCCAGTCCAACCTGAACGTCGCAATCCAGGTTGCGACTCAACCCAACACAAGCCAATCTGAATGATGCACCCTAGCCCAATTCAGCCCAACACAATGTGAATGACACAGCCTGACATAACTCAGCCTAAATGAATGATGGAACCCAGCCCAAGCCAACCCAACACAAACTGAATGACACAACCTAGCCTGAACGATGCAACTTAGCCCAACTCAACACAACCCAGCATGAATGACACAACATAGCACAGCAAGACTGAAAGAACATCAAGAAGACCTTTAGGAAGGTCAAGGAGAGAAGAGTCCACGGTGCAGCTCCTTTTGTTGACTGACCCTAACCTGCCCCTGCTGCAAAGCTGTTGTAACAAAGCAGTTGAAAAAGCAAAACAACTTCTACTCGCTTAGACTTCCCCTCTAAATAGGCTGTGAACAGTAGAACTAGTGAAATGTGTGTGTTTAGCAGTTGAGTCCAGGTGGATTTCCTGGTATCTAAGAAGGTGTTGAGCTACCCTTGCTCTTCCTAACTCTCTCTTTTCACGGGCCTTATTAGGCTTAAGCTCACATTTAAAAGTCTGTCTCATGCAAGTGATGTTGGTCAGTGGGTTTCAAAGTAACCGGGGGAACAGAGCCCACCAGGCAAATACAGAGCGCACAGCCTTGTTGAGAAAGCAGGCTAAAAACCAAAGCAAAACTCCTGATGTAGCAGTGTTCCTGACTGCAAGCAACGTGCAGCTGCCTTTGCAGTGCTTGATCCAAGGGCTATCAAAGTCAAGGGAAAGACCCTTGGGTCCCTCTTGGGGGTTGTGGACCAGGCTCAGAGGTGGTCTGTCTGCAGTGCTGACTGGAGGCTCTCAGGGCTTTTCTCCCAGAATGGGGCTTTGCTGCTCTGGAGTTACTTCTCCCTGAGGCCAAACTCCCACTCCCAAGAATGCATCACATCCCCATGGAAACACAAATGCTTATTTATTTTCCGTGTTTCATTTTTTTAAAAATTTAATTTAATTCCCCTCCCCCCTTTTGGGGGTTATTCGAAGGAAGGAAGGAAGCCCAAACTCGGATGTTTATTTGTTCTGTCCTGGCCGATGTTCCCTTGGTCTTGCTCCAGTGGCTGATAAACTGGCAGGGAACTGGCGCGTGGAGCACGGCAGAGCCTGGGAAAGGCCGGGACCCTGCTTCCTCTGGCCTTACGTCACAATTTCTCTGTGATAGGCTTGGCCTGGGGGCTGCATGCTGCCAGCTGCCTTCACTCCTCTGCTCCCCCCTCGGACAGTCAGCGTCTGACTGCCAGGGTATTTGTCACCAGCATCTCCCCCATACCTAGGAGGTGAGTGGGAAGCATGGGAAAGAGGCTGAAATGTCATTCTGGCAGAGGTAATTTTATAGCAGAAGCCTTCAGGCCTCCCTCAGTGGCTGGGGAGCCCAGTGGCTAGCGCAGGGCCTCACCAGCAGGACACTTTTTGACTTGCAGGAGCCACCAGGGCCTGAGCTGGGTTGGTAACTAGGCAGAAAGCGCTGGGATCCCCCAAGCTATAAGCTAAATCTGGCTTACTGGACCTTTCTCAGAGGAAGACGGCCTGATGTCTGCAAGGAGAGCATGTCCCCACAATCCAGAAGAGCTCCCCAGCCCCTGATCGCCCATCCTTCGCTGGTGTCTTCTTGAGGCTGTGAGACTTTACGTGTCAGGGCATGTGACCTGGGGATGTGTTGGTGAGGCAAGCTGGGTGACACAGGGACACATCTGGCGTGTCTGCCTATGTGGTGCAGGGACACACCTGGCCTTGTGAGCAGTGGGAGTGAGAAGGTGGGATTCTCTCACAAGGCTTTCCCAGTGTGTTCCCTCTCCGGGGGCCATTATGCCAGAGTCCCTCACCCATAGGTCAGGTTGGCCAAGTTGCCTGTGGCTTGTGGGACCGAGGAGGAGGAGGGCCAATGAAGGATCCTGGCTGGGGAGCCCTGTGCACCAGCAGTGTGGCGGCGAGGAGAGCCTTTTCCACCTCAATGCCAACGTAGCAAGATGGGATCTACTTTTTTGCTGAACCCATCTTATCTGGAAGGGAGTAGAGGAGCCAGCTGTGACTGTAACTCCCTTTCTAGCAAGAATTTCCCTCTGGGGAAAATCTCCCTAGCAGGAATGCAAATTGATGCAAGGGTTGAGGTGGACAGTGTCCGAGGTGTGCCTTTCTAACAGACCTTCCTCCTCTTCCTCCTCCTCCTCTCTTGCTCCTCCCCGAGCAAGGGCAGTGGGAACGGGGAGCAGCACAGCCTGTGGTTTGTGCTGGCAGCCGGCTGCCCTTGCAGGGCCCTGCAGCAGCGGATGAGCTGAAGGAGGTGCTCTTTATCTGACTCAGCCTCTGCCCAGGCTGCGTGGCCAGCAGACCCCGCTGGGGTTGCTCAACCGGGTGTCCAGGTGATGTCCTGGATTCAAACGTGCCAGGATCATTATAAACCCCAGAAAGAGGAGGAGGGGCTGCTCACGAGTCTGAGCAATCTGTCAGGAACTCCTCCCACAGCTCTCAATACAAGCCATTAGGTTATGAAGTCTCCTTTTCCTCGGAGCTGGAATATACATTTGACACAGCCTACAATAGGCAAGTATTTATGGAGTATTGAATTTGTGCCACCGCTGAGTGATGGGGACGGGGGTAGCTTGCTTGGCTGAGCTGGAAGGCCTGGCTTTGTGTTCCCCTTCACTCTCCGCACTCTGTCAAGAGCAGAGACTCGGTTCCAAGAGAAAGGGAAAGTGCAGCACAGACATGTCCAGCTCATGAAGCGCCTGCTCTGAAGCACTCTTAGCAGAAGCATCTGGCCAGGGACGTTGGGTTGGCTGTGGGGGAGGTGAGTTCCTGCCTCACATCCCAGTCTCTCTGGCATTAGAGACACATTTGGTAGGGCTGGGGAGGTAATTCTCTGTGAAGCTCCTTCGGGACCCTTGGAGGGAAAACACTGGAGGTACTGCAGTGACAGGCAAGGTGGAAAATGCTGGGGCAAGAATGCAACCTCGGGATGTCTCTAGTAGGAATACAAAATTTGCTCCCGAGGATCTTTTCTTTGCAGCAGTAGAGGGACCCTGAAGACATTGAGGTGCTTTAGTGTCCTGTCCTTGGGGGAGGATGGTAGGAAATGTAGGTGTCCCCTGCCACCCCCCAATGCTGCCGATGTCTTTGTGCAAGAGAGGAAGGACCTGTACTTCTCCCTCCCAGCAAAGGCAAGGCAGGTAGTTCCCAAAACTCATGCCCTGGGCCCCACATCCTGGCTGCTCTTGGGGCTCTTACTCCTCTGCTACTGAGATTTTCCCTGGGCTCCCAGCAAATTTCTCTCATTTTCCTTATCTATTCCAGTACCCTAGGAGTTCTCAGTGCCCAGGAAACTGGGAGGGCATTGCCCAAACAGGGAACACCACCGTGGGAACCTGGGTCCAGCAAGGGGAATATGAGGGCCTAGAAAGGCAGGAACTCTCTGCTCATCCTTCAGCGTGATGTCACCTGCCCTTTCCATGATCCCAGTAGCCACTAGGCAGGGATTTCCCCAGCTCTGGCTCCTTGCTCAAGGCCCTGTGTGTTTAGCAAGGTGGCCTATGTGAGCGACAGCAGCCTCTTACCTTGGAAGAGGATGCAGGAGGGTGGTGGGCATGGCTCTCTTTCCTGGGGACTGAGTGGGGATGCTTTGAGGGTCCCTGGACTTTGTGCAAGGCCAGGTCACCACTGGTACCATAAGGAGCAGCTGCCACCATGCTGGCCTGCTGCCTGCTGGCCAGGGCACTCATTCCAGAGGATAATATATAGCTTTGATGTTGCTAATTGGAGCTCTTTCCTTACACTTCCTCCTTTCAATCTTCCTCCGCCCTTGGCTCTGCAGGGTCAATAAGTGATTCGCGTTACAGCAGAGTCTGTCGGTTCCCGTGTGTCTAAGGCAGCCCAGTCTCTGCTAGGGAGTGTGTGGGTATGGGTATGTGTGTGGGGGCAGCATCAAGAGGGTGAATCCTCCAGACCCTCTGGGGATGGGAGACAAATCCCGATAGGTCTCCCCTGTCCAAGCCTTCTCCTGCCATGTGGCTGCTGCTGTCTCTCTCCCTCTGCCGTGGGCTGCTGCGCTCCTCTGTTTTCACCCTTGCCTCAGCCCCTGCTCCTCCTCCATCTCATCCTCCCTGTTCTGTCCATCAGCAGACAGCCACTATTGATTTTCCTGGTTCAGCAAAACCCAAGCGGGAGGCGAGGTTGTGAGGAGAGTGAGAGACAGGGCCAGGCAGCGGGACACATGCAATGGCAGTACTACCAGTCTGCAAGCTGGGCATGAGGGTGATGTGGGAGCTGCGCAGGGGAGGGCTGTTGTGGCCCCTGAGGTCTCCATCAGTGCTGCATCCAGCTTCATGAGCCTGCCAGGAGACCTGGGCAGTTCTGGGAAAACCCTCTCTTCCCCATGCCCCGAGTGCCCCTGGTTAATGAGAGCCAGTGGAGGGGAAATGCAGCTGGGCTGCATCCTCTCCATAGGGCACTTCTGGAGCCCCTTCAGAGGTGAAGCAGGAAACCTGCACCCCTCCCTGGCTTAGGGGCAGACTGGTCCTTCACTCTCTCCAAATGAACCCAAATTAATCCAGAAATGCTTTCTCCAGGGAGCCCATAAATTCCTCAAGCCCATTCCCAGCTGAAATCCCACATACCTCTCAGAGTTGCCTGGGGATACTGGGGATGGGAAAGAAGCTACATCCAATATGAGATTCCCAACAAGGCGAGAGCTGCAGCCAGTCTCCTCCTGTGCCCGTGCCCTGGGGTTCTCCCACATCTCACAGCAATTTGTACAGCGTAGGAGAAGGAAGGAGCCTTCCCTAATTGCTGCAGACCAAGAGCAAGCCAACATGCCGATCGGAAGGGGAAAACAGGGTCACATAGTCTAGCTGGGAATTTGTTTGGGACAAACATAAACCAACTTAATTTCCTGAGTGCTGTGAATGCGTGCATGGTGCTGTACACCAGAAAGGAGGGAATGGCTGGCCCGGACTAGCACGGACAAAGACAAGTCATTTCCTTGAATGTAAAACTTACAGCTCCTTGCAAGAGTGGGCTCCAGTATCACTTGTGTATTTGACAGTGCGCTATTTAAGGCAGAAACTTTCTGTTATCTCCTCAGATTTCAGCTAGCCTAGTGACTGCCTGATTCCACAGGGCCTGGCAGTGTGGCTGCACGCTGTGTTTGAAAGTGCCTGGGGGTCCCCAGCAGCCTGGGGGACAGAGAGCTCAGCCACAATGGGATGACAGCACAGCAACAGGGAATGTGAGCACCTTGAACTGTGAAGCAGCAGGTCATTTTCCAGGATGCTGTCACACCCTCTTCTCATGGAAAAGGCTGCAAGCTATCCAAGCCTGGGGATAAAGATGGCCTGGCAGAGCCAAGGGCTTTGATCACAAAGAAGCATGGAATAGATACTTAATTTGAAGATGCCCAGTGAAATAATCTATCAGTCCCTACCAACCTGATCAGGAGAGAGGGGAGAATCCATCCTGACCTGCCTCTGATAACCAACCTAAATCCAAGGTTTTAAGCCAGACAGAGCAACTGGGGCTGCTAAGGAAAGACACATAGGAAGGAGATTGTAAGGCCCTGAAATAAAACCCCCAGCCTCATATGGGACCTCTGGGGAAAGGTGCTGTCTCTGGAGGGAGGAAACATCCAGGTTGCAAGGACAGGACAGCATCTGAGGCTTCTTGTGTCTCCTCATGGAAAGGATAGGGGAAAGGTGAGTGTCCAGCCAAAATAACCCTAGCTGGCCGCTCCACACGCTGTGGGTAGATGCTCCTCCTGCCCTCTCAGAGCAGATATTTGGGGAAGGGAAGGGGAAGGGAAGATTAGCAACTCAGCCTCTCACAGGGGTAAGTGGGGGAAGGTGATATGAGTCAGGCAGAAGCCGTGCAGAGGCTGAACATATCATACCCAGGATCTCAGGGACTCTATGTGTCCTGGGCTCTTTTCTCCCACCTGACTGACTGAGCTGAGAGTCAGAGCCCCTTTAGGACCTGTGTGCTATGTCCTTGTGGTAAGCAAATGACCAATGGCTCCTGCACTGGGCAGCCTGCAGGGCTCCCCAGCGGCACCCCACTACCACCAGCCAGGCCCAGCTCCCTTGTACTGGGGGCTCTCCAGCTCAACTGGGACCCCAGAGCAGCATGGCCACTGGGATAGGACACAGTCATGTAGTGGGGCTCCCCTGCTCAAAACCACCCAACCAAATGATCGCTCCTTGCAAGGTGGCCAGCTCTGCCAGATATGTCCCTGGGTCCTGCTGTGGGCTGGTACTGGTGGAGAAGATGTTATCTGGGGATCTGCTCTGGGCAACCCAGTGGGGCTGGCTGAAGGCTGCCTCTGCAGGCCAAAGGGTTCCTGCTGCTGTCCCGAGCATGGGACATCCTGATGCCCTCCACCTCTGACAGCAGGGGCTGTCAATGAATGAATGGAGAGGTGTGTTAGCAGGCTGGAGAGGCTGTCCAGCTTGCTGGTCCTCCCTTGCAGCTGGTTGCACTGTTCCTAGGCAGGGGCTGCTCAGCCTGTGTTGAAAGAAACATGACTCTAGAGGGTTGCCTGCTAGCCCTTCTGCTCAGTCCCCCTCTGGATGCCCTGGGTTCACCCTCTGCCTCACCCCCCACTCTCCAGGGATGCCCTTTGCCCTGGGGTTGCTGCTTTGGCTGCCAAGGGGCTCCGCTGCCACCCCTTCCTCCCGTCCATGACAACTTTCCCACTGCAGCCGGGCCTGGCCATACCCCAGCCTTTCCATGGCCTCCTGGTGCTGGCTCAGGGCAGGCCCAGGAGGAAATCAAGGTGCAGTCCATTCTCAGCCATCAAAGGCTGACAGTGGTCTGTTCCTCAGGCTCTCACTGCCTGGGCTGTTGTTGCTGCTTGTCGTTCTCCTTGGGGTCTCTCTGTCCTAATATATGGCCCTGGGGAGCCCTAGTGTTGTGAGGTATCTGGCATGCAGACAGACAGAGGAGTCTACTCCATCCAGGCAAGCACTCATGCTCAGCTCATGCCCTCCTAGGGCAACATGGGCCAGGAGCAGAGGTGGAGTATCCCCAGACTGCCAGGATGTTCCCAGCTTCTCTGGGAAGCCCTGGAAGTAACCTAGGGTAGAGCACAGCCCTAGGGAAGTTCAGGGAACTTCAGACTCCTCCTGACAAATGTTTTTGGCTTGGTTACCTTTGTCAGCACCTTTAGGGACTTTCCACCCTAAGCGTCTATGAGCTGAAGCACTTTGCCTCCAACAAAGGGACTTTAACATACTGAAAGGCATTCAGAGCCCACAAATGTTTCAGCATTACATTCAGCATTACCCCCATGGGCTTCATCAAATAATATTAGGGCTGTAGCCTTTACCATAATTCAGTCACTATGCCAGGGTCAAGTGAGCATCCTCAGAGTCATTGCCAAGAGAGTGATGGGGCTGGATCCCCCATGCAAGGGCTGTTCTTGCTTCCCTTCTCTCCAAGTGATGAAGAAATGCAAGAATGAAAACACAACATTGCATTATTGTCATGAGCCTGGTAGCCAAGAATTGTTCACTGCCTCCTCCCACACTGCCACTGCAAAGCAAGCAGTGAGTCCCTGGGCCTACCAGCATGCTGGCATGCTCATCCCCACAGAGGCCATGGGCGCGCAGCACCCTAGCAAGTAGCCTGGAGGAGGTGGGAGTCGGGGAAGCTGAGGGGGATCTGAAGGTTGGGGCATCCTGCCCTGGGAACAAGGACACCTTGGAGGACAGTGGAGCATGGTGGGGGGCAGGGAGCCAGGTCTCCTGAGTCCTCTCTGCAGCTCTGTCATGGTGCACTGAGCTTGATTCCTGGGTTCAGTTCCCAGCTGTCCCGGAGCCTTTATGGCCATCTCCAGGGGAGCTACCCTAAAGGGGCTGTGGTGCTGGGGCGTTGCACAAGGCTAAGCTGGGCATGAGGCCAGAGGAAGGCCTGTGGCTGCAGTCACCACTGCAGAGCTGTTGTCCCATATCTCCTCCATCCCACTTGTTCCGGAGCTGCTGCAAGCTCCAGTGCAGCCCCAGTCAGACCAGCAATCCCAAAATGTAGGTGCCACTGTGTGAATTCCCTAGCCCTGTCCTTATAGGTCCTGCTCCCCACCAGGCCCTACGTCCATGCTGAGAGGCGATCCGGCAACCCTCCCAGCAAGGTTCCTGTGGTTCAAATCCCATGGGCAATGACGTAAGTGATGCACTGCCCATACATGAGCCGGGGAGGGGGGGAAGGGGGTGGAGTTAACCCTGGCTTTGGTGTAGGTGGTTTGTGATATGGAAGCTCCCAATGGGAGACATCTCCTTGTTTCACTGTGCTGTCCTCAGCCCCAGCCCAGATCTGGAGTGTGGGTGGCTGGAGGACACTGGCATCTGCCTATCTTGCAGATCAGGCCCAAAGCCTGTTGTGGAAGATGGCTTTCCTAGGAACCACAGTGAGGGATGGATGAGCTAACTTTGTGAGTCCAGTCCTGAGCTCCTGGAGCAAACCTTTAGCTCACCAGGGGTATGACCACCTCTCCTCTCCCCACTTCACTGACTACAGCCTGCCCAGCGCCCCACGGCATGCAAGCGCAACCTGGTTCCCTTGAGGCAGGAGAACCAGTTATCCAACCCCATGCTGCCCTTGGGGACCTGCTGCAGCAAGGGCAGGAAGACAGACCGATCTGACAAAGATACTGCATTAGACAGACCCAGGTGCCAATCCACTCTCATAGCCACATTGGGCTGGTAGGAAAGGAGAGATTCATACCTAAGAAGGGATTATTTGCCTACGAATCCCTGTTTATAGGATGGGCAGAGTCCCTGGAAACGAACGTGTCCCTGTCCTTGTGGAGCAGAGCTCAGGATCGCTACCACTGGCACTGGAGCCAGTTCAAGTGCTTCGACCTGCCTTCCTGCGTTGTCATGTCTCCGGCAAGCCATTGCATGGCACAAAGAAGCCACCCAGCTCCCTGCTGCCACCTTTCACGACAATAGGCAAGGTGGGCTTGCCAGCATAGGAGGAGTTACTGCCACCTCCCAGCACTGACCCTGCCCCAAGAAAAGCTCCAAATTCATCCAGGCCAGGAGAAGGACTTATTCCCGCTTTGTGCATGGCCACATGCAGGGAAGCACCTCTTGCCCTCAGAGCATGCCAAGGGCTATCTCCGTGTGCTGCATCCAGCTGGCTGATATGGGGTGAATTACCCTCCCGAAGGAGGGAAAAACCTGCTTTCACCTGCAACCAGAGTTGAGCCTGGCCCTGGGAGCTTGGCTTGTGAAACAGCTCTGGGGGACTGGAACATGTCACTGGGTAGGGCCCATGCCCTCTCCTCCCAGCATCACCCAGAGGTCCTGGCTCCTGATACCAAAGGCTGTGAGGTGGAGCAGTTGCCCTGCTCACCTGGAGGGTTTTAAGAACACATTGAACAAACATCTACCCAGAGGAGCTCATGCAAACGCTTTGGGACAGAGAGGTGGACTGGGCGAGCCCACCAGCTCCTGCCAGCATTGTTCTGGGATCACAGACGGTCATCGGCGCTCGCCAGCCCTGTCACCTGCAGTCTGGTTCCTGGCAGAGCCAAGAGGCAGTACGTGTTGGGGAGCAGGCGGAGGACAGGGGTGTCAGGTGGCCATGGCCATGGGGTAGGGCCTCTCTGTTTCAACAGAGAAAGGAAAGAAAGTGAGGGAAGGTCAGCAAAGTTTTTGCCTGGCCCAAAAGCGCTTAGGCAGGAGGGTCTGAGCCTCCAGATAACCACTGTTATTTAATTTATTTTTTCTAAATAAAAAAAGGAAGGAAGTTAATAAATAATGTAAAATGGAGAATGCATTAATGAAAGAGAGAGTGAGGGAGAGAGAGGAAAAGAGAGGAAGGGACAGGGCAGAGAGAGAGCGCAGGAGTGGGGAGAGATATTCCTGCCTTTATCGATTGGATATGATTACATTAGACCTATCAAATATTCATACTACATTCCACAAGAGGTCATTGTGTGTGTTTTTCCAATTTAGCTCTGCCTTTGCGCAGGGAGCAGGCTCCGAGTGGTAAAAGGGCTGCGCATATGTCTTCAGCTCCCTGGCCCCAGGGCTCCAGGCTCCCCTCTGGCACAGGGGCTGCTCACGGGCCGGGGACGATGAGGCAGGATGCAGCTGCCTGGGATGGACGCTTCCCAGCAGCAAAGATGCTCGGATGTCTCCAGCCCAGCTGCAAGGTGGATGCTCTGGGTTGGTGACAACATGCAGGTCTGATCCAGGATTTTTACTGGGCTGGATCTGTTTGGGTTTGGGTGAATGGGGGCAATGCTGGGGGGATCTTGAAGGGGATGCTGAACCTGCTACTGGCCTCTGTGCATCCTTTCCAAACCCTGCCCCATGAAAGCTTGGATTATGCTTGTTGGCACAACTCTCAATTGATTTGGAAAAAAATCTATAAAAAGTCATAAAGAGAGCTATTGTCCCCATCCCCTGCTGCCAGAGGATCCCACCTGCCCTTGGCAAGTGGCCACGCACCCATGCCTGGGCATTTGGCACAGCTGGGGCACAAACCTCTGCTGTGGGAGGCAGCAAGGAGCATCTGTGTCTGGGGCACTGAACAAATCAACTGCTACCAAAATAGAGACTCAAGGACATGCACATCCCAGCTCTTGTGCCTTGCTCCTGGCCTCCCCCCCCTCCCCCCCCCAGCAAAGATTTCTGCTTCCTCTGCTGTGCTGACTGGCAAACTCAGCATTTCTGTGGCCATGAATGGAGAGAAGGAGGAGAGGGGTCAAGAAGCTTCTCCAGTGATCACAAATAGACAAAATGATGCCAGTAACTAGGAGTCTATTTAACCACCCTCTTCGCACCAGCTGGTTTCATCACCTATCCCTTCCAGGGATGGAGAGCCCATGGCCTCCCAGCTCTGTGGCAGCAGGGCCTCCTCTGCTCTTCCCAGCACCCCTTCATCTGTCAACGTCAGAGGGAGTTGGACATCCAAAATCCTCCACAGCACTGGGCGATCTCAGCATGGGGTCAGGGCAGCTGCGCTCTGAGCCTGCTCCAGAGCAGGGAACTTCTGCTGCAGTCCCTCCCAATGTCACAGAGAAGGGCTGTGATTGTCCATCCCGGGGTTTAACACATATTGGCCCATCTGATATGGTGCTGGGCCAGCTTGGAAGCCTCATGCTAGGGATGCTCTCTAGGCAATGTCAAAGGATTTAGTGCTCAGTGCAGGCTGTCTCTTACCTGGGAGCACTGCACCTTGAAGTTAATGGGGGATTTTTGCTGGGATGTCCCTTCCCCAGCTGGGCAGGAGTCAGCCCAGACCATCAGTGGAGGCATGAGGTAGATTAAATGCTGTATCGAGGGCAGGTAGGGAATCTGTGGCATGTCTCCCACTGATCTGTCCATCTGCTAGGGCACGCCAGCTCGTCTTACCTTGCCTCGATCCCCTTCGCACTGTGTTTGCTGGCTGACATCCTTGTGGATGCGGATGCCTCGGGGAGCTACTTTCCAGCCACGTACCACATTGCAGCGTGAAACTTGCTGCCACGCTGGGGGACAGGACATGCCAGAGATGGACCAACACCACCAGCTATCCCTCACAGAGATTCAGGATGCCCTTCGCCTGTGCTAAGTGCAGCTGGGGATGGTAGATCCCAGGGCAGGCTTCTGGCTGTGCAGGGAGGCCGGGTACAAGGAAAACCACAGTACAGCACAGCACTGCTTTGAGCATGTTATGTGCGTGTCGTGCTGGGGGCTGAGGGCAAAGGAGGAGAGCGAGGACGCCCAAAAAAAGAGACTCCTGCCTGGCAAGTGGGTCTTGGCCGATCTGTCAAGCAGTGACTGTACATGAGCCTGTCTCAGGTGGCTTTCAAGGACACAGTTCTCTGGTGGCTGGAGAGAGCCATCAAGGTGGGGTCAGGAATGCTGAGCAAAACCCACCTGTGGCTGTCTTTTGCCTTGGAAAAGTTGCTGGGGGACTACATCCCACTTTTACCTCCAGAGGAAGCGCTTTCCTTGATTCTGCCTCAGTTTCCTTATGAGTGATGCCTGGCTTTGCAAATCCTGTAGCTGCAAAGCTCTAACTGCAAGATTTTCTTTCCCGCACTTGAACAGGAGCTGGGGAATCCTGTGTGCTGCAGCCTGGCAAGCCCACCTGGGTTTGAGCAGCAAGGCAAGGGGGAAATTACTGGTGCTGACAGACCTGTCCACCTTTCCCACACAGGATGGCTCACGATTAGCAAAATCAAACAAAAGCCATGGGGAGAAAGCACAAAAACAAGTTCCCTCGATCCCTGGCTTCCCAAAGGGGAGGTCCAGCGGTCCAGCTGCCGGGCCGGGCAGGGAGTTGGCAGATGACTGTGGACAGCAGTGAGACACTGTCCCTGGGGTCCCAAGGGTGAGCAGCCAGGACATGTCCTTGAGCCCAGGGAGGGAGCATGACGAGCTGCCTGGGAGGGCCTGGGAGGGGGCAGCCCAGACCCATCTCTGTCCTGAGCCCCGTGGGTCCAACAGTCAGTGCGTCCTGCCTGTGCATCCCTCTGCAGCGAGGCTGTGGGTGGCCGAAAAAGGCATCGCTGAGACAGGCTGGGCCTGATGTTCCTGTGAAGCCAGAGCTGGACCAAAGGCTGAATTTCAGACTAATCCCAGCCCGGCCTCTCTTTCCCTCTGGCATGTGCCCCCAGGGGATCTCTGGCCTGAGAGATGTGGGCTCAGCATCCGGACCTGAGGTGCACTGCTTCACCTCCCTGCTGGCGCTAAAGGTGCTGCCACGCATCGAAGCAAGCGGGCTGGGGTTTCTCATGGGTGCCGCTCATCTCCCCTCTAGGACCCCCAGCTCCCCGCTGCTAGCATGAGGCACCCACATCCCCCCACGCCTCCTGCTAGCACACAGCCTCTGATGCTGCAGGCTGGAGACGCAGCCCTGTCGCCTCCTCCAAAGCGGCTCTGCCGCCAGCCGCCCTGACCTCCACCTGCGCCAGCCCTTCCTGCGCTGCCAGGGCACTGCTGCTGCTCTGCGTTCCCTGCCTCCCCCCAGCCCCGGCTGCTTTGCCATCGCTCATCCTCCCCTCCGCCCCGGCAGCCCCGCACAGCCCCGTGCAACGCAAGCCAGCGATGCATTCTCTCCTTACATTAATAAAAATTTTACAGCACGGTGGCAGGAAATGCATTTGCAGTTCATCTGCTGCAGCTATTAGATTACCAGGAAATGGCTGTCTGGCGGGCAGCCAGGGCCTCTTAAAGGCCAGCACACACCCAGCACAAGGCAGAGGGAGAAGGTGAGCAAAGCGAGCTGTTCCCTCTAATGGGCGCAGTGCTGAGCCGCCGTAAAGCCCCTGCGTCAGGAGCGGAGCTGAGCAGCGAGAGCGCGTGGGCGAGGGGCAGCCCCATGCAGCCCTGCATGGGGAGGCGAGGCAGAGCCAGGCCCTGAGCAGCAGGAAAGAGATGCTTTGCGTTGCTCCGTTAACAGATTTGGGGATTCAGCGGCTATTTATGACCGTGGCTGGACCTGAGTGCTGTCTGCATGGGAAGGCAGCCTGCAAACTTCCTCTGCCCTCAGCTTTGCACCTGCTCCGAGCCTGCCCCCGCTCGCCATGGGGCTCTCAGCAGCGCCGGCTCCATGTGGAGCTGCCCATCCTTCCTTTCGGCATACCAGCCCGGCCCCGACCTGGCTCTGCCGATGCCTCTCTGGTCCAGACCTGCTCTGTGCCCTCAGTCCTGCCCTCGCTGGTACAAGGCTGCCCTGCGATGTGGCGGCCAAATGCAAGGGATGCTCAGGCCTGGCAGCGATGGATCCATTCCCTGCCCGGTGCGTGGCTCCTTGGGGCGGCTGGGGAGAGCCGAGCAGGCCCTATGTTTATGTTCAGCCAGTTATGGGGTTATCCAATGTTCCCCCCTAAGGCAGTGAAGTCTTCCAGTACAGTCACACAGAGATTTCCCTGCTTGCATGCCAAATGAGAGCAATTTTAAAGGGACCCAAATCCAATGAACACCTCACCCCCACCTTAAGTACTTCCATGTTCAGGTTTTCTACTGCTGTATGTTTGCTGACAAGCTCCGTATGAAGCCCAAAGCATGCCCATGGCATGGTAGTGATAGCGTCCAGCCCTTCCAGTCCTCCTCAGCTGGAACAGGTGGCTGTTCACTAAGCTGCTGCTCCGTCACAGGAGTGATGGAGCCCAGATCGGCTGTGTCCTCTGCTGAGGGCCAAAGAGAGGCAGAAGATGTGACAATGAGCCAGGGAGGGCATATGCACCAAATGGAGAAAGGCTCCGCAGTTTGGTTATGCCCAACTTGGACTTCAGCAGTGGGGATTTGGACTGCCGGGCTGGGTTGGAGTTACAAGGAGGAAGAACATCGGAAAGAGTTAAATTTGTATTGTCTTTAAAAAAGACTGGAGGTGGGTATAGGTTTGCTTGCTATAAATACCTCCAAGGTAGCAGTACTAATGAAGGTAGGGAATTATGAACAGTTCCCAGAGAGACGAGGGCCAGCAGCAGTGACTCCGAGCGCCTTAGGGAGGTGCAAGTTTTTTAGGCTAGGTGTTGTTTTTAGGAGTCCTCTTAGAGGTGACTGCGGCTGAACGCTGGCTCCAGTCTCTATGGGTGGGCAGAACTTCCCACTGTTAACCTTCAGCGACAGGCCCAGCTGGGTGCCCTTGGCTCCCTGAGCACCAGTAAGGCTGCAGGGGGATGAGTGGGCTGTTTGCTATCGCTGGCCAGTTCCCCGATGTCTATGGCCAGGTGCTCTCACCTCCATATGCCTGATGCGGAGCCCAGGCCCCTGCCTCCTTCACCCTATTGACGCCCCCGGCACGTGTGCACATCCCGCTCGGTGCAGCCAGCTTTGCATCTCCGAGACCAGGACCCCCAACTAGGAGCTGGGAGCGCCATAGACCAAAGCAAAGGTCCTACCTGCAACTTCTGCCCTGATTTGGTGGCAGAGACTTGCCGTGTGGGGTGCAGCATGGCAGGGCTGCTCGGTGGGGGTGCAGGCTGGGCTGGCTCTGTCCTGGGCTCCAGCTATGCTATTGCACCCTTCTGGGGAGCTGCAGCCGGTGCCTCCTTTCGGGGTGCTTGGGCAAGCTTCTGGGAGCGGTGCCAAGCTGCCCAGTTCCTGGAAGGAGGCTTGAGGCTCCTTGCTTTTTGCCTGGCAGCAGATCAGCTGGGGACAGTAGCCCCAGCTCATGCTGGGGACAGCACAGGCAGTGCAAAGTCAGGTCTGAAGTCCTTGTTGTCCGCCCTGCCTCCTGAAGACCCCATAAGACATTACTTTTGAGCAGGATGTGAGAGTGGCAGCTGCCCTTGCTGCTTCTCTTGGCTGCCTGCTCTGGAAGGTGCTGAGTCCCATGACCGGGAGGGCCAGAGACCCTCTCCTGGACTAGGCAGGCCGTGGGCCAACCCTAGGTGCGAGGCACTTTGACCGGTTGTCAGGACTGCAGTGCAGGGCACTCAGCCTGGGTGTCCCCCTGTTGCCAGCCCTGCCAGAGCCCTCTTCTCCCCCCAGCCCTGCAGCGGCGATATCTCCGCTCTGTTCCCTGGGAGCTAGCAGAGGCGACCAGGAGAGAGGGCTGTGGGGTGGGAGGAAAATGGAGAGAAAACCTGGGCAGAGGGAAATGAGGGGCAAAGAAATGGATGAAAGAAGAGTGGAGCGAGCAAGGGAGCAAAGTGTGGGGAGAAAGCAAGGTCTGAGCATTGCTGAGGTTTATTAAAGTTTAACAGAAAAGAAACCCTGGTTTGTGTGGAGGGGACCAGCTATTTTTAGCAATGGGTAGGATGTCAGCTCTGAAAATAGCTTGCTACCAGATCCTCATGAAATCCTCTCTCTTTGGCTCTCACCCGGAGCGAGTTTGGAGGGGGAGGATCGTTGTCACACCCGCAGCTGAGGAGCTCCTGACATTCACAATGACTCGCCTTTTTTTTTTTTCCCCCTCCAGTTTCTCCTATTCTTCACCGGCTCTGCTTTACGCCGAGCAGAGGAGTCACCAGCCAAAAAAGTGAATGCGGGGGTGGTGCTGCTTAGCTACGGCCAAATCTAAGGCAACATGTGACCAGATTGGCAATTTAATACCAAGCCTTTCTCCTCTACACACACACGCACTCAAGTTAAAGTGACATTGAAACTGGAACTCAAAGTGCTGAAAGCACAGAAATTGGGGAAAACTGTCCCCCCCACCACTGTAACTGGGGAATGAATCTTGCCTAATTGGGCAAGAGAGGACTTGATTTGGAGCGGGAAGGGTATTAATCAGGCAAGGGGCAGAGGCTCAAGTCAGGTGCTCGGGAAGCTCGGTGCTGCTCTGGGCTTGGTGGGGAGCAAAAAGTGGAAGATCTGCTGATGGCTGCATGGACCAGCTCCACAGCATGCATGCAGAGAGCTGAGCACATCTGGCTATCTCTGTGCATCTGCAGGCAGGTTGCCTGATACATGCAGTGGATCTTTGGAAAGTCAGGAGACATGAAAAAGCAGGCGGTGACTGCTCCTGGAAAAGATCAGGATGGTGGAGAGGCATCACAGGGAGTGCAGGGCTTAGGAGCCAGGGAAAGAGCTGGCACTGTGGGCATGGCCACGTGGGCATAGAAAAGACACTGTCATGGGAACATTGTGCGCCGGGGAGCCAGGGGTTGAATGTGCCCCACAGAGACAGGTCAGATGAAGAGCACGTGTCCTAAGGATGCAAGGTCAGGTCTGTCAAGAGGAACCAGAATTGCACGGGCTAGCAGAGGGTGTATAGGGGCAGGAAGAGCACATTAGAGACCTGGGGATCAGTGGAGGCTGTGAGGAGATGGATCAGAGGGGCAGTCCTTGTGCACTTCATTCCCCATTGGGTCTGGCAATGGGTGTTGGATGGGGAAACACACAGTGCTGATATTCTGGGTGCTAGCAGAGAGCAGAGTGTCCGGCAGGGCTGCTGCAGGGAAGTCACCTGGCTGGGGGACTGGGTGTTCCAGTGAACTAGAGCAGTAGAAAGCGGCTAGGTGCTGGACATCAGCACGGGGGGCGCCCACCTATGGCATTCCACATAGACCTCAAGCCTGCTTGATGTGAGGAGCACCGCTTACTAAGGAGAGCCTCTTTCTAGAGGTGACAGCACCTTCTGGGACAGTCCTGAGTCCCTCATCCTGGCTGTCCCACTTTTCTCTTTGAGGACAGCTGTGGCTGCTCATCTTTCCTCGCAGACTAACATCCGTGAGGCTTCTGGATTGGTGGCTCGAAAGCTCTGGGGAGGAATGAGCAAATCTCTTCCCTCACTGCCAGCAGTGGATCCCCTGCAGCAGGCGTGAGGGCTCTTGGCATGGCGGGGTGAGGGAGTCCGCCTGCTGCTGGCTAACTTCAGTTCTGCGTTCTTCATCTGCCGAAAGGAGGCCCCCACACAGCCAGCAGGCTGATACGGTGCAATGACTTCAATTCCTGAGCTGGCCGCCCACGCTTTGAGCAGAATGCATGCCCAGGCATATGCCAGTCCTGGCCACGGTGCCAAGGAACTGGAAGACGGAGATAATTTCTCGGCAGCAGACACTTGTACATACAGGTCTCCTAATATCTCTATCCGTATCACCAACTCACCTTCTGGCTTTCCCTACCCCATGGTACTTGCATGCAAGCTGGGGGCCTGGCTGATTAGGTGTTTGAGGAGTCTAGGGGTGAGGGTCTCTGCACTGCACATTTAGCTTGGCATTTGCTGTTCAAGTCATGTCTTTGCTCCGCACCTTGGTTTCTCTGCTGGGAGGCAATGTGAGTTTTGGTAGGGGACCTTGTAGCGCTAAATACGTTTTCTGTAGAAGAACAGCCCCCACATGGAGCCTGTTGATGCTTGTATGCAGGAGAGTACCAGGACACCCTTGAGCTTTGGGCAAAGCTTTGGGCCAGGTGCTTAATATACCCAAACGGGCAGGGGGAAAATACAGCTCCTTTTGCATTCAGCCCCTGGCTGTGTTTACATGCACAGGGTACCCAGCTTAGCCCCGCTCGGGTGCTGCCAGGGCTCCTCCGTCTGCTTCGCTCAGCCCCTGCGCTAGCTGCTCTCCCCTGAGCCAGCACCTCCTGCCTCGCCGCCATCCGCGTGGGGATGGAGCCATCTGCATCAATGAGTCAGCAGGACCCACTTAACACTTTTCCAGCAGGATCTACTCCTCCTAACAGAATGGGCAGCTTCTGGCAAACTCCATCAGTGTGTTACAATCTCAGCTCATTAAAGGGACACATCCTGAGCTCTTTATTGATGTTTTATGCTGCCTGGCTCCATCTTCAGAGAAAAACTCACATTGCAGTCAATGACTACACCTTCATGTTGCAGGCTGAATAAGGAGCTCAGGATCTGGCTCTCATGGCCAGTCAGCTCCAATTGCCATGAAACTGCATCAATGCAAACGATGTTAGCAGAGTGGGGTTTTACAGTAAAGCAGCCAAGAGAGGTCTCTGGGCCAGAATGCTTGCACAGTGTTTTCTTTCCAGGGATGCTAGGGAAGGTTCAAAAGGAAAATACACAAAAAAGGGCTTTTCTTCTGCTTGCTTATCCCTGTTTGCGGGGCAAAGGAACTGCATGATATAAACGGGAAATTATGTCTCTTTTTCCGCCAGAACTGCTGTCTGTTCAGCTTGTGCCCATTAGGGTGGATGTACCTGGCCTGCTCTTTACCAAAGCGTGTGTTTGTGGGAGCTGGCCACACTT